>NC_092809.1:127337913-127974163 GCF_040954645.1 Diabrotica undecimpunctata | reverse complement strand
TTGTAGAAGTATCATACGATCTGAGTGGTAGACCACGTTTTTAATGCATTTTTCTATACCTTCCTTACGATGATACCAACTCCATTCCAATGCTGTCTTTGATTGTTACCTGAGTAGTATATTGCCTTGTTGTCAATTTTCATCGTTCCTGAATTAGGCCACCTCATCTTACTGATGCCGAGGATACTAATGTCAAGTCTATTCATTTCTTGGACGGTGTTGTGGATTTTGCCGGCTTCAAACATACTGTTGACATTCCAGGTTCCAATTTGTATGATTTGTTTATTTTTAAATCTTTCCACTTTCGGGTGGGTCACTCCCTGACCATCTAAGGTCTGCCACGGACTGAAGGCCAATTGTGTGGTTGTGCTTTGCATGGTCATTAGTCTTGGGAAATTTGACGATCTTTAATGTAGTGGTTTCCCGTTGCCTTCTACATCCTTATGCCGTTTACCATATATAGGTTCATCCGCCTTTGAGATCAATTTCTCAACCCTAGGACAAAAAAGTGCCCTACCACTTACTAACTCATCCGCCCGAAGCCGTTGGTCAGTAAGTGGGGGATTGCTTATACCGACAATCACTCGGTGAATGAGAATGTAGTAGAAAGAAGTATAATGACCCATCTGCCCTCGTAACCTAATAGCCATTCGGGGTCGGAAGAATAAGAGTTAGCCAAGAAAGGCCGATAGGAAAGATTAAAGACATTTCACTCAAGACAAGTTAAAAAAAGAGTGAAATGTAAAGGCCCTTATGATGCGCCAGGTGCGTTTCATAAGCGTATGAGTATTAATACACTTTGTGTTCCCGCTCATACCTCGGGGTATTGACTACAGACTGTATGGCTTGTCCAGCATGCCATAGCATGGAGGGAAGGGTGCATGTCATTTTTTACAATGTAGGCACCCCAACTCCACGGCCTGACCAAAGAGGCACTAGAAGACGTAAATGAAGGCATATTTATTAACAGAGCACTTCTGAATAATCTTAGATGCGCAGATGACACAATACTCCTTGCGTACAGCAGAGAAGGACTACAGATCTTGGTTGATCGCATTACCCAATGCTGGTTGCGAACTAAATGAAGAATGGGATAGAAGTACGGAAATAAAACGGCGTATTGAGATAGCTAGAAGTGCTTTTAATAAGATGAAAGCAATATTATGTAATCGAAAACTAAACATCAAAATTAGAACTAGAGTATTGAGATGCTACGTGTTCTCTGTCCTGTTGTATGGAGTTGAGGCCTGGACAATTACAGAGGCGACAGAGAAAAAACTCATTACCTTGGAAATGTGGTGTTATCGAAGAATGTGGAAAATATTTTGGACACAACACATAACAAATGCGGAAACGCTACGAAAAATGAAAAAATATAAAGAAATACTCAACACTGTAAAGAAAAGAAAAATGAGCTACTTTGGTCACATACTAAGAAACGAAAAATACAAATTGATGCGGCTGGTCATACAAGGAAAGGTGGAAGGCAAAACAGGACCGGGGAGAAGACGCACGTCCTCGCTGAAGATTCTGAGACAATGGAGTGGGAAAACGTCAATAGAACCTTTCAGAACGGCTGCAGATAGAGTCAAATGGGCCATGATGATCGCCAATGTCCTTAGGGATGGGGCACGTTAAGAAGAAGATCCAACCCAAGAGAATATTGCACTAATAAAAATGGAGTTGTGGACGAAAATTCTACTTTAAATACACAAAAAAAATGCAGAAAATATTCTCCCTTATACTTTGACACTATGTAAAAATAGCTTAAAAATCAAAATCTAGCCTATGCCAATAAGTAATTTTCCTGTAGCGGTGGTTACCACCATAACTCAGGGGTGTAAGAAGTTTATCAAAAAACGCTATGGTAGTCGCTAGAATAGTGAATTTTAAGACGAAAATGTTCGTTTTTTTCACTAGATCATTTATCCCCGCTAAGCGTTCACCACTGTCACTTTTCACCAGTAAACTGCAAGGAGTAGGAATGAGAACAAAGGTTTATCTTTTCTTATTTTATTTTCTCTTCTTTTAAGCCAGCTTAGCTTACTGTTTTCTATGTCTGATTTACGGTTTGTAATCATAGTTTCCAACTTCTTTGTTCCAACGAATTATTCTGCTTTCATTCTGTGAACTACTAGTGGGTTCTTTTTACGGGATTTCTTCATCACGTTTAGGTAATCATCAACGGTATATAAACGTTGTTGAAATTTTAGGGCATTTTCAATATCTCCAAAATCACTATTATTGAATAAAAAACTATGATCAGGAAAGAGATTCTGTAATTTAATTTTTTCAATGGTAGGATAAGTTTCCAAAATCGTTTTCAGAATTAAAACTATTTTGATGTTGCGGTTTTGGCCGCCACAAGAGTCTGACCACAAAATTACATGTTTGCAGAAGTAACATTTTCTTCAAAGACAACTGCCTACTTCCTGGGCACCCCGACCAGCTTCACCTGCTATCCAAACATTAAATGACCTTTGTTATCCTTGCCTCTATGGATACCAAGGTTGTAAATACATAATTGACGCTTATAATATACAATATTTGTTGGTATTTTTGGAAGTGGAAGAGTTTTTTCTAAATCAAAACAAAAGGTTTCCACTTCTGGTTGACCGTTGCTCATCTTCATGTCTAGCTTTCTTCTAGATTGTGCATTTTTAGCTTCTTCTAAGTGCACATTTTTTTCTTCCTTTACCTTGCTTAATTTTTCGTTATCTGCGCAATTTTTAATTTCTAATTCGAAACAATCACATCTACTACAAGTATCTTTTTACAACTTTTTTCTTTGAAGATTAAATCATATTAAAAATATTGTTTTATAAAACAAAAATTTAACAGGATCAAAAAAAAAATCAAACGATTTCCACCTGGCGAAACCGAATTCAAATTTTTACCATTGTGCTTTCTAAAACTTGCAAAGCAAACAGCTTGATAAATTACTCGGCAAGGGAATCTAAAATTGCATTCCACATGCCGTTCATCATGGTCAAAATTCGTAGTAAATTCAGTTTCTGGTACTCCAAACGGAGTAAAGTAATAAAACATAATGACGGTATTAGATTTTTGTTTCGATACAGGGCAGCGACAAGCCGCTTATACGTATTTCGACCTCTTTAGGTCTCCTCAGAACGGTATAGCCACTGCTCTGTGGCTAGTGCTTTTTCATACATAATATGTTTAAGTACTTTTTTTTGTTTTATTTCTGTTAACTTTTTACACACATTATTTAATTATAAAGCGCTACGAAGTTCTCCCGGGCAGCTAGTTTTCTTATAATAATTATCACTTTTATGCTGAAACTAAGTTTCTTTTTAAAAGTTTAGATTTAAAACTAAATAAACAGGATTTTGTTTCTCTGTTGCCTTTTACTATTAAGTTTGTCTCGTTAAATTTCCAAGCAACTCAATTTTTGCAGAAAATATAATTATTCCATAAAACAAAAAGTGGTATGGTATTACCCCCAATACCAATTATAATTTACTCATCACTGATTGACAATAACCTTTCGTTTAAACTTTTTTTGCAGCAAAGCGCTAAATTGGTTAATGATTTATGATACTTTTTAAATCCCCCTTTTTCACTCCGTAAACACAACGACTAATATACTTAATTAAAGGTCCTACCTGACTGCGTCATGTCATTTAAATTTTCTTAGGGTTCTTTTGTGCGGCAAAAGCAATTTTCCTTAGTGGCAGTCACAGAGATTACTGATAAGAATATATTTTCGTAAATGACCCACTATGGTGATAAATGATGGGGAAAGAGTATCTAGCAAATGCAAAAATATCTGCGGAATTTACGCTGCGGTAAAAATGTTTCTTTTCGTCAATGTTTTCTTATCCACTTAAGTTATTTTTGTTTTGTTTGCACAGTTTTATTTAAATAAAAATCAATGAAAAGTGGTAGGTTACAATCGGTTTTATCTTTTATGATATACATATATATATATATATATATATATATAAAGAAAAAAAAAGTACTTGTGACTCGTTTGGAACAAATATATAACTGTTTTGGATGGGTTGGAGTCAATAATAGGGCTATTGGTTAACTATTTTTTTAATTCTCGAGCTTTCAATTGTGTTTACAATTATTATCAAGAGCTAAAAAAGACAAAATACTTACAAGGTTGAACTAAAAAGAAAAAACAATTTTTGTTAACTTACCAAATAAAAATTAGTTTGGTAAGTAAAAATTACTGCTTACATCTTCAAAATATTTAATACAAAAATGTTTTAATCTAATAAATGTTTCTCCGAAAATTTTTATAATTTTGAAAACATTTTTTTAATATAAAAATAATTGAATTTATAAATAAGTTCAAATAGCAACCAATTACAAATAGCCTCAATGTCATAAATGCCAACATAAAATTTTTATTTTTGACAATTATATTGCCAAAAGTAAAATTTCGTTTAAACATTCTTTTTTGTTTAGTAACAAAAAGAAGAAGATTTATTCACCGTTGACAGATGTCTGAAAGAAATGTGACAGATATATGGAGAATTAAATATGACATTTTACAAGTTTTATATACAAATCATAAAGAAAGAATATAATTATAAATTTTGCTTAAATTTTGAATTTCTGATCTTTTGTTTAAACTTTTATCGTTTTTGCTAATACAAACCATTTCCAAAAAAGTCCTTTTAAATTTATTACTTTCACTACATAAAATTTTAATGTTATCAAAATCCATAATATGGTCTTTATCGATTACATGTTCTGCCAAAGCACAAGATGGTTTTTTAATTCTGCAATCACTTTTGTGAGAAATAATGCGATTTGAAAGATTTCTTCCGGTCTCACCAACATATTCAGCCTCACACTGAGTACAACTAATGCATTATAACTAAATATCCTATAGACAAATTTGAAAAAACGAATTTAGTATACACCCATCCAAAACAGTTATATATATATATATATATATATATATATATATATATATATATATATATATATATATATATATATATATATATATATATATATATATATATATATATATATATATATATATATTATTGTGATATTTAAAGTCTTGGTGCGCCAAGCAATAATTAGCTAATTAATTTTTTTGGTTAATTAAAATTATTTAAATGATATGATTATGACTCTATCACAATTTTTAATTCTTTTATCTCAGGGTTAAATTCGTGCTTCAATATCTATGCTATTACATGTGAAAGGTAAGGTCCAGAGAATACCGGAATAATAAAAAACACATATGATCTAACACTATATATTGAAATAAAGATAATGAAATAATTCACACTCAAAAGTTTTCAATAAGCAAATCTCATATAAGGATTCTCAAAATTTTGTTCTCCGTACGTGAACAAACAAAATTAATGGTACAAACAATATTAATTGAAAACTCAAAATCCCAAACTATTCTAACTCTCCTAATCAAAATATTTATATCCTTTCTAAATTACGTGTAAAAATTGTGTTATCAATAAAAGAAAAAAATCTGCAGAAAACAAAAATATCTCTCTGATGATGAGTGGTCCAAATCCTTGTTCCTTGTAGATTGTATTATCTCCTCTCAACCGCTCCCTATGTAATCAGCAATCTTACAACAGATTGTTGCAAGTATATCGTCCTTAATGATCTCCTTCAAAAGCAACAATCATTCAAATTATGATAGCCTTTCTCCTCTCGATAAACTGAATCTCTCGTTGGCCCGAGTGAAAAATGACTCTTGGAATATCTTCTCTTTACGATAAACTGAATCTCTCGTTGGCCTGAACAGTGACTCTTGGAATATAAGTAGGAAAATATGACTTACAATATTTTGCTGCTTCAGCTTCTGTCAGATACACTAACTCCACAAAAACTCACTAACATTCAACACTACTGCTTGCTCCTTCTCAGGAACTGCTAGAGAACAATCCCTGTTCCTCTTACAGACTTGGAAAACCAACTGACTATATCTTCTCTCTCCTCAATCTCGCTAAACTTTTTCCTACATACTTATCCCACCTTTTTCAATCTCCGCCAATCAAAACTCGTCACAATTCCCCCATTTTTTCATTTCGATAACAAACAAATTTTTACCTATAATTATAAAATTTCCTAAAACTTATTTACAAATAATATTTTTCTATAATTCTTAAAAACTAACAAAAACCTCTTTCTATAATCCCTTCTATTGTCTTTAATCACTGCATTAATGTATTTCAATTGTTTGTGGCTTTCACTTAAACTTATGCGGGTCACTCAAGTATAACAAAAGAAATAATTTATGCAAAGCTTACATTTTGTTTAGTACAGGTAATTCAAGAAATTAATAACTCTCCTTCTTCGAAATGTTTGTTGGATATTATCCTACTTATCTGAATTATTTTAATGTTATTGAATTTTGAAATATTTTTAAACAAACCAATATTTTTCTCGATTTTACATATCATAACAAATCCCCGCCATTTGATCTGCCGAAAACTCTTTGTTAAATTTTAAAAATGACAAAAGTTTTCTAGGATCAAATTATTTCACTATGTTATTAAAATCTATTCATGATATTGATAGATGTCGTGAATGTTAAAAATACCCCGTATATTTCCTGTCTCTATGTGCGCTAATTCATAACTATTTACCCCATTTTCCGTATTGACCCTATATGGACCTTCAAATATCGGCATCAATTTAGCACAAATACCATTTTGTAAATTCGACACCCTCAGTGCCTTCACTAAGACTTTATCTCCTTTCTGGAATTTGATCGGCCTTCTTCTTCGGGTTCTCTCTTGTCTTTGGAGATATTTCTCTCCACTTCGTCTCAATCTTCTTTGAACCAACTCGATCACTTCTTCGTATTGTCTGGGGGCGGTGTCTTCCCACGGTCTTGTAGGCATTGTTCCTTTCATTATATATAAAGGCGTCTCTTTGGTAACCGTATTTGGAGCACAATTCAAATAGGTCTCGATCTCAAACACTTTTCTGTCCCAATGTCGATGATGTTCTTCCGCGGCAATTCGTAGAAATTTTGTGACTTCTTGTATAAAACGCTCCGATGGGTTGCTCTGTGGATGACGGATGCTTATAAATTTTGTATCGATGCCCCTCTCTCTTAATTCCCTTTTAAAACGTTCGTTCCTAAAATATGTCGCATTGTCCAATAAAATATTGTCTGGTCTTCCCACCGTTTCTATAAAATTGTCTATCTTCCTAAGTATTTCAATTCCTTTTGTGGTTCTGCATGCGTACAATTTAACATATTTTGAGAAAAGATCCACCATAACTAATATGTGTTTATTCCTTTGAGTTGTTGGTATCAAATCGCTCAACATATCAATAGCAACAATATCCAGTTTCTTCCGAGCTACGACGTTTTTTGTGACGTTTTCATTTTTAAAGTTCCTACTTTTACACTTTTGGCATGTCACACAATTTCGAGTCACCTCTTTGGCTATTGTATAGTCCTGTCGACAAATGTAGTTCTCCCTGAACATAAGCCACACCTTTCTACTTCCAATATGTCCGTTGTCACAGTGTAACTTTAAAAAAACTTCTTTTTCCATTTGCTCCGTGATTACATAGAGTTCTTTCCCATCGACCCTCTTAAAATATAGGTTATTTTCTTGTTCAGCCCTTTGCTTTTCTCTTTCATTCAATTCTTCCTGATTTTCCCTGATTTTGGCCAACGAAAATAAGCCTGCTTCTTCTCTCATTATGTTCATGCCCACGTGGAGAGTTTTGTGATCCTCTTTGCGGAATTGTTCATCTCTCGTCAACGCATCAGCCAAAATATTGTCCGTTCCTTTGATATATTTAAATTCAAAATCATATTCTTGGAGTAAAAGAATGCCCCTATGAATTCTATTATTTACCAACCTATTTTTCATTATGTGTATCAACGCTGCGTGGTCCGTTTCAATGGTGAATCTTGCCCCAAGTAGGTAAAAACGTAATTTGTTTACACAAAATAACACACTGGCAAACTCTAATTCAGTAACGCTGTATTTTCTCTCATACGTTTTGGTTACACGGGAAACAAAACATATTGGCACCTCTATATCGTCTTGTATCTGTGATAACACCCCTGCAAATTTTTTTATGGAAGCATCGGTCCTGAGAATGAAAGGTTGCTCATATCTTGGGTGGTGCACTCATACAGCTGTGGAAAACGCTCCTTTTAAATTTTTGAAAGCGATTTCTTGTTCCGTTCCCCATTTCCATCTGACATTTTTCTTAAGTAATGCTATTAGCGGTATTTCTTTTGTACTGAGGTCTGGTATTAACTTTTTGAAATAGTTTACCATTCCTAAAAATCCCCGCAAAGTTTTTAAATTGGTTGGCCTAGGGTAGTTGTTTATGACTTCAATTCTATCTTCTGCAAGACAAATCCCTTTTGTGTCTAATTTGAATCCTAAATACAATACCTCTTTTTGGAAAAACTGACACTTTTGAATATTTAATTTTAATCCGGCTTGATCAAGTTCTTCGAGAACAGTATGAATATGTCGTAGATGGCTTGTTATATCCGGTGAGAAAATTAATAAATCATCTATGTAATGTACAACAAATTCTCCATGCCTATTTAAAATTGTGTGTAATGCGCGAACCAAAGCAGCGCATGCACTTTGTAGTCCAAATGGTACTACCCTAAATCGGTACACCACTCCGTCGATAGAAAAAGCGGTATAATTTCGACACTTTTCTGCCAAAGGTATTAACCAAAAACTGTGTTTCAAATCGATTTTGGAGAAAATGTGTGATCCTGTGATTCGTCCAAAAATGGCTTCTATGTTCAAAGGCGCTTCGTATTGCGCGATTGTGTGCGAATTAATGTTTCTTGCATCTAAACATAATCGCAAATCACCATTTGATTTTTTTACGCATACTATCGGGTTGATATATGGAGAGTCACATCTTTCGATCACCTTGTCTTTGATCATATTTTCAATTTCCTGTCCGACGCTTTGCCTGTATTTATACGGGATTGGATATGTTTTCGATTTAAAATTTTCTAAGTTTTTAACTTTAAAAGAATGTTCATAATTTTTAGCCACTCGGCTTTCTTCATTAATAAGATCTCCATAATTTTCTAAAATCTTCTCTATTTCCTTCTCCATGTTTTCTCCACATATTATTTTTCTTTCATCCTCAGTTTGTTCACATGTGTTCACTGTCCGTATTACTTCTTCACAAAATTCTGGATTCTCGTCCATAATTGCCGTTTCTTCTCTGCCCTCTTCCGTTATTTCTTCTTCTATTTTTTCTTTATCTTTAATTTCTATCTGGTATTCCGAGCACCATGTTTCGGCTCCTTCCATTTTTCTGCTTATAACTTCCTTTTTTTCCTGCTTTCTTTTCGAACTCTTCTTCTTTTTTTTTAGTCTCTTTTCCTCTTCGGATTGATTTTTTTCTTGAGCTTTCGATTTATCCTCTACCGTCATATTGATTTCTTTATGTTTTTCTTGTCCATTTATCCTTTCAGAAAATTTTCTCCTATCTGTTTCCTTTTCTTCTTCTATGTTGTCTGGTTCTGCTCTGATTTCCAGTTGATTTTCCGAAAAATTGATGGTGATATGTTTTTCACTCAATTCATCAATTCCCGCTATCATATCATGATTTAGATCTTCGATCACCACACATTGCATAATATAGAATTGGTCTCCCACTCTGATCCGTACTCCTAAACCTTTGTTTACTGTCGTCAATTTTTTATTATTTGCACCCACTAAAGCAACCCTCGGAATCTTATACACAAATCTGTCCATATTTAATTCTTTTACTAGTTTTTTATTGATTAACGAAATTTCCGATCCAGAATCAATCAGAATTTTAATCGCTTTATGTTTTATAAATGCATCTAAAAAAATTAGACTGGAATTAGAATTTTGTTTTTCGTTTCCCGCCAACTGTATAAACTCTCTGGGGTGACAAAATATACCGGAGAGTTTTTTACTTTTGTTTAGTGGATGCCTTATTGAAAATCCTGTCTGGATTCATTGAATACTTCTTCTTCCTCCTTTTCTATTGCCACATGATTCATCTCTCTTCTGTTTTGTCGTTGGAATCTCTGATTATTTCTATCGTCCCTTTGTTCGTTCGTATTCCTATTCGGAGGATTTTGTGCATCTCTATTCCTGTTGTGATTTTCATTTGTTCTATTTTGTGTATTATTCCGGTTATCGTAATTTTGTTGTCTATTGTAATTATTGTAATTTCTCGGCCTATATTCGTTTGTTGATCTGGGATGTCGGTTTCTCTGGTCATAATTTGATGAATACCTTCTTTCCGGTCCATTATATTGGTCATGTTGTCTTCTATTTCTCATTTCTTTTCTTTTCGCTTCTTTTAATTGAAGGAATTGGCACAAACTATCAATATCTTGATAGTTTCTCAAAATCACGTGATCTTCCAACGTTTCCTCAAAATGTCTGATGATCATTTCTACCAGCTGTTCAGTAGAATATTTGTATTCTAGATATTTTGAATTGTTATATATCTGCAAAGCATATCTTTCTTCAGATATTCCCATTTTTTCGTGATATTTTCCATTCTGTAGCTCTTGGTTGATTTCTCTCTGTTTATTTTTCCCCCAGAAATAGTTGAGAAATTTATTTTCAAAATCTGTCCAATTTTCGAACTCATCTTCCTTGCTTTCATACCATAACGCTGCTCCTTCTTTCAAATGGTTTCTAATTGTTTCTTTGCAATCGTCAAAATATCTAATATGTTGTAATTTGGTTTTCAAATTTTTAACAAATGGTACTGGGTGTGTTTTCCGAATATCCCCGCCAAATTGTATTTGCGCCTCGCTTGTTCCATGGATGATAACTTCTTTTCTCTCTACCCCTCTTAGTTCAATTTCTGCCATTTGTTTTTCATTTTGCTTTAATCTTCTTTCTACTTCCTTCCTGTCTTTTTGTAGCGCCATTTCAAATTTTTCTTCTAACTGTTCTAATTCCTTTTTCTGGACCGTCTTACTATCTTTCATTACATTTTCAAGTTTGCTTTCTAATTCCTCCAAATTATCTTTAATTCTCATTTCTTGTTCTTTCATATCATTTTTAATTTCATTAATCTCTTCTATTTGTTGTATCAGTTCTTTCTTTATCCCCTCAACACATCCTCTAATTTCCTGTTCATAGTTTTCCAGACGCTGCTCTATATTGCTCATTGTTTGTTTTGTTTCCCGTTGGTTTTCTTCCATTTTTAGTGATGTTTCTTGTTGATTTCTATCCATTTTATCCATTTTCTTTGATGTTTCATTTTGGTTTTTCTCTATTGTTTGTTTTGTTTCTGCCATTGTTTGTGACTGGAGTTGCATTAGTTGTAATATTTTATCTATTCCTGATAGTTCTTTTCTCTCCTCAACTATTGTCACATTTCCTTCATTATCCGATACTTCTTCCAAAATTGTTTCATCTTCTCTGTTATCCTCCTTCCTTTCCTGCATTTTACTTTGTCTCCTTGTGACAGACATGTTGTTACTTTTTGTTATTGTTTTTGTCCCCGCCAAATGTGAAATTTTACAACACTCTATATGTTTCAGAACACGACAATATTTCTCCCCAAATGTATTAAATTTTCACGACAAATATCAAATATGCAATCAGTAAAATTCAAATAATTCAAAATAAATATCAAATGTACGATTGGTAAAGAAAATAAAATCAAATAATTCAATAGCAGCAAATATCCACTAACTACGATCAATCAATAAATCAAATTTATATTCCCTGGAAAAATTGTCGAAATCCTTTCAAATTCAAATTCACTCAATGTTATATGTTTTTATCTCTGGATCACCTGTACTTATTCCAGATCTCTTTCCCTTCCTTCAAATGTAAAGCTGCGATATTTTCAAGCCCCACGTTTTGGAAGCCAGTTATTGTGATATTTAAAGTCTTGGTGCGCCAAGCAATAATTAGCTAATTAATTTTTTTGATTAATTAAAATTATTTAAATGATATGATTATGACTCTATCACAATTTTTAATTCTTTTATCTCAGGGTTAAATTCGTACTTCAATATCTATGCTATTACATGTGAAAGGTAAGGTCCAGAGAATACCGGAATAATAAAAAACACATATGATCTAACACTATATATTGAAATAAAGATAATGAAATAATTCACACTCAAAAGTTTTCAATAAGCAAATCTCATATAAGGATTCTCAAAATTTTGTTCTCCGTACGTGAACAAACAAAATTAATGGTACAAACAATATTAATTGAAAACTCAAAATCCCAAACTATTCTAACTCTCCTAATCAAAATATTTATATCCTTTCTAAATTACGTGTAAAAATTGTGTTATCAATAAAAGAAAAAAAACTGCAGAAAACAAAAATATCTCTCTGATGATGAGTGGTCCAAATCCTTGTTCCTTTTAGATTGTATTATCTCCTCTCAACCGCTCCCTATGTAATCAGCAATCTTACAACAGATTGTTGCAAGTATATCGTCCTTACAATCATTCAAATTATGATAGCCTTTCTCCTCTCGATAAACTGAATCTCTCGTTGGCCCGAGTGAAAAATGACTCTTGGAATATCTTCTCTTTACGATAAACTGAATCTCTCGTTGGCCTGAACAGTGACTCTTGGAATATAAGTAGGAAAATATGACTTACAATATTTTGCTGCTTCAGCTTCTGTCAGATACACTAACTCCACAAAAACTCACTAACATTCAACACTACTGCTTGCTACTTCTCAGGAACTGCTAGAGAACAATCCCTGTTCCTCTTACAGACTTGGAAAACCAACTGACTATATCTTCTCTCTCCTCAATCTCGCTAAACTTTTTCCTACATACTTATCCCACCTTTTTCAATCTCCGCCAATCAAAACTCGTCACAATTCCCCCATTTTTTCATTTCGATAACAAACAAATTTTTACCTATAATTATAAAATTTCCTAAAACTTATTTACAAATAATATTTTTCTATAATTCTTAAAAACTAACAAAAACCTCTTTCTATAATCCCTTCTATTGTCTTTAATCACTGCATTAATGTATTTCAATTGTTTGTGGCTTTCACTTAAACTTATGCGGGTCACTCAAGTATAACAAAAGAAATAATTTATGCAAAGCTTACATTTTGTTTAGTACAGGTAATTCAAGAAATTAATAACTCTCCTTCTTCGAAATGTTTGTTGGATATTATCCTACTTATCTGAATTATTTTAATGTTATTGAATTTTGAAATATTTTTAAACAAACCAATATTTTTCTCGATTTTACATATCATAACAATATATATATATATATATATATATATATATATATATATATATATATATATATATATATATATATATATATATATATATGTAAATACTTTTTTCTTTTTGGATGTGAATCTTATGAATCTTTAGATTCATAAGCTACCACTCTTACCATCCTCCTAGGATGAAAACTAATTTAGTCCTAGCGATGAAAGAACGTGTCAAAAGGTTATCGCATCCGGATTATCTCCAACATGATCTCAACCTCTTACGTAATATTTTTGTTGAAAATTCATATCCTCTAAGACTGATTAATAAATTAATTTTTAATGTTCCCTTTGTTAATAGAAACAACATACTTACTGTGTCACAATCAGTGCCCTCAGCACAAAATAATTCTGCTCCAACAAGTGTGTATTTTTATGCCCTTCCATATATTCCGAAACTAACCGTTGAACTCACTAAGATTTTTAAAGATTTTAAGAATATCAAAATAACTAACAAGAACATCAAAACCATACGTCAGCTGTATAGCAAAATAAAACAACCCCTAACCACTCTAGAGACTACAGATGTTGTTTATTGCATTCAATGTACTGAATGTCCATCCACGTACATTGGTGAAACTGGAATGAATCTGTCTAGCCGTATCATTTCTCATAAGAGTGATTGTAGATTAAACAAACCTACTTGTACTTTAGCAGAGCATACTATCGATCTAGACCATAAGATAGATTTCAACAATGTAAAAATATTAGCCAGAGAGAAAAATAAATTTAAGAGAACTTTCTTAGAGATGGTACATATCAGCAAGAGTGATAATAACAATCTGAATAAAAGATCTGAGATCCAGAATCTTAGCAAAATTTACAATTTTATATTGACTTTTGACTGAGCTGTTTTGCATCTCAGAGTTTTCTTTTTTTCTTTTCTCTCTTTTTTTTTAAATTTTGTTAAAATTTCATTATTAATTGAATATTTTTGATCAAACTTCAGTTACCAATTCAGTTTTGTTTTGTTTGAGTTATTATTTTTTCTAAACCTATTTACTAAATACTATTTTCTTTCGATTGCTTATGTTATAAATAACATTTTTAATTTCCCGCTTAATTTCAAGTTGGTAATACAGTTGGTAGTACTCGAAATTCATAAACAGTATTTTGTGAGACGTTAGTTTCAAAGTTGTTTTTTGTATTTTCTTCAAACTATTTAAACAATAATTGTCCACACACTTTCTCTTTCTGCTCGTGAAATGTGACTGAAATCAAGTTTGCAACGACGACTGTTTTAACATGTCGTCCTTGATTTTGTTTTTAATTTTTAACGTATTTATTAATTTTTAAAGTGTATTTTTAACACTAACATTTGTAAGTTTAGTTGCAATTTCAGTATTATCATGTTATTTAACGTTGTTGTTTATGCCACGAATCTTACTTTCGGGTAAGTTTTTTATAGTTTTTTATAGCCTTTTTTTGCACCATTCAAATTTGTTACAACATAGTAATTTTCTTTGTAGACCTTGAAAAAGGTGGCAAAAAACCACCGAAAGCTTGGATTCAGAATAAATAGTACGCCTTAGCAAAGCTCTATTTTTTATTGACTACCAGACCCAAAAAGAAAAAAGTATTTACATATATATATATATATATATATATATATATATATATATATATATATATATATATATATATATATATATATATATATATTATGATTTACTTTGTTCCTATTGATGTTTATAGAGGTAATCTACTTTAATTAATTAATCAATTAATTATTTCATTAGCTAAACAAATCAAAACATAAATAAACTATAAATCTCAGGGCAGATCCTATCAATACTTACTTTTGTGGCTTCAAATATTTCTCAGTAGTTTCCTTATAGGGATAGACAAAAGAGAATCAAAATAATACACATATGGATTTCAATTAGAAATTATAAAAATCGGTTATTTTATCAAAACGGAAATCGATATTCAATATTGCAAATTTTATTTATTCATCTGTCTTTATTTCATATAACAATTATAAAAAAAAAGAATCTTATTTCTTTTTGTCTCCAAATTTTTTTTAAATCAATAACTGTAAATCTCTCTACTTCTGCTTTACAGAATGTTTTCGATGTTTAATTTTCTTGATATACAAACAATTTTTATTTATCAATATTATTGTATCATAAAAAAAAGTAAACTACAATGATTTATAATAAACAAAACTGATTGAATTTTGATGAATATATATATATATATATATATATATATATATATATATATATATATATATATATATATATATATATATATATATATATATATATAATATTAACCTAAGCTGTTTATCCTGTTTAAAATCGACGTGTGCTTAAATTTCGGGTCACAATTTTCACTTAACTCGCCACTGACGGGATTATCCTCATAACCCATCTAAATGCGCACACCAATGTAGATATATTTAATGAATTTTAGAACCTTCCAAATATTAGTCTATCGCCTTTCATACAAGTTTCCAGGTTTCCTATAAAGCTTCACGTGCTTGTCGAATACGTAAAAGGACGGAAAGCCGTTGAAAGGTGTTTTGAAAATTTATACGAGCGCCGAAGATATGAATACCAAAGCAGAAGGTTTTATTTTGCTTGTGTATTTGGAATTTTCGACCGAAATGAGGGTATTTTATACAATGTATCGAAACTTTTTTGGTTAGTACGTTACTAAGAATATGAAGCAGTTCAATTCGAAGGCATAAATGTAAAACTGTCAAGAAGTAACTCCACAACATTTCATATAGCTAGTCCAAAAATAAGCTAGGTATATACATTAATTCGAGTAAGGTATAATACAAAATATACGAGCTATATAATGAAATATGGTTACACTAGCGGACCAACTCGACATCGAGTTTTTTAAATGAAATTTTTATTTTGCGAGAAAAATTAAGTAAAAATATTTTTATCAATAACTCAAAAACTATAAATGATAATTTCGTGAACTTACATTTTTGAACTCTACGTTGAATTCTCTATTGATTTGACTAATAAAAACGAAACCGGAGGTCGACCTCAAAACCGGAATGCAATTTTTAGTTCATCAAATGTCGACATGGATATCATTTAGCAGTTAATTTTGCATGCTGATCACGAATCCGGTGTCAGATTTGCTCTATCTTGACGTTTTATGCGCGTTTCGGGTCACTTCCGGTGTCGGATCGCAACCGGAAATACATATTTAGATTCGTCTCGACGAGACCTTTCCATCCATATATACATTGTGGGGTCTAAAACTTAAAGTAATTTTTAAATTCCGGTCATCTCAAAACCGGAAGTGAATTTTTGTACCAAAAGTATATTTTGACAATCTCATACGTAATACTAATAATATTCCGAAAAAATATTTTAATTATCTAATATGGTTTTTGAGTAAAGTGGTGGACAAGAAAAGGGCTTAGCGTTTTAGTATATAAGATTGTTCGTCAAAACAAAAAAGACATCAGTTTGACCAGATAATTATTCTATAATATTGTAATGATTTTAAATAAAACGAGCAGTTTTAATTTATATAACCTATTTATTTAAAGCACTTTATTATCTTCAAACTTCCCGTGCTCTGGTGAATCAAAATATTGTAATGATTGTTTTTAAAATAAAATTGTCACTTTCACAACTATATAATGTTACCTATTGCTGAATTGTGACCCATTATATGGGAAAGTCAATGACATTATTTTTTGTCACACTACTCCCCTCTTAGATCTAAACGTCTAGATCAACAACTATATATGAAGGCCCAGGATGGGAAAATCTACAGGACTCTTCAGTTCTGGCTGAACCCCTCCAGAAAAAATAACATTTTACTGTCTTTGAGGGACCCGATATCTTTTGGTTAATGCAACACATAGCAATTCGTTCGCCAGTTTCTCTATAGATCACTACAATCATGTTTTCCACTATCTTTCAATCCAGAGTTTTTAGTGCATGGCCTATTTTTGCTAAAGCCAAATTCTTGATGTCATAATTACAAACGATTTTCTTTAAATTAGTTAGATCATGCTCTATGTTTTCGTATCCTGGTCACCATATACGCTGTACTTTTCTAAGTTTATGCTGCTGATTTTTCAACTCGTCTAAGCTACCCAACTTTTTATTACAAACGAACGAGATTCCTTTAGTCATATCGAGGTCTTGGGCAAAACAGTGGGCTATAAAGACTTTTTACGGAACACTAAAAAGATCCTGCTGAACTTCTGTGGTCAAGCCGAATTTCGCGCTCTTTATTTCTGCGTAATGTGACACAAATTCATTAAAACTGGGTCGTCGGTAATCTTTGATCTGATGCTAAAGAGTTTGTGCTTCTTTTGTTTCATTTAAATCAGCATACGGTGCAAGGTGATTAACATGAACAACATTTATCTTTTGTTGAATCTCATACGTATCTTCCCATTTTCTTTGTATAGGAGACATGCCTTGACGTCTTTTTGGATAATAAAGCCAGACAAGATTACGTTTTTTCAAAGCTATTATTCTTGCATCGAGAATCATTTAAATTTTTAATTATGTCACTAATTCTTGATTTGGTATCAGATAGGTCTTAGTTCATTTTGTAAAATAACCCATAAATACCAGGATATATTTATTATCATCATCCATTTCTGGAAATTGACCTACAATGTCGATTGCTACTCTTTGCAGAGGACAACCTACATTATACTGTTTCTTGGGTACCCTCTTTTTAATAACTGGACCATTACTGGTTTCTTACAGTTCACATTTTCGGTAACATCTTCTTACATCATCTTTACAGTTTACCCAATAGAACCGTTCTCGAATCTTTTGCAGATTCTTCGTAATACCTAAGTGTCATGCATCTGATGCATCGTCATGCAATTAACGCAATATTTGTGACACTTAACTTTTAGGTAAAATCAACTGAAGCTTATTAGATTATGTACCATCATCGTTTTTAAAGGTTCCATAAAAAGATTATCTTTTCTAAAGGCTTCTCACCTCGACGCATCCAATCCAATAGTCTTTTTATACATAGATTATCTGCTTAGGCGTCTTGCCGCTGTGAGATTGCCATTAATTATTAATGACGGCAGTTTCTCTGACAAGGCAAAGTCGTTCCTCTAATATAAAACAGAGATTACAATTTGCACTGCAAGGCCATCTCGAAAAAGAAGAAACCTTCTGCCATACACGTATTTATGAAAAGGATCGCAAGCTTGCACTTCGCCGAGCCATTTTCTTCTGTTAACGCAATAGGTTTTTGCTGGTTCCGATTAGACTTTGCTAAAATAAGTGATGACTTTCTACTGTCATCCTGGATTTGGTAGAGAACAGCTTCTATTTGTTTTTTTTTGTTTTTTTTAGACTTTTTACTCCGTGCATACTCTTTGCCTTTTTCTGTCACCTTGGTTAAGTGCTTGATGATATTAGTAAGCTATTTAACAAATCGTTGGCAATATATACATAGACTAAAGAAACTTAAAATTTTACGTTTTTTTTTGGTATTGGTCAATCCTTAATTGCTGAAATTTTTTCGGGATCATTTTCTAGATCATTACTCGACACAATATGTCCCTTATTTACTTACACAATATACACTTAATAGAATACAACAAACCGGCATATATATGTCTCGTGGACCTTACGAAGGCAGTTGACCGGGTCAAATTAAAAGACGTTGTCCACTTACTGTACGCAAGAGAGATATTTCTAGGAATAATCAAAACAATCGAAAATATCTACCAATACAACACAAAAAAAGCAAAAGTAGAAGAAGAACTAACCGAACCTATTGAAGCTGGAAATGGGATAAGACAGGAAGATTCCCTGAGTCCTCTATTGTTCAACCTGATTATGGATGAAATATTAAAAAAAGTAAGATCTAAAAAAGGATACCAAATGGGAGAAAAACCACTTAAAATAATCTGCTATGCAGACGACGCAATACTACTCTCTCAAAATGAAGATGATTTACAACGTATGCTGCACCAATTTAATAAAACCACCAGAAAATTTAACATGTTAATTTTGCCAAAAAAGACAAAATGTTTGGTTATAAAGCAAATTTAATTAGATGTAAATTGGAGTTGAAAGGTCAGATAATAGAACAAGTGATGGAGTTTAAATATCTAGGCATCACATTATCTAGCTACAGAAATCTCGAAACTGAATGAAGAACAAGTAAATATAGTAAACAGAGCCGCAGGCTGCCGCAATGAAAAAATATGGAGAAATAAAAATATCGGGAAAGAAACAAAAGGCAGAATTTACAAAACAGTCATCAGACCAATAATGACATACGCCGCAGAATCAAGACTTAACACAGAGAACAAAAAGGATGTTAGAAACAGCAGAGATGAAAACACTTGGCAGAAAAAATGATGGTAAGCCATTATGGGACAGAGCTAGAAGTACAGATATACGACGTAGATGCAATAAGAAATCGAAGAGTAGAATGGAACGATCATATAAGCCGAATGACAACAAATAGAGTAGTAAAGACGGCAAGAGATGGTTCCCCAATAAGAAGACGATCGGTAGAAAGACCACGAAAACGATGAAACGACAACTAACTGGAGGCACATTGAAAAACAGACAGATTCATGTCTATATAAAAAGAAGAAGAAAAAGAAGCATATATACTTAATTTCTCGTCGAAACATGTGACATCTTCCAACCACAACTACATCACCCTAATAAACCAGGTATGTTCTTTATTTTAAAACTTTTAAAACTGCCTAATCTTTCAAATGTGGCGCGAGCATGACATAAACTAAAATGCGGTTTTCTCCAGATCAGCTGGATTCATCTACTCACCAATATTCAATTTTTAAATCAAGTATAGAGAACCCACGAGAACCGTCAAGAATATTCAATGTCTCGTCTATTCGAGGCAAAGGATAGCAAAGGATCTTTTTTGGTTGAGCTGGCGGAATTAATACAAAAACACGTTAAACAATCTTTTTTTTAGAGCTACTATCTCTTTTCGCAAACGGAATTTTTCTAGGTTGTTGTCTCATCAGCTCAGCGTCTCTGGTATTAATTTTATACGTAACTATGGTTATTTGTTATTCTTCTTCTTATCATTAGCAAAACTATATTGAAATTCTCTCAGCATAGACTGAGACTGAGACTGAAAAAAAAACAATATTTTTAAATTTCAACAAAGGATTAACGAGATGTAACTCTCAAATATGTTTCAAACATTTAGCATAAACTTTTAAGTAACAACGTTTTATCCAGTTAATCACAGTGTTATCGTAAAGACCAGAATCAAAGTTAATTGTTTATCTAGTAACAACAAATTAATTCTAAATCGTTAGAAACACAATCCCAAAGCGAAAATGTCGATTCCTTTATGGAAGGTTCACTTAAATTTATAAAGCAAACTAACTAATACCAATGACAGGTCCGAATATTTGATGTGGGTCCTTGTTAATGAATATTCCAGTAATCTAAGGAACTTTAATAGGAATACTATGAAATTATTATATGTATATAGTGACCATTTGGTTGGCATTTATTACCATTTATTTTCTACCATGCTTTGAAGCAAGGATCAATGTTTGACAAATTGTTGTTGATATTATATATATATTATACATATATATATATATATATATATATATATATATATATATATATATATATATATATATATATATATATATATATATATATATATATATAATGTGCACTCGTAAGTGAATGGGATGTTTTCGGTCAATTTGGAGATAAAAAAGACAAGAGTTGTGCTACTTTATCTATTTATTGAAGACGTTTCGCCCATTGTTCAATAAGCATCATCAGTTCATCTAAAAGGGTGTTATTAGCGATACATCTAATATGAAAAAACAATTAAGTAAATGATCTTACCTTTAAAAGATCTGTAGCATTAAAATGTTGTTATTGCAAAGAAACATCAGAAATTAATATATTAAATATATCAGCAAAAACACAGAAACACAGAACGCCGGAAGATTCCCAATTTAACTAATTTGTTTTAAATTTCACTTTTGAAAACATTGATTGATTAAATCTATCAAAAAATATAATTGTTAATTTTGAATTGTTATATTAACAACGGCACGGCTAGGGTTCTTGACTGTTATGATCATATCATGAAAATGAAGTATTTGAAAGCTAGACTGTCAGAAATGACAATCAGATGGTGAGATTGAAGGAAAAGTTTTATAGATGTCAACATAAATGTTATGATATAATAAAAGAAGTTGAAGAAGAAACCAATAATTAAAAGTAGAATACGGAAGAATCAATTTTGTAGTATTAGTGCACTAATAAGTTCATTATAAGTTCATCCAAAACAAAGTTACATAGTATGGGGGATATTTTGCTGCCCATTGGAGTACCAAAGATTTGTTTAAAGAAATTACCATTGAACAAAAAGCTGTTAGAGTAAAATATAAATGTTGAAATTCTTATAAAATCATCTAAACTGATCTTGGTATGCGGAGAGATGATGTTCCAGTTATTTTTGATGCTGTTAAGAATAGCATCTAGTGGTAAGTTTGTAAACAGTGACACAACATCTAAACTAATCAATATATAATTATTCGGAACTTTAACATTGTTAATGAAGTTACTAAACGTGAAAGAATCTCTAATATAGAATTCATTGGATTCGTTGTAGGAAATTGTGAGGATATCTGTAAGGTGTTTAGCAAGTTTACTATTAGGATCATCAATGGAAGAGACAATAGGCCTCGTTGAAATAGTGGGTTTGTAAACTTTCGGCAGTGTATAAAACCTGATTTTTATATAAAACTAAGTTTTACTATCTTTACCTAAATTTTAAAAATTTTAGAATGTATTTTGTCAATTATTTTATATTTTATATGTGTGTTATTAATGTTGAGTGTCAATGCTTTTATAAATAATCTCAACGACTAGTAAGTTGCACTGAAGAATTGTAATATTTTATAAATATGTACATATTTTTCTTATTACAGTGTCTTGAAAAAGGAATAAAACCATTCCAAAAGCTAGACAAAAAGTCAAAAGAGTGTTTCATTAACATCCCGGCCAATTTTCTGACTGCAACCCTAATAAACTGTGTTGTTTGTATATATATATATATATATATATATATATATATATATATAGAATATATTTATATTAAAATAATAATATTAACAAACAAGTACATTTTTTAAATATTGTTTTCAACCGATTAAATATTTTATGTATAAGTACCTCCTGAAAATATTTACAAAAGATTTAATAGCTCGTATAATGGGAACTGGATAAGAGCTTGACGTTTGTACTCGATTTATTTTAGCACGTTTTTCTTAAATGTTCTCTGCGATTGTCATTCGCTATAAATTGAGCGAGCTATACGATAAACGCAAGCTGAATAGCGGTTTATCGAAACCACCGAACGGATCTCAGGTATTTTGATATTTACAGGGAATCAAGCGAAATACAAAATCGGATTTTAAATTTTTAAGAGAACTAGAGTAATATACGAGTAGTATAGCTGTCTTTTATAAAACAGGGGGA
Source organism: Diabrotica undecimpunctata (assembly GCF_040954645.1). NCBI lineage: Eukaryota > Metazoa > Arthropoda > Insecta > Coleoptera > Chrysomelidae > Diabrotica > Diabrotica undecimpunctata. Next base: position 127,951,449 of record NC_092809.1, on the reverse strand, counting down.
TAAAATACAAGAGTTCACCCAGATATTTAGTAATAATCATAAATTTTGTGTAATAACGAAATGGAATTAACTCCTTTTACCAGTTCCACTAACCACCAAATATTAATAAAATCTACCATTTTATGTTGTAATAATTATTTAGATTTTTATATCTAAGAAATATTGTATACAGGGTGGTCCTTAAGTAATTGTACAAAAAGAAACGGATTCTACAATTTAAAATATTACGATTTAAGTCAAATTGCTTTAATAAAATGTTGATATTAAGAAAGATACAGGGTGTTAAAGTGCAAATTTAAAATTTTATTTTTCGCTATAACTTTCATGTTTGTAAACATTTATGTATAAAAATTTACAACTGGGTACTGTTAAATATGAGATATTATAATTTGATGCACACTTTGATGTAACTGATATGTGGCATAAATTTGCACTTAACTTTTTTGCTCTTTAAGTTGCCTATATTTGCGACAAAAATATTAGAGATACATTATTTTAACAAAAAAAGGTATACCTGTTAATAACTATAAAAGTCAACAGTTTTGGAGATAATCGCATTTTACAAATAATTATGATTCAAAGCAATTACTCCAGGCAACGAAGGAAAAATAGACAAAAACATTAATACTTCTGAATTTTGGTATAAAATACCTTAAACTAAAGTTAATATTTAACGAAATATTAAATAAAATAAATATATCAGCAGGATAATTAATAATAGGATTTGCAAATAACAGAATAATAGAATTTTACATCAAACATTTTACGTTTTATGTTAAATTAATTAAAGTCCTAATCAAAACATTTTGTTTTCAAACCAAACTAAGAAATAGTTAAACTAAATAACATAACTTTTTGTGAAAGTAAGTGTTCGATAGGTCCACCATTTTATTTAATTCTTTTGTCGATATATTCCATAAAAGATCCTCTCATATTAAATAGCATCATTGGTTCTAAAGAAACTGCTGCAGTATTTATTTCTTCCCATAGTTGGTTGCGAATATTTATGGGATTCGTTGTTTTAACGCGCCATATACACCCAAATCAAGCGGAATAAATTCTGGGGTACTTGGTGGCTATAATGTATAATATATAAATATATTCTTTTGGATACATAATATCCAAATCTTATGGTATATTATGGAACTACATCTTATTTGTCGCAGAGGTTAAGTAATGTATCTCGTCCATTGGTTACTTATATACACACGGAATAACCTATCAATGACATTACTTATTTATATGATTATGTACAGCTTACGAGTAACTATAATTACATCTCGAACAAATGGATTATTTTCTAACGAACTAATATTATGCTAAACTAAATTGCCCGTGTGTTTACTATATTTATAAAAATATCGGTTATTAGGCCAACGATGATGTTTTTGTAAAAATGCTGAGTCTTTAAAGCTAGATTTGTAGCAAAAGTATTATGAAACAAGACACATATGTGTTATTCAATACCTGTGCTTTAGTTTCTATTATATGTCCTAATAAAAATGGGTAAAGAATTTACGTAATGAAAAAGAAATATTCTTTTCAGATTTTTTATGAATTAAATAATTATATCAATATCTCACCACATTGCCAAGGAATATGACTACTACGACCAAGCCAACGTTCAGAAAAGTTGTATTTACGTATGTTCTAACTGCCTTTTCTCTAGAATGTGGTGGTGTACCATTTTGCATAAACCACATATTTCGGGTCTTCAGCATTTTACAATAGGGAAAAAGTAATACAACGAGAGTAGGTATAGAAACTAAAGAAGTGATAGAAAAGGGAAATTGTAAACATGATGACGGCCAACGTCTGAATACGGACACGGCACCTAAAGAAGAAAATAAATAGCATAAAGGCATTTTGTGATGTTACATTATCATCTTTAAATTGTTTTAATAAGAATAAACTATGAATTATGCTTATCTAGAAGTATTCAGTGCTTTACCTCACAAATATCAAACTAAGAATTATTGTATGCCACACATGTGGCATATGTGGCGCCCTCTATCAGTTATATTAAAGTATGTATAAAATTATAATTTACTCTACTCAAAAGCATCCAATTGTAAATTTTTGTCCAAAAATATTTACAAACGTAAAAGTTATAGCGAAAAATAAAATTTTAAATTTCCAGTTTAACAACCTGTATCTTTCTTAATATCAACAAAGCAAGTTAGCTTAAATCGTCATATTTTAAAGTGCAGAATCTACGGTTTCTGTTTGTACAATTACTTAAGGACCACCCTGTATATCGAATAATAATAAAATTTTATTTGTTCCTTAACTGCGTTGAGCATGTCACTTAAACAAAAATTAAACTGTTGTATATTGTTTTTGTAAAGTGTTATAAATCCGTAATACTATGTCAACACAGGGTGATTTTAATAGTCCTGTTTTCATCGATTTACAAAATGTAATAAATTTAAACCTCGTCAGGCAAAGATGTTATGTTATTTTGCATCCGGCAACCATACAGTGTGATACACTAATAAAGATTCAGTATTTAAGTGTTCTTTTTATTCGATAACCTAATAGAGGTCTTTCTTCCATCTTGCACATTATGACAGTGGAACGTCAATAGTAGAAAATATGTGAACAGTAGACATTATGAGGGATCGGTGTCTGGCTCCTTTTACATTTCACTCCACCCTGTACTGTAAGCTTTTCAAGAAGACAAGCAAAATTCTTCAAAAAATGTGTCTTAAAAAATAGCCTATTATTTTCTCGGTTATGTGTTCTCCATCCATAGAATGCTGTATGTATAGAATGTGTGCTGTTCATAGAATTCTCATCATATGTCTTCATAAGAACAATTTCAATGCATCTACGTTTTTTTATTGCCTTGGATTTCGATGAATTACAGAAAACTGCAAAAACTAAGAATCTGACTAGTCTGATTTTGGTTCCTACTCTGATTTTATAGCTTCTTTAGATATTGGTCAGCTTAGCAATTGCATTTTTTGCTATTTATATTTTTCATCTAATTTTGTTAATCCGGTGTTAGTTAGCATGGTCCCCATGTATCTAGGTGGTTTGGCGTCTATGGATTGTTGATGAATAAATAATTTTTCAAAAAGAGAAATCAAACGATATCTACCTAGCGAAACCGAATTCAAATTTTTAACACTGTGTTTCCTAAAATTTGCGAAACAAACAGCTGGATAAGTTACTCGGCAAGGGAATCTAAAATTGCATTCCACATGCCTTTCATCCTGGTCAAAATTCGTAGTGAATTCAGTTTCTGGTACTCCAAACAAAGTAAGTAATACAACATAATGACGGTACTAGATTTTTGTTTTAATACAGGTCAGCGACAACCGCTGCCCTGAAATAATTTTTCGTTTAATATTTACTTCATTTGTGTAGGAAAGTATTAACTTATTAAAAGTTCCACAGTTGCCAGAAATTAAACTACACTAAGAAACCTACGTTCTCATTTTGTAATTTAAATATACTTTGAAAACTTTTGTACATTATCACTGATGTCTCTTTCAATAATTGTTTTCCCATCGGTTCTGACCTTTACTTATCTACATTTACCATTGTATTGTTCTTGCTTGGATGTGTCTTCCCCAGGTAGCTCAGAGGTGACTGTATTCACCTTTGGTGCCAAGTGATGTTGGTTGGATGCGTCCTACAAAAAAAAAAGATTATGATTAGATCGCCGCTTTTAAAACCCTGATTTGACGTGAGTCCTCCATATCTGTGTAAACTTACTGATTAACAACACCTATATATGCAGAACAGAGAAGTTACAAACAATAAAGATTTTAAATAAAACGACTGTTCCAATTTATATAAAATATTTATTAACAACGCGGTATTGTCTTTAAAAATTGAACTAAACTCTTTCTATATACATAAATTCATTATTCTAGAATATCATCGATTATTACATATCTATTTGTTACCACGCCGTATGTTCTAGAATGCCAAGAACACTATTTCGAATTCCGGCTTTGCCATATGTTCTGGAAGGCCTCGGTCCCTATTTCGAACATCACGGAGATTATCGAATATAAGTCATATTTCTGCCAAATTGCGATTATTTTACGGGATACGTAGAAAATAAGCTTTTGCGTTACACTGATACCCTCTTAGATTTGAACGTCCCGATCAGTAACTCTATATAAAAGCTTAAGATGGCGGAATCTGCAGGACTCCCCATCTCTGCATAAACCACTCAAGAAGAAATAAAAGTCTACTGACTTTAAAGAACACGATCCCTTCAAGCATGCTTTGTTATTACATATGGACGAGATTCCTTTAGCCACCTCGATATCTTTAGATCTTGGGCAACACATTGTGCTATGGACACATTTTCCGGATGATCATTAAAAATATTTTGTTAAATTCTGTGGTAAAGCTAAATCTAGCACTCTTTGTTTTTGCGAAATTTGACATCAATTTATTAAAACTTGATTGTTAGTTGTCTTTAATTTCATATTGAAGAGTTCATGCTTCTTCTCTTTCTTTTAAGCTATCATAAGGTGCAAGACAATTTATGTGAACCACTTTTAGTTTACCTTTTGCTAACTTCTTAATTCCGTATGTTCCGTCATTTATTCTCTATTTAATTTTATACGGACCTTCCCGTTATCTTTGTAGTTTAGGAAACAACTTTCAACGACGTTGTGGATTATAAAGCCAGACAAGATCACCTACTTCAAAGCTTTTATTCTTGCATCGAGAATCATTTTGGTCTTTAATTCTGTCACTAGCTATCTGATGTGTTGCCGGCCAAGAAGTTTGTTCATTCTTAACTTCAAGTAATCGACATATTCTTCGCTTGCAACACAATCTTCCAAAGGTCTAGATCGCAGGGTAAATGAACTTTACGACCCAACATCAAGGAGGTTGGGGTCTAGCCTCTATCATCATTTACGGCAGATCGGTAGACCATTATTAATAAATGAATATGCTGGTCTTAATCTCTCTGATGTTTGGATACAACTTGGCACAGGTGTTTGCTTATTATTCGGTTTATCCCGTCGACCATTCTCCCTGACTGAGGATGCAAAGGTATCATTATGGTATTATTGCCATACATTGATTAACAAACGCTTTGGAAGGGAATTGGTAAGACCACCAAATCGGCTGAAGAATTCTTAACCAAGTATCTTTCTCACGGTAGCCGCTTCTTGATTTTGTATACCATAGGCCCCAGTCCGTTTCGTTAAATAATCCATGGATGCAATATATTCATTTTCGGCATCCATTTTTAGAAATGAACTTGCAATGTCTACTGCTACTCTTTCCATAGGACTACCAACATTGTACTGTTTCATGGGTGCCCTCTTTTTATCAACTGTATCATTACTGGTGGCACATAGTGCATATTTCTAGCATCATATTCTTATATAATTTTTACCTTATCAATATAACCATTCTTGAACCTTTTGCAAAGTCTTTAAAATACCAAAGTGTCCGCCTGATGCACCGTCATGCAACTGACGTAATACTCCTGACCTTTTACTTTTAGGTACAATCAACTTAAACTTAGATTCTGTACTATTATTTTTCTCAAACGTTATGTAAAGAAGATCATCTTTTAGTACGAGGCAATTTTATTGGCTGTAGTAGGACTTGACTACTGGACTAAATGCACTAATGTCGTGCCATTTAACTAATTTAAAACCTTTGATTTACATGTAGAAAGTACCTTAAAATTAAAAATTAACGACATATATCGATAATTATACAGGGTGTAACAAAAAGGTAGGTCATAAATTAAATCACGTATTCTGGGACCAAAAATAGTTCGATTGAACTTACCTTACTTTAGTACAAATGTGCACATAAAAAAAGTTACAGCCCTTTGAAGTTAGAAAACGAAAATTGATTTTTTCCAATATATCAAAAACTGTTTTTTGCAAAATTAGTTAAAAACAGAGATTTTATATTGAAAATGGACATGTGGCTTTATTATGGCAAGAATACCTTAAAAAAAAATAACAGTAAAATTTGTACACCCCATAAAAATATTATCATTAGCATTATAAGCATTAGCAAACTTTTTGCCTTTTTTTGCACAGCAGCAGGAAGTATTTTTCTTCCTGCTGCTGTGCGTAATGATAAATTATTGCTTATTTTATCTGATGCCGCACCATATATGGTGAAAGCAGGACAAAATTTAAAAATATTTTATCCAAACTTAATACATGTCACTTGGTTAGCGCATGGAATAAACAGAGTTGCGGAGGAAGTAAGGAAAAAATTTCTACTAGGTAACAGTTTAATAGCGAGCGTCAAAAAGGTATTCCTGAAATCACCTGTAGGAAAACAATGTTACAGAGATATGCTTCCTGCTGTTCCAGTGCCACAGCAACCCATTTTAACACGTTGAGGAACATGGTTGGAAGCAGCTAATTTATATGCTAATCATTTTGTTGATTTAAAAAAAATAGTTAACCTTTTAACGGATGATAGTTGCCAATCTTTATTGGAAGCTAAGCAAGCCTTCCAAAATAACATTCTCTAGTAGCAACTGTCATTTATAAAATCAAATTATAGTTTTGTCCAAAAAACTATAACTCAATTAGAATCCTTCAAATTATCATTGTTAGAGAGTTCAGTTTTAATAAAAGGATTTGAGTCATTGTGTCAAAACGTTAAAGGTACTATTGAAAAGGAAGTTTTTTAAAAATTTAAAGTAACCATGGAAAAAAATAGTGGTTACCAGGTTCTTTCTGAAGTGGTTTAAGTACTAGCTGGGATATTTTCCTAACCACTCAATTAATATATAATATTTATATGTTAAAATATAGTTGTGTAAATAAAAAAATATTGTAAATATTTTTTATTACATGCATATTTTCTAGACAAATATGCATATTTTGCAGAAAATACTGCATACTTTTGCATAAAATACTGATATTTATGCGCATATATGCATTTCATACTTTTTTATTTGCATATTTGCCTAAATAAATTCTAAATTACCTAATAGGGCCAGTATTGTATTTCTTCCAAATTATTTAAGCGGTGAAAATTATTTAAACTTTCTACAAAATGTGTTACCAGAGTACTTAGAGGAGATCAATCTCGCAGTCAGAAGTAATATGTGGTTTTTACAGGATGGCGCTCCAGCGCATTACCATAATGAAATAAGAGAATCTCTTTTCGATCAGTATCCTGGACGTTAAATGGAAAGGGGCCCTGATGCACCTATTTCTTGACGACCCAGAGGTGCAGATCTTAACCCAATTAACTTTTGCTTCTTGGTTTTTATAAAAGCTTGCGTATATTCCGTACCAGTTATGAACGAACAGCAACAAAGGAATAAAATCATGGAAGTTGCAAATCAATTTCATTAGATGCCCATGATTTTCCAAAATAATCGATTTTCCTTTTTAAAATGGTGTCGAATGTGTATTCAAGAAAATAAAGATCATTTTGAACATTTGTAAAATCCACTATATATTTGTTAATGGTTAAGTAAGATTATAGAGACCTGATAATAATGAAAATTTATTTATATTTTACATTTTGTTAGATACTCAGAAATTTTTAAACATAATAAAGAATCCGCACCTCGATAAAAACTGGAAAAATTTTTAAAAACAATGTGTTTAACTAATGGTACCATAATAATAATTCAATTGGAAAGTTTACAACCATTTGGGAAAGTTTAAGGGAACAAAACCCCTACAAAATTTTTATAATTAAATATAAAAACTTTATATTAATTTTTGTTATGTGCACATTTGTACCAAGGTAAGTTAGGTTTAATTAAACTATTTTTGCTCACAGAACACGCAATTGAATTTATGACCTACCTTCTTGTTACATCCTATACAGGGTGAGTCATGAGAAACTTTACATACTTCTACCATATGTAGAGTCCCTCAGGGAGCATATCATGTGGCCACTAAAAAATGTCAACTCCTCTTCTTTATTAATTAACAGGGTGATTTGTGTAATTGACCATTTATTTCATTTTACTGTAGTGTTTATACGGCTCATTTGATTTTTTTAATTTTTGCATGATACAGTAAACTACTATCAAGCATTCGACTGGTATTAGCTAAACTAAAAAATTCCGGACTGGCTTTCTTCTTCTTCTTCAAGTGCCTTCTTCGTTCCGAATGTTGGCGATCATCAGGGCTGGCTTTGGAAAAATTAATTTAGGGATTCGTATTAAATATAACACCCTGTATAAATTTTTTTTAAAATGCAATAAGTGATTTTCAAACTACATAAATAGCCAATGAAAACGACATATGCGACAATGTTGTCGCACTTTTATTAAATTTTTAGTGAACGATCAAATCTTACCAAAAATAGAACAACCATAATGAAGTATCAAATTATAAGGTATTAATTTAAACAAATGTTATAAATTTCAAACATTTTAATTAAAATGAGTTCCTACAACATAATCTAATACGTAAAAAATTAACATCTTTACTGTCACTTTGTATTATCTCTACGATAGAATCAATTGTTTTTCAATTTTAAATTTTTACTCATAGATCGTATTGGGCATTATTTTCGATAAATAATAAATTAAATTGATTAAAAAGTCAAACCTCTTGTATGTGTTAGTTTTTGTTGATTATAAATGATTAAAATTTTATGTCAAATAATAATACATTGCATCAACTGTACTAAATAAAAATAAATCTAAAAAAGTTTAAAATGAAGGTTGGCGTTGACCGTTTGACGTTTATTGATATTTTATACCCATTTTCATTATTGTCATTATCAATTGTTATTTATGTGTACAAGAATACATATTTCTTCTGTCATATCTACGTTAAGTACATTGTGTTAGTTTTGGTAGAGCTTTTGTTCTTTTCGTTCAAAATGCCACATCAGTTTTCGACCACAGAATATGCAGACATAATATTTGTTTATGGATTCTGTAATGGGAATGGTAGGGCTGCTAGTAGAGAATATCGCATGAGATTTCCTAATCGTCGAACTCCCAACCATCCAACATTTGGGCCAGTTTTTAATTATTTGCGAGAAAATGGCACTTTTCCTAGTGGAACAACAGAGCGACATGTAGATGAAGCGCAGGAAGATGACATTATGGACGCCGTTACTATGAACCCTACAATAAGCACTAGACAAGTAAGTCGAGAACTCAATGTTACTCATGTTACTCAATCAAAAGTAAGTAGAGTCTTACAAAAAAATAATCTATACCCATATCACATTCAAATGGTTTAGCGACTACATGCTGGAGATGAGATCGATAGGTTGAAATTTTGTAGGTGGATTAACAATAATCGACCAACGCTATACAGGACACTATTTACAGATGAAGCCCAATTTACCAGAGACGGGATAAATAATTCACGAAATTCACATGTGTGGGCAGAAGAAAATCCCCATGCTATTCGAGAACGTCGTTCTCAGTTAAGGTTTTCGGTTAACGTGTGGATTGGTGTCATAAATAACCAATTAGTAGGTCCTCACTTTTTTGATGGTCCTTTAACAGGGCAGGTCTATTTGAACTTTCTACAAAATATTTTGTCGAATTTGCTTGCCAACGCGAACGTTGCTATCCGATGTATTTTCAGCATGATGGGGCACCCCCACACTTTTTACTGGCAGTGAGACAACATCTCAATAATGTTTATGGCAACAGGTGAATAGGACGTGCAGGTTCTATTTCGTGGCCTTCAAGATCCCCTGATTTCAATTCCGTTGATTACCATATTTGGGGACGATTAAAGCAACTAGTTTACGCAGTGAATATTAATAACCGACAACAATTAATTGATAGAATTATACATTGTTGTAATACTATTAGAAACGATCCCCAGAGTATCCGTAATTTAATACGTCAATTAACAATTCGGCAACAAAAATGTGTACAGGCTGCAGGGTTCCATTTCGAAAATCTATTTTGAATTATTTTTATTTTGTTACCATTATTGTATCTTTTCCAGTTCTAATTTATGGGTTTATCATAACTATGTACATATTTTTAGTTTTTGTTTAAATTGTTCTTCGTTATTGTTAGTAGTTACTATTTTTTGTTGTGCAGTGACTCAGTTTATCATTTCAATTAAAATGTTTTAAATTTATAACATTTGTTTAAATTAATTACCTTATAATTTGATACTCCATTATGGTTGTTCTATTTTTGGTAAGATTTGATCGTTCACTAAAAATTTAATAAAAGTGCGACAACATTGTCGCATATGTCGTTTTTATTGGCTATTTATGTAGTTTGAAAATCACTTATTGCATTTTAAAAAAAAATATATACAGGGTGTAATATTTAATACGAATCCCTAAATTAATTTTTTCAAAGCCAGTCCTGGAATTTTTTAGTTTAGCTAATATTAGTCGAATGCTTGATAGTAGTGTACTGTATCATGCAAAAATTAAAAAAATCAAATGAGCCGTATAAACACTACAGTAAAATGAAATAAATGGTCAATTACACAAATCACCCTGTTAATTAATAAAGAAGAGGAGTTGACATTTTTTAGTGGCCACATGATATGCTCCCTGAGGGACTCTATATATGGTAGAAGTATGTAAAGTTCCTCATGACTCACCCTGTATATTGGGCCCATACTCGAAAATTACAACAACTTCGGTATCAAGTTACAAGTTACCAGCCAACTGAGTAGCAGTTTTGAAAATTTTGTGAACTATTTGTATAATTTTATTATAAATTAAATACACCAATTAAACAAGAAGGTATTAGCTATTGTTCAATTTTCTTTATCGTCTCTAGTTAGAAATATATTTTATTTCCTATTTTAGAATCTATAATTTTCTATAAGTGGTATATACAATATTTTTTTTTATTTATCCCGGTATTATATAGCGACAAAAATTATCAAAGTTAGTGAAAAGTGTCAAATAGAATGAAGCCATTTTGTTCGCAAGGACTAACGTTTTCTTAACAATGCCCAAAACATCATAAACTTTTCAGTCGAAAACATCTTTCAGTGAATAGTCCATTGGCTTCTACCGACGTTTCCAATGAATTTTCTCACAATGTCTGCTCCCAGAGGATAACGTGAGATTAAACTTCAGTTGAGAAATTCTCCTTTGGCTCTTCTAGTTGGATTATGTTCCAAATTGGATATGAACTTCGTCGTTCGCGTCGGTCGAGTAAAGAATTGGATATTTTTGCAAACGAACGTGATCCAGCGATATGCTTTGTCCTCTAATTAACGCTGTGTAGCGAACGAAGAATACGTTGCAAAAAGAAATATCAATAGGGAGATTTCAGTTGCTTATCCACTTTTAATGAGATGGATGACACGCAAATACATTTAAACTAGCTAAAGTATGAGATTTTACATGTTCACTTCAAGTTTATTAGGACAGGCAGATATATAATAAGACTTACCGTGTTTGATTATTTTAAAGTGTTTTTTGTTTATTATGTTTTAGAAAAACTTTTAGCAATAACGTTAACTGGTTCACAGTAGACGTTTTTTTTTTCAAAAGTGTATAGCACCTTGATTAAGCGTTTGTAAATTATAGTGAGGGTACCTTTGCATGGTAATGGATGTAAGAACGCAAACTAATAAAAAAATCAAGTAATCCTAATAATAATAAATGTTATTCAACAAGTCCCACTATGGACCACTGGTCCCACTATGAACCACTATATGGTCCATTGTGGGAATTATAATGGTCTATAGTGGGATTTTAATAAAAAACACTTTACTTTGGAAAAATTTACAGGGAACATAAACTGGCGAGCAGCCCTAGCTGTACTTCCACTAATGGCAGAAGGTACAGCTTTAGTAAAATATCTTCTGCTAGTATCTGCATCGGGTTTGTCGGGGAAAACAAATTTGCCAGCCACAATTCTCTTCAAAATAGATATTATATTCTTTTCCACTTATCTTAACAACCTGACCGACATAATGGTTAACAGTTTTTTGACAATATCTTGATTTTCTGATGTGAAGCTTTCTAAATCGCTAGAATCATTGCAAATTTCTTCACTAACATCGCTGTTCGAACCAATGTCATGACAAACTTGACGTTCTTAGCCTTCTTTTTTTTCTTCTGAAAGTATTTTTTTAGCTAATCTTTCTTTATGCTGTTTATGTTGTTTTTTGCGGTTATAATATTGGATTTGCCATTAATTGGGGTGACATGTCGTGGTTCTTCTACATTCTGATTATTTTCTACATTCAGAACATCTTCCACATCCTGAATACCTTCGTTAGCCCTATTTTTGTTACCATTTCCATTTTTATTTTCTTCAGGCCTATTAGTGATATAAGGTGACATAAAATCACTATCTGAAAAAAATTGGAAATTCTAGGGTGCTATGCCTGTTTTTTAAATCCATTAAGAATGTTGACAGGAGTGAATACTTTAGGGTAGGTGGTACCAACAACACTACAAACGTCATAGATACTCATAGGTATGGCAGGATGATTTAGCATTCAGTCATCAACTTCTCGGTTATAATAGCTTTTAAATGGAAAAAAGAATGGGGCGGCAATATTAATAATTATCTTTACACATATTCAGCTCACAAACATGGTAACGGCTCTCATGGTGGTTAAGAATAAAGAGAACTGGAAATTCTTTGCGGTTCTCTCTCTCTCTCTCTCTCTCTTCTCTCATTGTTCTCAGCGGTGAGACGCTGTACCGGTTGATCCTAGAGGAGCCTCAGTAAACATGAAAGGCGTAAATATTTTCCTCGGGAATACAAAGAATGGAAGCACAAAAGTCCAAATAGCGCATATTGCGGTGCATTGTTATTAATGTGCCTTTTTCAGCGCTTGTCACTTTTCCAATTTGTTTTTGTTTAATGCTAGCAAGTAGCATGTACCTTCCGGGGTTTATGCACATTGGTGATACCAGTCTCATCCCAATTGTATATTTGGTTCGACTGAATATTCTTCTTCTTCTTCTTCAGCCTTCATTCATCCATTGTTGGACATAGGCCTCCTCCAATTGTTTCCACGCTTCCCTATCTTTTGCAATTCTCATCCACTGCTTTCCAGCTACAGCTGTTATATCGTCTATCCATCTCTTTTTGGGTCTTCCCACGCTTCTTTTTGTTTCTCGAGGTCTCCAGAATGTCACTTTATGAGACCATCTGTTGGTGTCTTGTCTTGCTACATGTGCTACCCATTGCCATTTTTGAATTTTGTCTCTGAGGCTTATATTTAACATGGCCCTCTCCATGGCCCGTTGAGTTACTCTTAATTGTTCTGCCATTTTTCTTGTTATTGCCATAGTTTCCAATCCATAAGTTGCAACTGGTAGTATACAAGTGTCATAGGTTTTTCGTTTTAAGTGCATTGGGATTTTTCTGTCTTTTAAAATGAAGCTCAACTTCCCAAAAGCAGCCCATGATAATTGTGTCCTTCTTTTAATTTCTAGGGTTTGATTTTCCTTTTCGTTTTTAATTGCATGTCCTAGATATATATTATGACTGAATATTATGTTTTGTTATTACACTTCTTCTTAAGTTTGTAAAGCATGTTAAGTCGTAGCACATTTCACAAGCCTGAATTATGTACTCGCACAATAGCTGTTCCTCTCTACTTGTAAATATTGTTTTGAAACTATGGGTTCGTCCCTATTAAAAATCATTTGTGTTTTCTTCATTAGCTAATTTGAACTTCTTCACTTTTCGCTGTGACTGCTAACAGTTATAAACTGCTAACAGTTGAAATCTTAGATGCCTCGGCATATTCAATTTTGCAAAGAATGAAAATGTTTAGCATGTTTTAGTATATTTCAGATCACTTTTTTATTCCCACTATAAACCCAGGCACATCAAAATACAAACGACCAAAAATTTTATCAAAGTAGTAGAGCTAGGTTTAGACAGAATAAAACGACATTGAGGTTATGTATCTTTTAGATATCCATACCAAATTCAAGTTAAAAATGATACATTTCGGCACATTATTCGAAAAAATCTGCACATGGAAATAAAAATGTTCAGCTGATCACTCACCTGATTTTCAAAATATCGAAACACAGCGTACTAATTAAAATACTTACACGAGATTCGGAGGCAGCACTTTTATGATAGAAAACACACTGAAATATAGCTCTACAGCGACGATAAAAGGGACAGGAGAATGAAATTTCCACTATGGACCGCGTTCCAATACGGACCAGTTTAAACTAATTGTATTTATTATATAAGTATTTACTGTTATTTTTAACTACAATTTATTTACTATAGATGGGAATAATACATAGAGACACGCATGAAAACAGCCAATATCTTATTAAGTCACCTGAATATATATTGGAGGGGATGTTGTGAATCAAGTAGACCATGTCTTGATAGAAAAGTGACCAGCAACAAATTTATGGACATAAAAAGTAGAAACGAGCTGCATGCTGCGGCTTAGACCACCTACTAGTTCAGGTACACTTCAGATATAGGATCAGCTGACAGGTAAAAGAGAATCAACCAGAAAAGGAAATTGTAGATCTTGGAAAACTAAAAAGACCCAAAATTTAATATAAACAGAGATCATTAAAAAACCAGTGGAACCTAACAAGTAGAATTACCTTAACTGCAGCAAAATCGGTGCTAGAAACTAAAGAAAGGAAATATGACCAATGGTTTGGTAATTAGTGTAAGGCGGTAATTGAAGAACAAAATGAAGCACATAGAATAAATTTGATTAGAAGAACTAGAGAAAGAAAAATAAGTTTTGAAAACCAAAGACGGATAGCTGATAAACTGTGTAAACAAAAAATGAGAACACATAAACAAATAATAAATGGACTTAATAGTGGATTAATAATGGAATTGAGCTTAATTAAAATTGATCATTCGGTCTATACGTAAAAAATTTTGATTGCCCATTTAACAATGCTAAAAATAATAATTATACAAATAATTAATTAAACAAAATCTAATAAAACCAATGTTATATAACTGAATTTCGTGAAAATTCAAAGACTTATATAATTCATGATATTAAAACAAGCAAATAATCAAATAAATATCTTCAAGCGACATAATTTATTTTTGTACCCAATTAGTATTAATTTACTGTTATTGAATTTTGACACAACTCAGAAAATTAGAGGTTAAAATTACCCACGCAATTTCAATTATTAATCACAAATGGATATCAATTTGAAATAACCTTTTTCCTAACGTATTGAGATAGAGTTATGCATAATTAATTGGATTATTTTTAACTTTTATTATTACTTATATTGTTTAAAATTTGTACAAAATAAATATTTTTTATTAAAACAAAGTTACCGCATCCACCAACGGATTATTAGCGGCACTACTCAGTAAATAAAATTTAACAATAAATTTAGATTTGGCAAAAAATATTGATTGACCTTAGGTAATTTAATACCTTAGCAGAGTATGAGACGCTGGAGACCAGCCCCCCAGTTCCAATCTAACGTCACAAACTCGTCCATCTTCTTTATTTTTTGTCAAGCCATCTGTCAAATCTTTTTCTTTTCAATCTGTCAATTCTCCTTCTTATCAACAACCGTTGTCAATTCTCTTTCTTATCAGCAGCAGTTAGCTGTCATTTGAGTTATCAAATATTTCTCTTTAAGCAGAGTATGGGATACTTGAGACCAGCCCCTTCACTTCCACTCTGACGTCACAAGCCCCGTCTACTGTTTTTCGGCTGTCACCTGTCAATTCTTATTCTTTTCCGTAGCTAATGTCAACTATCAATTATTTCTTTTTTCGATCTGTCAATTCTTCTCTGTATTAGCAACTGTTAGCTGTCATTTTAGTTGTCAAACTTCTTCTTTTCATCGAGCCATCTTTCAAGTCTGCTTCTTTTCGATCTGCTAATTTTCCTTCCTATCGGCAACCGTTGCCAATTCTCCTATTTATCAGCTGCCGTTAGCTGTCATTTAAATTATCAAATATTACCATTTACGTCGACTGTCAATTCTTGTTTTAATCTCTAATAGTTTTTTACTCGGCAGTATTCTTCTAATAGAGCTGGTAGAGTATGTAGGAGATTGTTTATTGAATTTTTTTTTTGGTATTTGTTTTGACACTCATTTAAAAAATGGATGACGGTAAGAGGTGTAGCAAATAAGTCGCAAACTGGGCGTTCACTACCTGAAAGTAGGTATGAGTGTGTGGTCTTAGTGTGTCATATACGTATGGTCGTTAGAACCGTTTGAATAAACCGTGTACTAGTACTAGTATTCCACTTACTAAAGTAAATGACCGTATTGCAGTGTTATTTTGCTCGTTACGATGCATTTGCTTGAAAATTGGGTTTAGGTTTTTCTTACCCTCTTCTTCACTTTTGGACGTGAGCCCAGGGTTTCGTTTACTTGGGGGTGAAATCCACCCGTTTTAAAGGTAAAAAAACACAAGTTTAAAACAAGTCTGGAAATGAATAAATTCACTAATTCTTAGCAACTTTTATTTTATAGAATTTTTTCACTAAGTCAATACTTTTTGAGTTATTTGCGAGTAAAAATGTTTATTTTCAAAAATGAAAATCACAGTTTTAGGCAATTTATCACAAATGACTCAAAAAATTTGAGACTCCCTAATTAGAATCACAAATACCTAAATACCGCTTTTCAATTAATTTTATTTATTATGTGAAAGAAAAAAAAATAAATGAAATTAAAAACATGATGTTTTTTTTCTCAAAATAACTTAAAAAGTATTAGTGATATGCAACATCTTGAACAGTAAAAAAATATAGGTTACTGTTTTTCTGTAAGGCAAAAATTAAAGATTTAAAGTTTACATACACTCGTGACTAGTGTGGTAGATATATATATATATATATATATATATATATATATATATATATATATATATATATATATATATATATATATATATATATATATATATATATATATATATATATATTAAGTAACTAGTTTAATACTTTTCAACTACAAACTTTCTAAAAATATTGGATTAAAAAAATCAATTTAAATGATCCTATTAAAAAACCTACAAAATGGTTTTTAAGTACTTCATAACTTAAGAGCTAACCGAGTTATGTGTAAAAAACCAATCAAATATTTTAGGAGATATTAGATCGCGTATACTGGAGCATTGCCAGTCCAGTCGTAAAAGATTTGGCCCCTAAAAATTATACGAACAAGATGAATTTTACCGAGAATATCAATTTTGGGACCCCAAAAAAGATGCAAAAACGTTTACCACTTTTACCCCTCAACTTCCTTCTAAAACCCCACTTGTAGAGGGGTAAAAACTCAAAAAAAAATCGATTTCCAAAAAACCCTTTGACCTTTGTCTGTAGAATGAACCGTTTTCTTAGAAATAACGCTTGAAGCGACCAGCGATTTTGAATGTCAGTGGCGTGCGTTAAATAAACTGTTTATCAAGTCGACGGTAAAAATTCGATATCTTTTAATCAGAGTGTCCGATTGACAAAACTCAAAATGCGTTTTAAAGGTAAGTAATGCAGCTTTCTTGTGAAATTTCTGTGGTTTGCTGCAAATGAAGTCTGTTTCCATAAATATGTTCAACAAATAAACGTTGTGCGATGTTTGCCACTTTATACAATTCTCGTGAGATCAGTAAAATTTATCACTTTAATTAACCGGTCTTAGTGAAATTTTGATTTTTAGAGGCCAATCTTTAAAACCTATAACATGAAATTAAAATTTTGAGTTGTGCCAATAAATATGAGGCATTTGAAATATGACTAAAAAACGCAGAATTTAAACTTTTACATTACAAACGATCGACGTCACGGGAAATGCCTACAAAAGATAGTTTTGAAGGTAATTTTCAGCAGAAGATAAGTAGTTTAGAAAAACGTACTAGTATAATTGAAAAATAACAGTTTTAAATGCTTTGGATCGTTTGTAATGTGAAAGTTTAAGTTCAGCGTTTTTTAAGCATATTTCAAATGCCTCAAATTTGTTGATAAAACTCAAAACTAAACTTTTACGTCAAAAGTTTTAAGGAATAGGCTCTATTTATTAAAACTCTACAGTGGCCAGTTAATAAAAGAAATAAATTGTATTGATCTCATGAGAATCATAAAAATTGCCAAAAATCGCGTCACGTTTGTTTATTTAACGCCTTTATGAAAACTCAGTTTATTTGCGGCAAAATACAAAAATTAAATACACCAGCTGCACTCTCTGTCTTTAAAACAAAACTTAATTTTTGTCGATAGAACACTCGGATCAAAAGATATCGAATTTTTACCGTCGCGCTGATATAAATTTTATTAAACATTGATTTCGCGCGCGTAACTGACATTAATTAATCGCTACCGCTGAACGTTGCGAACGTTGCAGATCGTTAAAACGTTTTTGAGAGAATGGTTCATTTTACAATAAAATAATTTTTTTTTCGTTTTCCCCCGCTACGAGGGTGATTTTTGGTGCCTTACGAAGGTACAATTGGTAAACTTGTTGCATCCTAATATTTGGCGTCCTAAAATTTCCATTTTCATTAAAATTCAGCTTGTTTGTATGGGTTTTAGAGGTTTAATGACATATTCATCTCTAAGGACTGGAGTATGTAAGATACATATAATGTTTTATTAAGACCCAGACATACTTTCACGGATCCTTACAAACTAATTTGTTTGCTTTTTAAGTCGAAATAAAATAAATTCATATTATTTTGAATAAAAAACCATATTGTATTTATAGTTTCAATGAAAAAAAATTACATCTATTAAAAATTATGTCGTAAAAATATAAAATTTTTATTTTTTAATTATTTAAATTTTTATTTTTAAACATAATAAGTTTATATAATAATTAAATTTACTATCAAATGATATTTATTTATATTTTATTATTAATAATTTGTCTGAATTTCACAGGTTTGTCCGTTTGCCATAAGTATACAACGTATGCTTTTATGCTTTGTTAATACGTTAACAGGTGGAGTTAGGAGCAAACTTAACAATTTATTGAATTTGTTTAGAATATAAAAAATAAAGAAATAATAAAACTATTTTATTTTATTTTAAATATATTATTTAAATTTTAAAAATATTTTAAAATAACTTGTTTTCTTTAGATATATTATTTATTTTAGATGATAATTGAGGAGGTAAAATGCAAACAAGCTTAAGTCACAAATAAGTAATTTTTCAGGGAGAGCAAAAAACTTGTAGCTTTGCTCTGAAAAGGATAATGAGTTCTAATCAATGTTATGCAATAGTATTGGTTTCAACCATGAGTTTAAACCTCTTATTTTAGTTGGGGTAGCTAAAAAATAGTTTAAAAAAGTGATTTTGTTTTGGCAATAAGACCTTTTGCAAGACCTGGTTTTCTGAATGAACTTCTATTTTTGTAAAATAATATGGGCGTTATTGTCATAATAGTTAATGCAACAAACAGTTTCTTAAATATGGAAGTCGCAGCGCCCATCGTTGAGACAGTCACTCATTACTTTCTGCTCCTCGCCAGCTGTAGTGGGTTCATTAAAAATCAAACTATTGTACCAACCAAGACATGAGTCAGTAAAACATTTTTTTCAAAAGTTTGTGAACATCTTTGTCTTTTCTGTGGTTAACACATGAGGAAGTGAGATTTCTTTCAATCTCACGTGTCTAAGATTCTTTTTCTCTTTCTTTCTCAAAAATATAAAAGACTTGTTCCTTCAGACTTGTAGTTTTTCAAGCCTCTTACCAACACCATATTTTTGTAAGACTTTTCTTTTCCCCTTTTTCGGAGGTGTTAAATTTCTTATTGTATCTGGTATCATATTTGAATTCTCTTTAGTTCACTTATTGATTGGATTGGATGTCTTTTTATAGTATTCACTTAGCTTCTTACTATCAAGAAGTGACCAATCTTCTCCTAGTGCTCTTACCTTGTCTATACCACTGATTGATGTTTTGTGTGTTTTCAAAAAATAAATCAGTGTTCTCAGGACAATATTATTTTTATTTTAAGAAACACAACCATCGCTAAACAACCTTAGTACAGAACAGCCCTAAAAATTAGCTTCTTTCAAATAGTTAAGAAAGCCGATGTTATTTCCACACTGCCTTTTCCTGCATGCTTCTCTGTTTAAGTGTAGAACATGTGGCTTTGAGTTTTAGATCAGTAATATAAAAGTTATAAAACCAAATTTGTCTCGCGTAGTAAGTTTCTAGAATTGAGCTTTTTGGTTGTAGCTGAATTTGTTAAAACTCAAAGCAAAGGTTAACAGAATGAGAAACATTCGTTTCCGTGTACTCATAAACGTTTTTTCTTTTCTTAAATGCCGTTATTAGCTGCGCCCTTTTAGCAGACTGTGCTAGTGCACTTTTAATTTGTTCTTTAAGAAGGCAGCACGTACTGTAATTATCGGAGGCAGAAAGCACATGTTAATATTTAACTTGATTTACTAATACTTAATTCAGTACTCATATATAATCTTTTGGACTATTATCTTCTGTAATGTGATTCACTTCTTCTGAGCTTTTTTATGTACTTTCGACAGTTTACTTTTTCAGATAGTTTTTATCTTTGTCAGAGTACTCTTCTTTTTTCCCTTCAACTGCAAACACTATGTTTTTATTGTAGTTTCTCCAATACCAATAACAGACCGCAAAAGCTTTAAATATACAGAAGTTTTAGCACCTGATAGTTGGAAAAATAATTGTATTGAGTACTTTTGCTCAAATCCAATTTTTTTATTTTTGTTTACCGACCTAGGCCTATGTCTTTTGATTTGTGTTGTATTAATCAGACTGGCAATTATATTGTCTTGTCTTTTCGTGTCTGTAACTTTATAACACTCTTCTTTGAAAGCGTTGATGTTAATAGACCTTATTTTAACATAAGTGAAACATTTATTTTTGTGCTTAAATGGTACAAAAACTAAGGCTAAGCCTCTTTTAGGAGTATTTAGAGTTTATATTACCTGGTGATTGGTCTTTTTTTCCTCCTCTAACTCTTCCGTTTAGAGTCATTTTATTTCCTTCACCTAGGATCTGCCTATCCATTATTCTTTAAATAATAAAATAATTTTATTAATTGGTTTTAAATACTTTGACAATAAACCCTCAAATATTCTCAAATTTTTAAGACTCACTGGGTCAGCTGTGTAGCAGTTACAAAGTTCCTATATGGTTGGTTAGAAATAAGCTGGTAAGCATGGACCATTATAGTGGAAATAAGTTGTTTTGCATGTAAAGGTGATTTTTAACATACTTTTACCATTAGTAATAATTTTTTTTGTATGAAGAAGATAAAATAAACTTCTACAACAATATTTGCCTACATTTGGCTACGACAGAATAATGCATTGGCACATCTAACTCAACTTTGATTTTAGTGTGACTTAAGGCTGTTTGCATGTTAGCTCCTCAATTATTAAAACCACAAAGTAGAAATGCGAAGATTTCTTGGTTGACGAAATCAAATTTAAGATTTTGGCTTTATTATGTGCCTTCTAGAAATTGCAAGGTAAAAAGATAATAAAAAATATGAAGAGAAAGACTTTTGATTTTTGAAATGTTTCATAAATTTTTAAAATTTAAAAATACAACATAGTATAAAGCTTGGATATAGTCTACAGTACCGCCTACTGTACCACTTTTTTGTTTTTTTTTTCGTTTTCTTGAATTTTTTTTTCATATCTACACTTTCAGTTTTTCTGTTGTTTACCACTCCCAAATATTTGAATGTTTCAACTTCTTCAAAACTGTGCGCATCATTGAGTTAGAATCTATGTAGAAGCTATGAGCATATTAACGTGTGTATTAAAAACGGCGTAGGTAGGCGTGGCTAACGATGATACCAATATGGCGGTGGGATCATGGCCGGACTCAATAATGTTAAAACTACTATAAAAATATGACAAGTTATTAAGAAGATTTAATAATCTAAAAAAGTGCAATACATTTTTAATAAACTATAATTGATTTATCCCGCGGTAAACACTAAAAACACGATATAGTATACATAAAGATAAATTAATACAGTCAAATACTATTTTATTCTCTGAAGTACGGACCATTACTTTGTTTACATATTTGTATACTAACCTGTAGAACGTTATTCCTGAAGATTTTTTATAACATTGGTTCTGCTACTGCAACTACTTTGAGAACAAGAAACTATTATTATGCACTATCATAATATATTATTACAGTTTCTATAAAAGTATTATAAAACTAAAAATATTTGAAAAATAACAAACGTAAACAAACATATACGATCTGTCAAAAGTGTCAAAACAATCTTAACGATGTGGCCGAAGTGAGGTCGTTTTTAGTCACGTGATTGTCTCTCCATAGATTCTAACTCCATGGTGCGCGTCTATTGTCAGTTCTGCCATTTGTGTCTTCTTTTTCTTGCTTGCATTCATGTATTTTGTTTTTTTTTTTATTTACTTCCAGTCCTCTCAGTTTGGCTTTGTTATTTGTTTCTTGGAACGTTTTCTTTAATGCCCTTTTATCTGTTGCTACTATCATCCGCTACTATCCGCAGACTATATATATATCCTATTATTTGTACTGCATTCTTGTTTATGGTTCATGGTATTTGACAGCTTTTGTATTATCTTCCCTGATGACAGAATAAATAGTACCATTGAGAGCGCATCTCCTTGTCCTACTCCATTTTTTATTTTTATTATTTTTGTTCCTTCTCTTCCGGTGTCTATTGTTGCTTGGGAATCTCGCATTGTTATTTTTATAATTCTTATAATTTTATTTGGTATATTACTCTATTATCTTAGATAATTTTTTTTCTGTATAGTTTGTCAATTGCTTGTTTCGAAAAGTATGTGTGTTTATCAGTCGTACAGTTTGTCCCAAACCCTTCTTTCAGTGCGTCACTAATTTTGACTTCATATAGTATTTTAAGAATGTCGAGAATTATTGCATGACATTTTAATTAAATTTGACAGTTGCGGATCGTAATCTGTCTTTTTATAATTGAAAATAATTTAATAATTTTAATATTAGTCTTTGTTCTTTCTCGATATATCTCGGCATATTTAAAATATTTTTATTATACAATAAATAAATACAAAATTAAATTTTCACTGTAAAATGTCTGAAAATACTAACCTGTAATGACAATTATCATTTTATCAGTTGACATTGTGAAAGTACTGTCACGATTGAGACAATCTGCATCAAATTATATTTATGCGCATCATTGATTGGATATCTATTTAGCGTATTCTAAACTCTAACCAATTATACATCCGTAAGTGGAATTAGCTTACGATAAATAATTTTCTAAGTTCTATGTATAATAATCACAGACTCACGTTTTTTTCTGTCACTTCTAGCTTAATGTGTCAGAGAGAATTCGATCAACTATGACGCACTGAAAGAAGGGTTTGGGACGAACTATACTCGTATGTTTTCTGTATCACTTGTTTTATCGTATGTATAGCTTTTATCGTGAATCTTCCTTTTCTAAAACCGTACTGGTAATCTCCTATGCTTTGTTCTGTATATATTGTTAGTATGTCTCTAATTATATAGAATTTTTTATATAAAAATGCGTGCACGTCGCAATTAATATAAAGTGACGTCACACATATTTAAAATTTCCAGAACGTCAACCTTAGAGTTCAAATTTTCCTAACACAGCTAATAATACGAAACCCATACGGAACGGCTCGATCATTCATAGGCGTCAACATGGTATAATAATTAGAAAAATGTAGTCATCATTATATTGGGAATTTTAGAATTATATTGATTAAATAACCAAAAACATCTGTTATTATTAATAATATAAATTTTATGAAATTACTCTTTAAGTCTAATATTCCACAAAATAATAATTTTAATTAAATATATTAGACAATTGTACCCAACTGATACGGGAATACTTCAAATTTTTTGACAGATCAGCGTGTGGCAAAATTGTTTAAAGTGTTGCCGCTTTTTTAGAGTAAGAATTTTGTTTATGTTTAGATTTCTTACACAATTTGATCATAATATATTATATATTAATAAATTGTATTTATAAATACATATTAAATTTAGATTAATAGAATTAAAAACTAATTATTGTTGTGTATTGTGATTGTGCCATACCAAAACAACTAAATAGTCTGTAGAAAGTTAATAAGCTTTCATATAAGATAGATTATTTTGAACAAGAAATAATGTTTACTATTAATGCTCTAAAAGAGGTAAGTTTAAAATTTAGAATATGTAATTTTGAATTAAAATGTTTTCTCATGTATTTTAGTGTGTTGCATTAGTCTTAAAACTATCTGTATTTACTATTATATAATAGTTTGACAAATAGTTGACATTTTAAAAATTCCCCACTTACTAACTATTCTGATGTTTTGGCAACGCTGTGGGGTTCTGACGTCGTCAATCTTGAATGACGTGCACGCATTTTTATATGAAAAATAATATACCAGTCATTACTTTATATATGTTACATTCAGTAAATTAATTGCGGTAGTTTTACATATTCTATGGTCTCCTTGTTTTGTGATTGTCACTATAATTCCACTTTTCCATTCTTTGGAAATTATTTCTTTGCTCTATATATTCTGTATTAGTTTGTAAATCTTTCTGTATAGTGCCCCCCACCGTATTTTATTTTCGTTAAAATTCAGCTCATATTCCGACTTCTACCGCTATTTTCCCGTTTTTAAGTTTGCATATTTTCTCTTCTACTTCTGCATAGGTCAATGAATCTTCTTCTTCTTCATCTTGTTCCGTGTTTGTTATTGTTTTTTTTTCTTTGTCTCTATTCGTTTCTTGATATATTTCTCCGAATTATTTCTGCTATTTTTCTGCTTCTTATATTACCCATACAGAAGATAAAACAATTCTTAGATAGTAGTTACAGTGACTGTTTTGATAAATTATCCTTTCCCTGGCCTACCACGCGTTGAAATATCTCACTTACTAAAATTAAATTAATAGCAAAATTCCTTACTATCTAAGTAAAAACAGCATTTTCTCAGTTTACTCCTAATTAATTTGAGATCATTGTTTTCTACAACTTCTTTAAAAACCAACCAAATTTGTGAACTCATTAGTTTCTTCCAAAACTTCGTAAATTAATTATGTCAAAAAACATACCGCTGAGTATGAATCTTTCAATGTTGGTGATTAACGCAAGATAAATCCGCAAAATCTCCGGGGTCTCGCTGGCTATAAAAAGTGGGTATCTGCTAGGAATCCTTTACAATCGCCTGTTCTCTTGCTGTTTATTTATTGTGGCAACGCGACGGAATAATTTATGTCTAAGAAAGCCTTTAAAGGAATTTAGGTTAATGTCGAAAATATTTTACTTTCAGTAGAGCTGTTTGCTTTTTAAATTATCTTTAAAAAATATTCGAATAAGGAAATGATAAGAAATAGTTAAAGAATAAGAATAAATAAGAGGCGTTGGATTATATTGTTGTGAATTTATTAATTGTTATGTCTTTATTTAATTTATAATGTCTTTATTAATTCTTTACTAATTTATTATATTGTTCTTATTTAAATTTATTAAAACACACGGTAATTTATATCAGTTTATTAAACTACTGTACAATTTATTTGACAAACGTAACATTTTACACGCGGCGCGAATCTTCAGAATTAACCGTTTTTTCTCCATGAAAGCTCCGTTATTATATATAAAAAATACAGCCGTCGAGAATTCAGGTGATTATACTAGAAGGTAAATCCGGGTCATCGTTTCGACCGTTTTCTGGAAGGTTCCGTTCAGGTAGATTTCTGCCACCTGATCGAAGGGTCTCGTACAATCTAAAACATTTTAGTGAATAAACACATGTTTACAGGTTTTTAATATGGCTCATATTTTTACGTAACAATATAGAATTAACTTTAATTTCGTTATTATACACTTTTTAAAATTGTCTTTAGAATAGTAGGATTAGGAAATTTTCAGTAATAGTAAAATACAACGTCAATTACCACATAATTCATCACACGATGTTTACGTATACGACAAATATTTTTTTAAATTTGCAAATTTTCAATCTGCTATTACAAGCTATTAGTAAATGTGAGTATTCCAAATACATGAAAGGAGAAATCATCCACTGATAACACTCCCAATACTAACACTAACAAAGTAAATTATTGTAGGATTATAATTTCAAACTAAAATTGAAGTGAAAATTAAAATTTAAAATTGAAATTAATGAATAAAGTCTGTTGGCCACTGTCTCTTCAATCTTCGTCTGACTTCTGGTTGGAGGTGTAATTGTCTTGCTTCCAACGGTTTCTTGTAAACGGTTTACCAGAGTCATCATGCAGTGTTTTGTTACTAACGTACCATATAGGCTTTATTATGTCCATATAGGCTTTATTATGCACTTATACAAGAGAAGTTTGTTATCTGTAGATAACTGTGATTTTCGGTCTATTAGCCAATTCATTTGATGTATTTTTATGTTGATTTGGATTTTTTTTACCAAGATATGTGTTTTCCAAGTGAGCTTTTGATCAAGTGTCATTCCCAGGTATTTGACTTCTGTTTTTACTAATAGTAATATGTTGTTCAGTCTGATTCTCAGACATATGATGTTCCTGTTGGTGAACGTAATTTGATTAGACTAAGGATGGTTAACTTTGATTTTCCATCTATTCCTCCAGTCTTGTAGTAGGTTTAGGTGTATTTGAAGGTTTCCTGATGCAACTTGAAGGTAATCATCGATGTATATTATGACGGTGTCATCTACGAACATTGTTACTATGGTCGTATTTGTTGTTGGGATATCAGCAGTGTATATAAGGTACAGGAGGGGGTCCAGGACACTTCCTTGAGGGACACCGGATTTTATGGGATAGCAATGAGAGGTATCTGACTTGAAAGTGACTTTCTGTGAGGTATAATTTTAAGAGTAAATAGTGAGGTAATTAATGGGAATTTAAATGGGAATAAGCCACATTTAAAGGTTAAAGTACGTTCATTGACGTTTCAATTTCCACTTTGGAAATCGTTCTTAAAATACAAACATTAGTAAATTAAACAAGTTTTGTTTTTTTGTTACTTGGTAAAAATTCTTCTAATAATTTAATTTTATCTGACTCATTTATATTGACAATTCAGAGATACATTATACATTATACATTTTAAAGTAGACGACTTTAAAATGATATTGCCAATATTGTTCAGTTGCGTTCATGGGACGAATTTACTTGTAAGATAGTTCATTCGATTACATAAAATCAACTTTAACTTGAGAATATCCGTCAGAAAAAATCATAGCATGTAATTTGTCTTTAAAAAGACAAACACATGCCGTGATGACAGTAAAAATCTCCAGTTACTGATTCCATAGTAAATTATGAGGGAAAAACCAGGAAAAAAAACCTCATAATACTATCCCAATATGGTAAGCATTTGGTCGTGCATTTAGTTTACTTTCAAATAACACCAAATTCTGATTTTATACATTCGTTATTTAAAAAACATAAATGATGTATCCTCTTTATGTTACCGACTTATTAATACTGGTATTTTCCTTTTAATATCCCCTCTTTTAATATGGGTAACCAGATCCTACTACATTCTGCCGAGGAATTTGCGACACAATTGGTCTCATTTAGCATAATTAGAGCCGCTTCTTTAATTTTTCTCTTTTTACCATCCGTTTCTTTTAGGACTATATTTAAATCATTACATTGAACCCTATGTTCATTATCCCATGCGTATTTACATATTTGGGATATATCAAATTCTCTATTTTTGATATAAGATTGATGTTCACTTATTCTAACATTTAATGGCCTTGATGTTTCACCTAAATAAAACTGATCGCATTCACAAGGTATTTTATAAATTCAATTCTTTGTCCTTTCTTGTTCATTGCTAGGTTTGGATTTAGACAAAATAGATCTCAATTTGTTTGTTGTTTTGAATGTTCTTAAAATATTGAATTTATTTCCTATCCTTTTAAGTTTTTCTGACAATCCTTTTATGTATGGTATTTTTATTTTTCTCGTATTATTTCTTGTGTATGCTGTAGGATCTCGTTCTAAGTTGTTCTGTTCTATTCGTTCGATTGTTGAAAATTCCTTATTTGTAAACGATAAAGGATAATCATTTTTTAATAAAACAGATGTTAACAAATATTTTTCTTCCAAGAACGAATTTTGGTTAGAACAAGTGACTTTGGCTCGTTAAGTTTTGTTTATAGAATTCATTATTTAGTTGAAAATATGTATTAGCAGTACATAATGTTAATAACTCCATTAAAGCTGATATGTTTAATCTTGTTCTATTAACTGTTTGTGCTAGATAGTCAGGAGTGGAATAGGATGATTAAGTTTATATATATAATATATATATATATATATATTATATAATATATATATATATATATATATATATATATATAATATATATATATATATATATATTGTTATGTTATTATTATTAATCTAATTTATTGTTTTTATTTATTATCAAAGGTTCTACCTTATAACACTTACAAGTATATTTAAAGTCTTTATTTGTACAATATAACTAATTTATTTGCACTAATAATTATTATATAATTTATCTACGTGCGTTACATGTTAAAAACTCGACGCGATGTTCAAAAACTAACTGTCATGTTTACAACAAAAATCCTCTTTAAATATAAAATGCCGTTAGTAGTTCCGGAATTGCCGCAATTCCCTATCGAAGAGCCGAGAAGGTCGCTCATACTGCTTTTTATTCGGCCTGCTTCTGGAAATCGTGGATAACTCATCAGAATTCAGGTAAACGGGTCTTTCTATATCGGAGGGGGACTCCTAGAAATTTCTGCCGGCAGGTATATTTATGATCTAGAAAAGACGAATGGGTTAATAGGTTTACAGTATTATGCGTCATAATATTTATCATAACAATATATATAACGTATATTTTTACAAACGTTTCACACTGAATATCTCAAAATAACTGATGCAAGTGTATTAATAAAAATTAGACGTTATATAGTCTCGACAGTAAAAATTTATACTGCCATTGAACAATAAGCAATGTTATAATTCTAAGAAAGTTTTAATAGAATCTTTATTTAAAATATGTAATTTAATGCGTAACTTCACCGAACTAATTTATCTGTTTTACACAGCACGAGTACAAACAACTCAAAATCCCGAGGGGTAACATGTCTAAAATAAGGCAATGTATTGTGATATTAGAGTTAATGAGATGTTAGGTATAATAACAAGCGTTTGCTTACACATCAGAAACAGCGTATCACTTAAAATAATATCATATAACACACAATATTGTTTACAAAATACACTTGACTATACGGCACTGTAAATGTCTCTATTTCCTTTTAACTCCCTTTGTTTTTTTGGTAATATTTACGTTTTTACTAATGTTTAATAGTTATTTAAGCAACAAGCCAATATAATATACTCCGCCAAAAAAGTATCGCATTACTTTTATAAAATTACAAATATTTTTTAAAGCATTTGGTTAATTTAAATTATTTCTTTCTGGCCCTTAAGAATATTAAGGGCAGAATAAATATTAAAAAGAAATTTCTAAATACAGCTTGCTGTTTAAGAAAAAAAATGTTAATTGCTATTTTGTCTGGTTTTTATATTATCAGTCTTTAATTTACTTTTGTAAAAAGTATACAGTTTGCATTTAATTTAAAATTTCGGATTAAATATTGTGTATGGAAGATTGTGACAATATAAATTTAACGAGAGATCCGGTGGTTAGAATAATTTCCCTCATTGAAGACGGAAGAAGTCAGAGATATGTGGCAAATTTAGTAAGTGTAAATCAGTCGACAGTATCACGAGTGGTAGTAAGGTACCGAGAGACTGGTCTTTATGAAAGACGAGCTGTAACAGGTCGGCCAAGAGCAACTACGCATGTGTACAATAGATTTTTAGTCCTTCTGGCTTTGCGTCGAAGACATGTGTCTGCAAGTCAACTTCAACATGACTGAGCCGAGACTCGAAATGTACGTGTGTCTTCAGAAACTGCTAGGCACATCTTAAGACAGTCTGGAATTAGGGCCACAGTAGCTACCACTGTCCCGAGACTTATAAGGGAACAACGTATAGCACGTCTAACATTCGCAAGAGAGCAGGTAAACTGGAATATCGACGACTGGGGTAACATACTATTTACGAATGAGTCAAGATTTTGTTTATACACTTCGGATTGAAGAATACCAGTTTATAGACGAGATGGCGAGCGTTATTTTCAATGCAACCTAAGACCGGCGACAAACTTTGGAGGAGGATCTATTATGCTCTGGGGCGGAGTATCTGTTAGGGGTCAAACCGAATTGGTAAGGCTAAATGGAGGATAATTAACTACTAATAGGTACATTAGAGAAATTTTAAAGATGCATGTTGTTCCTTACGTCCCATTTATTGGTAATGACTTTGTTTTGATGCAAGTTTTGAATTAGCCAGCGCACAGCCCAGGCTTAAATCCAATAGAACATGTTTGGGACCATCTTTACAGAAGGGTGAGATCTGGTAATGTGACGCCAGTTAATCTTCAGGAACTGCAACGGTTGTTAACCGTAGAATGCAATAATATCGATCAAGATTATCTAAGAAGATAAATTGGAAATATGCCACAACGTTTTCTAGGTGTTATAAGAGCTAGAGGAGGCAATACGTCTTACTAAATTATTATTACTTTGATTTTTATTTTTTTTTATTCAATGCTGTTTGTGCGCTTACTTCTAATTTATAAAATAAATTAAATAAAACCTTTGTATATTGTACATTCTGCATTTTTCTTTTAATACTTGTTACGTACTTAAAAAACAAAAAAAAACAACAGTAAAAAATCCATGTTTTAAATTATTTTTAATACAAAATTTGCAGTTTCATAGGTAATGCGATACTTTTTTGGCGGAGTATATTATGTTATTTACGAATGATAAATTTGACAATCAGTGTCGATATGACAGGCGAATGCGCCAATTCTGTGAATAAAAAATATGTTGCATAGGTGGTAACCTGCTAACCTCCAATATCTGAAAAATAATAATAATAATAATAAAAATAGCCTTTAGATATAGGTTTATTGTCAGGGTTTAAGGTCGCGCAAGCGTCCCCAATATGACTTAACGACCACTTGTGTAGCCGTGACCAACGGCTTTACGTGCCCTTCTAAGCACGATGACGGTTCAACTAAATTGAAAAATTTTTTCGTGTCAGTGCCAGGAATTCAACCCAGACTCTTCAGATTGTGAAGTCAGTAACATATCCTCCAAGTTACAACCCTCTAATAAATATGAAATATAAAGTATATAATACCAATGGAACTCGAGCAACATATCATTAACTGTATTGGGCTGTGAACTACGCTTCTGGTTTTTTTTCTTGGAGGTTCTTACAGTAGTAAATTTTCCAGTGAAGGATCAATCGGGAGTCCTCAATTCCAAAGCGGTGCGTCTCACTGGGCTAATAGAAAAATGTCCTACGGATATGTAAAATAGGTGTGAAGAAGGTCTTACCAAATAAGCATGCGTACACTTACTGTGGTTATGGTATTGGGTAGTATCTATTTTATTAGTGACTAAAGGTTGAAGAAAAATAATTTCTCAGGGATTTGATATCACACATTCATAGGCGGTAATTAAGTATCGATTCAACCGGCTATAAAACTGCGGTGTAAAAACTAAGGGGAAACTACAAAACTATCTCTCAAGAACAACAACTATGCAAAGTACAATCATACATTTGACTTCCAGTCCTCGGCAAATCTTCGATGGTATAACAATCTTTGCGACGAGATGTAGGAACCACCTGGAAGTAAAAAAACTTAAAAATAAACCAATGATTCAAATTGACAGCTGGATTATTAAAAGGATGTTTAAGGCAGACAAAATCAATAACACTAACCAATAAATAAACAATTTAAATATTTTCGGAAGCGAGGTGAGTCTGATTCATGAAAAATAAACATTGATAAAGAGATAATGTATTACTCAGGTAATAACAGCACTGGAATGGTATCAGAATCATAATAAGCGAAGTTATATGAATAAAAAAGCGTTACAAACGTGTTTTTTCACTTAGATCGCATGCTTCTTTCAAAACTGCAAGGAAATTTATTCGACATCAATATTATACATTATGTATAAGTCTATGCTTCAACAACCGATAAACCCGATACTGACATTGAACAATTGTAAAAGATATCTAAACGTGTTAATGCAGCACACGAAATACCATGTAAAAACATAAAATAAAAATAATAATGGGAGATCTTAATGCAAAAATGGAAAATGGCAAAGTTAAAAACAACATAGGTGAAAATGGACTAGGACTACAGAATGAAAGAGACGACAGACTACTTCAGTTGTATCAAGAACAGAACATAATTCTTATGAATACGTGTTTCAAACTAAAAACTTATAGAAGACTATAGACGTGGAAATCGCCATACGACAATAAACAAAATTGCGTCAAAAGTCGGATAAACTACATAATAATTAATCTCTTTCTCTCTTTCTATCTCTCTCTTCGTGTGTATGTCGTGTATTGTCCGTCTCTGATCGTATCTTTTATCTCATGCAAAGGTCTTTCATGTTCCATTAATTTCGTTGATCCATCTTGTTAGGGATCTTCTTCATGATCTTCATCCTTCTACCGTTCCTTGAATAATTAATTGAATTATTTTTTCTGCAATCGCTCCACAGAATTTGTAACATCCTTCTCCAACAAAACATTTCAGTGGCGTCTATCTTTCTTCTACTTTTAGAGTCCAACGGTTGATACCAGCCAATTGACTAAATCATGAAGTAAAATTAATTACAGGAGAAGGTCTTTAAGACAGGTTAAACTTAGTTTTTAGTTAACACCTAAATAATAAACGATCACTATGGGTAGTATTTAGGACCAAATTTAGGTGTCTAATCTAATAAAAGGCTAGAAAGCCACGTCAAGCGAAATCGCAGTTTGTCCGGGAAGATACATCCTAGCGCTATCTAGAAAAGAAATCGGAACTACCATCTACATTTTAATCTAGTGAATTATAATTAATCATGTTTTGTTCTTAAAACAATAAGGTTGATTCACTGCTTATTCATTCTACAAATTGATGATTCAAATATCTTAAATAAATCTCGCAAATTTTACGACTTTGTCAGTAATTCATTTTCTTGAAAAATTGCCAAAAATATTGGTTACTATAATTTTAACGTAAGACTTAAGCAAAATAGTTTAAAGCTGTATGTTAGTTTAGATTTACTTAGTTCACATACAAGAAGTTAATTATTTTAAAAATTTAACTTGCACAACGTCAAACATTGAAACGTGTTGGAATCTTCTTATCTTATCTGAACCCGTCTTTAGTTATAGACAGTTGTACGTCGCATCTTTAAGAGTGAAAACAAAGTCAAACATACGTTTCAAAGTTGTGGATACACCATCACAAGGAAAATTAATCCAAGGAAGCACTAGAGTTTTTATTAAAAAATATAGTTTTTAAAAATATTTTGTAAAATTGTATGCAAAATTAATTAAATTATTATTAAACAATTAAAATAAGTTGTCACGAATAAATAAATCAATGATTTAAAGTAATTTTTATTTTCCATGTATGTTTAAGTACATAACACAACTGATTTGCTCCTGTGTGTGGATTTACTCCCGTGAATGGGTTCACTTCCGTGAATGAGTTTACTCCCGTGATTGGGTTTTTGCCCGAATTGACAAATGATTGAGGAAAGATATGAGAAAAGATATCCCGTTTATTAGAAAAATTACAGGTAGTCAGGAAAAATTATAGGAAACTATAGAAACACGATAAAATAGAAGGAAGTCAGAAAAAATTACAGGGAGACACGATAAAATTGGAGGGAGCCAGAAAAAATTGAGGAAGTCAGAAAAAATTGAGTACAGTGACTATTGATTGCATACCCGTCGCATGAGTAAAAACATGTAGACATTGATATGCAAATGTAATTATTGATAAACAACTCAAAAATACATATAAACTTTACTTGATATGTCCAATAAGACAATGTTCTACACAAAAGAGATATAGTAACTGCATAAAACAAGTCCTAGAAGACTAAGAGTATGTTATTAATGCAAATAAGATAATGATACATAAGAAATGTTATTCTAACTAAATATAATCAGGGATCTACACAAAAGAATAAAGTACTGCATAAATATAGTTTACAAAAGATAGAAGAAAACAAGAAGTGAGAGTAGGTATACTACAATCAAACTTTAAAGCGCCATAATTCTCTACCAGATTTCTAAAAGTAGATAGGCATAGAATTATTTTAACTCCAAAAGAAATAATAAAAAACACGTCATTTAAAATATATATATATATATATATATATATATATATATATATATATATATATATATATATATATATATATATATACCTACTATATACTAATTGTCTCTAAAAGACCAAAAAGGAACACAGATTCATATAATCTGGCCCAAAATCTCCTTAGGATATATGTATCCTAGGAAAACTCCATGTATATATGCAACAAATCATGTTGTCATATACAAAGTACTGGATGAGGCTTTTAATTGTATCAAAATCAAAATCAATTACCCAAAGTAAAATAATAGAAATATATAAGCAGTTAGGGTATTATCAAATAAACAAGATTAATATGTTTATCATAACTAGAAAAATATCAAAATATAAAGAAAAAAAAATAATAAAAGATAATGTTTTACCATATTATACAACATTATTGAGACTCATCATCACTAGAATTAGTAACATCTAACTTAATATCTTTCACATGAAAATTACCAAGATCTTTACCATCTAAATCCTTAAGAGTAAGATTCCTGTTCTAGCACTCGAACGAGTAAGACGTGTGCCAAGTACAATTAAAATCTAGTTTGCCTTATCGGTAGTAATTAGTGTTTAATTTAGATTTAATAGTGTAATTTCGAAAAGTGATTTCTGGACAAGTTTTGTACGTATTGCTTTTGTTATATTATTAAATCATATAAATTATATTTAATTTATACAAAGTGCATACCAGAGACTGGTTTTACCAGTCTGCTGGTTCTTGCTGGCCATCCAATTCAATGGATTTTAATATAAATTTGGATAGCAAAATTAGTTAAAGAAGAGAAATAAAACGAGGTTACTGTCTGTATTTACATGGACAGTACAAATATAAACAATACTCCTACAGTTTCTACCTTAACAATGGCCCTTCAAACTGCTACAAACAACATTCCAGCAACTACACCTCATTCATACGTAACCGCTGCAAAATCTACACCGAAACCATCTTTTCCAAAAAAAGAACAGGCGATAGTTCTTCACGCAGAAGAAAACCTTAAACTTCTAGACTACGTTAAAGCCATTGGTGACATCATCGGACCAAAAAATATTTCCTTTGCATCCAGAATATCTAACAATAGGATCTGCATATATCTAGTGAACTCAAATCTCGTTGATCAACTTCTGAAATCCCATCCAATAGTTCAAATCGGACGCCTTACTTTAAGTATTCGTAAACTTGTCTCCCCAACAAAAAGAATATTAATTTCGAACATCTCTCCTTACATTCCCCATGAACTGGCCGAAAATGCAGTGAAAAGTCTTGGTTTCCAAATAGCCTCCCCCGTGTCCTTTCTCAAAGCGGGCATTCCAGGTGATGAATACCCCCACATACTTAGCTTCCGCCGTCAAGTATATATTTTTCCTCCCTCTGATAATTTTGAGCTTCACACCTCCTTGTTAATTTTTTTTGAAGGCAATGATAATAGAATTTTTCTGTCTACGGACAAAATGGAATGTTTCTTATGCAAACAATCGGGACATGTTGCTTCTAATTGTCCCAATACTTCATCTGACAACTTATCATCTGAAAATCCTACTGTTTCCCATGTCCTCCCAAATCCCCCCACCGAATCAACGTCACAGCAACAGAATACACAATTTCCATCTCATTCTGAATCATCTCCCTTCCAAACAAATCTATTTTATTTGTCTTCTTACCCAGAGAATTGCGAAAATGATACAATATCTGAAAAGTCAGATAAACTATGTTTAAGTTCTCATCTTTCACAGAAAAGGCCACGCTCATCTGTATCATCTATAAGCGATAAGACCCTTCAATCTGGGGAAAACCCTGCAACAGAACAAACTATGTTTCCTCCCAAACAAACAGTTCCTAGTTCCTCTAGCACCTCCAACACAAAAAAGAAACGAAAACGTAGTTCTTCTCTCGACCCCAGTCTATCCACTGACTCCAAGCAAGCAATACACGAAGCCTATAAACAAAACCCAGAAGCATTTGCAGTTCCTCCTGATAATATAATTGCCTTTATCGAGAACGCTTACGGCAGCTGTGACCCTGTCTCAGAAGCATTTAAATTCACAACAGATATTAAATCACTCATTTTAACTTTGCAATCAATAAACCCTAATTTTAAAGATAGGTCTACAAAAATCAGAATTACACGCTTAATTAAAAAAATTAAAACTAAAATACATTCTGCAACAGATGATTCTGAAAGTATAAACAGTCTGGATAATTCCCAGGATGCTTGTGATAAAGAATACCTGTCTGATAGTTCACAAACCTCGCAAACATCCAAACACTCTACATATTAATTTCAACCTTCACACTGACACAATGGAATTGTGACGGATTTTATCCCCGTCGTCCACGCCTTGAACAGCTCATATCTGAGTCTTCTCCTGACTTTCTATGCCTACAAGAAACAAACTTCACTGATAAATATTCCGGACAACATAAAAATTATACAGGTTACCACTATATTCGAACTACCCAACTTCGTGCCAGTGGCGGAGCATCAATTTTTGTTTCCACTGATATTTTCCATAAAGAATTTCCGCTAAACACAAACCTCGACTTTAATGCACATAATACTATGTGGGGATCCGAAAACACATTTGGAAGAGGTAAAACAATCGAAAATTTCCTAAATAACGTAAATATAAACTTACTAAATTCAGGAAGTAGTACATACTTTCACATCCAATCAGGTAGTTTCTCTTTCATAGATTTATATTTCTGTAATCCCGGAATATTTCTTTTACTTTCATGGTACACATTAAACAGTCTCTATGATAGTAATCATTTTCCTATTCTTATCTCTGACCAGTCAAAAATGCCCTCAAGAATTATAACAAAATGGAAAATCACTCAAGCAAACTGGGATCTTTTCAGAATCACTGTTAACGGAAAAACCAATGAATTACTTTTTAACAATGATATAGATACAGATGTAAAACTATTAAATAATTGTTTAACTGAATCTGCTGAGGAATGTATTGGTAAATGCGCGATTGATCCTTCCAAGAAACCTGTTCCGTGGTGGAATGAGTCGTGCAAAATAGCTGTCAAACAATGCAAAAAAGCATTAAATAAATTCCGGAAGACCCGTACCACCACGGATTTAATAAATTTTAAAAAACTTAGGGCCAATTCTAGGCGTATTTTAAAAGAAAGTAAGAAATCCTCATGGAATCAATACGTTAGTTCAATCACAAAAGATACTTCTCCGGCGCAAATGTGGTCAAAGATAAGACGTATGAAAGGTCATAATACATCCAGCAAAATAGCCGCCATCTCCCTGCAGGATCATACAGTTACCGATGATCAACATAGTGCAGATATCTTTGCCTCTCACTTTTCAGATAAGTCAAATATTCCGAATCTTTCCAATAACTCAGATACCAACATTTCCAGCCCCAAAATATTTTTTAACACCAGCTCTTTGAATCTTCCTTTTAATCTCCTAGAATTAAACGAACCCATATCTTCATTGAAAAACTCAGCAGCCGGTCCTGACGATATCCCATCAATATTCTTAAAAAATCTCCATCCAGACACACATCTCAAACTGTTAGAGTTGTATAATAAGATCTGGTCTCAAAACCAGTTCCCAACGTTATGGCGACAAGCGACTACAATTCCTATTAAAAAGAATGACTCATCTCCAAATCTTCTAAAATCATATAGACCAATTTCTCTCACTTGTTCACTATGTAAACTGTTAGAAAAGATGGTCAATAAACGCTTACTATGGTATCTAGAAAGAAATAATATCCTTGACCCATTCCAAACAGGTTTCAGATCAAATCGAAGTACAATAGATAACCTGGTCACACTACATACTGACATTGTTAATGCATTTTCGAATAGAAGCGAAGTCATAGCAGTAACTTTAGATATCCAAAGTGCCTTCGACACTGTACAAAGACCTCTAATTCTAAGAAAATTAACGGAATATAATTTAACTGGTAACATTTATTTATTTTTAAAAAATTTTTTAACAAGTCGATATTTTAGAGTATTAACAAATGGAAAAATATCAAAACCACACGCTTTGGACAACGGTTTGCCTCAGGGCTCAGTCTTAAGCACTACCTGATTTTTACTTAGCATGAATGATTTTTCCTCATATATAGAACCACCAGTCAGGTACTCGATATATGCTGATGATATTATATTATACTGCCGAGGCAGAGTCACAGCTACCACCAGCACTTTGCTACAAAACACAATAAACAAAATAGGCACCTAGTCCACGCGTGCTGGATTTGTGTTTTCAGCTCCTAAATCCAAAGTAATTCACTTTACCAAAAAGCATAAACCTAATCCACCCTCTATAACTCTAAACGGACTTCGTTTACAAACAGTTAATTATTTGACACTTCTTGGTATCACCTTTGATAAAAAGCTTATCTGGAGACAGCATATTCAGAAACTTAAAGGAAACTGTACCCAAAGAATCAATTTACTTAAATCTCTTGCTAGCTTTTCTTGGGGAGCTGACGAAGAATCTCTTCTTAAAATATATAGAGCGTTAATTCGCTCTAAGCTAGATTATGGCAGTATTCTTTATATGACATCTAGTAGCTCCCTACTAAAGTCTCTAAACACGATTCAAAATACATCCCTACGACTATGCCTCGGTGTTTTCAAATCAAGCCCCGCCGAAAGTCTGTGCGTTGAATCTTCAGAGCCACCACTCCATCTAAGAAGGCAGCAGCTTCTACTTTCATACTTTGTAAGAATATCAGCAAACCCAAGTAACCCGGTAATAAATCTAATCAATCCCATAGAACCTCCCCCAGTAAACGCTTCCAATCAGTCTCTCACATTACCACAAATATTATCTCCTTTATTAGATTCCATCAACCTCTCCAATACTACTTCTATTTATACCCCCAAGACAGCTCCATGGATGCACAATCTACCAATATTCAATACTGATTTATGCAGATTCGACAAAACAGAAACCCCAAACTTAATCCTTAGAAAATCCTTCCAAAACATCCTTAACTTAACACAATTTGATGAAATTTTATACACCGATGCGTCCAAGAATGAAGACTGTTGTGGCTCTGCTGTGTCCACACTGACGACGATAATAAACTCTGTGCGATTGCCTAAAAGTTGTAGTATCTATACCGCAGAATTATATGGAATACTCCAAGCATTAAAGACTTCAATCCGTCCTACTTCAAATGAAAGCATAAAAATCGCCATTTGCACTTTCCTCGATTTATTCAATAAGATGCATTTTCTCGAAAAACCCACTAGTCCAGGAAATCCACACTATCTGTAACCAACTATATTCTGCTAACATAAAAGTCGTAATGATCTGGACTCCATCTCATGTTGGTATATTGGGAAACGAAAAAGCAGACCAAGCCGCTAAAGCAGCATGTTCTTCTGACATAGCCTTCCAAGAGGTCCAAATCCATACGGATCTTAAAATATTGGTAAAACAAAAAATCCTCAGCTCATGGGCGGACCTGTGGAGTAAAACAAAAACTAAGCTGCATGAAGTTTAGCCCAACTTATCTCGCGTCAATATCTCCTCTATGAACAGGAAAGAAAAATCAGTTATTCACCGACTACGAATAGGGCATACACGTCTCACACATGGATACCTTATGGCATCAGAAAACCCTCCAGTATGCCACTACTGTAATAACGTCCTTTCCATCAAACACGTGATAGTGGACTGCTGCCAGTATGACTCTTCCAGAAACAAGCACAACCTAAAAGGAAATCTAAAAGACATTCTCAGTGTTCCAAACCGTTTTGACAGTGTTCTTAGATTTTTAAAAGAAACAAGTTTATTTCAGCTAATATAAACAGTGCATAGTGATAAGCTTTATTGTTCTAACCTTTCTATAAAAAAAAATGTTCATATCAAATTCTTGTACCTATACCTATATAAAATATGTATAATGTTGTAAACTACTGTACCCGTGTCAATGACCATAAGCTGTCGAGACACGTTAATTTTAAATAAAAAAAAAATAAAAAAAAAAAAAAAAAAAAAAAAAAAAATCCTTAAGATTATATACAAAAGGAGATAAAACTTTATGTATAATACACGGAATAAATTTGGGAGCTTATTTAGCAGAAATATCATCCACAACTTTTGAAAGGATTTTATTTTTCTTCCAGACTTTGTCACCTACATGAAATTTTACATCACGTCTACGTAAATTGTAGCGTTTAATGTTGGTATTGTAAAAGTGATGTATCCTCTTCTGAACTTCATTGCATTTATATATAAATTAATAAAGATGTGACGTTTATAACGTTGCAATTTCTCTGCTCGTTAAACAAAATAAAGTGATATTATTCAATTTTAAATGTTAAATTGTGAAAGAATTTTTAATATAACTTTCGGACTCAGCACACTAAAATATACAGTGATGAGTATCTTACCACCCGGCTTTTTAACGTAAGAGATAGAAAACACAGTTACCTTGTGAAATAAAAAGAGATGAAACTCGTAGAGGTGGGAAATAATCGGAAAAACCTATAATTTATATTACATTACATTACCACTATCGATAGTCTCACACCTTTAGACTTTAGATACGAGCTAAATCACCTCGGTCATAATTATTATGAGTAACGTCGAATGTGTGACGTATTTCCATTTTTTAATTTCGCATAAAGTAAAAACTGATTGACCACAATAAAGCAAAAATGTGAATAAAATAATTTAATTAATAGTGATTATTTAATCTAAAGTTTTAAATTATTAACCAAGAATAATTTCTACTATGATTTAAGGAGTTTCATACACTCTTGTCACGGAATAATTATATATCCTTCGTGGATTACTGGAAAAAATTCGACATTGCGATACAGACATCGCAGACGATTAGAGTTCAAAACCCACATGTGGTTTTCTTTTTTTTTTTGTTTTAATAATTTGAAATTATGCAAAGATCGTTTTGCTATGAATCACTAAACAAAACTAAACAAAAACTAAAGTTAAAACAAAAAATCTTATTGACAAAACAGTATCATCGTACTTTCGAAAATAAAGTAAAAACTTTTAAAGAATGTTTAAATAAGTAAAAATTCTACAGAAATAAAAAAATATCCGTGGCCACTAATCAATCGATTAGAAAAAGTCGCACTAAGATATTCACTGACGATGCCAGAATTATGTACAGGATAACCATCGTGTAGAAACCATATGGAATGAAAAGGTATTGGTAAATTACAAAGAGCTGGGACAATTTCATTTTGCAGAAGTTCCAAGTATTTCCGCCCAGTCAACATACCGTCTATAAAAAATGGACCAATGACATGATTCCCTATTATGCCTCCCCAAACATTTACTTTGCGAAGACGCTGGGTACGAGCGACATAAATCTGACGAGGATTTCCTCGAGATCAATACCTAGCATTGATTGAATTGTGACGGCCATGCAATGAAAACGTACATTCATCGGTGAACAAAACGTTCTCTAAAAAATATTCATCTTGATGTGACATTTCCATTGCAGTTTGACAAAATTCTAAACGTCTACATTGATCCCCAGGGAATTGTTCGTTGGATTTATGAAGTTTATAGGGACGGTATCGATGTCTTTACAAAATTTCACCTACTCTAAATCTTGGAATTCCACATTGTTCTCCGAGACGAGGTGTTGATTGGGTAGGATTTTGCTCAATACTTGCACAAATCAAAGTGTCCCTTAGTTCCAAATCTGGATTTACCTCCCTTCGTCTGCGAACTCCTCTTGGATCAAACACGGATCCATAAGTAAAAAAATTACGAATAATAGACTGAATTGTTGATCGTGCTGGAGCCGGCCTATTTGGAAACATATTTACAAATTGTTGTCTAAGCATGTTGTCTGATAATCCACTCACATGCCAGACAACAATTTGCACTTTATCCTCGACCGTTAAAATCCTTTTCACGAATTGTTTTTCAATAAAAAGTTTCTGTTTACCGTAAAAAATACTTCTCGATGTGTTATTATTTGATAACTTGAAGGCCTGATGATTTGGTTAGCTATAAAGCAGGTAGCTGTTCGCGCGCATCCATTCCAATATCGTCAATTGTTTTGAAAATCATTACCTGTACAGAGGAATTGATATTAACACTGAGAATTTGGTGATGGATTTGACATTAAACAGTCTTCAATGGATTATTTTCCATTCACAACTGAAGACTGTAAAACTGGAATTGAATTTGAAATATTTTGTATTTCTATGTTATAACATTGGAATAAGAATAAATTGTAAATAATGAGTTTTTCGAAAAAATGTTACCTAATATGTATCATATTTTCTATTATTTTTGATTGAGTAAAACAAAAATGTTACCCTTGGCATAGAATAATCGAACACAATCGTGTTCGGTTGTTCTCTGCCTTTGGTGTGAATTGAACCCCAGTCTTCTTATCAATAGACAACGTCTCTAACTATTACGCCAACTCTACATAAAACAATTGTTTTCGGACTGAACATACCTATTTAGTTTAGTCAAATATTTCAGTTGAGTTATTTTTATTATTAAATAAACTTAAAGATTTATAATTTGAAATCGCTACTAATGAATGTTTTTTACTATAATATATCTTAATATATTTAATCATTTATTCTAACATTAGAAATTATTAAAATAAAATATTTTCGAGGTCATCCGTATAATTATGACTGAAGTCAAATAGACACGTCTAATAACTAGCCTTATCTCGTACTATCTCACAACTTAATTTGTCTTCTATCCTTTCCGCTATTTTGCCGGGTGGTAAGACACTCATCACTGTATAAGATAGAGGTAATTTGATCGAGAAAGTTTTTTCATCGTTGGTCTGTGTTATGTTATATCAAGTGATATTATTAATAAAAACAGTCCAGTTTAATTGAA
This sequence comes from Diabrotica undecimpunctata, assembly GCF_040954645.1. Classification (NCBI taxonomy): domain Eukaryota; kingdom Metazoa; phylum Arthropoda; class Insecta; order Coleoptera; family Chrysomelidae; genus Diabrotica; species Diabrotica undecimpunctata. The sequence goes on along the minus strand of NC_092809.1, from coordinate 127,908,454 downwards.
AAGATGTGTTTAATTATTGTTTCATATATTGACACAGACATAGATCTGCAATTTCAAAATTATAACTATAATACGGTAACTCTAACTAATTTTCGATAATAATTTTCTCTAACTATATTAAAACTACAAGATAAAGCAATGGAACGATTCATGGAAAGTTTACACATTTGCTCATCATGAAGTCGATATTAAAGTTTCGGATTCACGTTCTCCGACAGCTACTATTCACGTCGTGCGGAAATATTGAGATAAAATGTTGAAATTCAGCTTGGGTTTGTCAGCTTACGTCAGGGACTCGGAACATTCGTGTTTCCACACTTACATTAATGGCTGATGAATTAAATATATATTCTAAAACGTTTCGCTGCTTCACCGTTTACTTGGTTTAGGTAAATCAAGTAGTTAAAGATAAGAGTTGACAATTGAAATTGAGAGAAAAACCCAAACAGACAAATGGTAATTGTAACACTAGGGATACTTGTTGGAAACTACTTTATAAAGTTAGATTTCTTACACAGAATATTTTTATATACGGTAACAAATAAAAATATCAAAATCAATAGTAGAAAGCTAATGAAATTTGAAACATAGAATATTAAAAACTATGTACATACTGGGAAAAATGCTTATGAACTACATTTGTACAACAGAAATTTGTAGCATACAAATATTTATCTTAGAAATAAGTGAAACAAGATGGTCCTATAGCTAAAGTCAACAATTACTTTTTAATTTTTTAATCAATAAACCAAAATTTCGTTAGGTATAGAGTTAGTTCAACTTCATAATTCATTAGAACACTTACAATATTTACTGTACACTTCTTATATAATTTACTACATACAATATATATACAATTATAGTTTTATATTCATGTGTCTTATTATTATTATTATTGTTATCCAGATTTAGCCGTATGGCTCACACTTCCTCTAAGAGGTCTAAGGGGAAAATTCACTCATCCTAGATAAATAGATTGAACTCTGGTGTGACTCTTTCCGTGTTATCGAGCCCTAGTTGACTTGGTATACTGGAGTATCTCCCAAAAATGTTCGTACACATCTGGACGTTGAGAGTAGTACAGCTTTCTGTATGATAGACCTAGCTTTCTTATGTTTTCTAGGAGGTTCTTTGGAATGACGCCAGTAGTAAAGAGAATAATAGGTATTATCTGGGTACTTTTCATTCTCCATTGTCTTCGTATTTGAATTTAAAGATCCCTGTACTTGGAAATATTTTCGTTCTGTTTAACACAAAGATTATTGTTGTTGGGTATCGCCACATCAATTAATTTTGTTTGTCTCTTTAGTTTATTAAATAGTATGAGATATGGTCTATTATGTGCCACTGTTTGATCTGTGAGCACAGTGCGGTCCCAGTATAGCTTATAGTTGTCATTCTCAAGTATACTCTCAGGAACGTATTGATAATATGGAAGATGATTTGTTTGAAGAAGTCACAGTTTGATAGCTATCTCTTAATGAAGGATCTTTCCTACTGAGTCGTGCCGTTCCTTATATTTTGTTGCAGCAAATTCCTGACAGCCCCCGGTGAGATGTTGGATGGTTTCCTGAGCTTGACATCCATATCGTCATTTGTCGTTTTGGACCTGAATGTCTTTGACGATATATTTCAGGTAATTTTTGGTTGATATAACCTGATCCTGAATGGCCAGTAGTGAACCTTTTGTTTCAGGGAACATTTTTCCTGATGTCAGCCAATAGTTCGACGCTATATTATCGACATGGTCTTGCCTGACATCATTAAGATGTCGCCCGTGCAGAGGTTTACCCATCCAGGTGCGCATTTTATTGTCCTTAGTAAGATGGTTTATGTGCATTTCTGATTCCCTCAGTTTGATCAGTGTTGTATCATCTACTACACAAATCGCGCGATGTAGAGTAGATGTCTCAGCCTGCACCTGAAAATAAATTCTTAAATTAGTAATCTGTTTTTCCAGTTGCTCACTTATATCTATAAGTCCTCGTCCTCCTAAATACCGCAGTAATGTTGTTCTTTCTACTGCACTTCGAGGATGGTGTTTTTGTACTTTTGTGAGGTGTGTTCGTACTTTTCGCTGAAGATTTTTTTTATCCGTTTTTGTCTACTTAACAATACCAAATAAGTAGCTAAGCGCGGAAAATGCATGTAGGTGTTTAGTGCCTTAAACAAATTTTTCTGTTAATGTGTAAACGAAGCAGCTGTTTTTTCCTTCGTATAAACTCAGTTGTTATCTCAGTTTTCATTTGCTTATGGTCACTCTTCCGCGCTTGCTTTATTCCGAGGTATTTATACATATCATTTTTACCCATGGCCTCGATGTTCTGGCCGTTTTACATATGGAATCCGCCGGGCTGAACCTTTCCTTTGATTATATTTAAGATACGGCACTTCAAGACCGAAGTGCATACTAATATCATCAGAGAAATTTTCTACTGTTTTTAGCATCTGTCACTCTAGGTGGCTCCAAGTGAAAGCCAATAGTTTTAAATCATCCATATATAATAGATGTTTAAGCTTTGCAACAACAGTAGTGTTATTTTTGATGCTAAAACCTGTGTAAGTTAAGTTCAGTATCTTTAATAGGTGGTTCATCGCTAGACAAAACCAAAGTGGACTCAACGAATCTCCTTGAAATAGGCCCAGGTTGATGGCAATATTTTACATATTTCACAATATCAGTTTCGATATTGTTTTCACCAGGTATTTGAAGGTGAATTTTTGTATTCCAAGCTGACATTATATGTTATGAAAAGGTCATTTTGTTATCATCGACTTTATGTATTTTTAATATATCTATAAGCCATTTATGCGGCACTGAATCAAACGATTTCTTGTAGTCGATGAAAAAAGAGATTCCGTTTTTTGCTATATGCTTGGTTAGAAATGACAGAGTCGATAATAAGTTGTTCTTTGCAGCCCATGGAACCCTTATTGCATCCTTTCTGTTGAGGCTCTATGATATTGTTTAGAGCACGGTGTTGGTTGATACGCCGGGCTAAACAGGATGTGACCAATTTATACAGAGTTGGAAGACAAGTAATTGGGCTGTACTTGGTTGGATCTTGGGTGTTATTTTGATCTTTGGGAATTAAATAAGTTTTTCCCTGATTGATTGGATAAAAGATCCATCCAACATTGGGTTGATTTCCCCAAAACTCATGGATTTCTTCTCGGCTTGGTTAAGATTTATTGACACTTTCTGCAGTAGAATTAAGTTTTCGATAGAACACCTTCTCGGCATTTTCAAAAAGCGTATTGTCGGAGTTTCGTTGGTTATTAATTTTGTATCTCCTTAGTCGGCCTGAGTAAACGGAAAGTTTTTGTTTTAATGTGCTTAGTCACTGTTGTGTGTTGTTTTCTGAATTATATTGTGAGTGTCTTGCGGTGGTTAGCATTATTTCTTCAGCTCTTTTGATTACTTTTTTACTTGTTGTTTCTCGAACATATTCCGTGATTTGACCAATGATTCAATTTTCGTTAGCAGCCGTTTTTCCCAAGGTGCAACTCTGTTATCTGGCCTTCCGATATAAATACCCCGTCGTGTTCTGGTCTAACATTAGCAGTTGCTGTTGCTGCACAGTAAATCAGCGTGTGCATATATTCCAATGTATGGGCTTCTACAACATAATTGGGCAGGACTTCAGTGTTTACAATTTGTAACAGCACACCTAGTTTCTTACAAGAGTTTACTCTTGGTAAAGGTGGTATGCTAAGTGGGTTTGTTCTATTAAACTCTTTTACGGCGCGTGCCATTTCGTTAACTAGGCTATCGCGCAACTCGTTGTCCTGCTGTGTGTTATCAGGTTGAGTTTCTTGTTCTTGTATGACCTCAGGAATTGGCTCTTGTATTTCATTAAGGGCTTGATTTCCAACTAACTCTTGATTATGAATCTCCCGTTTGATTTCGCTTCTGATAGTATTGCGTCTGGTCTCTGGGAAAAGAATATTTCTGATATTTAATATATTATTGATCTGCTACTCGTTGTTCAGTTACTTGTGTTTCTGGGCACTCTCTGCAAAATTCGGCATACAGATTTTGTCGATAGGCTATCGTTTCTTGACTAAGGTTTGCCACCTTATAATAAAAGCGCAAAATATTTTCATTCATGAACACAGTCCACTTCATGAGCTGCCTCGGTCGTCCCGCTTGAGTGAGCACCGGCGTTTTCTGATATTCCAGCGCAGCACCTTCAGCGAGTGGAGCTGTTGTTGTTGTTTAGTTCGCTTGTGGTAGTTGTTCTTGTTGGTCTGTAGCTAATTGTATAACAGTGGCCCGCCTCCTCAACACCCTGTCACCGACGTCCCGCATGCTGTCACATCCAGCGCCAGCTCCAGACGTGCCCTGGCAATCCCCAGGCAGCGATCCTAAACATAAATTATTATACTCCATTATCATGGGTGTGCTTTTTATACCTACTGCCAGGTGTCAGTTTTTGTTCCACGGCAGGTATCCCTGCTACCCTCTGGGTATCTGGATAGAATTACTGACAAAAAACTCCCACAGGTTATTATTGATATTATTATTATTATTTCGAAAATTCCGTAAGATTTATCCGACACAAAACAAGTTCCTTGAGAAAGAAGAAGTCTAGAATATTCGAGATGTCAATCCTGAAATGTCTAGTGAAGTTTGGAACGTCAGAAAAAATATATAAACAGGTGTTGTTAACAGCTTATAACAGTAGTTATAAACTGTTTTAAAGTAGTTTTCAGTTTTGAAGTTTATAGTTGTCGTTCCGTTAAAGTATTGTAAACAAAAGGTGAAAGAAATAATAAGTTAGACTTACTCACAATCAATTTAATTTAACTAATCGGACGACCGGTTTCGCTTTCTACAATATGCAAAGCATCTTCAGGTCACGATACAAAGTTAAAATGCTGAAAACAATAGGAGGAGACAGTACAGAAAATCAAGTACAAAAATCAATAATTTAAAGTACAAAACTAACCAACAGTACAGAAAATCAAGTACAAAAATCAATAATTTAAAGTACAAAACTAACCAACACAATAACAATAGAATTTTAAGTACACAAACTAATAATGACCTAACATCAAATAATCTTAATCACAATTCTTCACATATACCTAGCTCTTATAATAATTCTATAGATGTTTCAAATCTTTCAGAACAAATAATGAATAACTTTTCTTCTTCCTTTTCTACTTCTAGTCTGAACGAGACACCCAATCATACCCCTAGTCCAAATACATCTTTTTCTTCTGACCCAGGCGATTACTCAACAACCTCTGCACAACACCCCTTTTATACACCATTCATTAACTACTCAACAACAGTGTTTTCAACCAATGAGACCAACTTGCTCCAAAAGGGATTTAAATTTAACCCCCCCCTAGATTCTAGAAAACAACACCTAAAAAATCTAGAGTTACTTGGAGCAGAATGTGAAAGTATCTTAACATTAGTCCCGAATGACCACACAGAAGAAATCAGGGATAAACTAAAGGTTTTATTTAGAAAAGATATGGTAAAATCAAACAATACTCATAACCACAGAGCTGCTTTCAGATCTAATAACAACTTCAAACATGTCATAAAATCCATTAATCAAAAAATAACAGAGAATAATCTAACAATAACAAAAGCAGATAAAGGTAATACAGTAGTTGTCTTGAATACCTCTGATTACACTAAAAAAGTATTGAAATTCATTGATGACAATAAGTTCATAACTAAAGCAGTCAATATTAAATCTTTTACCAATAAAGTTAAAACCTTAATTAATGACAGTAATGAAGTACTAGATGCTATCACCAAAAAGAAACTTTCACCAAACAAATCAATTATTCCCCGATTATATGGGCTATTGAAAATACATAAAACAAACATTTTCGAAGACATCCCAATCAGACCTGTAGTATCTTTTTCGAACTCTCCAACATTTGCCTTAGCAACATATTTAAATCAATTCCTTAAAACATTATACAATAATAAATTTGAATATATAGTTAATAATAATCTAAGTTTAGCCAATAAATTAACTTCATTAAAGTTTTCCACAGGTGACATACTGATATCCTTAGATATCACTAATCTATTTACAAATATCCCAACACAAGAAGTCATTAGTATAATTACTATGGACTTGTGGAATAACAATTACTCTCCTAATCAAATAATTGAATATGCAGAGCTTTTGAATATTTGCCTGAGCCAGAATTTTTTCAATTTCAATAACGAGACATTTGTGCAACCAGATGGACTAGCAATGGGTTCCCCTCTATCCCCAATTCTTGCAGATATCTTTTTGAATGATCTTGAATCTAACAAAATATTGAATAACAATCCTTTTACTAATTACATCAAGTTCTATTCGAGATACGTAGATGACACATTTATTGTATGGGGTGGTTCTCTTGATAATCTACACTCTTTCTTAGATTACCTTAATCAATTACACCACACCATAAAATTTACACTGGAGATTCAAGATGACTCAAATAGCTTAAATTTCTTAGATTTAACATTAACATTAAATAATAGCACGATTATCCTTGATATTTATAGAAAGCCAACGCATACTGGTACAGTTATACCAGCTGACTCACACCATCCTATTCAACACAAAATGGCAGCATTCTACAGTTACATTAATCGTTTAATATCGTTACCATTAACTTTAACATCATTCAATAAAGAATTAAAAATTATTCAACAAATAGCTATAAATAATGGTTATTCCATTAATCTAGTGAATAAAATTTTACATAAAAAGACTAATAGAATGTTAGAACACCAAGTATATACACAACATTCTAATGAAATGGTGGAACAAAAACCTTACAGATCTTTAACATACATAGGTGATCTTTCTTATAAAATAGCAAAAATCTTTGATGACTACATAAACATCTCTTTTAAAACTGCCTCTAATTTAGGATTGACTTTCTTGAATAACAAGGATAAACGTAACTCACTTGAGTATAGCGGAGTGTATAAGTTGAGCTGCCATACCTGCAATGCATGCTATATTGGTAGAACCTTCAGATCCTTCAATATTAGACTAAAAGAACATCTTAGATATATAGAACGGCCAACATCGGGTCAATCACACTTCTCCCAACATATCCGACATAAAAACCATAACTTTGATCCACAAACTGATTTCACAATCCTCCATACTTGCAACAAAGGCTTATTACTCAATAACCTGGAACATTTAGAAATATTAAAATCTCTGAAAAATCACACAGCTGAAACTTTAAATGCACAGTTAGAACTAGAGTACACACCAGTATACTCAGTACTGATATAAACTTAATATTAATAATTTTACCTGATCTCACTCCATTTCTGCTTTCCACACCAAAATCCATATACTTATATAATTGATTACCCAATATCTTCTTCCATATGAGGTTTTCCATACAGTATCCATTATCTTCATGCACATTTTCTGGAATTAACTTCAACATCATGGTCAAACTTTTTATTCCAGTATCCCATATACATCCAAATACATTTGATATACTCCTCAGATTATTTGAATTTCTACATAAAGTTTAAAATACGGTCCCCATTGATTAAGTTTTTGTTCACTGGATTCATTAACATATTACTTTAAACTACATTTTCCTAAAACTATATAAAACATCAGTATTGAACTGGTATGGTACCTCAACTTATTTAACCCAAAATTATTATTACACCCCATCCGGTTGCGAAATACACTCATTTTACAAAATATTTAACTTCAAATTAACACGTGGTTTGATTGTTCCCAACACAACATGGTAAATTCGTTCAGACTGGCAGTATTAATTAAATAGAATTTTGTTAATCCTAATAATTAGCAAATCTACATTTTCTAATAGAAATATTATATTTTAACTATAAACTGTTTTAAATTTAAAATTGTTAAAGTGTCACAGAAATTATTGTACAAACTCACCAATGTTCGTGTCGGTGTGAGGATACCTCTTCATGGTATTGGAAAATTGAAATAAGAATAATTTTACTTTACACCGGTTTAAATAGAGAACCTTTTACCTGTTGGTATAACCAATTTCCGGTCCCAACTGTCAGATATTAAAATTACCAACTAACCTTAGAATACTTAATTTTCAGTCAATTTCTTTAATTTTCTTTAATTTATAAATAACTTTATCAACAATGGTTTATTTGCTTATTATTTTCAGTTCCATATTAACATATCAGAATTTGAATAAATATTTAAAATACTTATACACACCATGACAGATGACTCACACCAATAATTATTTTCAAAGAAAGTTTGTAATTTAGTTATACATTATACATTTTCAATACAAATGTACATATTTTAATTTAATTAACAAATAATCACTTAAGTTTGTTCTGTAACTTTGACTTAGCTGAGTTAGTTATCATAGCATAAGTATTACAATTATTTATATTGTTACATTGAAATCAATTATTTAAAGTTTGTTAAAGTATGCCAATATTAACACATCAAATAACTTTGATATCTAAAATTAAAATAATTTAGATTTTATTAATATCAGCTTGTCTCATAAACTGGATAACTTAACTTACAGCATTTAAAATAGAAGAAGAACTGTCACACTTTAACCTACATTTGTCAAGTTTACCTCTAAAATCTGATAAACAGCACATAAAAAACTCATTGTCTCCTAATAAGAAATGTAGTTCTTTGGAAATCCTCTCCTTTTATTTTTAATTAAATGTTTGTTTCGTCCCCCGTTTTTAAAGTGTTTTCTGTGTGTTTCTGTGTGTGTAAAAGTGTCTTAATTTAATTTTAACTTAAAATCTTTCGACTTTACAATAATTTGCCAGTTATTGCAACAAATTTATCAAAGAAATTTTGATAACTTCAAGTTTATACAATTGCACACCCACACAATCTATACATCCATTCCTATTCATTGTCTTACAACTGTCACCTTACAGAACAAAACATAAAATCTCAATAAATAACACATATTTCATAAATATATCTCCAGAATAAACTTAAATAACTTTAAATAAATTAATGGTATAGAACATTACTTTCATAAAACAAACAATACATTCCACTTATCTCTACTTCATTGGATAAAATCTGTCTCCTCAAGAACTTCCCAGTTTACTGTTAAACAATTACAATAGTTAACCTGAGTTCTCCAATCAACAATCCAAGATAGTTTGAACCATGTTCTTTCAACCATCAATTAATAGAGTACCGGCATGTAAGTAATGTTTATTTAGTTGTTCATTTATTTATTGATTCATTACAGTTTAATAGACGATGTTACCAATTTGTGGGTCTTACCTTGTCTGCTTAAACATTTTATTATTATTATTTTATTCATTTATAAAACCACAGACATGTAATATTGGCATAATTACTGTAATTTATATAATTTGTATCACCTACCTATGTTTTTATCTTTATTAGACAACACCCTAATATGGGATTATTGTTTTCAGCATTTTAACTTTGTATCGTGACCTGAAGATGCTTTGCATATTGTAGAAAGCGAAACCGGTCGTCCGATTAGTTAAATTAAATTGATTGTGAGTAAGTCTAACTTATTATTTCTTTCACCTTTTGAAATGGACTCACACAAGCAACACATTCATGATTTGAATAATGCTAGACTAGCTTTTTTGCTACACCGGTACAAAGAACTTAACATCAAAAAAATGCTACAAAAATCAAAGATATTTTTTAACAACCAATGTCTTAGGTTCAATCTATTACCTAGCTACGTTAAAGGTAGACTTAGAGAATTCAATTTCACCACAGCAACAGTAAAACAGATAAACATTTTGGGAAGATCCATCATCAGAGACGAGATTAGGAAAATATACCAAACAATTTACACCATAGATTTACAACTGAAGGCGACATATGACAATTTACACATAAAATTGACCCCACAGGAATTCGATGAGTGGATGTGCAATCTGCATGGTACATTGGATTACCTTAGGAGGAGACAGTACAGAAAATCAAGTACAAAAATCAATAATTTAAAGTACAAAACTAACCAACACAATAACAATAGAATTTTAAGTACACAAACTAATAATGACCTAACATCAAATAATCTTAATCACAATTCTTCACATATACCTAGCTCTTATAATAATTCTATAGATGTTTCAAATCTTTCAGAACAAATAATGAATAACTTTTCTTCTTCCTTTTCTACTTCTAGTCTGAACGAGACACCCAATCATACCCCTAGTCCAAATACATCTTTTTCTTCTGACCCAGGCGATTACTCAACAACCTCTGCACAACACCCCTTTTATACACCATTCATTAACTACTCAACAACAGTGTTTTCAACCAATGAGACCAACTTGCTCCAAAAGGGATTTAAATTTAACCCCCCCCTAGATTCTAGAAAACAACACCTAAAAAATCTAGAGTTACTTGGAGCAGAATGTGAAAGTATCTTAACATTAGTCCCGAATGACCACACAGAAGAAATCAGGGATAAACTAAAGGTTTTATTTAGAAAAGATATGGTAAAATCAAACAATACTCATAACCACAGAGCTGCTTTCAGATCTAATAACAACTTCAAACATGTCATAAAATCCATTAATCAAAAAATAACAGAGAATAATCTAACAATAACAAAAGCAGATAAAGGTAATACAGTAGTTGTCTTGAATACCTCTGATTACACTAAAAAAGTATTGAAATTCATTGATGACAATAAGTTCATAACTAAAGCAGTCAATATTAAATCTTTTACCAATAAAGTTAAAACCTTAATTAATGACAGTAATGAAGTACTAGATGCTATCACCAAAAAGAAACTTTCACCAAACAAATCAATTATTCCCCGATTATATGGGCTATTGAAAATACATAAAACAAACATTTTCGAAGACATCCCAATCAGACCTGTAGTATCTTTTTCGAACTCTCCAACATTTGCCTTAGCAACATATTTAAATCAATTCCTTAAAACATTATACAATAATAAATTTGAATATATAGTTAATAATAATCTAAGTTTAGCCAATAAATTAACTTCATTAAAGTTTTCCACAGGTGACATACTGATATCCTTAGATATCACTAATCTATTTACAAATATCCCAACACAAGAAGTCATTAGTATAATTACTATGGACTTGTGGAATAACAATTACTCTCCTAATCAAATAATTGAATATGCAGAGCTTTTGAATATTTGCCTGAGCCAGAATTTTTTCAATTTCAATAACGAGACATTTGTGCAACCAGATGGACTAGCAATGGGTTCCCCTCTATCCCCAATTCTTGCAGATATCTTTTTGAATGATCTTGAATCTAACAAAATATTGAATAACAATCCTTTTACTAATTACATCAAGTTCTATTCGAGATACGTAGATGACACATTTATTGTATGGGGTGGTTCTCTTGATAATCTACACTCTTTCTTAGATTACCTTAATCAATTACACCACACCATAAAATTTACACTGGAGATTCAAGATGACTCAAATAGCTTAAATTTCTTAGATTTAACATTAACATTAAATAATAGCACGATTATCCTTGATATTTATAGAAAGCCAACGCATACTGGTACAGTTATACCAGCTGACTCACACCATCCTATTCAACACAAAATGGCAGCATTCTACAGTTACATTAATCGTTTAATATCGTTACCATTAACTTTAACATCATTCAATAAAGAATTAAAAATTATTCAACAAATAGCTATAAATAATGGTTATTCCATTAATCTAGTGAATAAAATTTTACATAAAAAGACTAATAGAATGTTAGAACACCAAGTATATACACAACATTCTAATGAAATGGTGGAACAAAAACCTTACAGATCTTTAACATACATAGGTGATCTTTCTTATAAAATAGCAAAAATCTTTGATGACTACATAAACATCTCTTTTAAAACTGCCTCTAATTTAGGATTGACTTTCTTGAATAACAAGGATAAACGTAACTCACTTGAGTATAGCGGAGTGTATAAGTTGAGCTGCCATACCTGCAATGCATGCTATATTGGTAGAACCTTCAGATCCTTCAATATTAGACTAAAAGAACATCTTAGATATATAGAACGGCCAACATCGGGTCAATCACACTTCTCCCAACATATCCGACATAAAAACCATAACTTTGATCCACAAACTGATTTCACAATCCTCCATACTTGCAACAAAGGCTTATTACTCAATAACCTGGAACATTTAGAAATATTAAAATCTCTGAAAAATCACACAGCTGAAACTTTAAATGCACAGTTAGAACTAGAGTACACACCAGTATACTCAGTACTGATATAAACTTAATATTAATAATTTTACCTGATCTCACTCCATTTCTGCTTTCCACACCAAAATCCATATACTTATATAATTGATTACCCAATATCTTCTTCCATATGAGGTTTTCCATACAGTATCCATTATCTTCATGCACATTTTCTGGAATTAACTTCAACATCATGGTCAAACTTTTTATTCCAGTATCCCATATACATCCAAATACATTTGATATACTCCTCAGATTATTTGAATTTCTACATAAAGTTTAAAATACGGTCCCCATTGATTAAGTTTTTGTTCACTGGATTCATTAACATATTACTTTAAACTACATTTTCCTAAAACTATATAAAACATCAGTATTGAACTGGTATGGTACCTCAACTTATTTAACCCAAAATTATTATTACACCCCATCCGGTTGCGAAATACACTCATTTTACAAAATATTTAACTTCAAATTAACACGTGGTTTGATTGTTCCCAACACAACATGGTAAATTCGTTCAGACTGGCAGTATTAATTAAATAGAATTTTGTTAATCCTAATAATTAGCAAATCTACATTTTCTAATAGAAATATTATATTTTAACTATAAACTGTTTTAAATTTAAAATTGTTAAAGTGTCACAGAAATTATTGTACAAACTCACCAATGTTCGTGTCGGTGTGAGGATACCTCTTCATGGTATTGGAAAATTGAAATAAGAATAATTTTACTTTACACCGGTTTAAATAGAGAACCTTTTACCTGTTGGTATAACCAATTTCCGGTCCCAACTGTCAGATATTAAAATTACCAACTAACCTTAGAATACTTAATTTTCAGTCAATTTCTTTAATTTTCTTTAATTTATAAATAACTTTATCAACAATGGTTTATTTGCTTATTATTTTCAGTTCCATATTAACATATCAGAATTTGAATAAATATTTAAAATACTTATACACACCATGACAGATGACTCACACCAATAATTATTTTCAAAGAAAGTTTGTAATTTAGTTATACATTATACATTTTCAATACAAATGTACATATTTTAATTTAATTAACAAATAATCACTTAAGTTTGTTCTGTAACTTTGACTTAGCTGAGTTAGTTATCATAGCATAAGTATTACAATTATTTATATTGTTACATTGAAATCAATTATTTAAAGTTTGTTAAAGTATGCCAATATTAACACATCAAATAACTTTGATATCTAAAATTAAAATAATTTAGATTTTATTAATATCAGCTTGTCTCATAAACTGGATAACTTAACTTACAGCATTTAAAATAGAAGAAGAACTGTCACACTTTAACCTACATTTGTCAAGTTTACCTCTAAAATCTGATAAACAGCACATAAAAAACTCATTGTCTCCTAATAAGAAATGTAGTTCTTTGGAAATCCTCTCCTTTTATTTTTAATTAAATGTTTGTTTCGTCCCCCGTTTTTAAAGTGTTTTCTGTGTGTTTCTGTGTGTGTAAAAGTGTCTTAATTTAATTTTAACTTAAAATCTTTCGACTTTACAATAATTTGCCAGTTATTGCAACAAATTTATCAAAGAAATTTTGATAACTTCAAGTTTATACAATTGCACACCCACACAATCTATACATCCATTCCTATTCATTGTCTTACAACTGTCACCTTACAGAACAAAACATAAAATCTCAATAAATAACACATATTTCATAAATATATCTCCAGAATAAACTTAAATAACTTTAAATAAATTAATGGTATAGAACATTACTTTCATAAAACAAACAATACATTCCACTTATCTCTACTTCATTGGATAAAATCTGTCTCCTCAAGAACTTCCCAGTTTACTGTTAAACAATTACAATAGTTAACCTGAGTTCTCCAATCAACAATCCAAGATAGTTTGAACCATGTTCTTTCAACCATCAATTAATAGAGTACCGGCATGTAAGTAATGTTTATTTAGTTGTTCATTTATTTATTGATTCATTACAGTTTAATAGACGATGTTACCAATTTGTGGGTCTTACCTTGTCTGCTTAAACATTTTATTATTATTATTTTATTCATTTATAAAACCACAGACATGTAATATTGGCATAATTACTGTAATTTATATAATTTGTATCACCTACCTATGTTTTTATCTTTATTAGACAACACCCTAATATGGGATTATTGTTTTCAGCATTTTAACTTTGTATCGTGACCTGAAGATGCTTTGCATATTGTAGAAAGCGAAACCGGTCGTCCGATTAGTTAAATTAAATTGATTGTGAGTAAGTCTAACTTATTATTTCTTTCACCTTTTGAAATGGACTCACACAAGCAACACATTCATGATTTGAATAATGCTAGACTAGCTTTTTTGCTACACCGGTACAAAGAACTTAACATCAAAAAAATGCTACAAAAATCAAAGATATTTTTTAACAACCAATGTCTTAGGTTCAATCTATTACCTAGCTACGTTAAAGGTAGACTTAGAGAATTCAATTTCACCACAGCAACAGTAAAACAGATAAACATTTTGGGAAGATCCATCATCAGAGACGAGATTAGGAAAATATACCAAACAATTTACACCATAGATTTACAACTGAAGGCGACATATGACAATTTACACATAAAATTGACCCCACAGGAATTCGATGAGTGGATGTGCAATCTGCATGGTACATTGGATTACCTTAGGAGGAGACAGTACAGAAAATCAAGTACAAAAATCAATAATTTAAAGTACAAAACTAACCAACACAATAACAATAGAATTTTAAGTACACAAACTAATAATGACCTAACATCAAATAATCTTAATCACAATTCTTCACATATACCTAGCTCTTATAATAATTCTATAGATGTTTCAAATCTTTCAGAACAAATAATGAATAACTTTTCTTCTTCCTTTTCTACTTCTAGTCTGAACGAGACACCCAATCATACCCCTAGTCCAAATACATCTTTTTCTTCTGACCCAGGCGATTACTCAACAACCTCTGCACAACACCCCTTTTATACACCATTCATTAACTACTCAACAACAGTGTTTTCAACCAATGAGACCAACTTGCTCCAAAAGGGATTTAAATTTAACCCCCCCCTAGATTCTAGAAAACAACACCTAAAAAATCTAGAGTTACTTGGAGCAGAATGTGAAAGTATCTTAACATTAGTCCCGAATGACCACACAGAAGAAATCAGGGATAAACTAAAGGTTTTATTTAGAAAAGATATGGTAAAATCAAACAATACTCATAACCACAGAGCTGCTTTCAGATCTAATAACAACTTCAAACATGTCATAAAATCCATTAATCAAAAAATAACAGAGAATAATCTAACAATAACAAAAGCAGATAAAGGTAATACAGTAGTTGTCTTGAATACCTCTGATTACACTAAAAAAGTATTGAAATTCATTGATGACAATAAGTTCATAACTAAAGCAGTCAATATTAAATCTTTTACCAATAAAGTTAAAACCTTAATTAATGACAGTAATGAAGTACTAGATGCTATCACCAAAAAGAAACTTTCACCAAACAAATCAATTATTCCCCGATTATATGGGCTATTGAAAATACATAAAACAAACATTTTCGAAGACATCCCAATCAGACCTGTAGTATCTTTTTCGAACTCTCCAACATTTGCCTTAGCAACATATTTAAATCAATTCCTTAAAACATTATACAATAATAAATTTGAATATATAGTTAATAATAATCTAAGTTTAGCCAATAAATTAACTTCATTAAAGTTTTCCACAGGTGACATACTGATATCCTTAGATATCACTAATCTATTTACAAATATCCCAACACAAGAAGTCATTAGTATAATTACTATGGACTTGTGGAATAACAATTACTCTCCTAATCAAATAATTGAATATGCAGAGCTTTTGAATATTTGCCTGAGCCAGAATTTTTTCAATTTCAATAACGAGACATTTGTGCAACCAGATGGACTAGCAATGGGTTCCCCTCTATCCCCAATTCTTGCAGATATCTTTTTGAATGATCTTGAATCTAACAAAATATTGAATAACAATCCTTTTACTAATTACATCAAGTTCTATTCGAGATACGTAGATGACACATTTATTGTATGGGGTGGTTCTCTTGATAATCTACACTCTTTCTTAGATTACCTTAATCAATTACACCACACCATAAAATTTACACTGGAGATTCAAGATGACTCAAATAGCTTAAATTTCTTAGATTTAACATTAACATTAAATAATAGCACGATTATCCTTGATATTTATAGAAAGCCAACGCATACTGGTACAGTTATACCAGCTGACTCACACCATCCTATTCAACACAAAATGGCAGCATTCTACAGTTACATTAATCGTTTAATATCGTTACCATTAACTTTAACATCATTCAATAAAGAATTAAAAATTATTCAACAAATAGCTATAAATAATGGTTATTCCATTAATCTAGTGAATAAAATTTTACATAAAAAGACTAATAGAATGTTAGAACACCAAGTATATACACAACATTCTAATGAAATGGTGGAACAAAAACCTTACAGATCTTTAACATACATAGGTGATCTTTCTTATAAAATAGCAAAAATCTTTGATGACTACATAAACATCTCTTTTAAAACTGCCTCTAATTTAGGATTGACTTTCTTGAATAACAAGGATAAACGTAACTCACTTGAGTATAGCGGAGTGTATAAGTTGAGCTGCCATACCTGCAATGCATGCTATATTGGTAGAACCTTCAGATCCTTCAATATTAGACTAAAAGAACATCTTAGATATATAGAACGGCCAACATCGGGTCAATCACACTTCTCCCAACATATCCGACATAAAAACCATAACTTTGATCCACAAACTGATTTCACAATCCTCCATACTTGCAACAAAGGCTTATTACTCAATAACCTGGAACATTTAGAAATATTAAAATCTCTGAAAAATCACACAGCTGAAACTTTAAATGCACAGTTAGAACTAGAGTACACACCAGTATACTCAGTACTGATATAAACTTAATATTAATAATTTTACCTGATCTCACTCCATTTCTGCTTTCCACACCAAAATCCATATACTTATATAATTGATTACCCAATATCTTCTTCCATATGAGGTTTTCCATACAGTATCCATTATCTTCATGCACATTTTCTGGAATTAACTTCAACATCATGGTCAAACTTTTTATTCCAGTATCCCATATACATCCAAATACATTTGATATACTCCTCAGATTATTTGAATTTCTACATAAAGTTTAAAATACGGTCCCCATTGATTAAGTTTTTGTTCACTGGATTCATTAACATATTACTTTAAACTACATTTTCCTAAAACTATATAAAACATCAGTATTGAACTGGTATGGTACCTCAACTTATTTAACCCAAAATTATTATTACACCCCATCCGGTTGCGAAATACACTCATTTTACAAAATATTTAACTTCAAATTAACACGTGGTTTGATTGTTCCCAACACAACATGGTAAATTCGTTCAGACTGGCAGTATTAATTAAATAGAATTTTGTTAATCCTAATAATTAGCAAATCTACATTTTCTAATAGAAATATTATATTTTAACTATAAACTGTTTTAAATTTAAAATTGTTAAAGTGTCACAGAAATTATTGTACAAACTCACCAATGTTCGTGTCGGTGTGAGGATACCTCTTCATGGTATTGGAAAATTGAAATAAGAATAATTTTACTTTACACCGGTTTAAATAGAGAACCTTTTACCTGTTGGTATAACCAATTTCCGGTCCCAACTGTCAGATATTAAAATTACCAACTAACCTTAGAATACTTAATTTTCAGTCAATTTCTTTAATTTTCTTTAATTTATAAATAACTTTATCAACAATGGTTTATTTGCTTATTATTTTCAGTTCCATATTAACATATCAGAATTTGAATAAATATTTAAAATACTTATACACACCATGACAGATGACTCACACCAATAATTATTTTCAAAGAAAGTTTGTAATTTAGTTATACATTATACATTTTCAATACAAATGTACATATTTTAATTTAATTAACAAATAATCACTTAAGTTTGTTCTGTAACTTTGACTTAGCTGAGTTAGTTATCATAGCATAAGTATTACAATTATTTATATTGTTACATTGAAATCAATTATTTAAAGTTTGTTAAAGTATGCCAATATTAACACATCAAATAACTTTGATATCTAAAATTAAAATAATTTAGATTTTATTAATATCAGCTTGTCTCATAAACTGGATAACTTAACTTACAGCATTTAAAATAGAAGAAGAACTGTCACACTTTAACCTACATTTGTCAAGTTTACCTCTAAAATCTGATAAACAGCACATAAAAAACTCATTGTCTCCTAATAAGAAATGTAGTTCTTTGGAAATCCTCTCCTTTTATTTTTAATTAAATGTTTGTTTCGTCCCCCGTTTTTAAAGTGTTTTCTGTGTGTTTCTGTGTGTGTAAAAGTGTCTTAATTTAATTTTAACTTAAAATCTTTCGACTTTACAATAATTTGCCAGTTATTGCAACAAATTTATCAAAGAAATTTTGATAACTTCAAGTTTATACAATTGCACACCCACACAATCTATACATCCATTCCTATTCATTGTCTTACAACTGTCACCTTACAGAACAAAACATAAAATCTCAATAAATAACACATATTTCATAAATATATCTCCAGAATAAACTTAAATAACTTTAAATAAATTAATGGTATAGAACATTACTTTCATAAAACAAACAATACATTCCACTTATCTCTACTTCATTGGATAAAATCTGTCTCCTCAAGAACTTCCCAGTTTACTGTTAAACAATTACAATAGTTAACCTGAGTTCTCCAATCAACAATCCAAGATAGTTTGAACCATGTTCTTTCAACCATCAATTAATAGAGTACCGGCATGTAAGTAATGTTTATTTAGTTGTTCATTTATTTATTGATTCATTACAGTTTAATAGACGATGTTACCAATTTGTGGGTCTTACCTTGTCTGCTTAAACATTTTATTATTATTATTTTATTCATTTATAAAACCACAGACATGTAATATTGGCATAATTACTGTAATTTATATAATTTGTATCACCTACCTATGTTTTTATCTTTATTAGACAACACCCTAATATGGGATTATTGTTTTCAGCATTTTAACTTTGTATCGTGACCTGAAGATGCTTTGCATATTGTAGAAAGCGAAACCGGTCGTCCGATTAGTTAAATTAAATTGATTGTGAGTAAGTCTAACTTATTATTTCTTTCACCTTTTGAAATGGACTCACACAAGCAACACATTCATGATATTGTAAACAAGTTTTTATTGAATAAAGTTATTTAAAAGAAGTTTTACATTGGTGACAGTGGTGGAATAAGAGAGAACTAAATAATTATTTATGGTTAATACAAGATCTACTGTGACGGGTATCTCTTTTAGATAGCAGACTCAGTAAAACACAGGTTTAAGTTAAATAAAAATATATTCGAAATAAATAAATAACAAAATAAAATTAGATTCTAGGTATTAATACAATAAAAATTAAATCATTAATCCTGGTGACGACGGCATCCACGATGGTATTACCCACTGTTTAATATCTGCGAAAAATAAAACACAATTATTGATATAAAATCTAAACAGCAGTTGTGCTGTGTTAATACACTTATACACAGGACACTGACGGTAGGAAAACGGATCGAAGGAGTAGAGATAGAGCGGGCCAATCAACATTCGGCCCAATAAGGAACAGACGGCGTCTAATCAGTACTTAGACACAGAAGAGAATAGGTATATCTCAGATCAATACCAAGTATGGCCCTGCCACTAGATCGATATTATAGCCTAGCAGAAGCAGTTGGCCTTCAATACCCTTGGGCCAGTGGAGTTGTTGTCAGATCAATACTCCGACAGAACTCTCTGGTTTTTCATACGGCGGCTGCGTTTTATACGATCGAAAGTCTTCCATCTCCTCTAGCGCACATCAATGGAGAAGGGACTTCTGGCAAAGATGCGTGAATATGAAGCGCTATCGGTATGGAGGCGATGCAGATCGTTACACTACTAAAGTTAATAAATAAATGGATGAGGACCTCTTGCACGGTTCTTAAAAATAAAACAAGAAGATAAATAGAAAAATAAGTCGCGTAGACAAGAAAAGAAAGACGAAAAGAAGAAGCGCGGGAAGGTGAAGGAGAAGAGTAGAGTAAAAGTAAAAGAGAAACATAGAAAAGTAAAAGTGAAACTCATAAATGGTTTATCTCAAATTCACGAAAATTTTCAGTTATAGGTAACTCAAATTACTAGTAGAATAGACAAATTCGAAGAACAACAAAACGATTTAAAAAATGAAATAACACAGCAACAAAACGATTAAAAAATAAAATAATACAACAACACATAGAATTAAAAAATAAAATAGTACAACATCAAATCGATTTTAAATTTAATTTAGAAAGACAAATAGTTAGGTTAGAAAGAAAAATAAATACTTAAGTTTCCTTTATCTAATATTCAATTGTACCCACTCTAAAACAGTGACATATAGATCGGAATTCCCCCTACTGTTAGATGCTGATGACAATGCGCTCCTTACATCAGGCCCACATAGAATGCTTGAACAAATGTCTGTACTCGATAGAGCTTAACATTACCTAAATAGAATTGTTAGGTGGTGCAATAGATGAAGAGTGACTAAGAGTGGTGCAATAGATGAAGAGTGAAGAGAGTGGAGTAACGCCTCCAAAACTCAATTAATATTATTTAAATATCTTGTGATGCTCAGGGCCGGATAACCCTGCAAGGAGAAGACCTTATTTTCAGAAACTCGGTGTCGTATTTGAGAGTTCATTTTAGCTGGACTTTTAATTGGAAAACCGACATAAAAAGCACCCTAGACAGGGTAAAAAAACACCTGGCAGCGTTGTGTGGTAAAGTAGGCAATACGTCAAATTAAACACTATTGCACACCTACAAAACCTATATAAGACCAATAATCGAATATAAGGCATGTGTCTATGCTTCGCTTAACACCCGCCAAATGAACACCATTATGGACACAAAAAATACTTAGATTCTGCATGAGGGAGCGCAGAAACTACCCGTCAGCACTCATCCACCAAGTAGCCAACATAACATGAATTAAGGACATAATTCTAACCCCCGGCACGATAATTGGCTCAAACAACCGAGCCAAACAAACACTTAAAACTTCATGCTATCGCCGAGGACAAATACTTACCAGGGTTCCTAAAAGAAAAGTTTCATTCCCTCCAGCAAAACTTCTTCATAACACTAAAAACGAACTTATTAATGAGTATTTTATTATATTAGAATCAATCATCACATCCCATAGTTAAACTAGGCAGAATTAGAACTAGAAAAATTTTAAAATCACCCACATTCGATGACCACACAGAATGAAAAACTTGTTTTCAATTGTTAGCTTTTGATTCATGATATTAATTGATAGAAATGTCAGCTTCCTTGTTTGTCAATACCTTTCAATGTTTACCGCGGATAATCAAAAAGATTGAAATCGGTTATTCTCCATCGATAATGATCAAGAGAAAGGAAGCTCCCCTAAGATCTTATTTTTGAAAGATTGCCCTACAAAGAATTACGTTCATCCCTGACGTATATCGAAAATTTGAAACAAAAAGTTGACAGAAAGTCTAAAAAATTTGAAAAAAAAAGACTAATACGACCTGACAGGGCCTTCCAAACGGCTACCTAGGCAATTATTTTTGTATTTTGTTGCAATTTGTATTGTTATTATATGTTTTTAAATCCAGAATAATGTAGAATATAACATAGTGTTTATTGTTAAATCTAATGTGCTTAATTTTGTTACAGGTAAGCGATTTCTTACGAATCAAATTTAGTGTGATAAATGTAAGTAGAGCCTATTTAATATTATCTTAAAACACACATACATTTTATTTATTTTATAACCTATATTCCGGACATTATTGACGAATTTCTGTGCTTGAATTTATAATTTTAAATGTAAGAACATTTATATGAAGGAGGAAGGACTTAAGGCAAGAAAGTATAGAATGAATGTTTTTGGAAGTAACAGGAATAGTTAGGAACATTAAATTGCTTAAAAAAACGAACAAAAGAATTAAAATACCTTGGTCCCTACATAACTAAAACTAGGACACTAGATTACTTATGACCAAAAGATACAGGACACTTGTTTTATCTGAAAGCGAATCATGTGATCGAAAAATCAGGGAAGGGCCGAAATTAAAGATATTTAAGAGTTAAAGTTTAGAGATTTATTTATTTAACTACTAAACAAATACAAATATTGTTTATACCAAGTCAAAAATACATAGTATATAAAAAGAGAATAAAAAATGTAACTTCAAAATATCACAAACAAGAACACAGATTAAACAGAAAATGATTTATGGTAAAACCACGGTAAATAGTTGATTGATCAGTAAAACAAATGTTTTAGAAGAAAATATTATTTAATAACTTTTTTGACACTATTATAGTTTAGATGTTAATTACTTTTTGGTAAAATATTGTAATAGTTATAGTTAAGGCAATTTTTATTTGAAAGACGCCATCCACAGCGCTTTGTTCATGAATAGTGACAATTTCGTATATTTTGAACATGAACATCAGACTGCTTTAATGAATGAGACCGTTTTCTGCAAATTTTAGTAAAAATTTGAAATATTAACAGAGCAGGTAGCGGCATAATTGTTAATTTGCTAAAGAAAGGATGGCAGTATTCTAGATAACTAACTCCTATACGATAAATCGTGACAGCTTTTCTGGCTTTCTAAAAATTGAAGTGCATTTATTGAATTGCCCTATATTATTAATCTATAGTTTAGGTGTGAATAAGATAAAGAAAAATATGTCATTTTTAATGTTTCAAAGTTGAAAACCCTTGCTAGTTGGGGAATAACAAATAATGAACTTTTTTAGCTTTTTCTTTAGTTGTGAAATATGTTCAGTTCAGTTCAGTCGATTATCAATAGTTATTTGAAATAGTTTATTAGTCTTCCTCTTATCTGGATCAATATGTAAATTACTTGTAGATATAACAATCTATTGGGATAAAACGTTATACACGTTGCACTATGCAGATGACCAGGTAGTTATTGGACAAGACAAGGAAGACCTGGAGTATATGGCTAGAAAACTAATGGAAGAGTACAAAAAACGGTGCCTCGAAGTAAATTTACAAAAAACGCAATATCTTTGCATAGGAGGAGAAAATACTGCAGATGACCTCGACTTAGAAGACGAGAAAGTTAAGAAATGCGATCAATATATTTGGTGTTAAAACTAACAAAGACAGGAAGAACTGACGAAGCCATAAAAGACAGAATAACCAATGGAAAACGAGTTATAGGTGCATTGAATTCAGTACTATGGTAGAAAAATATAAGACCGGAAACGAAAAAAAAAAAAAAAA
The DNA here is from genome assembly GCF_040954645.1 of Diabrotica undecimpunctata. Lineage (NCBI taxonomy): Eukaryota > Metazoa > Arthropoda > Insecta > Coleoptera > Chrysomelidae > Diabrotica > Diabrotica undecimpunctata. Next base: position 127,884,748 of record NC_092809.1, on the reverse strand, counting down.
AAAAAAAAAAAAAAGAATATATAATACCATATTGAAACCAGTAATCGTCTATGGCTCAGAAGTATGGCAGTTATCACAAAAACTTAAAGGTAACCTATTGGTAGTTGAAATGGATTTTTGGAGGAGAGCAGCGGGAAAGTCTAGATTAGAACATATGAGAAATGAGGACATAAGGAATCAAATGAATTTACAAAGATCAATTATAGAAGACATCGAAAAACAACAATTAACATGGTGTATGGACATGTTAGACTTATGGGGAAAGAAAGACTACCAAAAAAAATATTAGAATGGATACCACCAGAGAAAAGAAAAGGACGACCACCAACAACATGGATGTAAGGAATTTCAAAAGCAATGTCAGCAAGAAATCTATCTGAAGAAGACTGGTAGAATAGACAGGCTTGGCCAACGATAACTCAAAGGCGGATTATTAATATATATATATATATATATATATACATAAATTACACAAAACTCTGAACATTGTTCAACATTCTATTTATTTAGATTAATGGAAGAATACATAAGATTTTATTTTATATAAATTTCAACTTCACCTTGTTTCTTTTCTACCCAGCAAAATATATTAACTAATGAAAAGCCGAAGATGCTAATTAATTTTAAATTTTCTTTACTTGGCCAGTGCTCCAAAAAATAGGTCATACAAATTTTGATCCGCAAAAAATAATATGTCGAAGAGTGTGTATGAAAAGAGTGTGATGAGGCCTGCGCTGGTGTAAGTTGGTGAAGTGTGGCCTGTTAAGAAGGTTTTGGCGGAAGAAGATGGAGGTAATTGGCAATTATAATTTTATTGATTAGGCGCCTAAATAGTTCAATTGAACTGCATCCAAACCATTCACGGAAACTGCATTATATTTCTTAATATTTCGTATTTTCCACCTATCAAGATGTGTCAAAAGTGTTCCACCTTCTTGATTTTTATAAAATTTAAAACGTAGCTATAAATTATTTATTAACTGCGAGGAAACGACTATTCCTAGCTTCTATCATTGCCATTATTTTTTTTATGAAACTATTATCGCATGCCAGGGTACTTAAGTATCTAAATATGGAGCAGCGTTAGAACTAAGTACTAACCAGAATGATATTTTCCTTTTAATATTATCGTTATCCTCATATTATTAGCAGTTCTGCTGATGGCAGTATAACTTTTCACCAAGGTGGTTATACTCTACAGTGCATATGTCATCACTTGTCTTTAAACTAGGTACCTAGTTAAACAATGTGCCACTTTTTTACTAAAAAGGTTTGATGACGCCTTGATGCTAGACTCCTGATTATACCAGGGCTAAATGAAACGTTTATTGGGTTTTTTAAAGAATTCAGTATAGTTAGTAGGACTGCTAAAGGTCCAAGGACTATAATATTAAGTTAATAGACGATGTAAAAAATAGAAAAATTGACGGCTTTCAGAAAAAAAAACCCAGTTACCTACTATTTTCTGGTATATCTTCTTTGATCCATATATTCTTTATTAAGATTTATAATAAATAAATGATAATAATAAAAGTTCTGAGATATATAATTACATGAATGAATATTTCAGACATTTGTTTTCCAAATAAATTAAAATTTTCATTGATATCTAGACCTCTTTAAAATAAAATAATATACATTTCTCTTCATTACGTTTTCTATCATTGGACAATTTGTCAGAACAAAAAATACAATAAAAGTTTCTCTCCTCTTAATATGTTAGACGCAAACCACTCAAGTGTTTTCGAACTGGACATTTTGATGAAAAGCGTTCATAACTTTTTTCGAGTCTGCCATGAAAAATGATCGGCCGTCCTATAATAAGGAGAAACGTATCTGAAATAGACACACACATTTTTTTCCTCGGTCGTGGTAATGAGTAATGTGTCAAATTGTATCATTGGGAAATAGAAGAATTATATTGGGGATTATGTATTGATATTTCTTTTAGAAACTGAGATATTACTGTTTATTTTGTGCAATATAAATATAAAAATATGTCTTAATACATATTAAGTCTTAAAAGGAAATTATTGCACATATACTAATGTGGTAATATGTGTGAGGGGTTTTTCATTCGTTAAAAAACTGATTTGGCATTTTTAACTCGCACTCGTATTTTAATCTCATCATCAAGATCCTTTGTTATTACGCAACTATGATATTTTTTTTATTTACATAAAATACCTCGATAACTATGGCCATTGGTACAGGAACAATAATATAAAATGTATAATAAATAATAAAAACAAATAAATATTAAATCACTTTAAATAATTTCTATTATGTTAAATCTTCTGGTAGAGTTTAGCGGTTTTTAGAAACTGTATAGTTTTTGAGATCTCTGTAGAGTTGTTGAGCATTTCCTGAAGAATAGATTTTAAGTCCAGTGCTTTATACAGGTTGGTGAATTCTCTGCAGTCGGTTAGGTACAGTCAGGTAAACATTGCAATGGTGGCAAGTTGGACGAGTTCCACAGGACATCAAGGAACCATGGGTAAGTTTGGTGTGGTTGATTCGGAGTCTTCTAATAATCGATGCCTTTCTCCTAGTTAGGAAGTCCAGGAAGAGACGACCAATGAACAGTTGGATTTTATTAAGAATTGTTTTAGTGTTTTGCCATAAGTTTTGCCAAGTATCCTCTACTGACTTTTTGAAAACGAATTTGAGATCGTTAGCTAGTTGATAATATGCATAGGTGACGATCGCATAAAACGCGTGAAAACTTTTAAATACCTTGGCACCACAATCAATGACCAATCGGATCCACAACAAGAGATAAAAACCCGAATACAAATGGCAAGACAAGCTTTTGTGCAATTCAGACCGCTCCTATGTAATCAAAACCTAAATTTCGAAATACGCTACAAAATGGTCAAGTGCTACATATGGTCCATCTTGCTTTATGGCATGGAAACGTGGACTTTGAAAAAAACATCTATCAACAAACTTGAAGCATTTGAAATGTGGTCATTAAGAAGAATGATGCGCATACCTTGGGTGGATAGAGTTCGAAACGATGACGTCCTTAAGAGAGCCGGCGTGGAAAGAGAACTCTTTAAATTAATTAAAAATCGCAAGATTGGTTACCTTGGGCACATATTGAGAGGAGCAAAATATGAAATACCACAGTTAATCCTACAAGGGAAGATCGAAGGTAGGAGAGGAGCCGGCCGCAAACAATTATCCTGGTTAAGGAATATTAAAGAATGGACAGGAATACACAATACAGGCGAGCTGTGTCACGCCGCCAAGAACAGAATTCTAGTAATGAGATAGTCGCCTACGCGCTTTGGTGTATGGCATGTTAAGAAGAAGAAGATGCTAGTTGAATTGGGGTGACCCCAGTACTATGGTTGATACCTTCTTTGGCAAAATGATCTGCTGTTTTATTACCAGTAATTCCAGTATGAGAAGGCAGCCATATGAAAGACATTGTTACATCGCGAGCAGAGAGATTTTGGCATATGTCATTAATGTTTTAAACGAATGGGTGAGTAGTAAAAATAGCATTGACTAAATGGATAGATGAAAGGGAATCTGAACAAATGACAATATGTTTGTTTTGATAAGGAATCTAAAAGCCTATATAGTTCACCTGTGTAAACGCTGCATGTTAAGGGTAACCGAGATGATCTTACAAGTTCATGTTTAGTGCTTACTGCACAGCCAATACCAGTGGTAGCGTAGAAGCATCGGTATAGAGAATTAAAGCATATGATTTTGTATAATTTCTAAAAATGCTTTCTTTATAAGAGTGTTAGAAAATGTATGTTTGTTAAAGAGGATGAGTGAGGTATCTATTGAAGGAAGATTTTTAACCCAGGGGGAAGTAAAGGTAGAGGAAATGAAATGATCAGAAGGAGGTCAATATTTTTAAGTACTGGAGAAATTAATTAAGGTATCTTCTTTATGTGCCGTCTTCTACCGAAGGTTGGCGACCATCAAACGGTAGGTTTCTCTGTTTTGTGCCGCATGTATTATGTTCGCAGCTTCTGGTATTTGAAACCATTCTCTTAAGTTTCTCAGCCAGGATTTCTTCTTTCTGCCCAAACCTCTTCTACCTTCAATCTTGCCTTCTACGATAAGCTGTAGCAGACTGTACTTATCATTACGGAAGACGTGGCCCAGGTATGACGCTTTCCTCCTTTTAACATTTGTTAACAATTCCACCTCTTTACCCATTCGTCTTAATACCTCTGTGTTGGTCACTCTGTCTGTCCAAGGTATTCTCAGTATGCGTCGATACAGCCACATTTCTAGAGCCGCTAACTTCTTTATAGTGGCTGCTGTTAACGTCTACCCTTCAACTCCGTAAAGTAGCGTAGAGAGTACGTAGCATTTCGTGGCGCGCCATCGGAGGTTAACGCTTAGGTGGCGGTTGCTTAAGAGCTTTCTAATTTTGATGAATTTGGATCTTGCTATTTTAATTCGGATCTTAATCTCTACGTCTGGGTCCCACTTATCATTTACTGTATATCCCAGATATTTAAATCGGTGTACTCTTTCAATACGTTCGGCTTCAGTATTCAGATCGAGATGTTGAATGTTCTTTTTACTGGTCACTATAAATTCAGTTTTCTTTCTATTGATCTTCAGTCCAAATTCGTTGCCAGTTGTATTTACTCTATTTAGCATCATCTGTAAATCTTCGATGTTATCGGCCAGTATAACAGTATCATCTGCATATCGAAAATTACTTATTGGTACGCCATTAATCTTGAAGCCCTCATGGTACTCTTCCAGTGCCTCTAGAAATATTTGTTCCGTGTACAGGTTGAAAAGCAGTGGCGAAAGAATACAGCCCTGTCTAACTCCTAATTGAGGTATGGGTTTTATAATAAGGTGTTGGATATTGTTATTGGAAGAAGACGGCATTGTGGTAATTAGGGAATACACGGGATAAAACGGATTTGCCGGTGTTGATACAGCATACGAAAGTAGAAAAGATTGTCGTCTTAGACTGAGAGGATTTTCGTTGGATTCACGGTACAACAAAGTTTATTGAATCTATGTTAGATCGAGAGGCAGAGAAATAGACAAAGCTACCGTAGTAGAGCTTTGATCGGATGAGGGCTCTGTAGACTCTGAATAAAGTAGTTTCATCGGTACCCCATTAAAGATGACTGAGGGTTTTAAGAACGTTCAGCCTATAAAAACAATTGGTTTTAATTTCAGAGATTTGATTCTTCCAATTTAATTCTGAAATCAAACATAAAACCGAGAATTTGACATTGATTAACAACAGAAAGTGTAGAATTGTTGAATAACATTTGAGGTAAAGGAGTGGAGGTCCTTGTGGAAAATTTTAATATTTTGGTTTTGCTCTTAGAGACTAGGAACCCTAGTTCGTTAGATCTATCATGTGGTAAATTTACTACACTTCATATAAGTTTACATGTAGTGGGGACATATTTACCATGGCAGTAAATAAATAGTTGGTCAGTGTATATCATAATGGAATTAACATATTTGATGGAAGTAGAAAAGTACCTGCAAATTTCGTTGATTTTAAGAATACGTAGAGTTAAACTTAATATAGATCCTTGAGGGACACCTTGATTTTAAGTAAGAGATTGAGAAAGTTTACCATTGGTAATGAGTTTAAAGGTTCTTTTAGTTGGAAAGTTTTTTTCAAAGGAGATAATATTAGCATCTAAATTATAGTAAGAGAGTTTGTAAATTATTGCTTTTCTGGAGATTGAATCAAATGCCCCTACAATGTTTAATATAATTGTTACGACATCTTGTTGATTGTTGATTGCTTGAGAAATGTGTATTTGAAGAAGAACAAGGTTATTAAGTATAGACCGATGACGTTGAATGCTGGATGCGGCGTAGGGAATAATATTACGCTTTTCAACGAACCAAGTGAGTCTTTTATTTATCATTTTTTCCATAAGTTTGAGGGTGATACAAGTAATAGAAATCGGACGAAAGTATTTGGGAGTTAGAGAGGGTTGGTCAGGTTTTTTAATTTGAATAACTAATTGAAATCAATAATTGGACATTATAGAATTGCGTCAAATATCTGGGAATTTATGTGTGTTCCAGATAAGATTAACTATGATATGAAAACTTGGATATTACCTATATTTGCTCACTTTTCTATCTTTATAATATTTCGGTTATTTAAACTGCATATAACGGCAGTATGGAATTGGTAGCTGTGTTTAAAAAAGAAAAGTATGCATTGCTTGCATTCGAGAGATGAATTTGAAATAATAATTTTGGTAAGTAAGCAAAGTAACACTAAAAAACAAGTTGGTATAATAGCTTATATTATTAATAGTCTCCCTTTAGCCCGCTAGCATGGCTTTGAGATTATAGCAAGGTAGTCTGCTATCTCTTGGACCTACGTTATAAAAGGCAGTCTAAATTAGCGGGAATAAAAGAAATGCGTTTGATGATCAATTAGAAGACAAAGCTAGACATATTCCACCAAAGAAAAGAATCGTAATAGAAAGTAATTTTAATACACACAATCTAAGAGAGGATATAAAGCAACACATGAAGAACTAAGTTTTGGAACTTGTCTCATTTAAAAGAGACAAACATTATTCACAAGCAGACTATTTTATGACAGCAAAAGAATATAATATATATATATATATATATATATATATATATATATATATATATATATATATATATATAAAATGCAATATAAAAACGCACCACTCTTAGAGTGATCCTTAATTTATATATATGTTTAATATATATATATATATATATATATATATATATCTATATATATAATATATATATATATATATATATATATATATATATATATATATATATATATATATATAAATTAAGGATCACTCGAAGAGTGGTCATATATAATATTAAACAAAAAATCGGTTGCCTGTAAAGTCGGTTTTACGGGCGAAGATTTTACGTGACAACGTCTTTTTCTCGGTAGAATATTTATTGATATGAATATTATTAAATTGCACAATAGGAACAAGGAATTGAATGAAAATAAGAATTGCACAAATTTTAACTATAGAAATATATTTTGTTTACTAAAACATTGTACATGTAAACTTAAACTTAACTAATTTCTATTTGAGTGATTTTGTTGAGGATAGGACGATGATAGGAGAAATAGCATCGCACCAGCGGACCGATCATGTTTGAGTGGGAGAGAGACGCAAGGCATTCGCCGGTCCGGCGGGCCTCTCTCTCGTTCGGTGACTCATCGTAACAGACGTGAGCGGGCTTTACACTTTTTCATGAGTGACTCCGAGCCACAACCTAATTTAAGACGTTGTCACGTCAATAAAATAAATGTACCTATCGTGTATATCTTTGAAAACGGTCTTTGGATATAGAGATCGAAACGCCAGTAAAAACCTGTAAATAAATTTATATTGTGGCCTATTTCAAACAAATAATATTTAAAAAATATAATATATTTAACGTTGAAATAAAAGTGAGTGTATGCCACTGTATATGCTTTCCCCACTTCTCTGCCTTTAAATGATGAAATCATTCTTTCAAATAGTGGAATTATAGTTTAGCTACGAAAAGCTCGAAACCGAAGTGGAAGATCAAGTGAATAGAGCAAACAGAGCCGCAGGCTGCCTAAATGAAACAATATAAAAAAATAAAAATATCGGGAAAGAAACGAAAGGCAGAATTTACAAAACAGTCATCAGGCCAATAATGACATACGCGGCAGAAACAAGACCTTACACAAAGAGGTCAAAAAGGATGTTAGAAACAGCAGAGATGAAAACACAGAAAAATATTGATGGTAAGACACTATGGGACAGAGCTAGAAGTACAGTTATATGACGTAGATGCAAGGTGGAGAACATAAAAAACTGGATAAGAAATAGAAGAGTAGAATGGAAACATCATATAAGCCGAATGACAACAAATAGAGTAGTAAAGACGGCAAGAGACGGTTCCCCAATAGGAAGACGATTAGTAGGAATACCACGAAAACGACAACTTACTGGAGGAACATTGAACAGGAACAGTTTTTTTTAAATGATTTTAAACTGTTTGTCCTTGTTTAGTGTAGTGTTCTGTTTAACTTCATGATTAATTTTATGTTTATGGCATTCTGGGAATGTTGGATATCCCAAAACTGACGAAATGCCCCTGAAGATAATCTAGTGAGCAAAAGTACTTTGGCAAGATTTAATTAATAAAACTGTGCTCGATATCTGCCTTTATTTTATCAAAGTTAAAATCAAAATTTACTACTATAACAGAATATTTTCAACGAAAAAGTAAAATTTTCCGCATTCATAAAAATCACATACTATTATCTGTTGTACCTCTTTTTACAGATGCTAAAAATAAATCATTAATGCCACAGATATACAAAAATATAGCTGAATTAGTAGGTCATATCCAATAAATCATTGAACATGGTTTCAGTTTTGTTATCTAAAATAGTTTCGGTGTTTGTATGTGTTCCAAAAGTTTTATCTTTAAATAAATAAAATACCTAGATGTTATTTTAATATAAATATTTATTAATAAACAATATACAGGATTGTTAAACAACTGTCAAAATTTAAATATATGTCAAAATTTAAATATATGTTTGACACTTCTTCGCAAATAGCTAAATGGTCAAATTATAGCACAGAAATCTTTTTGCCAGATATATAAAATAAAATTATAATTTTTCTTCGGCTTTTTTCCGTTATGAGTTGTCTGTTTTAGTTAATTACTATTTAAATGGGAATAAGCCACAATTTAGGTATTTTGAAAACGATTTCCGAAGTGGAAATTAAAACGTCAATAAACGTATTTTAACCTTTAGTTGTGGCTTATTTCACATTTAAATAGTAATTAATTTAAAATGCCACAAGAAAATAGCTTCAGAACAATGTCCGTTTTAGTACTCTACAGCACTCTATTTTCCCAGTCAGCTTCTCTGAGGTCTGTATCTATCATAGCATTTCCTATGTGAGTTCTACATCTTGAAGCAGGTCTTCTTTCTGACGGCTGCCAGTCCAATATTCTTTTCGGCCACCTGTGTTCTGGCATTCTTTGTACTAGCCCGTGCCACTACAGGCTCTGTTTTCCAACTTTTTTGTAATTAATCATTTTATTTTCATTTTATTCCATAATTTCTTTGTTTTTATTTTATCGTCTCTGGTTATTTGTATTTATCTTTTTGTTAAGTTCAATTCAACTGTTCATATTTTATTTTGTATTCTTTGGACATTCTTCCGCAACATATAGGGACATATTTTTCGAATAAAGCCAGAATTATTACTAATAAAAAAATAAACGTATATTTGACGTTTCCGTTATCAAAACTGGATGTCAGTTTGATATATATATATATATATATATATATATATATATATATATATATATATATATATATATATATATATATATATATATATATATATATATATATATATATATATAATAACGGATTTATTACGGCTGTCGCCGCTTCTCCGCCCCCAATTTCCATCTTTTTCTGTCATATGCAGTTGCCTCTTCTAAGTCTCTTGCCGCCATTGCTTCATCAATATCGTTGCGCCAACTTCTCCGTGGTCGTCCTCTCTTTCTTCTTTCAGGAGAGATCCATTCCAGTACTCTCCTAGGCCATCTGTACTCTGGCATTCTTTTAACATGTCCGAACCAGATTAATTGTTTTCTTTCTATGTCATCATTGATATTTCTCTCCATTTTCATTTCGTTTCTTATTTGTTCGTTTCTAACTCTCTCCAATTTCGATCTACCGCAGCTTCGTCTCAGATAATCCATTTCTGTCGTCAAAAGTTTGTTTCTATTAGTTTTGGTGACGTCCCATACTTCCGAACCGTAAAGTGTAATACTTTGGACTATACTACCGTAAATGTGTTTTTTGGTTTCTCGTCGAATTGTTTTTTTGCCAGAGAAGAGAGTTTAAGGCACGGGTCGCTGCTCTGCCCTTGTTTATTCTTTCCCTGATTTCATCTGCGCTATTTCCCTTCTTGTTGAAAATGACCCCCAAATATTTGCAGGATTGCACGCCTTTTTTTTTGTCGTCTTCCAAGACTAGGTCACATATTTCATCTGTTCCCACTGAGAGATATTCACATTTTGTCATATTCATGTTTAGACCTGCCACCTCATATTCTTCTTGCAGTTTTCTTACCATATAACTAAGATCGTATCTGTCTTCGGCAATTACTACCTGGTCATCCGCAAAGAAAAGTGTATATAGCTTGTTTTCTTCCACCGTTATTCCCATGTTTCTACATTTTTTTACCCATTTCACTAAGGATCTGTCCAAATAGATTTTAAATAAGGTGGGTGACAGACAGCAGCCTTGTCTTAGTCCTTTTGTTGTTTGAATAAAACTAATATTTGTATTAAGTAATGGTATTTAGTATTATTTGTCTATTCCTTATTTGTAAATTATTTTAAGTTGGTTATGGCCGTGAATGAAAGAGTATAAATAGAAGTCAATTTAATGTTTTCACTTTCTTTTTGTATTATTTGTTTGTTTTTTATTTAATAATACCTATATATGTATGTGCATAAGTGTGTGTATGTGCGCAATATTTTTCTATTATAATTACTATTTACATTTGGTTGTAAAAAATACATTTATAATTTCTTATTATTAGACAATTCAGTAATAAGCAGACATAAAATTTCATTAATCCACATACTAATAACGCGTGACAAGAAGTGTTCACTTCTGTCGTCACTCCCAAAGTGCCACGCGCCGTTTTTTAAAACAAGTTTAAAACAGTTTTTAGCTAATAAAATTCTTTTGAAATATAAAAATCACAACAGTAATTTGATGGCAAAAATTAACCTAAGAAAACTCTCTTCCTTTGGCAGACGCTTTTAGTGATAGGAATTTATGGCAGACCGGTATGGTTAAACTTATTTAAATGCTATTGTAAACACACAATTTTGATTCTATAATTAACAAACCTTTCACAATATTCCCTCAGCATTCAGATTGTAATATCTTAAACCGAGCCATCCTGAATAGCTGTGGGTCGAACTTAACAAAAATATATACAGATTTGTCAAAAACAGATTAAAATACAGGTTTGGCATTTTTTGTTTCAACCATAAATCGTATTGGAAAGTACAGAAACTCAAATTATTGTTCCATATTTACCTCCTTTGCTATTGAAAACTCATTAAAATGGTATGCAACTAAAACATGTATATTATACAGTGGTATCAGAGCTCCTATTATACAGTGGTAAAGAAAAGTGAAGTTAAGAGAGCGAAGTGGGTTTCTACTTGCTGAGTAGAAGACCCACTCAAGCCAAAAAAGCCTCATTTTATGGAAACTCATTAATGATAGAAGTATGACTGCCAGATTTTATACCAGATACCGCAAGATAACAGTGATTCACTGCTATGCTCCCACGAACACATCTCCTCCCGAAGATAAAGGCATTTTCTACGAACAACTAGAACAAAAAACCCAACAAGTAAACCTATTGCCCTTCAATAGTGATGAGCAACAGGAACGCTAAAGTTGGAGAAGACAATCTATGCTCATACTGTTCTTTTCGCAATAAATAGGCGTGCTATATGCAATTTTCACATTACCACAACTGTTTATGTTAAAAAGTGTAGATGATAGACCACATCCCTGTTTTAGACCTTTTGTTCCGGTAATTATTTTTTTTTATTTAATTACCTTACTTTATTTGCATCTCTGTTTTTATAGTCTTTGTGTTATATTCACTCATTTCTCTCTAATGTGGATTCTTCTCATTCCTTCCCACAGTTGTTTCCTGAATACACCATCGTTTACTTTCTCTAAGTCAATAAAGACTATATTACGTGTTTCAATATTTTTTTCTTTGTTCTTCTCTATCACTTGTCTCATGATGAATATATTATCTAGACATGATATGGCTTTTCTGAATCCGGCTTTTTCTTTGCCAGAATGGTTTATGTTATTTCACTTATCTGGAATCTCCTCTCATGCCTTGATTTTATTAAACAAAATTAGTATAAAGAATATAATACTTGCGGGTCCATATATTTCAGCAGTTCCATTTTTATGTTCTCTGGTCCTGGTGCTTTGTTGTTTTTGGCTTTTCTTAATGCTTTAGTTATATCTTCCTCTATGATTTCGGCTTCTTGCGTTATTATTGTTAAAAGGTCTTGTGGGATATTCTTCTTCTTAACTTGCCCGATCAAGTCCCCTTGACGTTGGCGATTAACATGGCGGAACTGGCTCTTGTGGGATATACTCCAGTCTATTCGCCTGCAATAATCGTGTGAAATGCTACACTGCGTTGTCTACACCTTTGATCTGTCTTTGTAATTATCTGTATAATAATATTTTTACTTTGTTTATTACTTCTGATGCTTTTTATATTTTTTCATGCTTCCATTGATCTGTGATACCTTATCGTGTTGTCTATCTCTCCCAGTATTTGTTCTTCTTAAGTCTTATTCGTTGCTTTACTTTACTGGAGGGTAACATATTCTTCTCTTGTTCTTGGAGCTCTGTCATTTGGATATTTATGAAACGTATCTTTTTTCGTTTAATGATATCTTCTAGAGATGTAATCACTATATTTCTCCAAATATTTAATTTTGTGTTATTTAATACCCAGCGCTTTGTTTGCTCCTTTGTTTATCTTTTCCTTTAGTAGTGGATACATTTCTGTTGGGGTCAATTGTTCGTTTATCTGTAACATATTTTGTAACCTATTCTGATATAGTGTCTGATTACTGGACCGTTGTCGATTTTCTACTTTATGCCTCGTATTTTAGATTTTTGCATCTCCTTATCTCTCAGTATTGTCTTTTTGTATTCTTTTCGTGTATATGAATTTCCCAAGTACTTACCGGTGGTTTTATTTATTTAGCGTATGGACTTTCACAGTACGAGAAATATACAAATACAATAATATATACATATATATACCGGTGGTTACTTGCACATTCTTCTTGTCTGTAAACTCTGACATGTGCATGTTGTACTTAAATCATTTATTTTTTGCTTAAATAACAATTTTTAAAGTAATCATACTATTGCGTTAAAAAACTAAAACCCATAGTTAATCAATATGTAAAAAACTTTATGCAATTACTAAAGGAAGGCAGAAAATAAGGTCCCTGAAAAAAGTAGCTCAACCCTCCCCAGTTCCCCTACTGTCTGAGTGGACATTATACACTTTCCAGAATAAACAATTCGGTATAATAACGTAAGACGGTACCTCGGAGGTAAAGGACACTATGTCCATTTTCTTACTTTTTCAGGAGAGCAGTTTTAAATTTTTTAAAATTTTTAATCAGTAAATACTCCAATGTTTCTTATATTTAACCAAGATTAATATATTATTATTGTGGTGTGTATAATCTTTTTTCATTCCATGAAATGTTATATACCTGAGGTTTACCGTTCATTATTTAAAAATTTTTTTAAAATGTGTAGTTGGACATAGTGTTGCTTACCTCTAACAACTTTTTTTAAATAATAATGCATTGCATGTTAAGGTCTTTACGAAATAAACAATACAAACACATTAAACAGCCTATACTATTATTTTAATAGAGGTAAATATTATAATGTTATAATAATTAAGTAAAATTATAGACGAGAAGTTTCAAAAGTGTTAAAGATATCATCTTCATCTTCTTGTGGGTAATCGTTTGTGGCTACATCGCTATGTGTTAAATTTTAATAAAACGCATGACAAACTGACGGAACAAAAGGCAATAATGCAATTAAGTCATTGTGCTTTTGTTTTGTGATTGGTAATGGGATTACTGAGACTTGATTTAATTAGTCTGAAAACGTTACTTGCTGTCTTTGATACCTCATGAAGTCCACTTCATACATATTTTGATTATTGAAATCGGTCTTATAAAAGAACTTTCCAATGTGTTTTTGTTGGACTTGTAGGAAAATACATGTTGACAGTAAAACAAGGTCTTTATTAACATTTTTTTTTTCTACTTACAAAAGAAGGATTAGATGACAATTTCTTATCGAACAGCGTTTTGAAGTTTTTGAAATCTGCAAGTTCCATATTGTGCACTGTGTATTTACCTGATGTTTGCCTAACTAGTTGTTGCCAGTCCCATGGTGTTAAAATGGCCAAATTTGAGAGTTTCTTTCTTTTCCTTTCGATTAAAGCATGAACAGTGTCTTCTTCCATATGTGTGTGCCCTTTCAGTAAAAACTTTTGGGTGATCGTCTTTATTTGCAGTATCCAAAAATTGCACATTATAATACTTATATTTTTATTTTGTCCATATCAGTTATTGGTCCAAAGAATGATGTTCTCTACTTAACTTGAAATGTATTGTCAGCCCATTTCAAAATTGACGAGGCAATTTCATTTGCACCTCGGGCCCCTTTCAATTCGTCCCACATTATACATTGTACAGAAGAATCACTGGCATCATGTTATGTAAAATTTAATATCCAAAGCTTCCTTTTGTAGAAACTAATACAATTGTTTTTAAGTGGTGAAGGCAAACATTTTTGCAAATCACCAGATAGTACTTTGTATTTTGGTGACTCTTTAGCTATTATAAAGTCCAATTGTTTTAAGTTATACCGAGTTTTAGATTCAATTAGGTGAGCATCATGATCAGCCTGTACACTGGTTAGTTCATCTGCAGTAAGATTATTTTTTAATTCAGCGGTGAATGTACTGCATGTATCGCAAATGTCTCTTTCGGGCTTTTTAAACGACAACTTGAAGTCTTTATTAAAAATATCTGTGTACCACCACTTTTTTGCTCTGAGCTTTGGATCTACATGTCTTTCATTGCATTAATTAATGTACAGTTGATACATCTTTTCTATTGTAAGTTCTGTGCCCAGATAATTTTTCTTACTCCTTTCTCTGGAATAATGACTCCCGTATTTTGGGAATGATTTAATATGTTGATGTATACTATTTATGGTTTCGGTAGAAGTTTTATTGGTTGGCGTGTGTCTACCTCTTTGATCAGCTTTTATTAAACCTCCTGGTTTAATTTTTTTCATATCATATAACATTTTTTCATATTTCATAACATATTTCAACATATCTTTTTTTCTTGATCGAAGAGTAGGTTGAATGTTGATACATGAGAAGATAAATTGCTTTTTAAGATCTGAAACGTTTGTCTCAGTCCAGTATGAGTTAAAAATTTTTTGTTTTTCGTATTCTGGCCATCTTTCAGAGCATTTCATGCTATACATGCAAGGAGGCTTTAACATTTTTGCAGGCATGTCTTTGCCACTTTTACTGAGATACTCTTTCCCACCAGCTATTTTTCGTTTGCGAACATTACAGGCCCAATTTTGTTCATTTACTACACGTTTTTTACCTTTTTGTTTGCACTTAGTTATATTTTGTACATTTCTTTTAACACTTTTCTCTTCTTCTAAAATAACTTCATTATGTTCATTGAAATTGCCTGCATCACTGCTTAGGGATAAATCGTCCTAAAGAAAATTTTTTTTATTGCCCCACTAATCGCTAATCGTAGTAGTAATAATAGCTTTCTCTTTTACCTTTGTTTTCGCTGGTTTACTTATACGTATCATATCATTGTCGCCCGATTCTGAGCTTTCACCACTTAAAGGCTAATATATTTTATCAATATCCAGCTAACAAACCAGCTAAAAGAAGGACTTGAATCGTGTTTTATTATAATTTATGAAAATATTTTAATTCAAAAATAATGTTAAAAAATGAAAAATTTAGACATGACTTTAAATTATTATGTTTAATTTCAAATCGAGAGCTGCCATTCGTTTCTCGTAAAGTGTAGCACAAAACTGTATTGAGTTTGTGGCGTACTAGAATAAATAAAACACGCTGGAAAAATTAAAAATTTAATTTGAAATTAATACGAAATGAATAACTTTTACAGTGAACAAGTCTGGAATTTAAATATATGTATTATAATTCGAAACTGCTGAAATAATTGTATTTTGTCTTATCTCCATTATTAAAAAAATTTTCAAACATTTTGGACATTAACTCAACCGTCTCTCCTGTTATTAAATTAATTAGATACCGTTTTCTGTTGTTAATAATAAAAATAATATTTATTTAAACACATTTTTAAACGTTATTTTTTTTATTTAGATTTAGTGCAATTCCGTTATCTGTGATGGCAACAATGAATTGTTTCACGAACCATTGTCTCCAGTCTGAACCAGAGATATGTAAGAGAGGCTCTCTTATATATCTCTGGTCTGAACACTGGTTTACATTGGGAAAAAAAGTGTACCATTTATATATGAAGGGAAGTGTAGAAGGGTACATAACACTATGTTCGGATGGTAAATGACGGTGCACACATATAGTAGAGGTAAACAACACCAAGTCCACATGGTGTTGTTTACCTCTGACTGGAAGTGGACTTGGTGTTTATTAAAAAGTCGGTAACTTGCCGTAAAATTATCTCTGGACATAGTATGGTTTACCTATGTGTAGAGGCAGAAAAGTTATATTCAAAAGTGCAATAATCTAAATTTCGATAAAAATGAACATAGTGTCCTTTACCCCCGAGGTACACAAATATAACTGTAAAAAGTATACAGGCCTAACTTTACTTAAAATATTTTGGCTTGGGTTTCAATCTGGTATAATAAATAATAAAACTATTTTTGTCCTGAAACATTTTCGACGATGATTTAAAAAATAAAGGGAAAATACTAATATTCTTGCATCCTTTTTCAAATGTTATTATCAAATTCAAATAAATATTTAGGATATGTAAAATTTAAACAACATTATGCCAATAAAATTTAATATTGAAATTGGATATTGGTGCATGAATAAAATATTATTGGATACATTAATTAAATATTAGTTATAGGTTTACGTAAATAAAATATGTAGGATAAACACATTCACAAATCTGGCTACGCAAACCACATTTCAACATATATGGTTTCCACCGATTTCTGTGACAAGAATAATATAATTAATTCCGGAGCATTGCGTTACATTTCCTACTTTGCACAGTTTTTCTTGTTATCCAGATAAAATCCCAGCAAGATGGAAACTTTGAATTGCATAATTTTGAATTTTTCGTATTAGCAGTCGTGTTAGTTTTCCGGATGGAAAAATCCACGGAAAATATTCAAGTAAACTCTCCAATTTGGTATGCAGATTAGAAAGAAAATTTAATATTAATGAAGGTATAGGCAGATACATTTTATCCAAAATAGGCTGATATTATACATCAGTCTGTTCTTCAATTTTGTTATTGGAATAATATATTAGGATTTTTTTATACTTAATTATTATCTTCTTAAGATAAAACGTATTCCAAATCATCCAGATCAGTCATCAAAATAAATATATAATGAAATTTTTCTTTAAAGATCATGCGATAAAAATACCACCTAACCTAAATTAGAATTAACTCTTTATTAAAGAAATTAATTCTATAACTTTCTATCTGACACATTTTGTAAAGAGTTTGTAATTTTTTTTGATAGAACTTGTAGTAGGGATGGCGGTTTTTGACAAAACACCGGTTTTCGGTTATACCGGTTTTTTTTGCTTACGGTTTAACCTGGCGGTTATAACCGGCCAAAAAAACCGGTTTTTCCAAAAACCGGTTTTCGGTTTTTTTAATCCAATAGTTACAAAGTTACATTTACAATGCACTTTAGTTTGCGATACTTCATTCGACTCGATATCAATATGATCAAAATTAGTACTATCGAAAGAACATCAATATCAATATAAATAAAACACAATTTTTAATAAAACCATTTTATTTTATTAATTATTATATTTATTTATTATTTTATTATTAATATATATTTAGTGATTATTATTAAATATAATATAGCGTAAGATTAAAATATACATATTGCAATAATATACAATAAAAGAATATGAAATAATATTTTAAGTAAAAAAGTATAGGATAGAAGGTTACAAATAGGTTATATTATATGAAATGGATTTAGCATTATGTTGGCCAGTATTTTTCATGAAGCCTATTGAGAAAAGCTTGTTCATATATATGTTGGTCGGTTAAGCGGCTTCTCTCATCTGACACAATATCATTCAATGATGACACCAGTCTCTCTGATGCCACCGAACTTCCGACCAACGACATGTATTTTTTTAGCTATAAAAGTCAAGCCTGGCATACAGGTTCTGTTCTGATCCCAGAATAAAAACGGATCACTTGGCAGCAAAGGCCGCTGCAGATATAGGGTCAGTTTATTTGAAAAAGAACTTTGAATCTGTGTGTCCTGAGAACTTGAACTGAAACCACTGTTTACCAACTCCAGATCGTGTAAAGACTAAAGAGGGTTTGATTTTAAACTCACTTTGGCTTCTTCATTCTGGAAGGAGCAGGAAGGAGAAAGTTTTCCGATTTTGGTAAGGTACGTCCTAACTTCCGAGCCTAAATTGGATGTGACTATCTCCGCTATATACAGATTCAGATATAGTTTTTTGAACCTCGGGTCCGTGATTGTAGCATGGCAAAGCAGGGGATTTCGTAAAAGCTTGGTGCCCTCTCTTGAAGGCTAGTTATAAGCTTTTGGCATAACTTTTGACCTGTACTAAGGTTTGTAACAAGGCTAGCAGTAATGTAGTGGGAACCCGAGATCTCCTTTGTGGCCTCATCGAAAGGCGATAAAATGCTTACAATTTCAGTGATTAGTTTTATATCTGAACCAGAAATCATCCTTGGTGCTTTTTTAATCGAGGGATCTGCCAATATTGCAGCTATATATGGGGACATTAGTGTGAATCTTTTAAGCATATGGTAGACAGAATTCCATCTGGTTGAAGTCAGATGCAGAGAGCAGTAAACCAAAATTATTATACTACTGCTTAACAGAGAGCGCTAAAATAATTCAGGTTCTATTGTCAATGAATATAATGAGAGTAGAATATACTATGCAATTATTGTATTTAATTAATAATGCAAATTTAATTACCATTAAAAAATATAATCCTCTAAAATACCCACCAATTTTCCTCTCCTCCCAAACCCAAAAAATTTCCCACCCCAACCATTTCAACTTATAAAAAATTTCCCATACTCTTTCAAATGGGATTTAAAAAAAAATAATATCAAATAAATATTTTACTTAAAAATAAATTAAATAATGCAATTCATCTCTTATTTTTACTACCATCAAAAAAAAATTATCATGTACTACTTTTAACACGTTTGTATATTTGTATAATAGGTACATTTTAACTCATTTAATACTTCCTGTATGGGTGTATCGTTTTGAAAACGTAGGGAAATCCTTGGAGATTCGTATTCGTAATCGGTAATTCGATATTTATATTCAGAACATTATTTTTGGTAATTAGAAACAGCCATTCACCCACTTTCAATGTCAAGAGTCAAGTGTGAAAAATAGATGATGTACCAGATCACTTCTTATGTAAATATTATGATTACAAATACTTTTCAACGAAATATTATAATAAAACTTAATTGTTTCTGGCTGATGAGAGTTTGCACTTTAAGTTTTTTATAAAATAAAATAAAATTTGAATTATGGTTTTGTTTGGAATAATTACTTGAAAATAATAATTATGATTGGGATCCAAAATAATACCCAACCTAATGCTAATCACCGTAAAAATCTAATAACCGGTTTTTTACTTTAAAAATAAAAAACCGGTTATAACCGGGACAAAAAAACAACCGATAAAACCGGTTATTGCGAAGTAAAAAAACCGGTTTTCGATTAAAACCGGTAGGTTTTTCCCATCCCTAACTTGTAGGATTGTAACGTTATAAACATCACATGTTTGATTTTTCTTTTAATAATTGTTTTATTTCAATTTTATGTTAACCCTAGAATACTAACCTTAATTTTTCCTTTATTTACACTAACCCTAACCATCGTAAAATTTACTACGCCGAGAAAAAAAATGTGGTCTTAAGTTATCTAAATT
Source organism: Diabrotica undecimpunctata (assembly GCF_040954645.1). Classification (NCBI taxonomy): domain Eukaryota; kingdom Metazoa; phylum Arthropoda; class Insecta; order Coleoptera; family Chrysomelidae; genus Diabrotica; species Diabrotica undecimpunctata. The sequence goes on along the minus strand of NC_092809.1, from coordinate 127,864,877 downwards.
ATCTTAAGCAAAGAGATATTCCTAAAACCGAAAAATCACAAAAAAAAATCATAAATTTTACATTTTAAAACTACACTGCTGACAACAAAGGGAGCGATGTTCACTACAAAATGGACAGTGGGCAGTGCTCGCAATGATGGGTTGTCGTTCGACGTTTTTTAGACGGACAAAATTGACAAATGGCACGTTTTGACGCAATAGGGCATACTCGTTTTTGTTGCGGCTCCAGATTTAAAATAGTTTTAATAAGCAACTTTACCGAGTGGTTCAAAGTTGGGCAATTTACACGATGCTGTAGCCAAGGTTTTGTAAGTTGTTCAGACAAAATGACCGTAAATTTTTTTCTAGTGATGGTTTTTTTCTGCTGTCGTTGTTAGTTATGATTATAAATTATCCAAGAGTTCATGCAAGCTATAGTTATCATCTCATAAAATAGGCAAAGAGGCCATCTTCTTCTTTTTCTGGAGATGTTTATGCTTCCGCACATTTGATCAAATGTGTCTACTCCGTACTTGGTTGCATTGTAAAATGTAATGATATCTGGCTTTCCAGTTAGATTAGATTCTACTGGACAGTTGTGTATTGTCTACAGAATAGGCATAGACTTATTAACTTTTGTCTTATAGGATACCATTGTTTTTTCACCATCGAAGCAAAATAAGGAATAACCAATTTTACGATTTTTGAGATTTATCATCTCGTGAGGTATTTCTCTTTTATTTTGCCGTAAGGTACCAGCTATAGTTAAATTGTAAGAAGATTTTAAAAGCTTTGATGCTAGCGGTACTAACGAAAACCAATTATCCATGGTTACGTTACGGTTACTTCCGTACACACCCTGAGTTATTTTTTTTACATAATATTCTCTTAGAGGCAGTCCATTGGTTTTAGTTTCCGTTCCTAAATACAATTCTGCATCGAATATTTGATACCTACGTCACACAACATTACTATTTTCAGTTCATGTTTGGCTGGCTTATTTGGGATATACATCTGGAAAGGACATCTTCCCCTAAATGCCAGTAGCTGCTTATTGATTGTTAGGTATGATCCGGGCTTATATGACGTTTTGCAGATCTGTATAAGATCATCGCATATTTCACGAATGGCTGCTAATACGTCTGTTTCTTTTCTATCTGGTCTAGACATTTTATTATCAAATCGTAAACCTTTTATAAGAAATTCAAATCTTTCCCGGCCCGTAGATACTTTATATATCTCACCAGAAATTTTTTCATCAAATATTTGTCTTGTCGTTAAATGATTGTCTTTTTGGGCAGCAGCAAAAATAAGTAATTCTAAACTACATTCATTTTACAAATTCCCATCTGCCAACAAACGCACGTTAAAGCCAAACAGGCTCGTACTGAGGTATATTATATAATTTTTAAAAATATTTACTTTTGAAACTATTAGTGTTAGAATTTCTTGAAATTTAATTATTGTGAGCAAAATTTAATGTTCAATTAAAGAAAAATGTGCTAAAATAAAATATCCATTAACTGAGAGATACATAACAACGTGAACATTTTGAATAAAGTAGCATTGTCATAAGTTTATCAAAGCATAAAAACATACCATTTGAATTACTCAGAGTCTGAGAAGCTACATATGCTGCTGTCTTCGTCTGGATTTATTATTATGGGTTCGATATGGTTCTCTATTATATTGTTCAACTTCCACATTTTGGACTCGACTTTTTGTTGAACGTGTTGCACACATTTCTGCCACGTAGTTGGACTAATATAATCTATTGCATCATAAAAAATATTTTTCATATCTGCAAATTTAAAAGTGTTTTTGGCTGCTACATAATTTTTACTTCTGCCCAGATGAGCTCAATTGGATTGAGCTCACAATGGTATGGAGCAGCCTTAATACTACTTTGTTTTGGCTTTTTGCCATCTCATTAATGATATATTTATTATATTGTCCTTTATGTTCCTTAACGACAGCCAGCAGTTGCACTTTTAACATGGAGTCCTCAAACCCTATATTTTTTTATTTTAGCCACGCTTGGATTTCAGCTTTTCTAGAAGCAGTAGTTGGAATTTTTTCCAATTTTCTAGAATGATAAGACGCGCTGTCCAACTTTCGAAAGATTTCCCGTCCATCTCTTCATAGTAGTCCCCACTTTATTTTTATTCAAACATCCACAACCCTTCTGAAACAAACCCATCTTTACTGCCAATGTGACAGATTATTAGTCTTTTTCCTTTTCCTGAAAATTTTATTATTTTAAAAATTACTTGAAGTGAAAAGCACATAAACATTTAGCTGCAGGATTTTTTAACCCCGTAGAAAGTCCATCTAAAAACGTAAAGACGTTACCGAATTGTCGACCCATACTTTAGATTTAGTATGACCAGCGTTTAGCCAAGTCTCGTCTAAGTAGTAAATTTTGCGGTTTTCATTTCTGTAGGACTTCATTTTTATCAAAAATTCTCGTCCCCACAAGACAATTTCGTCCCTGTCCATCAAAATGCTGTTTCGCTGACGACGTTGAAACTCAAAAATTATTTCTTTCAATAATTCAAAAAACGTAGTTCTTTTGAGTTGGGAAAACCGGATCTTTATTAACAACCCTCAAAACTTTGTCTATTGTGGGTATTTTATTTCGAAAAAAAAAATTGATGAATTATTCTTCTTATTGCTTCTCTGTCAAATTCATCCAGTGAGTTAACAATACTCTTACGATGCTCAACTGATTTTGGTGTCGACAATGTTCCCGTAATTTCGTATTCATGAACCACATTGCATACACTACGGCTACACACGCCTACAATAGATAAAAAGTAACAATATTTTTTAAATAAAGTGAAAATCCGCACTTTAAAATAAATAATGGAGAAACAATATCACTACCTGTTTTATCTGCTACTCTAATAGAAATCGCACTTTTCGACATTGTAGGGTTTTCCTGCACATCCGTTTTAAATAGATTTAAAATCATTTCCTTTGTTTAAACGTCAAAATGTCCCTCCACTGTTTTTTTTAGGTGAAGTGAGCGTTAAATCAATATCAAGGAGTTCATCGGCTGTATCAGTGCTTGGCATTTTTGTTATTCTACTTATCTTCAATAACTTAATGTACTTTATTGATTGAGAGAATGTCAAAATAACCTAGGGAAAAATAATATGTATTGTAATAAAACCAGCATCATCGAAAATATCGGTAAAGTTGAAACTGCATTCTGTAAACTTTTTCAAGTCCAGAAATATTCCATTCACTCACGATAAAACCTCCGCAAAGAAGAGCTTGGATTGACATGACATTTAGCATACACATAGCTAACATGTTAAATAAAAAAAATTATATTGTGCCGGTGTGTGTTTTCGCCCTACGGGCAAGTTTCACCCATCCTCAGGGGTGAAAAATAATACTTTCAAAATAAATCAGGAATTGGATAAACTGGAAAAATGCTTTATTTTTTTGATATTTCTCGTTGAAATATTCGATTTGAAATTTGAATTACTTTTCATTAACTACAACTCTGCTTTTACTGAGTCTACAGACTATATATAGATATAAGTACATAATTTTTTAACTTTTTTATATGCTATATTTTTGCTACGAATATGTTTTTCGATAAAATACTTACTTTTTGAGCTATTTGCGGAAAACTATTTAAAAACTTCTTCTTCTTCATGTGCCGTCTTCTACCGAAGGTTGGCGACCATCAAACGATAGGTTTTTCTGTTTTGTGCCGCATGTATTATGTTCGCAGCTTCTGGTATTTGAAACCTTTCTCTCAAGTTTCTCAGCCAGGATTTCTTCTTTCTGTCCAAACCTCTTCTACCTTCAATCTTGCCTTCCACGATAAGCTGTAGTAGACTGTACTTATCATTAAGGAACACATGGGCCAGGTACGACGCTTTCCTCCTTTTAACAGTTGTTAACAATTCCACCTCTTTACCCATTCGTCCTAATACCTCTGTCTTGGTCACTCTGTCTGTCTAAGGTATTCTCAGTATGCATCGATACAGCCACATTTCTAGAGCCGCTAACTTCTTTATAGTTGCTGCTGTTAACGTCCACCCTTCAACTCCGTAAAGTAGCGTAGAGAGTACGTAGCATTTCGTGGCGCGCCATCGAAGGTTAACGCTTAGGTGGCGGTTGCTTAAGAGCTTTCTCATTTTGATGAATATGGATCTTGCTATTTCAATTCGGATCTTAATCTCTACGTCTGTGTCCCACTTATCATTTACTATATATCCCAGATATTTAAATCGGTGTACTCTTTCAATACGTTCGGCTTCAATATTCAGGTCGATATGTTGAATGTTCTTTTTACTGATCACCATAAATTTAGTTTTCTTTCTATTGATCTTCAGTCCAAATTGGTTGCTAGTTGTATTTACTCTATTTAGCATCATCTCTAAATCTTCGATGTTATCGGCCAGTATAACAGTATTATCTGCATATCGAAAATTACTTATTGGTACCTCATTAATCTTGATGCCCTCGTTGTACTCTTCCAGTGCCTGATTTTTTATAATCTGGATGTCCTTAGTGTCAAGTCCTGTAAGATGTAACAGTTCTATGAGTTTGTCATGTTTGATGTTATCAAATGCTTTCTCATAGTCGATAAAACAGGCGTAAACATCTTTCTATTGATCCAGACATTTTTTAATCAAGACTTGTATTGCAAAGAGCGGCTCTCGAGTTCCTAAACCGCATCTAAAACCGAATTGAGTTTTACTTATGCTGTGTTCTAATTTTGCTCGTATTCTGGAATGGATAATACGCAAGAATACTTTAAGGATGTGACTCATTAAACTTATAAGGCGATATTCACTACACGTCTTAGAATTCGATTTCTTGGGAATAGGCACAAATGTAAATTTCAAACAGTCCGATGGAATTTGACCAGTGGAATTTGACCACTGGTCTTTTATCTAAAAACGTGGTTGTTTTATTGAAAAGTAATTATATTCACTTGAAAATAACTCGACAAGTATTGACTTTGTGCAAAAACTTTTATATTTACAGCAAAAACCGTGAATAAATGGACTAAAAAGAAAATAAAAATTTTCGAAACATCAATAAATTAAAATATTGGTTTCTCTTGCCTTTATTAAAGTGATTACCGCAAGCTATTTTTAGTTTTGGTTAACAAATACTTTGTGTTTGGATATTAAAAGTTAACTACACACTATAAATCTTATGATTAAACACTTAAACTAAACTCTAAAAAATAACACGATTAGTAAATAACTTAACAATAACTATAACATATGATACACAATATATTAACTTAAAAATCAACACGCTAAAAATACAATTTGAATTTAAACAGACTGGCAAGTTTGGATCTGTACCATCAGAATACGTTTGTTATGTTTAATAGCCTCATGACGAATGAGAGAGCGAATATCAACAATATATTGTTTTCTTTATTATATAAAATAAATAATTGTTTATGCATTACTTTTTTATATATATGGTGTTGATTTCATAGGGATTTCGAAATAAAAATGATCATAACTTCTAAAATACTTTGAATAAAATAATAGAAAATAAATACAGAGTCCAATATTATAAGAGCAAGAATTATGAGGAGAATATAAATTTGAAAAATATATAGGGTATCTCATTTAAAAACTTGTCTGTTTGCTATACCACTTAGTTATTAATTAATCACCCTGCAGAATCCCACATATTTTCAAAGTATGGAGAATATCATTGCCTACATTTTTTCTAAATAAGTTTTTAGGATAGATAACTTGTACCACAATGAAATTATCGCACTAAAAACTCTAGCTGTATATATTTTAGTTTAACTTACACAGAAAATTCCAAGTTCAATTTATATTTGTGAAATAAGTGCATTATAAATTTTTTTAGGGGGCCTGCGTAGCGCAAGCGGTAGGATGTTTGCCTCGCAAGCCGGTGGTCCGGAGTTCGAATCCTACCGCCGGCAAGAACATCTAGACATTTTAAAAATGTCTATAGGCCCCAGGTCGACTCAGCCTGAATAAAAATGAGTACCTTGGGTAAAACCAGGGGTAATAATAGACGGTTGAAGCGTAGCACTGGCCATGTTACCTTCCTTGTATACCGTAGGCCCTAGATATAGCAGACTACCCTGCTATACTCCCAAAGCCGCGACAGCGGTATAAAACGGGAGACTATTATATAAATTTTTTAATTTTATCATCACATCATCATCATATAACGGGGGTCCTACGGCGATTGCCGCTTCCCGCATTTCAGCCTCCATCTTTTCCTATCTCTCCAATCTCCCTCTTCTAAGCCTCTAGATTGCATTGTTTTTGTAATTTCTCTTCTCCAGGAATTTGGTGGTCTTCCCCTTTTCCTTCTTTCTGGCGGAACATACATTAAGGCTTTCTTTGGCCACCGCTCCTCCTCCATTCTCATCACGTGACCATACCATTGTAATTGCCTTCCTTGTATTCTATCTGAAAGAGTATCTCTAATTCCTGTACGGTTTCGTATTTCCTCATTCCTGATTCTTTCCATTCTCGATACTCGACATGACCTTCTAAGATAATCCATTTCCACAACGTCTACTTTATCTCGTTCATTCTTTGTCATCGTCCAACATTCGGCACCATATGTGGTAATTGGTTCTACAATTGCTCTGTATACGCGAAGTTTGGTATGCATCTTTATTTTATTAGACCACAGTAATGAATTCAGTATTCGTATGCATTTTTTCCCTTGGGTTATTCGGTTTTGTACATCTATCTTAACTCTGCCATCTGCTGATATGATGCTTCCTAGATATTTATACTGGTTGCAGCCTTTTATGACTGCGTTTTCAAGCCTTAGATCTGTGGTATTTCCTCCAATTTTTAAATATTCTGTTTTGCTTATGTTTACAGTAAGCCCCCATTTGGCATATTCCTCAAATAATTTTCGATTCATATAATTTATATCTTCCTCATCGGTTGCAACCACCACCTGATCATCTGCAAACAACAATGTATACAGAGTTTCTTGTCCCACTTCGATGCCCATAAATCTACATTTATTTCTCCAATTCCTCAATGCTTCTTGGACGTATATTTTAAAGAGTGTCGGTGACAAACAGCATCCTTGCTTTAGGCCTTTAGTGACTTTAAATTCATTTGAGGTTCTGGTTCCAATTTTTACACAACTAACTGCATTTTCGTACAATTTATATATCGCTCGGATATACGTCGAATCCAATCCGGACCTTTTGAGGACCTCAAACATTTTCTTTAACGGGACACTATCATATGCTTTCTCAAGGTCTATAAATACCAAATGGGTCTCTCTACTTCTTTCGACACGCTTTTCAATTATTTGTCGTAGGATAAATATATTATCAAGGCAGGATCTCCCGGTACGAAATCCGCTTTGTTCTTCAATATCTTGTATCTGTCTTTCAACCCTCTTCTTTAATATTCTGCCGTACAACCGGCCCACAGAGCTCGTCACACTAATACCTCTATAATTGGAACAGTCTCTTTTATTTCCTCTTTTATATATGGAGCTTATATAAGATTTATTCCAATCTCTAGGAATTTCCTGGTCTCCACACATACATTTATTGAAAAGGTCTACTATTAATTCTAAAAGTGCAGTCGGCCCATATTTAACCAGCTCTATGGGAATGTCTCCAGGCCCTGCGGCTTTTCCGTTTTTAACCTCTTTTAAGGTTTCCGTCAATTCAGATAATGTTATTATAGGGATTTCCTGTCTTTCGTCTCTGTTGTCTATTAATTCCCTTATCTTTTCCCATCTGTACTCTACTCTATCCTCTTTCAGCAGTTTCGTATAATATTCTTCCCATTCATTTAACTTTATGAGAGAAATGTTGTCTTCATTTTTCTCATTTTTCCTAAACTGTTTTAATGTTTTCCAAGCTTGCGCCACTTTTGTTCCACCCATAAATCTGTCCAGTTCATCACACTTAGCCTCCCAGTTTATATTTTTCGCCTTATCCACGTCTTTTTTAACTTCTCTATTCCATTTAGCGTATATTTCTCTGTCTTGAGGATCTTTGGATTGAAGCCATATGTGATATGCTTGTTTTTTCTTGAGAACTTTCTCTTCTAGTTCCGTTGACAACCATTCAGGTTTTCCTTTTTTCCGATTTTCAACTTTTCCCAGTGCTTCATTTGCCGCTTCATGAATATATTTTTTAATTACCTCATACAGACTTTCAGGGTCTAAGTCCTTTGTTTCTATATTTTTTATTTTCTGAGCTATTCTAATTTTATATAAGAACTTTGTCGAATCTTGTTTAAAGCTTTCCAGGTTATATTTTATGTTTTCTATGGTTGTTCCTATGTCTGTTACTTCATCATTTTTGTGACTTGATTGTTCTCTCTTAAATGTCACCATTACTTTTGCAATAATCATATGGTGGTCACTTCCACATTCTGGCCCTCTAAACACCTTCACGTCCTTCGTTTTTAGTTTAGAATCTTTACGATGAATGAAATAGTCAATTATTGATTTTAAATTCCTGGTAGGCTGCGTCCATGTAAATTTATGTATATTCTTATGGGGGAAGAAACCATTTAATATTTTCAAAGAATGTGCCTCGCAAAAATCTATTAATCTTTGGCCATTGTCATTCAGAATGTCTTCTCCATATCTCCCTATGATTTCACTGTTGGAGCTCTTTCCGGTTCTTGCATTAAGATCACCTAAGATCCAAATTTCTTTCTTCTTATTAATTGTGGCTAGAACAGTTGTTAACTTGTTAAAGTACTCTTCCTTGCTGTCAACCCTTGAGTCATCCGTCGGTGCATATGTTCCAATTACCACTATTTCATGGCCATTTTTCTTAATTTCCATGAGGATAATTCTTTCATCTATTTCTTGCCATGATTTAATACATTTTTTCAGTTTCTGATGTATTGCTATAGACACTCCCCTTTTAGCTCGTTTGCTCTTTTCTACGCCACTATAGAAATGCAGGTATTCGTTTATCTTTTCATTTCCTCTTCCTTTTTTCTTTACTTCAGTTAATACACAGATGTCTAGTTTCATTTTACTCAGTTCACGGAAGACCTCCTCTTGTTTTGTCCTTATTCCTTGTATGTTCCAAGCACCCAAATTCATAATCCATTTTCTTTGCGAATTTCGTTTATAGTTTAATCCGTCCGAATTCCAAGGCTTTTTGCTGAAATTTTTAACTTTGATCATTTTTTCCGAGTATCGAGGAGTTGGCCCGATGCCTCAACCCCCAACTTGGAGGACCAGGGTTTTAAATCAGAGTATCCTTCTCTTAGATAAGTTGCCTTCTCTACGGCTTAGGAGTCCTATCTACCCCACCTGTTGGTCCGCGGGTGGTATTTTATTTCCCACCTACCCGCCGGCCTAGCTGCAAACAGGCCGGTGAGGGCATTCCCCTATCCGCCACCTGGGGACGCGCTCTCTAGGGTTACAGGTTCCCCCGAGAGATTTTTTTTTTTTTTTTTTTTTTTTTTTTTTTTAATTTTTTAATTTTAACCAGCGTTAAATTTCTTTATTGCTTTTTATATGAGGCTCATCTGACCGCAAAATAGTCTTAATTTAACACATCCCACCAAATTACGTGTTAAAATTAACTTTTTTAAGCTGTGAATCTTTAAGCTGTGAAAACTCTTTTTAAGTTTATTGACCAATTTAGATATTTTTTATTAACTCTTATATAAAATTATACTTCATATTGTAGATTTGATTAGTAATAAAATAAATATTTTCAAATAATATAAAAAAATAATTTTACTGCTATTTTTAGACTAATAAAATTAAATGGGTGGGAAGCTTATTGTCTAACTTCCTTTATTAACAAAAAGGTCGTTTCTCCAAGTTTCTTCTCGAGAAGTTATTATGAATTTTTAGATGTAATATACGCCTGATATTGGATTTGGTTATGAAACTCGACAAGAAATTACCTTTTTATTAAAAGAAATACTAATACTGTAAACAATTGTCTTATTTTCTAGAGTTTTGTTTTGTGAAAAACCGTTGAATAACAAAATTATATTTGAAGACTAACGTAAAACAACGCTTAGCTTTTATATATTTAATATAGAAAAGATTTAATATTTTTTAAAGAAAATAAAATATTTAAAGATGTGTCTAATCCTTTAATTGTTAAGATCCTGCTTTTGGCTGTTTTATTGGCATATATCAAATAAAAATCATTTACTTTTCCCGGATATTTATTTAGGATATCTTTGAATGGGCTTTTGAAATATACGTAAAAGTTAATGTTATTTAACTTTTAATATTAAACAAATGTTAGACCAATAAAAATAAAAAAAAATGTATTTTATTTGTTCTAAATTGCTATCTTTTTCAAATCAAAGTTTGAGTAAAAAGTTATTTTTTTTTTAATTGATCGTATGTGAACAAAAGATATTATATTGTATCATTTCTAATTGGTACATATTTTCGTCGACATATTTTAAGTGCTTCTTTCAGTTATTTTAAACCATAGCGGCGTTAAGAAACATCTCTGTCTTCAGAAGTTTCTAATCCAAAAATCTTTAGACGTCGTCTTACTTACTATGACTGCACTGGTACATGCTATTTATAGGGCTTGTACAGCAATTTAATATTTACTAACACCATTTTTGATGCACAACCACAAATTATTTATTGGTATGGTATTAAAATCTTTCTCAAAGTCATCAAAGGTTAAATGGACAGTTAACCCTCTTTCTATGAATTTCTCTATAGGTTTTTTAATACTGAATATCCCGTCTCTACAAGAGCCCCGATCAGCTCGGAAAACATTTTGATCTTCTGATTGTTTAACTTTAGCACAAGAACAACGAGGTTTTAGGTCGAAAAGATCATGTACCGATGCTATATTTATAATGAGGCAAGCCCAAGAGAAATCATTAGAATACAACAAACCGGCAAATCTATGTTTCGTGGACCTTACAAATGCACTTGACTGAATCAAATTAAAAGACGTTATTTACGTACTCTATGCAAGAGAGATACTTCTAGGAATAATCAAAACGATCGAAAATATCTACCAAAACAACACAATAAAATTTAAAGTAGAAGAAGAACTAACCCACCCCATTGAAGCTGGCAATGGGATAAGAGAGGAAGATTTCCTGAGTCCACTACTGTTCAAACTGATTATAGACGAAATAATAAAAAAGTAAGATCTGAAAAAATATACCAAATGGGAGAAAAACAACTTAAAATAATCTGCTATGCAGATGACGCAATACTACTCTCTCAAAGTGAAGATGATTTACAACGTATGCTGCACCAATTTAATATAACCGCCAGAAAATTTAACATGTTAATTTCTCCAAAAAAAGACAAAATGTATGGTTACAACAGCAAATTTACTAAAATGTAAATTGAAGCTGGAATGTCAGATAACAGAACAAGTGATGGAGTTATATCTAGGCATCACATTATCTAGCTACGGAAAGCTCGAAACCGAAGTGGAAGATCAAGTGAACAGAGCAAACAGAGCCGCAGGCTGCCTAAAAAAAATATCAGGAAAGCAACGAAAGGCAGAATTTACAAAACAGTCATTAGACCAATAATGACATACGTGGCAGAAACAAGACGTGACATAAAAAGGACAAAAAGGATGTTAGAAACAGCAGAGATGAAAACAATTGATAGAAAGACACTCTGGGATAGAGCTAGAAGTACAGATATACGACGTAGATGCAAGGTGCCGGGTAAGAAATAGAAGAGTAGAATGGAACGATTATATAACCTAAATGACAAAATATAGAGTAGTAAAGACGGCAAGAGATAATTCCCCAATAGGAAGACGATCAGTAGAAAGACCACGAAAACGATGGAACGACAACTTACTGGAGGCACATGAAAAACAGACAGAGTTATGTCTATATAAAAACAAGAAGAAGAAGATTCTGTAAGTTGTTCTGTTCTCCAATTTAGTGTTTTATTACTTGTCCATAAAGTCTTGCTACGGATTATATTACATTAATTCTCCTGTAATTTATGCAGTCTGTCCTGCTTCCTTTCTTATAAATGGAAGATATGATGGCTCTCTTCCATTCTTTGGGTGGCAGTAGGTGTTTGTTGGGGGGTTTTTGAAAGTTAATTGCAAGAATTCCCACTAATTTATTCTAAGTTGTTTTGAGTAGTTCATTACTTATATTTACTTAGCCAGAGGTTTTCCGCATCTTTAACTGCATAAAATTTTTCATATGTACTTCTGCGGCAATTTTTATTTCTTCTTGTTGAACATTTTTCTTAAATCTCTGCTGAATATTATCCTATTTGACTTTTATGACAATTAAAAAATGTTAGTGTGATTATTACCCTGGTTTAAGTGTTAGAGTGGGGAATACAGGAAAATGTGTCCTACTTTAATTAAAAATCACTTTGTGTTGGATTTTCAAAAATATTGTCGCTGTTCCTGAAAATGCCTCTGTTTCGTATTCGTGCGGCCACCCTGTATATAAACCCGCATCGTCTCTGTGTAAATCTGCGTGGTTTTAAAAAGCTTTTGATTGATCTTTATCCAATAATAAACTTTGGTGAAAAATAAACGAATGTTGAATAACGTATCAGCCGATCTAAATGCAATACAAAAAAACAATACCTAACACCGCAACAATATTAGATTAAGGCACAAAAAACCATATGGGATAAAAAGGGATTGTATATTTTCATATACAAAGAGTCTGCTGTTACAGATTTATGAATGCGACATGGATATTGAACTAATCGTATGAGTTTAAATAGAATTTTTTACTGATATTGAAAGAGATACCTTTTTATTAAATGTACTAATCAGAAAAAAAATTTTTATTCGATTTTCCTTAAAATTCACAAATAATTTACTACACTTCATTTAAAAATTATTAATAACACAGCTTTTATGCACTTTTTATGCATAGAGCCCAGAGTTGGTTTCCATTTTAGGTTGTAGTGTATTCAAAGTCTGCCGGAGTGATCATATTATTTTTATAAATTGTTGTACAAAACTAGAACAAAACGCTATCGATCAGTGAATAATTGGGAAAATTATCAAAAAAAAAATTATAACTTTCTCGATAGAACGAAATCAAAGAGAAAGCTGACGACAATTATGTGACAAACAAAGATGTGGATAATTTAAAGAAACACGGCATCACAAACTGAAAGAATATAGCAACGGACAAAAAAAAATGAAGACTCTACCAAAACAAGATATACTTAAAAATTTATTGAGATAAAAAGATGAAATAGTTCGAAGGTAACTTGAACTTTCTATCAGGGTATATATTCTCGGTTCTATTAGTTCTTAAATTTTAAAGCTACGACTTCCTTATATTCTTGGTCCCCTATCGCTTTAAACTTTTCTTTGATAAACCAGTAGAAGCAGTTACTATCGATGTTAGTTTTTTATCTAAGGTGGCCCATAGATTTTTGTAGTGACGTGGTCGATGCAAGTGGTTATCATTTTTATCCAAATGAAGTAATGGAAAATATACAACAATGGAGAATATTTTATGTACGTAGTTTCCAAAACCAAAATGATGATAGTTCCAAAAAAAATTAACAATTGTTGAAAATTAGTTTTAAATGTATAGGTTGAGCAGGTTCCGCGTTACAAATATTTTGGAACTATTGTCAAAATGTCAATGAAGGTAACCAATATTCAGAATCAATTAATTCAGGCATTAAACAAGCACAAGCTGAGTTCGTTAAAATGAAAAAACTGACAGTGTTTTTCTATGATTCTAAGAATTAGAATGGCTTATGCTTTTTTCGCACTCCCTTATACAGATAACGACATTGTTTTGTTGATCATAGGAATTAAGATTTATTGCAATCCCATCTCTAGAGTATATTTATTATAATGCTCTAAAACTAATTTTTTGGTTATTTTTTAGCCTTAATAGCAATACAAATAAATAAGTAAGTAAATAAGTAATATGCTTTATTGTCACTGAAAATTGTACACATTTTATGGACAAAGCTTATACCAATAAGACAAGAAAGAATAAAAAAAAATCAGAATAAGAATTGTTTGTACTTTTAAATAAAAAACAAAACAATAAACTTCTTCCAAACTTAAACATAAAAAATACTACCTAATTAAGATTACCTTACAAACTTCGTAAAATGTACCTAACAAAAAATAAAAATTAGGAAAGGAGATTAATGAATTAAGAGCTCAAATATTCCACCTCCTTATGCTAAACAGTAACCAATTCTGTCATGCAGATTTCTCCTCATATTTTTTTAGTAGGGCTGGTATAATGCTTGCAGAGAAATGAAGTATTTTTGCTCTTAATTCGACCAGGTTTATGGCCCTTTCAAACTGACGCCTATAAATGTTTCCTTTGAGAAAACACAAAAAAAAAAGAAATCATTAGACACTAAGTCACAGGATCTAGCCAGCCATTTAATTGTACCACGTGTACTTATCAGTCGATCAGGAGAAATTTGATTGAGGAAGTCAATAGTTTCTCTAGAGTTGTAAGCCAAACACCCATCCTGTTGGAAATAAACCTCCTGAAAATTAACGGGAAGGCGTCGAACTTTCAAAATGATCTCATTATGTAAAAGTTGTAAATATTTGGGCCCGTTTAGGTTTTCATCGATAAAAAATGGACCGACAATATGGTCGCCTAACATCCCAGAGTAACAGAGTAACAAGAAGAGACAGAATAAATAACATGGAGATTAAGAGGAGAATGGGAATGAACTCCGACATAATAGACTACATCGAACAGAAGAGATTAACATGGTACGGACATGTCAGAAGAGCAGACCAAAATCGGTGGATAAATAGAATAACAGAGTGGAGCCCGATAGGAAGAAGAAAGAGAGGCAGACCCCGAAGATCTTTCAGAGATGAGGTGGACGAAGCAATGAGTAGAAGAAACCTACAGGAAGGGGACTGGCTAAACAGGAAAAATTGGAGAAAACGGTTGAGTGAAGGAATACAGTGAAAACTGTGGAAATCCTTGTATATATATATAACATCCCAGTCCAAAGATTTAACTTTTGCGGATACTGCGTTCGCACTGCAACACTGATGTACTTATTTTTCCGAGAATAACACCTTGCAACGGATGGATTGTGTTTTTTATATATTAAAAATGAAGATTCGTCAGAAAATAAAATATTTTTTAAAAAGTATACATTTTCATTCTCTTTATCTAACATAAATTCACAAAACTCCATCCGCCTAAAGTTATATTCCGAAAACAGTTCTTGTGTTGGTTGTATCTTAAATCAGTCATACCCATTTCTTTTGAGAACTGGATATTTCGAACATTCACGTTAACTTCCCTAGCAATTTGTACACTATCGCAGGATTCACTATGTATCTTCCACAAAAAGGACAAATATCAATATCCCTGTTTTAACGCTCCTCATCGATAGGTCTAACACGTGGTTCATTATCTTTATGACACTTTTACAACTGTTTTCACATCCCGAAGTTTGAAAATGTTTAATGGTATTTTTAACTGTTGTAATACTTGGTGAGGGTCTATTTTCGAAGGCAACAATAAATAAATCAATTACTTCGCGTATCGAATGACCCTGAAAGTACTACGTTACAAGTTACACTTTTTCTTGGACGGTATACAACGTAATAGGCATTTTATTAATTTTTTGTTTATTATTTCAGTGGAAACATGTCACAGCGATTGCCATTATGTTGTATGCTCAATAAAACAATGTCGTGATCTGTATACAGTATCGAAAAGAATTTAATATGGTTATGGATATAAACTAATAATTATGGGCGTATACGCAATAAATAACGACGTACACGAACACAGGAAGCTGGAAACTAATAAAGAAATTAAGAAAGGAAATGAATAAAGAAGTAATACAGAGCATAAAATCTGAAGACTGGGAAGAGTATTTCAAAGAACTTTTGGTAGAGAATAGAGTCGATTTTCAAGAACATTGAAATCAAAACCAAGATAGAATTTTAATAATCGTCTCGCCAATAAGATTAACAACAGAGGAAATTAAAAATATATGTAAATAGCTGAAGAGAAACAAAGGCACCAGGGGATATACCAGGAGAATTGTTAAGTACGGAACGAACAAATTGTACGAATGTATCCGACAACTATTTCAAGAATGCATAAACACAAACGAAATCCCTACGGAATGGAAGATATCATACCTTAGTACTATACATAAAAAGGGTGATAATAATAATTGTGAACGAATAGCTGTATCGAGATAGAATCGAGAGAATCGAAAAAAAAATACTTAGATTACGAAGCAGAAGAACAAGCAGGATTTCGTACGGGTCAATCCACTATTGACCACATTTTCTCCTTAACCCAGATAATAAAAAAAAAGACGGCACGGAATCAAGAGATTCATATGGTGTTAGTCGACCTACGGAAAGCCTACGACAGCGTTTCACTGAAGAAGCTGTGGCAATCAATGGAAAGCACGAATATTAATATAGAATTAATAAAAGCCGTCAAAGTGCTATACAACCAACCAATAACAAAAATAAAAGCAGGGACCAAATAACAACAGGATTTATAATATCAAAAGAATTAAAGCAAGGATGTTGTCTGTTTGTCTGTCCCCCATTTTATTTAAAATATACCTCGAAAGTACTTTCAAGAGATAGAAACAAAAAACAAGTAATACCGGCTCAAGATTATGACGATTTATTCTATATGGCACGAAAATTAATTGAAGAGTATGATATATGGGGTCTAGAAGTAAATAAAAAGAAAACCGAATACCTGTGCATTGAAGTAGAACAAAAAGATCTCATATTAAACGATAACACCACGATAAAGCACTGCTCTGACTATAAATATGTAGGTATCACTATTTCACAAGATGGAACATTAGACAAAGCCATAAGAGAGAGAAATACGTCAGGGAGAAAAGCCATCACAATGTTAAACAATATTTTATGGGACCAATCCATTAGCAAAGAAAATAAAAAATATATGAGACTATAGTAAAAAGTGTCATTATATGTATGTATGTATGTATATATATATATATATATATATATATATATATATATATATATATATAGATGTGAGGTATGGCCACTGAAAGAAAGAACACTGGCGACCGCGACGCTGGGAGCGACGGAAATGGATTTTTATAGAAAAGTCGCAGGAAGATCTAGAAGAGAAAGAATTATCAACGAACTCATTAGAGAAATAATGGGGATCAAACGAACAATCACAGATGACCTAACAACAAAACAACTTATCTGGTTCGGACACATACAAAGAATGGATAAACAACGAATATCAAAAGAAATAATAAAATGGCAACCAGAAGGAAAGAGAAAACGAGGTAGACCGAGAAAAAGTTAAATCAAAGGAATAAATAAAGAACTAAGAGAGAGGGCCATAGAAGAAGACCTATGGAACAACCGGTTATTTAAGTGGTTATTGGAAGTCGGAAAACGGCGGAGAACGTTATAAACCGACAAGTAGTAGTAGTAACAGTATTACTGCAGGTTTTAAGTCGATAAGCATCCTGGTGTAACGAGTTTGGATTCCAGTTTTCGACAACAAAAACCAAAATTATATTTCGTGTAAATATCAAAGCCAGAAGACCTTCCTTTTGTTTCATTATACAATTCTCGTATATGATATGCAAAAGAAATAAAATTTATAGAAATGCAGCCGGATTCAAAATTAAAAATTCTTCTTCTTTAAATTCTATCTTCTATCATAGGTGGGAAATCATCATGGGTGTGGGGATCCTGTCGACCGCTGCTCTAAATACTTCTGCGTTACTGCATTCAAACAATTCTCTGAAGTTTTTAAGCCATGATATTCTTCGTGTTCCCACATTTCTATTTCTTCGAATTTTGCCTGGCAAAATAAGTTGTAATAATGAGTATTTTTGCCCTCTTATCACGTGTGCTAAGTACTCAAGGTTTTGTCTTTTGATAGATAATATTATTTTCGCTTTATTTCTTATCTTTCGATTCTTGTATAACACAAAAAAGTTTAAATCGCCCAAATTATTTATATGCACTTGCTTTGGTGTTCATCCTTTAAAGCCATGAGGAAGAGTAAATAACACCAAACGATCTTTAGGCTTAGGTCAAACCTTATATATTTATATCCCGCAAACAAAGACACTTTTGTTTAGTGAATTATACAAGTGCTATTTCAATACGTGTCTTGATTTCTTTGGTTTTGTCTAAATTTGATCTTATTCGTATTCTTAAGTATTTGTAGGTATACACAATTACAATTACAGTTTCTGTAATAATCAATATTAAAGACAAGTTGGAACAACACGCAACCCTGGCAAACTCTCTCTGTGTTTTAATATCTCGGGTTTTGTGGTGGTCAATTCTTACGTTTGAAGTTTGATTTTACTATAGATAAAATATAAGTTTTATTTAAGTTTATATATTATATTAAGTTTTATTATATATATTTTTATTAAGTTTTATATAAGTGTTTTATGTTTAACATTATCAAATGCCTTTGACAAGTACATGCCCTGATTCATGTACATGAATCTTTGGACCAGCACATTTCAGCAGAACAAAGCATCTCTTGCGGTTATACTATTTCTAAAGCCAAATTGTATGTCAGTAATTTTTTATTCAAGAGTTTTTACAATAATTCTGATGTTTATTATTTTCAAAAATGTTTTAAGATTTAAGTTTTAAGTGTGACTCACTAAACTTATTGTTCTATGATCTGAACAGGTTGTTGCACTTCATTACACAATCTGAGGCTATTGTCTGGGGGTTATCAATAACATCTTCATCAATGGGGTTTAATAATTTGATAACCATATTATCTGGTCCAGTAGCTTTGTCATCTTTTATGCTTTTGATGACATAGATGACTTCTTCTCGTAATATTGGTGGTCCTGTATCCTTTGTGGTTTCTACTGACAGTTATTTTCTTTCATCATTAAATAGTTGTTTAGTATAATTGGTTCAGTGACACAATTTATCCTTCATTTCAGTAATAATATCTGTAACAATAAAACTCTGAAAACTTTGTTTTCAAAACTGCCACAAAATTTATTTTAAACTCTTATCACTACAGCTGTTTCGGCAGAGTGCCTTTCTCAAGTGATCTATTTTTGGCATGCGTTTACACTTTATAGTCTCTAATGAAATAGGTTGAGGAGGGGAGAACTGTTTGTCTCAAGTTAGTCATTCAGAATTATATCTGTGTTTTTTAATTTCTTGATTTCCATAGATTCTAACAAAGATAGCTTAAGGTCTTTATTTTGAATGTGAAGAATTTTAAATTCGTCATTAAACGAATGATTATGATCTAGAAGATGAAGTGCGTATGTAGAATCTGTTTTTCTATTATTCAAAGTCCTTTTATGTTCTGCTATTCGTTTATTAAAATTTCTATCAGTTTGATCGATGTAAGTTTTTGGGCAGTCGCCACATTTAAGTTTGTACACACCACTGTGTAAGTGTTTTTTTATTTTGGCTCTTGTTGTTTTTAATATATTTGCCTAGGTTGTTATTTGTTCTGAAAGCTGGTGTTATTCCTTTCTTTTTTATGTGTTTGGCTACTTTTGTTGATCTTTTGCCTGTATATGTAATCGAGCAGAAGGTACTGGGTTTTTTCTCTGGTGGTGTAAATACTAATTTCAGGGCTTTCTTGTGTAGTTTTTGAACATTTTATTAATTGTTTGTTCGTTATATCCATTGTTTACTGCTATTTGCTTAATGATATTTAATTCTGTCTCAAAATTGTATTTTGACATCGGAATTTCTGTTAATCTATGTAACATACTATGATAGGCTGCCAGTTTATGTTGTGTGGGATGGGATGATGAATTGTGTATAGTCGTGTCAGTATGGGTAGGTTTATGAAATATGAAGAAGTCATGTTTGTTTTTAAGTCTGATAATTTTTAAATCTAAAAAATTTATGGACTGATTTTGTTCTGTTTCTATTGTTAATTCAATATGACTATGAAGTGAATTAATATACGATAAAAATTGTTCGAGTTGCCTGTTAGTTCCTGTAAAACATACCAGTACGTCATTGAAAACAAAGTTTTCAGTGTTTTATTGTTACGTAAAATAAATTGTCAAGTAACGGTCAATCAAGTAACGGTCGAATCCATCAATTATTTAATAATATCTGCTTTATTTTTCTTAAGTATAGTGATTTTTGTGCTTTTTCTCGAACCTTCCATTTCTTTGATTTTTTTTTGTGTAAATTAAAGCTATCATACTTTTTTCCAGATCTTCTATTTCATTACATCTGTCGGAGACCAAACCCCTCTTCTGTTTTTTAAAGTTTCTTCCTGATGTTTCCCTCAATTTTAGTCTTTTGCTTTATGTTTTCTCCATGCTTCCATAATTTAAAGAATTTCTAGTGTCATCCAAGGTTGCTATGCCATTAATAATTAGGGAGTTGATATTCCGTTGTTAAGTTTGTGCAGTGTATTGTTTCACTGGTTTTCACAAACCAATCAAGGGCTTTGTATATATCATATGCTTCAGCCGAAAAGTTGCTGGATTGATTAATTAAAGTAAGTGATTTTTTATTCGTCATTTTTGATACGAATTACGCACTGGTTATACATGTTACTAATTTTGAACCATCTGTATAGATTACAATGTAATCTGAATAGTTACTTAAGATTTTCTTGAGAGTATTATGACAAAATTCAGTTTGGTATTAAGGAATAATAATGTTTATAGATAGAACACTTGTCAGGTGTAATATATCCATTGATTCCCAAATACAAGGGAATTATATTAAATACCAATTTAATAACTTAAGTTCATTGCAAGCTACAAATGCTTTCGCAAGTGGTGAGGAATTTTTTTTTTAAGAAGAATGTAGTTGTTAAATCAGCTGTATTTAACTGATTAATTATTTTAGCATTATAGGCGCATCGATAATGGTGTATTAGAAAGTATTTGCTTGCCAGATATTCTCTGTGTAATAAGAGTGAGTTTTCAGAGGCTAGAACCAGTGTGGCTTCATTGGGGGTGATTTTCGTCAACTCTAACACAATTTTTAAAGCTATAAATTGGATTCTATCAAGTTTAATTAACAATTTAAAATTAATAGCGTTGAAAAGCAAATAGTTTATTTTAAAATGTAAGAATATTTCAAAGGGATATTAAGAAAAAACTAAGATGTTACAAATTTATATAAGGCATCATTTTTAACCTGCGTGTCTACCAAATAAATTCCCGTTGGTTATTTTAGTTAACCGATAAACTTTCGGTATTCTCTTTAAAATCAATTTCTAGAGATAACAGAGGATATATGGGTAAGCGTAACAACAAAGACCGGCAAGGGAGAAGACAGTTATGACATATGTGATGGGCCCTCTTGTCCTACAAGGTATTGTTGACGTCGGGGTACGTGTGTCATCAATCTTGGGAAACGGGATAGGCTTTGAAACGAGATTATGGAGATTCTGGAGCGGGCTTGTCGGCGGTTAAGTGGTATTGTGTTAGCGGAATACTTTGTTTTATGGTTTTCAGCTGGAAAATTGGTTGGGAAAGTTTCGGAAATAAGAGACTTTGTTGTTGAAAAAACTATTCAATCAAGAAGGGAAGGTTAATGATTGACGTTAGAGAAATCGTGTTCGAAAAGTTTAGCTTTGCAAGATTTCAAAGGGATAATAAAAGACTAATGGGTTCGACAATCTGATAAAAAATAAAACGAGGTGATCTAGATATTCTATTGAATTAGTTTGTAAAAGTTACTAAAGGATGAACAGAAAAAAATAGTTACGGATTATTTGGTTACGGAAAAAAAAACCTTTTTCATTTTTAATACAAATTTTAAATCAAATTAATTTATATTCTTAATAGGTGCATTTAATGTTATTTCAATTATACTGAATTATTCTTACAAATTTACTGGTAATTCATGAATTTTTTTAGCCCATTTATGACGGTTTGTGCAATTTCCCTTCTCGTAAAAGTTGCCCCATCTGTAAAGAGAATTTTATTTATAAAGAATGAAACTTGTCTGTGTTAATTTAAGACAAATTAACAGAAATTTGTTTTCACTAAAATATTAGTAAATAATAAAATGCAAATTTTGGCAGTAACTTGTGAACTGGAGTAAAATATTAAAAATGTTAAAAAAGAGTACTCTGACTTCATCCGACATTGGTACACATACGGCGAATACTTGATATTGGATTTACTTCTACAATACCTACTTGTGGTCACCTCAATATTGTGAACAATAGACTTACTTTGGGCGAAATCTTTCACTTAACAGTTATAAAAATAATTTATGGTTGAGCTGCTTACGATCATGATAAATTTCTGCATAATGTTTTGTTGCAACTAGTACATTAAAATCTTGTTGAACAGAATGCGTTATCATGTCCGTCATTTCACTGTTTGAGAAAAAATATATTTTTTTTAGTGTTACATTGCATGTTTAGAATCTATTCTATACACAGAGTAATAGTAAATAGTCTGTAAGTAAATTAACGTGAGTTAGGTACCGTCCGATGACGGTTCTCTAAGTATTCTTGCGGTAGGTCTTCTGGCCATATTCTCTTAAATCTTCTTTCGGTAAGTGGTTGGGTGAATAAAATATTTATCAGTTTGTTATTGTGATCAGTGGTGCGATTTTTATATTTTATTGAGTGATTCTTTAGTATTTCATTAAGTAATGGGATGTCCAGATCATTGTAAAGTGTTTGGTTAGATACATACCATAGAGCTTTAGTTATCATACGGAGTATTTTATTTTGGATAGGAATGTTTAAAGTATCTTCGTATTTGTAGGTTTATTACAGCCCCATAGTTCTATTCCATATGCCCAAACTAGTATAAGTATAGCTTTGTACAGAAGCAGTTTATTTTCAATAGATAATGAGACCTTTGGTTAAATGGTCAGTTCATATTTTTTAGTTTAAGATCTAGTTGTTTTCGTTTAGTTTTAATGTGCGCTGTCCATGTAAGTTTTTCATCCAGGTACAATCCCAAGTATTTGACAACTGGTTTTATAGAAATGGGAGTATTATTGATATAAAGTGGACATATAGATTTTCTTGTTGTAAAAGTAATTTGTACTGATTTACTAGTATTAACAGTAATCTTCCATCGCTTAAGCCAGTTTTGTAATTGATCTAAATGATTTTGTACTTTTTGTGATGCTACATTGGGGTCGACATCCACTGCCAAGATTCCCGTAGCATCGGCAAATGTAGCTAAGTAGGTATCATTGCTGATTGAAACGTCTGCTGTAAATAAACGTCTACCCTGAGGTACGCCAGATTGTATGATGTGGTAATTTGAGTAGCTATCTTCAATTTTGACTTGAAAGTAACGGTCAGTAAGATATGAATTTAGTATAAAGTATAGTTGGTCTGTTAGATGTAATTTCAGTTTGTAGAGGAGTCCTTCATGCCATACTCTATCAAATGCTTGTTGTATATCTAGAAACACTCCAGCGCAAAACTTTTTTTCTTTGAGAGTTGTTTTAATTATATTTGCAATTCTTTGGCATTGTTAGATGGTTT
Source organism: Diabrotica undecimpunctata (assembly GCF_040954645.1). Taxonomy (NCBI): domain Eukaryota; kingdom Metazoa; phylum Arthropoda; class Insecta; order Coleoptera; family Chrysomelidae; genus Diabrotica; species Diabrotica undecimpunctata. The sequence continues at coordinate 127,841,475 of NC_092809.1, read as the reverse complement.
AGTGTTCACGTCTAAATTCGAATTGTTGTGGTATACTTTCGTCTATGGGAATAACTTGCTCGATTTTATATAATAGTGGCCTTTCTTATATTTTCAACATTATTGGGAGTAGGCTTATAGGGCGATATAAATTTGCTTGCGTTGCGGGCTTACCAGGTTTAGGAATCATAGTAACTTGAGCAAATTTCCATTGTATTTAAAAGTATCGAAGACGTAGTATGCTGCTATATATTATTGTTAATAACACCACTGCTTTTCTCGGTAGCTTCTGCAGTAATTCTCCCGTTATCAAATCATAGCTTTCTTAGGATTTAGCATTTTTATTTGTTGTCGAACCTCTGTCGGAGTAAATGTTGCCAGAGGAAGAAATAGTTAACATGGAAATCATGAATGTGTTGCTTGTGTGAGTCCATTTCAAAAGGTAAAAGAAATAATAAATTAGACTTACTCACAATCAATTTAATTTAACTAATCAGACGACCGGTTTCGCTTTCTACAATATGCAAAGCATCTTCAGGTCACGATACAAAGTTAAATAAATGATGCCGGTACTCTATTAATTGATGGTTGAAAGAACATGGTTCAAACTATCTTGTATTGTTGATTGGAGAACTTAAGTCAACTATTGTAATTGTTTAACAGTAAACGGGGAAGTTCTTGAGGAGACAGATTTTATCCAATGAAGTAGAGATAGGTAAATGTAATTGTTTGTTTGATGAAAATAATGTTCTATACCATTAAGTTCTTTAAAGGTATTTATATTTATTCTGGAGATATATTCATGAAATGTGTGTTATTTATTGAGATTTTTATTTTTGTTTTGGAAGGTGACAGTTGTGAGACAATGAATAAGAATAGATGTACAAATTGTGTGGGTGTGCAATTATATCAGCTTGTAATTATTAAATTTCTTTGATAAAGTTATGTTGCAATATGTGGCAAGTTGTAAAGTCTAATATATAAAGTTAAAAATTAAAATTGAGACACTTTAAGACACACAGAAAACACACAGAAAACACTTAAAAAACGGGGGGACGAAACAGACATTAAATTTAAAAAGGGAAGGATTTTAAAAGAACTACATCTTTTACTTGGAGACAATGAGTTTTTTATAAAAAACTCATTATCTCCAAGTAAGAGACAACAACGCGACACGGGACAGACGTAAAAGTGCGGGACGCGCGACAGCACAAGAGCTTTCCGCGTTCCGCAGTCCTGCATGAAACCCTAAAAACAGCGCTTTCTTAAGTTATCTCTACCAGGATACACGAACCACATATAAACATAAAAAGCCAAACGATATAGTGATACGTCATTCTTAGCCTCAATTCAAACTAAATGGTTGATGTGGTATAGTCGAAGGTAACAATACAGGATCTTTTGATCTTGCAGTAATACTAAATGGAAGCACTTCATCACTGTTAGATACGTTTTGTAGAAAAATGGTAGTTTTAACGACTTTAGTAAGGTGTAAGAACTTTTGTATTTGTAAACTTTATTCTTAAACTAACACAGAGGATGCAACAAAGAATAATGGATAATGGATCCAAATTATTGCTTTAGAATTTGTAATCCCAAAAATCCCTCGTAGAAGGAATTAATTGGAAGCAGATGTAATATATTAAAGAAAAAGTGATTAATTTTTTTGATTTAAAGCTCCAAAAATTGCTTTGGTTCCGAAAATCACCGGATAGCTCCTTTACCTTTTGGACTAAGGAAAATTTAGTCAAATTGGCCCACTTTAAACCAAATAATCTCCAGTTAATTTACTAAATTTACTAAACAGTATGTATAAACTAAGTTTCCTTAAGCTTAAAAGTGCAAATATTGTCAATTTAACGTAGTTTGTTATATTTTTAAATGAATTATTACGTTCTTTGATAATATCAAACTCCACGTTAATAAACTAAATCAATTTATGTATATTATCGTCTGTCATTTTTAGATAAACTTACTTTTTTAATTTAATTATTATTAGATTTTCTTGGTACACATATCAAGTTTTATTTTGCAGGTAATATCGATGGCAGTAAATTAATTAAAGCTTTTTTCATTCAAAAAAATACAAGATTAATGATTTTAATAACTTTTTATTCAAAGCATAAATTTTTACCTTTTAGCCTAGCTATAATATCATTTTAAAAGCTTTCAGTTGGAAATTTTTCAGGACTATTTATTTAACAAAGCTGAATTTAAAAAATAAAAGTTTAAAACAAATACTATCAATCGATCTACATATGCATGAGATACATGTGACGTCATCATAAGCGCTGTGACGTCATTACAATGGAAAAAATTTAATGAGTCAGGGGGTGAATGTTAGGTCAGATAAAAGGATTTTTTATATCAAATCTCCAAAGTTGTACAACAATGAGTGTATTAATTTAAAAAAAGCACGCTAAATTTCAATTTAATATTTATTTTCAACAATAATTAAAATCCTTCTATAACATAATATCCTTCTGATGATCTCATGTACCATCTCTGGCGTAATCAGGGTACGACTTTGTCTTTATTATGCAATTTTGATTTTTAAATGATCTACATCTTTCGTAAGTTCTTCGTTATAACCGATTTCTTTTAAACAGTCCCATGCAAAAAAATTAAGGGTGATAGCATAGGTAATTAATTACAATACCGCTCTTAGGTAGGGGTGCGTAGTAGGGTTAAAGCCATACAAAAGTAGCTCATTTTTCAGAAAACTTAGATATCCCTGACCATTTAAATATTCTTCAAAACAATACAGACCTATTTATCGTCCACCAAATAACCCACACCAAACATTAATTCCCAATTTAGTTTGAAAGTGAATTTCTCTTATCCCGTGCGGATTTTCCACGATAATGAGATTTATGATGATTTACAATCCCATTTATTATGGAAACAAGCTTCATTACTCCACAAATATCCAATTAAAATGCAATGAGTGTCTTGCACGATCACTTGCATTATAGCGATAAAGCTTAGTCTTCGATCCAAATCAGTGGGTCAAAATTCACGAACCAAGCTTAGTTTAAATAAATGGTACTGGCAATACGTCTATTAACTTCGCTACTTTATCCTTGTCTCTTTTTTCTTACTTTTCTCTACATACAAAGTTGTATCCTTCATTTAGCTCTCTCTTAATGTATCCATTTCTCTTAATTTTTTTATCTTAATTTGCACTCTTATTTTTGGAAGCGCATCTACCAACTTCACACTCCTGTAAGAGTTTTAAGATTCCAAGACCCTATTCTGATTTTTGTAACCTGTAAAGGTGTTTTTTTATCCAAACTAAGGCTTTGTTTGCGTCCGAAACATTTAACCTCAGAAGATGCCATCATTTTAGTAGAATTTTTGTTATATTGGAGAATGTATTTTTATTATTATTGTTTAAAAATATTTTGTACATTTGATGCCTAAATAGCTTTTCTATCAGCATCATGTCCTGCACGATTTTGCCAGCACAACACAAATGCAACCAAAGTGCAAATAATTACACTACATTTGCTTACCTTTTTCTTTTCAGGCCAGGATCCCCACTCTGAAGTACTCTTACTGCTCTATAGCCCAATGTATTGTTGCCTGAGGCACCTTAGGTATTGTAATTATATATACTTCCCACTACACATTTTCAAAAATATATTTAAACACTTCTTAATGTTAAAATAGCGATAATGATTTTCAACATACGATATAACAAGGAACCTGGATAAGGAGAAGATAAAGAAAAGAAAACTGAAATGAAGACTAAAGAATACGTTCCTCTGCCGAGTACATATTTCCATATTTCTCATATTTTTATCGCTGTTATCAAGGAACCTTTTTCAAGTTCTTCCTTATCGTCTCTTACTAATGGGTCTCTTACATGAGACCTCTTGATACGCTAATACTAAAACCGCTGTCTGGATAATTCCTCACCGTTGCGATTATGGTATGCAACAATTTAAGCTAGAATCACTAGGAACATTTCACGGGGTTTTCGGACGACACAACAAACATAAATAAGGGAAATTAAATAATAGGAAGGTAGTGAATAAAATAAATTTTCAGAGTTAAAAAAATAAATGCTATAAATTATTTGTGTTTTAAGTGTTGAAATACTACAAAACAATTAAAATGAGTATTAGAAGACTGTAAATATATTATGCGATGCAGAACCGAAGGATACCTTATATCGACATAAGAAGTGGTATATTTACCGAAAGAAAAAAGAAAAGAGCAAGAAAAATAAAGTAAGACATTGTGCCTTAAATAACTTACGAAATATAAATGTCATTTGCTAAAATATAAAGCGGTGGATGGGGTGTGAATGGAGAAATATTGCAGAAAAAAACATTTATTTAGTGGTTTATATATACTTTTAACTCTTTAAATTTAAACATTTTTAACAATATATTTTATTTGTAAACTGATTACTGTAACTACATATTTGTGTATGAGTTTTTAAGGTCTGTAGAGAACATAAATATATTTATCCCAAAGATATTTGATGAATTTATATTAAACGTTTATGGAAATACCAAATACAGTATCGAAAAATTATAAAAAGCTTTAACTTTCAATAGGATATTGTGGCGTATTGTACACGAAGCTTTATTTTTGTAATGACATTGGTAACGGAACTTGATTCTCATTGGACGTGCAGCGCGTGACGAAGCGCATCTCTGTTGATATTTGTCTCGTATTTGAGCTATCACAAACCAATTACTTTAATTATAAAAAAGAAAGACAATGCTACCACACTAATACGTATTTCATTATTTATGGATTTTTAAAAGTATTTGCATATCAATTATTCTATACATCGAAAATCGGTTATATAAGATAATAATTTAATTTTACATGAAAATATTCAGAATTTTTTAATTTATAGATTTTATTTGTCAAAAAAGGTGATTAAAGATATACAGCTGTCTTGTACTTTGTTTTTCCAAACAGTGATACCAGATAAGAGACCAATATAGCCTATTACACGCGACTCTTTATATTTCTGTTTATGCTGAATTTGTCGTTTTAACGTATTTTTTGAATGCCCTGAGGAACCTCAGTACTCAGGACAGCTTGTTGGCTTACAGCCAACTTTCAGAGATTACTCTGTTAGTAGAATCTTAGCAGATGTGGAAAATATTTTATCACATGCTGACAATTCTGACCTTTTATCTCTTAGGTCTTCTTCCAATAATATTCTGTTGAATTATTCTAATCGTCATAGACAACCCATATCGGAGTTAGATAAGATTTACAGGGAGACGGTATCGTTTTTAAAAACCCACTGTCCTCATGGATAGAGATCAATATCTCAACCTCAGTCAGTAGTTGTTAGATGATGATAGATACTATCAACCTCTCTCTACCAACCCTTGTTCCAAATTTACTAATAAAATAAATAAATTCATTACACACTTAAAAAACATAAAGATCATAGATCAACCACTTGCTAAATTGTTACATAATTAGGATGGATATGCTCCCAGATTTTATTGTCTACCTAAAATACATAAGCCCACATTGAGCATGAGGCCGATTGTTTCCTCCATCAATTCACCAAATATTAATATTTCAAAATTTTTAACTGACATCTTATCTAAATCTTAGAATTATAATAATAACTTTAATATTGTTGATTCTTTTCATTTTAGTGAATTTATTAATAACTTTGAACTACCACAAGGCTACATTTTAGTAGTTTTGATGTGGTGTCTCTTTTCACTAACTTACCTCTCTTTAGTGTTATCACCTCCAAGAAGTCACTGGAACTCCATCCAACCTAATTGTCTTGTTCCCTGGGATGTATTTGCAGAACTTTTGCAATTAGTATTTGACACTAATTTTTTGGTCTTTAATGACAAATATTATCTTCAAATTTTTAGGACACCTATGGGTTCGTCAATCTCTCCCATCCTAGTTAATTATGTACTGGATGATTTAGTTTCTGACCGTTTGGGTCTTTTGGATTTTCAGGTCCCTTTTAATAAACGGTATGTTGATGACTTATTACTAGCCTTACCCCCAGACAAGATTCAGGCCACCTGAAAAAGTCTTTGTTAAATGAGTTTGATCCTTATTTACAGTTCACTGTTGAACTAGAGGACTCTACCACAAATAGTATTTTCTTCTTGGACATGCGTGTCATTAGAATGGGAGATAACACCTTAACTACAAGTTGGTACAAGAAACCAATGGCCTCTAATAGGTTTCTCAACTACCACTCTTGTCATCCATTTAAATATAAATTGAACTTAATTAAAGCTTTAAGCTGCAGGCTAAATAGACTGACACATCCGGTTAATCGAAGGGAATCCCTTCAATTTTACTTAAAAAAATTCTGATTGAGAATTCCTATCCATCCTCCCTTATCAATAAATACCTTTTCTTACAAAGCTATGGTTCCTCTTTAAATGACATACCCAATGGTGACCAACTTAGAATAATATCAAATAATTCCATTAATAACACTGTTCTGCCTAATACTGTATTTGGGACTCCAACTACCCATTATTCATCTTTACCTTATTTCCCTCAAGTTACTGAGAAGCTCGTTAAACTGTACAAACAGAATAACGTACCTGTTAAAATTGCAGTTAAGAATGCTAAGACTGTCAGGAATTTGTTTTCTAAAACTAAAACACCTCTGTCACTGATCACTGAGAGGGCGTCTTACGACACACCGCAGTGATATCAACTTATCTAAGCATACTTGTGCTCTTGCCCAACATGCTATTAACTCTAAGCACAAAGTGAACTTTGATGAAGTTAAAATTCTTCGCACTGAACGCAATCTCGTCAAAAGACAGTTTTTGGAAATGTGTTCAATATTAAAACACCCAAATACTCTTAATAAGAGACCCGACATTAGTAACTTAAGCCAAATTTATCATGCATTAATTCTACATATACATAACCAGTCCCAGTCTTGACGTACGTAGCAGAAACACTTACCTTAACAAAAGCAGCAGCTACCAAACTGAGAGTCACGCAGAGAAGAATGGAGCGGTCCATGTTAGGAATAACTCTGCGAGACAGAATAACCAACGAAGACATCAGGAGAAGAGAAGAACCGGAGTGACTGACATCATCGAGAAGATCTTCTTCTTCCTATGCCGTCCCCATTAACGGAGGTTGGCGACCACATTTTTAAAGGCTTCTCTATCTTTTGCAACGTGGAATAATTCGTCTACAGTCATGTTTGTCCAGTCTCGAATATTTCGCAGCCATGACTTCCTCTTTCTACCTATTCCCTTTTTGCCATCGACTCTACCCTGCATGATGACCTGCAGAAGACTATATTTATTATTTCTTAGTATGTGTCCAAGGTATGCTGTCTTGCGCAGTCTCGAGAAGATAGCCAGACTAAAATGGAGATGGGCAGGACACATCGCCAGAATGACAGATGGGCGATGGACAAAGAGGTTATTGGAATGGAGGCCAAGGAAAGACAAGAGAAGCGTCGGTCGAGCACCTACAAGATGGACTGACGATTTAAGAAGACTCAATAAAAACTGGATAAGAGCGGCGCAAGATAGACGGGGTTGGAAATATGAGGAAGAGGCCTATGTTCAGCAGTGGACTCTTGAGGCTGGATGATGATGAATTCTACATAATTAGGCTTAATATGTTATTTACTTTGAATTGTCCCATAAGGTGTTTGTGATCATATTTTTCATATCTAATAATAAAATAAATAAAATAAAATAAAATATTTAAAATTTTTCTTTTTCTTCCTTTAATTAACTTCTGCATTCAGTAATCTAAAGACTAGTAACTTTATTTTACTTTTAAATATTATATTTTAATCTTAACTAATTAATAATGTTACCTAAAGTCAAATTTAAATTTTACTGATAATATATTGTTGGAAGTGCATCTCATGATCTTTCTAGTTCTTTACACATCAAATTTTAATGTTTTTTACATAAGTTTTTTATAACAAATTTTTTATATACATGTATTATTATCACATGTTCTTTTGCTGTGCTTAGTTTATTAATTTGTAAACTGTACCTAGTTTTAATTAATTGTTTATACAACTTTATCTCTGAATGTTCCATCATTGGAAGCTTTCTTACAAATTTAATATCGTTGACTGCTACATGTCTTTTTGAGGTAACACACATGTTTTAACTCCTCTTTGGATGTCTGGTTTTTTCACATTGTTCTTTTTAGATGAACTGATGATGCTTTCTAAAAAGAAAGCGAAACGTCTTCAATAAATAGATAAAGTAACCACCTTCTTTGTCTTTTATTTATCCACTTTGACCGAAAAACCCACCACTCTTCGAGTGTACCTTAGCTTATTTTTGATTGACGGTCGTACTCCTTTTCTCGATATATATATATATATATATATATATATATATATATATATATATATATATATATATATACGTATTTCTGTATGTATTAAGTTAGAAAAGGAGCATGTTAACTTGGGAAAGGATCACTACAGGAGCAATGCAACCAATTTGTGGCATTAGAGTTAGAATACCCTGATGGTTTCCAGGGCAAGAACTAACAATAACCACGGAGGAAGCTAACGGAAGGAACGTTTAAAAAATATTATTAAAATTAATTATTAATTATATTAATATGTATATAATACTGTATTATTAATTAAACATATCCTTTCAAGAACAAAATATAATTGAAATGTCAAATGTTGGTAGTTTAAATTTCTTTCCTAGACGGTGTCGTTTGTTTACTGGACAAATATTCTTTGTTTGTTTTTTTTTTGTTTTTTGCTAATTCATCTTGTTTCTGTGATTGAAGTTACATTATTATCCCATGTCTTCATTAGTCTGTACTTGGTCTCTTAATTTCTCTTCTCGATTCCCATACTTGTTTAATTGGTATTTTTTAATTCATTCTAATCATGTGTCCAATTCATGAGTTCGCTCTGATGAAGCCAAGAGGCAGAAATATTCATATTATTATCAGCGCATGGTGGTACGCTGTAACGAAATCAAACCTCAACAGTCTATTTTATTTTTATAATGGTATATTTGATATATGATCACAATTTTAATCGTTTTTAGTTAAATATCTCGTTGCTTGAATAATATTTTACGATTAAATCTTGTTATTTTTAACCCACTTTGCCTGGGCTATCATACGGAACCATTAATACGTCAGAATTTTTTAGTTTTCCTTTTAACTTTCCAGCGCATCTTTGCCAGTTAATAAATCTACGTAACTATTTACAATGTCATAGCTGTTTAGAAAATCCATTACCTCTACTTTCTATTTTTTTGCCGATAATTTGTATATTACATATACCCGCACTGTGATCTTGTTTTTTTTTCTCTGTTTTATTTCTTCTATGTGTCCACAAGTTTTTAACCATTTAAGAGCTTTCAATACTCCCAAAGATATTTGTTTTTACTCCAAAACTTTGAATGAGAACTTTGATGACGTCAACAACTACTCTATTTCACAAACGAATAACTATCAATACTATCCAACAAATCATTACTAATAGAAGAATACCACTGCATCTATCCTGTACCCCCATTGATCTTACCAGCTTAGCGCTCTAGCCGCTAGTCGGCGCTACGTGTCGCAATATAGAGCCTTCTGCCAGAAACGCACTCAGTTTGACGTCACGTCTCTTGAAGAGACGACGTGGGAACGGTCTACGCGAGAAAGTCGATGTAGAAATTACGAACAGTATTTATTAATCTTGTAAAATAGAATTTTTATTTCTAACCGGAAATAGTATATTTTGGATAAGTAGAGGTGGCTTTTAAAGTGATATGTGTAAATTAGCAGTGAATAAAATAGTTGTCAAAGTGTTTTAAATTTTATATAGAGTGATAAAAAATATATTGTAAAGTGTTTAGGGTAATTTTTATAAATATTTTTTTGCGATTTAAAAATATTTTAGAAAAAATTAAAAACATTTTATCACTGAAACAAAAAAGTTTATCCTTAAATGTTAAATATTATAATTATATTAATAAACTTTTTTTATCTTTTTTACAAGCACGAATCATGCTATAATTAAATATATATTTAGTTCTTCTTTTATTCGTAATCATTTATATGGGCTTATTTTTATTTTATTTAATTTTTTGATATATTTATCAGACTTTTAAAACTATTTTTAAAACTCTTCCTCTATTGGCATCTTTCCTGTACTAAAGATAGATAAAATTCTGGTACTAATAATTTTATCTGTTCTTGGTTTCAAGTATTTGGTGGTGGTAAAAACCAGATCCTCAAGTTCTTCGGAAATTTTTCTTCCGATGATTGTCGTGTTTTTACTTCACTTTGTAAAAAGCATTCTAAAAACTGTTAATTATTATTAATTCTAATAGTACCTATACTAAATGTTTTATTTTTTCTTTTTTCTATGAACAGTATTATTTTGTCCCTCTTAAGTATTAGCAGTTCACTTAATACCTTTTTAACTTTACTCTTTACTTGTGACTCTAATATTGGTAGTTTAGTTATTTCTATTTTTCTATCATAGATATTTACGTTATGATTTTTAGAGAAAAAGTCTAGTATGTACGTATTTGCCATATTTCATACAGTTCCTTGTGCTCCAATACAAAGTTTGTTTTCCTAAAAGGATTTTCTATTTCTAATTTAAAAGTAGCAGTTCAGATTCTATGCAGTTTTCAACTGTTAACGCATTATTTGTCTCTTCTACTTTCCTTTTAAATTCTTCTAATAATTATTCTGTTTTTCTTTTATTACCTTCACTGTCCATACATAAAAAGTAAATATACGTTATACAAAATATAAATACTATTCATAGGCAAAAGTAGGGACAAGCAGTTACAATCTAATTATGGATTAAAATCGAATGTTGGATTCTGAGTACTCGTTTCTGCTGTGAAATATATAGCCAGTATTTTCTTCTTCTTAGTCGTTAACCTGATGCAGGTATCGTGATATCATGAATCTATTAGCTAAATTTTTCAATGTTCCTCTACGTTTTTTTATCTTCTGCCATTCTAGCACATTCTGGCATTGGAACGAAAATGGTAGCAACAATGTGGTCCGTGTATCGTGTGGGAGATCTACCTCTATTTCTTTTGCCTTCTACTTTTCCCTGGATGGTAAGTTTTTCGAGACCATTTCTTCGAAGCACATGTCCAAAATAGCTTATTATTTGTTCTGATATTTGTGTTCTTAGTCTTTTCTTTATGTTTAGCTGGTCCAGTATGGATTCATTTGTTCTTTTTGCCACCCATGGTATTCTCCCAGTAAGGGTCCAGCATTCCGATGCATAAGTAAAAACTCGAAAAACTAGACTTCTTACTAGTCTTATTTTTGTATCGGTAGTTATTTCATGGCTTTTCCAAATTTTTGTTAATTTTGCGTTAGCGCTTTTTGAGATTGCTGACCGCCGCTTTATTTCTTCAGTACAGCCTCCTTTGTTGGTTATTAATGAGCCCAGATACATGAATTTATCTACAACAGCGATATTGTTTATCATGACCAGATGATTTTGATTGTTGTTAGCTCTGTCAATTATCATGATTCTCGTTTTATCTCTGTTTATTTTAAGGCCCATCGTTAAGCTTACGACTTCTATCCGTTGTAGCAGGTGAATCAATTCAGCTTCAGAACTAGCGAGGATAGTAGTATCATCTGCAAATCTTCTGTCCGCCAATGGTGATGCCACCGTTCCAGTCCTCAGTAGCTTTTCGCATTATCCATTCACCATAGATGTTAAATAGAATTGGGCTTAGTATGCAGCCTTGTCTCACGCCCTTTGTGACCCTGAAACTATCGGTTAGTTCCCCATTTATTCTAACTCTGGCATAATTGTTATTGTACAGGCTTTTAATTAGCAGTATCAGATGATTGAGGACTCCCATTTCAAACAAAACCTGCCACATTTTACTCTAGTTGACCAAATCGAAAGCTTTACTATAATCTATGGAGCACAAATATGTTGTGATGTTGAATTCTCTGGATTTTTCTACAATCTGCCGTACGTTTAAAATTTGTTCCCTAGTACCACGTCCGGGGACGAATCCTGCTTGTTCCTCCGCAATGTTAGTAGTAAAAAGGGCTTTATCCTCTCGAGAATTATGTGTAAGTGTATCTTACTGCAATGCGCAATTAGAGAAATTGTGCGATAGTTGCTACATAAATCTTTCGCTCCTACTTACTGACTGATATACTGACTATATCTTTCGATATAGTCAGTATATCAGTCAGTAAAATAAACTATAACAAATAAAAATATTGAGCAATAAACAGAAATATAAGGATAAAAAATTATATTATATAAAACGTAGAGTATAATTCGACCATGTCATTAAGCTACGAAAACCTAATCAGGATAGCGAAACAAATATATCACAATTAACACGAGCTCGGTTTGGTTAATTCTTCCCTTTTGCATCCTTGTTTTTTCTTTATTTTATTGAAGCGAAACTTCTATACTGCCGTTCTATTACTTTTTTCTTTATAGTAAAATGCTGAGGCGAGCATCAGAATACACATTGATTCACTACTCTCGATCAATTTGTTTCTAGTCATCATATATTTATTTTAAGCAGGTTTAAATTAAAACTACATGAAAAATAACCAACAAAATACATACATTAAATAAGAAGTAACAAATTAAAAGAATATCTGGCAATAAAAGATTCGATTCGTAACGATTTTCAAAATTTAAAAGTCATGCATGTCATCCAATTACTATACCTACTCCAGCAAAGAAATAATGAAATGAGTCATACGCGTGTTATCGTATAATTTAGCTATCCTTAAGTTGGGCATTCACGTTCCGACTTGTGGTCCCGCTTAAAAGGACTACTATACTATAATTCCACTATTTGGAAGAGTGATTTCATCGTTGGAAGGCAGAGAAGTGGGGAAACACGTATGACAATCCAGTGGCGTACACTCACTTTTATTTCAACGTTAATTATATTATATTTTTTAAATATTATTTGTTCAAAATAGGCCACAATATAAATTTATTTACAGGTTTTTACTGACGTTTCGAGCTCTATATCCAAAGACCGTTTTCAAAGATATACACGATAGTTACATTTACTTTATTTGTTTATTATATATAATATATTTATATAATCTTATATTATTTATTTTCTTTTTTTTTTAACTTTAAAAACGGAATAGAGTCTTTGGAATAGAGATTGAAACGTCAGTAAATTAACCATGTAAATAGATATATTGGGGCTTATTTTTAAAATTCTCCCTAAAAATACAGAATTCCACAAGCAAAAACTATAAAAAATAAATATATCTATCATTTATATATTTGAAAACTCTTTATAGAGATCAAAACTTCAGTAAATTAAACATTTGAACATATTTTGTGGCTTATTCCCTGCATTTCCTAAAAATACAGAATGCCATAAGCAAAAAGCTATAATTGATGGATTCGACCGTTACTTGAAAGGAATTCATTTTATGTAACAATAAAACACTGAAAATTTCGAAACTTCCACGAAATTTATTATAAAATCTTATCACTACAGCTGTTTCGGCAGAGTGCCTTTCTCAAGAGATCTATTTTTGGTATGCATTGTGAAAAATTTGACACGACAAACACTAAAAAGAAAGGACGAAAACGTAAACCTGGAAATAAAAAACAAACCAAGGAAAAGAATAAAAGAAATAGTGGCGAAAGATATCTTAGCTGTCGTGGTGAGGGAATGGTACAAAAAGAAAAGTTTATGGGGCCAGACTGCTGTTGTAGAAATAAATGTTTTACACTTTTATCCGAAGATGAAGTGAAAAACATTTTTGAGACATTTTGGAAACTGAGCAACTTTAATATCCAAAATGCATATATATAATATTTGGCTGCATAGAGCTAAAACTTAAAGGTCGTTGTACTACTAAAAATACATCTTCAAGGCGAAGTCACACCGTGATGTATTACATAAGGTCCTCTACAAATTTGTAAGAAGGCATTCTTAAGCATACATGGGTTAAAACAATAGAGGAAGAGTTGAGATAGTTGTAAAACTTATGAAAACTGGTTTATCAACTCCAAAGATGGATGGTAGGGGTTCACACAAAAATCATAAAAGAAATTATACTGATCAACAAATTGATTTTGTCAGGTCTTTCATTGAATCATTACCTATGTACGAGAGCCACTACTCTCGTCAAGATAATCCTAGCACATATTTCATGACATTAGAATATACTGTAGAGAAGTGTTATGATGTTTATAAGTAAGAATGCATACGACAGGTCAGCAAATGTGTATCTTCAGACAAATTTAGACGTATATTTACCGAAGAATTTAATATTAAAATTAAAAACCCACAAACAGATACCTGCGGTGTTTGTGACAGCATAAACGTCGGTCTTAAAAATGCCGCTTCAAAAACTTATGAAGGTGCTATACAAGAACTAAAGCCAAAGCTGGCCAAGACGCCATAAAAGAAGCGACTCTGGAAGCCTCAACATCTGATGGAATTTATGCTATAACATTCGATCTTCACCAGGCTCTGCCAACTCCTAAATTATCGACAGGGTCAACCTTTTACAAGAAGAAGTTGTTTTGTTACAATTTCAGCATCCATAGTTTGTATCCCTCCCAGGGGTATTTCTACATGTGGGATGAGGCAATAGCTGGCAGAGGAGCTGACGAGATTGGAAGCTGTATAATTAAACATTTTTCATCCCATGATATAAAAGGTTCCAAACTTATTGCCATTTCAGACAACTGCAGTGGACAAAATAAGAATTGGTTACTTGCCTCAGTTTGGACTCGTCTAGTAGCAGAAGGCCGTTTCAAAGAAATTATTCATGTGTTTCCTCAAGTTGGGCATACAATGCTTCCTTTAGATCGAGATTTTGCTCTAGTGGTAAAATATATTAGAACTCACTGCCAATATGTATATTCTCCAAAGGAATGGGAAGCAGTTTTACTTGCTTCACAGAAAAAAAACTCCGTTCCTAGTATATCGTATGAAACAGGAAGACTTTTTAAAAATTTCTGATATGAGGAATTATTTCCAACAGCCAAAACTATCCGACAATCATCAGATGAGTATCCGAAACGCTGTTAGAATGAGATTTTCAGCTGAACATCTTGATATGATAGAGTTATCGAACTCATATAGTGGCCATTTTACTAGTTTCTCAATTAAAAAAAGAGGCAGACAGGTTCGATTAAAAGAACAGTTTTTCAACAAATTAGAAAGGAAATATGAAGCTCAGCTTCCCATTGAGTCTGGAAAACTTGAACATGTGCTATCATGCCTACAATGGATACCCTCAGTGCATCATGACTATTATACCAATTTACGTGTTAAATCCAATGCTTGAATTTTAAGTTTTGAATTATTTTTTAGTTAAGGATATATTTTCTTCAAAAAACTTTTATTGTTTACGTAACTTGCTTTTAAATAAAATAATGCAAACAATGGTATCTACTGCAGTGTCTTAATTAAAAAAGTGTAAATAATAGTATCTAAAGCATGTTTTTTTCAAAAATTCTTGTAATATCTTTGAAAAAAATCCTGTGCACACAAATTTGTTACTATACTTTCGAATTATATTACTGCACTTTCAGTCTCAAATTTGTCGTAATTAGAGTATATATTTCTTACATAGGATTTTTGAAACTTTCAAGAGTGTCTCCTTTAACATTTAAAAAATGTCACATACCATTTTTTACACCCGAGCCCTTCAAATATGATCAAGGTTATGCTAACCTTATTTACGACTAATTTAAGCAAGCGGTTTTTAATGCAACTAAATTACTTTATTAAGTTGCTTTTCTAGAATATTCTTCAGCAGCTCGGATTCCTACGTCCTTTTCTTGAATTAGCTTTTGAAGAAATGTTTTGTCCCCTAATTCGATGATATACATATAACAATTTTTTTTTTCATATTTAGTAGTACGTCAGGTTTTTTTAATTAATTCGACGTAGTACTTCTTCATTTACGATTTTGATACAAAACTCGCTGTTAACTCAAGAAATTCAAGTAACAAAAGGTGTACGCTCGGACTGTATTTTTTTCCTTTACTATTTAATGTCTGTGTAGAGAAGGTATTTCAGATAGCGATTCAAAACCAAGTAAATACTCCCACAACATCAGAATACTCACGTGCCTTCTCATTGGATGAAATAAACGAAGCGCTTAACCAAACTAAAACAGGAAAAGCAGCAGGCTTCGATGGAATGTATCCTGAGTTTATAGTCCACACTGGTACAAAAACACAACAGTGGCTCAAAAAATTCTTTAGCGACATTGTGAATACAGCTGTGCTACCCCAGAATTCAAAAGAACAAAAATTATCGCAATCCAGAAGCCTGGCAAAGACAACAAGCTGCCTGAAAGTTATCGGCCTATTGCCTTACTCAGTTGCTGTTATAAATTACTAGAACGACTTTTATATAACCGAATATGTAACACCATTGAGGATGCTGTACCAATTGAACAAGCTGGATTTAGAAGAGGACGAAGTTGCTGTGACCAAGTGCTGTCCTTAACTACATTTATTGAAGCTGGCTTTGAAAGACGCGAAAAATCTGCCATAACATTTATAGATCTCACGGCTGCCTATGATACTGTGTGGAGAGAGGGCCCTATTTATAAGCTGATAAAAATCATACCTTGCCTCAAAACTTGTCAGCTGATAAACAATCTACTGACTAACAGACTGTTTCAGGTATATATGAATAATGCACAGAGGAACGTTAGAAAACTTAACAACGGCTTACCTCAAGGCTCAGTGCTAGCTCCTTTATTATTTAACCTTTATACAGCAGATATACCTGAAACAAAATCGAGAAAATTTGCTTATGCTGACGACTTGGCCATTGGCTTTCAAGATAATAGTAAAGAAGCAGGAGAACGAGCTCTAAACGAGGACTTAACTACACTAAGTACTATTTTAAGAACTGGCGCTTACGTCCTAACACAAGCAAAACTGAAACCTGTCTCTTTCACCTGTCGAATCAACTTGCGGGCGATACTCTCAATGTAACTCTAAATGATACAGCTATCAAACATAACAACAACCCCAAATATCTAGGCGTCACACTTGATAGAACACTCACCTTTAAAAGTCATCTTACAAACGCAGCCGGTAAACTAAGAACAAGAAATAACTTAATATCAAAACTTGCTGGAACAACTTGGGGTGCTTCTGCAGATACTCTTCGGACCTCTGCTCTAGCTTTGGTTTTTTCAGTGGCAGAATATTGTGCACCAGTATGGCTTAATAGTGCACATACAAGCAAAATCGATGTCCAACTTAACCAAACCATGAGAATAATCACTGGAACAATAAAACCAACGCCAGTGAGATGGCTGCCTACTCTGAGCAATATTGCTCCACCAGATCTACGCCATACAGCAGCATTAGTGAGAGAGTACCAGAAAATTGTAGCCAACGTACAATTACCAATACATCAAGATATCCCAGACATCTCAAAAGAGCACCAGCGACTGAGATCTAGAAATCCTCCAATACGATCTGCCCGAAAAATTGGTAATTCCTATGATATACATAGGCAATGGACAAGAAGACGGATTCCAACAGTAGAATCGGACTATATTAAGATGTCCACCCCAACTCAGGGTTTCATCGGATCAAATCTGCCTCGGTCTACTTGGGCAAGGCTTAATCGTATACGTACCGGA
Organism: Diabrotica undecimpunctata; assembly: GCF_040954645.1. Taxonomy (NCBI): domain Eukaryota; kingdom Metazoa; phylum Arthropoda; class Insecta; order Coleoptera; family Chrysomelidae; genus Diabrotica; species Diabrotica undecimpunctata. The sequence continues at coordinate 127,823,892 of NC_092809.1, read as the reverse complement.
TATGGTAAATGTGCTGATTCGCTGTTCAGGTGGAGTCGTGCAGAAAGTCCACAGTGCGATTGCGGACAATCTAAACAGACCATAAGCCATTGTGTTTCAGACTGCTTGAATCGTGCCTACCGTGGAAACCTCCAGGACTTTGCGGAATGTTCCCCAGAAGCAATTGAATGGCTATGTAAATTGGACATTAATATTTAGTGTCATCCATTCTATCTTTAGTGTTTAAATAATATATTTAATATATATGTATATATTATTGTATTTGTATATTTATCGTACTGTGAAAGTCCATACGCTAAATAAAAAAACCAAGTAAAAGGGATACAATTTAAGGGAACGCAGATCAACAATATACGTTGACCCTATGATACTTCCACAATCCCAGATAAGTTAAAGGATTTAAAAGAACTTTTGAAGTAGGTAGTGAGTTGAATTCTATCTATATTTAAAACATGTCCTGCGATTTATTCGTTTTTCTCATTAGGTTAATCAGACACAAAATAAAACTCCTTATCGTAAAATATCGTTTTGCTATTTGAAATTATTTTATATACTGACAGGAATTTCTAAAATAGCTACAAGCAAAAAGATTCGGTACATGTAAAGTGACTTATGGGAACATGCATTTTCCTTAAAGAGTAGAAAATACGATGCTTCAGGCTCGGTACGAGAGGTTGAAAATGTAAATAGCAGATATCACTGTAGTCGACAGTAACCGCTATAAAATCAGAATAGATTTTCTGCGCTATTTAATGTCCTTTGAGGATAAGTACCAGACGTGTTTACCAAAAAATCGTAATGTTTTTTTCTCAAAAGTAGATTATTCCTATCAATCTCGCATACAGAATGAGTAGTTGGGTCGTAAACCCCAAAATATTTCTCTTAGGTAGCATTTAAATAAAATACCGTGGCAGGTCGATTTTTAATTTAGTTCTAGCTTCATTTTAGATAACAGTAAATATAATGACAACATTATATAGAAAATGAAATGATATAGATGGCAATATGTATGATTAAAGGTAGTAGTTTTTGATATACATTTAGTTATAATTATATAAGTATGTAAGTATATCATCATCATAAGTGGCTCGACATAATCCGTTGTGGATCTTGACCTGCTCACAGTCGATTCCTAGCAACTTCCCTCCATTTTCTGACCATACATACTTATGTGAATGGGATGTTTTCGGTCAATTTGGAGATAAAAAAGACAAAAGTTGTGCTACTTTATCTATTTAATGAAGACGTTTCGCCCACTGTTTAATGAGCATCATTAGTTCATCTAAAAGAGTGTTATTAGCGATACATTAATATGAGAAACAATTAAGTAAATGATCTTTCCTTTAAATGATCTGTAGCGTTAAAATGGTATTAATGTGAAGAAACATCAAATAGGCAAACATCAAAAATTAATCTAATAAATACATCAGCAAAAAAAACACATAAACACAGAACGCCGGAAGATTCCCAATTTACGTAATTTTATATTAATTTTTTAATTTAACTTTTGACAATATTGATTGATTATAAAGTGTATCAAAAAATGTACTTGTCAATTTTGAAATGTTATATTAATAACGTTCTGTGTTTCTGTGCTTTTTTTGCTGATGTATTTATTAGATTAATTTTTTGATGTTTGCCTTTTTGATGTTTCTTCACATTAATACCATTTTAACGCTACATATCTTTTAAAGGTAAGATCATTTACTTAATTGTTTCTCATATTGATGTATCGCTAATAACACTCTTTTAGATGAACTGATAATGCTCATTAAACATAGGGCGAAACGTCTTCATTAAATAGATAAAGTAGCACAACTCTTGTCTTTTTTACCTCCAAATTGATCGAAAACATCTCATTAACTTACGAGTACACTTTTTTATATTAAATTAAACGGTCATATTCCTTAAACATATACATATACATATATATATATATATATATATATATATATATATATATATATATATATATATATATATATACATACAATATATATTATATATCTTCTTTGTCAGCCATTTTCCATCCACTTCTGAATGTAGGTCTCTCCCAATTGCTTCCATCTTTCTCTATCTTGCGCCAATCTAATCCACTGTTTGCCTGCCACTGCTCTTATGTTATCTACCCATCTTTTTTGAGGTCTTCCCATGCTTCTTGTTGTCGTCCTAATTTTAGAATTCTCCGTGTCCACCTGTTGTCATTATATCGAGCTACGTGACCTGCCCAGCGCCATTTCATTTTTGTAATTTCTTCCACAATATCCCTAATCTTCGTTCTACGTCTTATCTCGCTGTTTCTAATCTTTTCTCTTAGTGATATTCCAAGCAAGATTAGTTCCATTGCTCTTTGCGTTGTTTCTAATTTTTTAGCAGATTTTTTGTTAAGGGCTACTGTCTCCAAGCCGTAGGTACAAACTGGTGGTATGCATGTGTTATACACCTTTTTCTTTAAGTTTACAGGAATGGAGGTGTTTTTCAAGATATATGCTAGTTTGCCGAAAGCGCCACATGCCAGTTGTGTTCTTCTTTTAATTTCAGCATCTTGATTTGGTTTTCCTAGTTTGATGACATGACCTAGATATACATAATGTTCAACATTTTCTATGGTATGATTTTGTATTGGTATGATATTTGTATGATATTTGTCTGGTCTCGACTCAGTATTTTTGTTTTACTGTAGTTTATTTTTAAGCCTGAAACTGCATTTAATTGTTGTATCCTATATATAACATGACATAATATATTATGTCTGAATTATCAATATGAATGAGTTAGCTATTAGAAGAATTTTTGTATTACCAGGCCACAAAATAAAATTTGTGTTTAATTTGCATTTTGAGAACGATTTCCAAAATCAAAATTAAAATGTAAAAATAAATATATTTTAGACTAAAATTGTGGTAAATTCCCAAATAAATAGTAAATTAGACATAAAAATGTCGCAAAGACGTACTTTTAAGTAAAAGAAGTCTCTCAATAACTAAAACAAATCTAATGTATCTATTTATATTAAAATATATGCATCTTCTTAGTCAAACACCTTAACAAAAATCATATTTCTGACTACACATAGATAACTATTTATCTTCTTACCGTATGTATGTAGTAATACCGTCCAGTTTTCAGTTTCGTAGTAAAATATTTACACTGTACCTTTTCCGCGTACCTTATACCTTTTGGATGCCAGAATAAACAACATAAATCGTAATTTATCAGTGACATATTAAAGTCAGTTATATTTGGGATTTTCCATGCAGAAATATACCAAGAACTCTCGGGTAATAACTAATCCTATTATACTTGTTTTCTGCATGACAAATCAAAACTGTGGAGTATTAAGAAATTCAACTTAAATTTTTACATTTTCATTGTCAAATATTTAATAATAAGTTAGAATATATAGAGATGCATTGGTAGATTGTGCGAACAATCTGCAGTTGAAAAAAATGTATTATTATAGTTTATTCGTCTTCCGGGTTTGGACCGTGTCATTTGTGAGTGACCCAAAAGTGGGTTCATCTCGACGTTTCGCTACAATTGTATGTAGCTTCTTCAGGAGAACAAAAAAGAAAGAAAAACAAGAGACAGGAAGATGGGTAGTTAGCAACGGTAACTCAGTTACTCAACGCAACCAGAGGCGAATACTAACTACCAAGATGGGCATTTGGTCACAGTAACTCAACTACTCAACGCAGCCAGAGGTGAAAACCAAATGCCAGGACAGGGATTCACGTCCAACAGCTCAGAATACTAACGCGTCGAGAGGCAGGGAGTGAATCCGACGATTACTCCGCTACCGCTCTATTTATAGTCTAGACTGAGATTCCAGATGGGAGACAAGTAGTATCCTTCTTCTCGATTGATATTATGTCAATCGAGACCATAATATCAATCGAGAAGAAGGATACTACTTGTCTCCCATCTGGAATCTCAGTCTAGAGCCGCCGTCCGGTCCCGCTACCACGATGCAGCCACATGATTGGCCAGCACGCGCTTCTTGACGTTCGCGCCACGGAGTGTGCCGATACGTCCCGACACGACAGGTCACCGCGACTATAAATAGAGCGGTAGCGAAGTAATCGTCGGATTCACTCCCTGCCTCTCGACGCGTTAGTGTTCTGAGCTGTTGGACGTGAATCCCTGTCCTGGCATTTGGTTTTCACCTCTGGCTGCGTTGAGTAGTTGAGTTACTGTGACCAAATGCCCATCTTGGTAGTTAGTATTCGCCTCTGGTTGCGTTGAGTAACTGAGTTACCGTTGCTAACTACCCATCTTCCTGTCTCTTGTTTTTCTTTTTCTTTTTTGTTCTCCTGAAGAAGCTACATACAATTGTAGCGAAACGTCGAGATGAACCCACTTTAGGGTCACTCACAAATGACACGGTCCAAACCCGGAAGACGAATAAACTATAATTCTGACTCTGGCCGTGGAAGCCTACGATTTCATGTATTAATATATTATTTTTGGTGATTACTTTCGAGCTTTAAGTTTAAAATTTAAAGGTCGTATCAATAAGAGAGCGAGGATCCGTAACAATTTTTATTTGTATTTATAAAACATACAATATTTATTGATGAAAAGGGAGGAAATGTGACAATAAATCATTTAAGATATTTAACAATGAATACTAAAAATGGCGGCCCATACATATTTTCAAAATTGACTTACCGGGCCAAAATACTGGTGTTAATTAAAAGGGAGCCTAAAGTGTTGTATGACTTGAAAGATATTTTGATGTCCTCAATTGTAGAATATTTCTACAATTGAGGGTATTACAATTATTGTAATATATTGTAATACAATTATTGTAAAAGTAAAAAGTTTTGATATTTCAAAAAAATTACCGATATAAAGGAGAAAAACCTGATATGGTTTGTGGCATATTAGGATAATAACCTTTATTAAAAGCAGTTTGCTTAAGGGTACCAAGTTCTTAATTGAAGATCTCATTATAAAGTGAAAATTTCAGAAGCCTATAAATGTTACTATTAAAAACACCTATTTCTTTTTGGGTTTTATGATTAAATGTTTTATGCATAACATGATCTGCTTAAGTAGGTTTTAATAGTAAGTAAATAGACTCAGATCATTGTTTAGTGATCTCAACACTAACTAGAACTTCAAATTTCAACAAAGAAAAAAAAATAGATAGAAAGAAACGGAATGTACAGAGGCTGAGAGATGCAACTGTTGCAAAACAGTACTGGGAAAATATTACCAATAGGTTAAGGAATCAAAGTCTAAGCGAAGAAGACCAGAGAGATACACACTCCTACTAGAACGGGATAAAGGAAGATATTGAGTCAGCAGCACAAGATGAAATAGGAACACAAAATTGTACCCGAAAAAAATCACTGGTTTGACGATGAATGCAAAGACGCAACACAGAAAAAAATGAAGCCTATGCAAAAATGCTTATTCGCCGAACTAAAACAAGTATACAGAATTACCAGACAAAGGGAAGAGAAGAAAAGAAAATACACAGAATGAAGAAACGAAACCACCTGAAAAAAAAGGAACTTTAATATATAGATAACCTCAATAGAGAGAAAGAATTCAGAACATCTATAAGAAAGTTAACATCAACAGAAAAGAATTCAAGGCAAACACAAATCAATGTAGAAGTTTGAATGGCGATCTATAAACAACAAGAACAGACGTACTAAACCGATGGACGAAATATTTTAACCAGATACTTAATATAGAGGAAGAAGAACAAACACCGGAACACGAAAGCTGTGAGGTAAGCAGAGCAGACGAGAGGGAGGAAGATCCACCAACGATCCTGGAAGTTAAGAACGCTGTAAACAAACTAGCCAGAAACAAATCACCCGGAATAGATAATCTCCCAGCGGAATTATATACATATACAAGGTAGCCACGATATCATAATAGCGCTACAGCAGCTTATAAAAAAAATACAGTGGATACAGAAGTCCCTTCCCAGTGATTGGAATATTGGAATACTTTGCACCATACACAAAAAGGGAGATATCTTTGAATGCTCTAACCATCGAGGAATTAAGCTCCTGAATGCAGCGTATAAAATATTCTCCAATATACTATGCCATCGTATGGCAACATATGCAGAGCGAATAATAGGATAATACCAGGCTGGTTTCAGAGGTGGTAAGTCAATAATTCATCAGATTTCAACCCTGAGACAAATTCTAGAGAAAACACTGGAATACGGTGTAGACACGCACCACATATTTATAGAATACAAGGCAGCCTACGACTCTGTAAATAGAAGAGAATTGTTTAGAGCAATGATAGACCTAGGAGTACCAAACCAGTTGGTAAGTCTAACCAAACTAACCCTTGAAAAAGTTGAATGCAGAGTACGAATCCAGGGGGAACTCTCTGAACCTTTTAAAACAAATAAGGGGCTACGTCAGGGAGACCCACTCTCCTGTATACTATTCAATCTAGCTCTGGAAAAAGTAATACGTACGTCACAAATCACAACTACCGGTTCAATATATAACAAATCTATGCAAATCTGGACGATCTACGGCCGCCGCTCTTTAAGAGGATCTCAGGTTTCGAGAGTCCATCTTCGTTATAAGGAGTTAAATTGAGATACCGGCCTCTACGGGCAAGAAGTTCTGCCGAGCCTTTGTGGTAGGTGAGTAGCCACCGGCAATCAGAATTCTCTAACAGTTCGAAATTTCTTACAGACAATATTTCTTATAATGACTTAAATTTGTGTTAGAATTCTGATGCGTAGTGTATGCCTCGATTCCACAGAGATGTCGGCCTTCTCGCTTCGTGTAGCCGCGTTCCCTCTTCTCAAGAGAGGTACAAGAATGCCGACAATGTCGACTCTTCCTATTGCCAGTCGCTTCATTTTGCTACCTTTCGCTAACAGTACTTCTTATAGTTACTATTTGCATAAAGTTCTGGAGACGAAGTGTTATTGCAACTCAACCTGAACGGAAAAGCAATTACAAGTCCTTGTCGGGGCTTTTATTCGCTCTTTACCGTGACAGGCCCAAATAACGCTGTGGTCAGTTCGACACAATTTGAAATAGTTCTAAGACCAATGTCTTTTCTATCTCAGAACATCGTGTTCTACTGCAGGAAGCGTTTTGTAGTCGACACGCCGGGTCTTGCACACTTGATGATGATTTAACTTCTAAGTTGGATAACTATTCTAGGATAATTATTCTTGAATTTCGACGTCTTCGACGATAGCAGGATATTGGTTAAATAATAAAACTCAAAGGTATCGTAGTAGCACACCGAGCCAACAAGGTCTAACGGGGCTAGTAGCGAAGAACGACTGGATCCCTATCGGAAAATGTGTTGCTCTTTTATGCAAATCGTGTTTGAGCATTTGCAGCACATTTCCGCCGAGAGGCCAAGGACGGCGCAGTTAATAACATGCGCTGTGGTTGGCCGGCCAAAGTAACAATCTTTGTCGTGATTGGTTACCTTGGCGACATGCTTGTCATCAGATGCCACCAATCACGCATCTCGATGTTCATCGCCCTTCCTTCTGGAACATATAATTAAATTTGATTGGTTGAGAAATGAAAAAGTTTCATATAAAAGTTAATTTATCTTTAAATATGGGACATTTTCGGATCTCGAGTCAGTTAGTGTACAGTTGTGATAGTAGTGTCTAACTCATGGTTTTACCCGTGTAGGGTAGCTCCCTAGAGCACTTTGCTCGAAGGGCTCTGTTTCTTTCTAAGACTCTGAAGCTGAGTTTTTTTCTTCTTAGAAAGAATGTGTTTTATTTCAACCACCTAATAAAACCACAATGGCATTGTCTCTTCAAGATAATGCCACAATAAGGGCGTACCGGCCAACTACGCAATATAACACCATATTGCGCAATAGTTGGACAAATTAATAAACATGGAAACTTGCACCAAGTTGCAATCAGTTTTTCATACGTTTATTAATTACACCGGAGACGACATGCTTGTCATCAAGTGCCACCAATCACGCACTTCGATGTTCATCGCCCTTCCTTCTGGAACAAATAATTAAATCTAATTGGTCGAGAAATGAAAAGGTTTCATATAAAAGTTAATTTATCTTTAAATATGGGACATTTTCGGATCTCAAGTTCAGTTGTGATAGTTGTGATAGTAGTGTCCAACTTATGGTTTTACCCGTGTAGGGTAGCTCCCTAGAGCACTTTGCTTGAAGGGCTCTGTTTCTTTCTAAGACTCTGAAGCTGAGTTTTTTTCTTCTTAGAAAGAATGTGTTTTATTTCCACCACCTAATAAAACCATAATAGCATTGTCTCTTCAAGATAATGCCACAATAAGAGCGTACCGGCCAACTACGCAATATTACACCATATTGCGCAATAGTTGGACAGATTAATAAACATGGAAACTTGCACCAAGTTGCAATCAGTTTTTCATACGTTTATTAATTACACCGGAGACGACATGGCGCCCAACCTTCAACGAACTCTACCACGACTCCGAGATGTCAGAGTTCTCATGCTCCGCGATCGAAAATCGCAAAACAGTTCCAACACGATGCCTGCATCAAAACCACTCAAGAAAACAGCGGGGAGAAGCATCGGATGTTAGTACACCAAACTAACATGCCGATATCCACCTTCTGCAGCCCTGAAACCGTCGATGTGCCACATCTCCGACGAGCCAGCCTACTTGATGCTAAGTACCTGATGCAATGGATGTCTCCACAGTAGCCAGTCACTGCCTGCCCTACCATTATGTGGTCCAGAGCACCACGGAGGCTCAGGCAAACGCACCGGTGACATGCAGATGGGAAATGTACAGCTAGAGAGGACGAAGCCGCCGTAGAACGAGCACGTCGTCGAGGATGGACCTGCAGATGCTGTCCACAACACCGACCACCGCCTGTGAGTGTTTTTGTGCAGTGTAAGTACGCGCTACGCTAGTGTACGCGAGTGTAGTGAGTGTTAGAGGACTTGTAAGTAATTTGACAATATAGACATATTCATTTCGATATATTTCATGTTATATTTGATACATTTTATGCATTTTTCTTTTCTTTTCTACATGCGATTTGTAAAAAAAATTGTTTTCTTAAGTTTTTTAATAAAATCATCTTTTTTTATCAGCCTCAGAGTCTCCAAAGCAGGGGGGATGTCATCAAGTGCCACCAATCACGCACTTCGATGTTCATCGCCCTTCCTTCTGGAACAAATAATTAAATCTAATTGGTCGAGAAATGAAAAGGTTTCATATAAAAGTTAATTTATCTTTAAATATGGGACATTTTCGGATCTCAAGTTCAGTTGTGATAGTTGTGATAGTAGTGTCCAACTCATGGTTTTACCCGTGTAGGGTAGCTCCCTAGAGCACTTTGCTCGAAGGGCTCTGTTTCTTTCTAAGACTCTGAAGCTGAGTTTTTTTCTTCTTAGAAAGAATGTGTTTTATTTCCACCACCTAATAAAACCATAATGGCATTGTCTCTTCAAGATAATGCCACAATAAGAGCGTACCGGCCAACTACGCAATATTACACCATATTGCGCAATAGTTGGACAGATTAATAAACATGGAAACTTGCACCAAGTTGCAATCAGTTTTTCATACGTTTATTAATTACACCGGAGACGACATGCTGATGATATCAATATTGTTTGGAGAACGGAAAATGCAGCACGAGAGGCGTAAGTAGCACCAAAGGAAGCGGCTACAAAAATGGGTTTAATAATAAACACCAAAAAAACGAAATACATGAAAATAGGTACGCAACCACAAATACTACGGCGACTTGTTATACAAAACTATGTCATCGAAGCAGTTAACGAATTTGTATATATGGGAACGCTCGTCAATACTGAAAATGACACTACCGCAGAGATAAACCGCAGAATTTGCACGGCTAATAGATGCTATTTTGGGCTTAATCTCCTTTTTAAATCTACAGTTATATAAAGAAATATAAAAGTAAAACTCTACAAAACAATAATACGCCCAGTCCTAACATATGGTTCAGAAATCTGGACCTTTCGAAACTATACTATACAAATTTATTAAATCTTTTACAGTTTCTGAACGACTTTATGGCGACCCAGTTGATAATATAGTTTTCGAATTTGACACTAAAATTACACACTCCTTATTTAATCTCGGAAAAGAAGTTTTATCCGGTAATTTTAATAGATAGATAGTTAGTTTTCAGTTAACATAATTTCAACTTCCCGTGTCGGCTTAACGTCCGGAACTACGGAAGTCTCAAACTTTCTTAACTAGTTACGAGTTATAGTTGGGGTATTTTGAGATTACCGCGTAATAGAATTTGATGTAAAAAAATCCTATTGGTATTTATAAATGTATTAATCAAATAATATAAGTTGTAGTTGTTCATTTTGAGCAATAAGATCCCGAAGTAAAGCTTGTTACAATAAAGTGTTTTCTAAAACTGTTCATATTAATTGTTTTTTTTTTCTATAAATCTTTGAGCCTTTTTTATTAAATATTTTATGAGTTTCCAGACTTCTGAACCAAAAGTGGAAAGGGCGAGTTTTCAAGTTTTCACTGTTTATATATTTTTGTTTTAACCTTACTAGCATCTTTTCGCTTGTTTTCAATGGATATTTTATTTTTCAAAAGCTTTGAAATTCAATGTAATTCGCTTTTTATCTCTGCTTAGTTATTGTCTTATTTTTTTTGCTAAACTTTAAAAATTTTATCGAATATAAGTGATTGAACTTAAATCAAAATATCTTATTTTTCTTTAAGTGTCACCTTCTTGTAAAGCTTAGCGATCATTATGGCAATTTTTACAATCGTGGTTGTTCCTTGAAATAATTGAACAGAACTATTATCAATCAAGATGTCCTTCTCATCTCAATGCTGCGCTGGCTGGGAGTTTTAATTGTACACAAAATTATATTAACTATTTATATTTAAAAACAAACTTACACAGAAGTAAGGACTTCTAGTTTACAATGGTAAATATTTTATTAAAAATATTTAAAATTTGTCCAAAAGTATTACAATTTGTTAAAACATTTTCGATCCAGTCGGAACATCATCTTCTTCTGTTTTTTATGTCTTCGCTGCGAGGCGATTCGCCAGCACTATGTCTTGGCGACCGTGATATAATCTGGTTCTAAACTATATCAGGGCCGCTGACATTTGCCGCAGCATCATCAGTGAAACCTAAATTTATATTTCCACACAAAACTAGCTATCAAAATAAGTTTAAAAATCTTTGAATTAAATGACAATCATGGTTATACTTAATAAACTAATAATACGAGGTCAATGTTATAGGAATTCACCTAAAGGGAACATATATCTAGCCTGCTCGAAAGGGCTCGGCTAGGATTACGCTCGACTAATTCAAGGAAAAAGTACAATTAATTGAAAATTGAAAGTTTCTCAAGACAGTGGAAAGTGGATTTTTGGCGAACACTTAAATAAAAACACAATATAGATATTATCATATTCTGGCTTTACAATCCTGCATGGGTCCTAGCACCCTCAAAAATTTTTCTCCAGTCATCCCTAGCCATCGCCTTCTTTCGCTAAGCACGTATTTCCATATTTCTCATGTCTTTATCGATGTTATCACGGAGTCTTGTTCTCGGACTTCTTCTTCTTTTTTTGGTCAATGAGTCTATCAAGAAGCGTTTTTCTAGCTTGGTCATTTTGTTCCATCCACATCAGACGTTCTATCTTAATATATTTTACGACGTAAAATATCTGGTTCCTAGTATATTTTAAAAAGCTCCAAGTTTCTGCACACTCCATTGCCATTCAGTGCTTTATAGATTCGCCTTAGTACTTTTCTTTTAAAACATTTTAATATGTTTTCATTACTTTTTCAAGGACTCTGAACCATATGTTAGGACTGGGGGTATTATTGTTTTATTAGTATTATATTTTCATAGTATATGTAGTATAGTTTTATTTTTGTATTTCTCGATATTAAGGAGGAGATTTAGCCCAAAATAACATCTGTTAGCCACGGAAATTCTACGGTGTACCTCTGTGGTAGTATTATTTACAGAGTTAAGAAGTGCTCTCAGGTATACAAATTCATTTACTGCTTTGATGACGTCGTTTTTTATAACAAGTGGTCGTAGGATTTGTGTTTGCGTGCTTATTTTCATTCATTTGTTTTGTTGGTGTTTATTATTAAACCTAATTTTGTAGCTGATTTTGTTAATGCTACATACGCCTCTCGTACAGCGTTTTCCGTTTTCCCAAAAATATTGATATCATCAGCAAGGACATGGATTTGCACTAATTGATTATATAATGAACAAATGGTTTTTCCAGAGCCAGATTAAACAGTATCTGAAACTTGATTTGGTATTCCTATCTCTTTCAATAATTTTATCATTTCTCTTCAATGCCGCATTTCAGTATTTTTTAAATTTGTTTTAGGGTTGCAATCTGATGAATTGTCGATTTACAATCTCTGAAACCAGCCTGGTATTCTCCTACAACCTGGTATCTCTATCGTTAGAGCATTCAAAGATATCTTCTTTTTTTTGTGTATGGCGCATTGTGTATATTGCAAATATTGGAGAGGGATTTTTGTGTCTATATTTCTTTTATCAGCTGCTGTAATGCCATTATGGTATCGGAGCCACCTCGATCTTTATAAAGTTTAGCTGGGAGAAAATGACAAAGACAGTCAAGATTTGATTTCACGTACAAAGCGTCTATGTATCTGTTTATACGTATTTCGCCTTAATAAAGCTCATCAGAACAGATATTCATAGGCGTTCTCAACGTGAAAAATAAATCTTTCCTATCTTTAAGAAGCAACACTAAAATGGCTTCGAAACGGACGCAATAGCGACATCTAATAATAAATCCGTAAAATAGTTTCGAAACACAATTCAGATTTCGGCCTTAATCTGAGCCTTCTAAAAATTGCAAGGCAAAGCAGACGTTGATCAAGATGTTATTAGAGACATGGGGAATCTAAAATTTGCATTCCACGACATGTCTCCTCAACTAAGCAGAAATCATTAGCGAATTGGTTTCTTGTACTGATACAGAGTAGATCCGAATAAAATGAAATGGGTTTCGAAACTATTTTACGGATTTTTTAGCTGGGCGATTATCCATTTAGGTTAATTTTTTTCTGGCTAGTTTTACTGCATCTTTACCTTCAAGAATCGTTGGTGGTTCCTCTTCCCTCTCGTCTGTTCCACTTACCTCATCTCATTCATACCTCAGGTTTTCTTTTTCTTGCTCTATATCAAGTGCCTAATTAAAGTACTCCACCCATCTATTCAATACATCTTTCCTTGTTGTTAGTAGGTCGCCATTTTGACTTCTGCATTGCCTTGTGGTTGTTTTTAATTATTTTCTATTGATGATATTGATATTGTGTATAATAATATTGTATTGATGAATTATATTGTTGTAACAATTAAAATTAAAGTGGGTGAAAAAAGAATTAATAAGGTAAATGTAATTAAATTTAATTGAGAAATATATATTATTACTCGTAGTTTACAATGTTAATCACTAGCACTTAAAAAAGATTAAAACAATAATATAAATATTTTTTAATAATAAACAAATTTAATGATTTATTAAATAATTGTGTAATAAGCCCGATAAAAACAACAAAAAAATACTTTGAAATATAGTAAAAAATAATTTAAGTTTTAATCAAACCACAACATATCCTCTGGTCTTTAAAATAGTAAATGGCTTATTACCTGAATATTTCCAAGAATTTATTTCTTTCAACAAGAGTATTTATTCTTATAATACCCGAGGTTTAGATGACATATATGTACCTAGAACTATGTATAAAAGTACGATGAATTCGCTCGTTGTAAAAGCTTTCTTAAATTTAATTCTGTAACTTATGACTTATGACTCTAGTTACAGCCACTCTGTTATGCTTTCCCTTTTCTACCTGCTTTGTGGTACCGAACCTCCTACTGGTCGGCTGTAGTACTTGAGGATAAATCAGCGCTACCAAAACAATTTTTTTATAAATCGTGAAAAAACGCAAATTGAATGCTTTGTTTTTCATTAGTGACAATGGATAACGTACAAGAAAACGATAGAACACCTAAATATAAGTTTTTATCTCCGAGTGAGCGTCGAATTGTGTTGAAAGTGGAAAATTATTTTACTTTAGAAAAAATCAACATGTAACCAATTACATCAGTACTGGCAGTTCAAAAAAGGACAAGTGCAGCTTGTGGAATTTCAGAACGGACCTTGCAAATAGTTCGCAAAATGAGTGAGGAGGAATTAAGTAAGGAAAATAAAAGGATTCGTTTGCATCCGAAAACCCTCGACTTGCCACAAGGTATTAAAATCTCAATCAAAAATATCATTTATGATATTTACAAAGCAAAAGAACATTTTACAAGAAAGACACTTATTCAAAAAATAAAGGACAGAGAACTTTGTGATATGGGTTTGACCAGTTTATCAAAAGTATTAAAAGCTATGGGTTTTAGATACAAAAAAACCAAATAATCGTAAAGTGTTGTGCAAGCTGTCCAATGTTGCTGGAAAAAGGTGGAAATTTATAAGAAACTATTTAAAAAACAAGAATTCCGAATTTGCCAGACAATTTTTTTTTCTTGACGAAACATGGATTTTTGCGAAAGGAAATAATACCAAATCATCCTGGCAAGATGATTCTACCAAATGCTATTCGAGTACTAGTGCGAGTAATGGCAAAAGATATATTATATTGCATGCAGGAAAGACGAGACTGGACAAACATGACTGTAGACGAATTATTCCACGTTGCAAAAGATAGAGGAGCCTTTAAAAATATGGTCGCCAACCTCCGTTAATGGGGACGGCATAGGAAGAAGAAGAAAATGCAGGAAATACGGAAGGTTTTATACCCAATGCTAGTCTTATATTTTCTTCGACAAAAAAACTTATGGTTACCACGGAAATATGGACGCCGATATTTTTGAACATTGGTTTGAGGAAAAATTATTAAAAAATCTGGAAAATCCGTCATTAATAGTCTTAGACAATGCTTCGTATTACACCAGAGAGGAGGAAAAGTTTCCCACAAGCAGCTGGAAAAAAGAAGACTTAAGAAAATGGCTCTCGGAGAAAAATATAGAACACGAACATCTAGTTTTAAAAGCTGAATTATTAAATAAGTGCAAAGAACACATTACCGAGAAAAAATTTGTCGTTGACCAAATGGCACGAAAATATGGTCATGAGGTCCTAAGACTACCACCATATCACTGCCAATACAATCCAATTGAATTGGTGTGGGGCATCAGTAAAAACTACTATGATAAACATGCATGTAAGACCACCGACGAAGCCAGCGTTTTACAACTCTGGCAAGATGCACCAAACCAAGTCAATGAGGAACAATGGCGGAAATGTATTGAGCGTTCTGAAAAAAAATTTTAGAGTCATATGAAATAGAACAAGTTATTGATGAAGTAAGATTGGTAATGATGAAGATTTAGATGAATCGGATAGCGATTAGCGAATAGATAGAAAAATTAACACAAAAGGGTACCAACCACCAAAAAAAAAGAAAAAAAAATAAAACAAAAACTGCATGCAGGAGAGAGCCGGAGGCACGCTGCACTACGCTGTTGAATACAAGCACCAAAAAAATTAGATTAGCAAGTAAGGTAGATTAAGGACATGACTGGACGAATGACTGGGTATTCGACGACGAATGAAAGGATTTGATGCTTGCTCGCTCTCGATTGCACTTGGTGCAGAAAAGGGAAAGCAAGTATCGGCACACACAACCATCATTAGATCGCCGAACAACCGGAAGTGCTAGAAGAATGCAAATATTTGAAAAATGCAGAATGCCTTGCATAACCCAATATTCCAAGTTTACAGAAACCAGTGACGACTAGAACTTTGAAAACTTTTAACCGACATGTTGCGTGAATGACCCTGTATATTTCCTACTCAATGTTTATCAATTTACATTATGATATTCAATTATTATAAAACATAATACAAAGTTATTTTATTAAAAAAATCCGTAATGTCGTATTATCAACTTAAGAAAACCGTACATTTTTAATTTGAGAACCGCTGACTACCTGAGGCAAATCTGAACAGACAGTTTTATTACTTATGCGACAGGCTAAAACGATCCTACTCTAGTCTCAATAATTTCAAAATGTTATTTAAACAGTATATCAAAAATTTATAGTGTACTTTCGGTATATCGTATGTACATTAGGTTTTTTCTATTTAAATAAAGATCTATCTATCTATCTAAAATATGAACATTCATCGTAAATATCCTACAATGCTCAATTATTAATTTTAGATTGAAAAGAATTATATGTATAGCTATTTTATAAAGAAGTCCGAAAAAAATGCTTAAAAAAATTTAAAGTTATTTTTTTTTAATTTCAAGACATTTTCGGTAATGTATCAAAGATACAAAGTGCATTTGGGCAAAATTATATATAGGAAATAAAATACTTAGGTACCTTTATAGTATAATATTTTTATTGATGAAATTGAAAGAAACAGTTTGAATCCTTATTAAAACATAATAGGTATGTGCAAACCATATCTGTCACATTTAACATAGGTTAATTTTTTAAAATTTGGCTTTTTGCATCGGGTTCGATCGCTAGTGTAGATTGGCCAATGTCTTACAGCATCTGCTCGAATATCTTTTGGAGGAATACAGCTTGATGGACCTTTCTTTTTCTTTAATTGTATATCCTGTTCAATAGAACTTGTAGATGGTCGTCCTTGCTCATTTTCTGTCGTATCTTCCAGTTCTGCCCCACTCAGCCCATCTTCAAATACCACTGGAATATTTGATATGTCTATATTTTCTAAATCTACATGATTATTCAAGTATTCAATATCACTCACATCACAATCATCTTAACTATCATCCCAATTGTCGACTATAACTTGCAATTCTTTATCTGATAAAGTCCGCTTCATATATCAACTAGACATCTAAAATAATACCCAAATTACATTGTGTATCATAACTGATACAAACAAATTGTTTACCATACCTTTAAAAATAATAGTAGATGCTAAATAAAATTAATACTGGATGACTTTTGCATATTCCATATTTTATTAATAATCACCTATAAAAAAATTTTTAACTCAGCGTTATCGTCAACCCGACGGTTAAGTGATAACTGACTAATTCGCGCGTTTTATAAAATATTAGACGACGTTGACGGGTTACAAAATGTGTATATATAATAGAGTGGTATATATCGAATATGTTACATAGTGCTGTTTGGACTTAATATTATTTCACTGTTTTATACATGTAAATTCTCGGTATGTTTCATATATGATATATTGAGCAGTGTAGGTTTGATATTTTTAACTCATAAATTCACGAACAACAAATAATACCAATCGCACAGAATAAATTTTCATAACCAAAAACCTTATTTATTCTTGAAACAACTAAAAAAAAATCAATATTTCCAACTTCTCATTGGACAAATACACACAAATTAGAAGTGTTTAGAAAGGTTTTTAAAATCCCCTCCCAGTGTGACGTCAGTGCTTAGGTAGTCGATAGAGACCAAATGCACACAAAATAAATTATTGCAATAAGTTGTAATTAGTTTAAACACACTTATTGCAATCTGACCTAGACCTACTCTTACGTAGTTCAATATTTTTGTATCTCTTTCTTCTCAGTACATTCGTAGTCGTATCTTACGTTGTAACTAATTTATTTTTTTCACTTCCAAGTCACGCAAGAAATTAATTAAATTTTATTCTGAGACGGACTTTCTCATATTCACACTTTTACAAGGAATAATGGAAAAGAAAACCTCCTTGACGGAAATTCTGTTTTACGGAACATATGCTGTAATAAATCGTTCGGATATTTTCATTTATTCCGAGCTGACAAAAACAGAGACAGACTTTAAAATATCGTGGTTGTTTTTGTCCTATATTATTAAATCAAGCGCAAGCCGCTTAGAGATTTATTGTAAATAACAAAGAAAAATATTATTAACTCGAATATACTTCTTCTTCTTTCTACGCCGTCCCCATTAACGGAGGTTAGCGACCACATTTTTAAAAGTTTCTCTGTCTTTTGCAACGTGGAATAATTCGTCTACAGTTGTCCAGTCTCGAATATTTCGCAGCCATGACTTCCTCTTTCTACCTGTTCCATTTTTGCCATCGACACTACCCTGCATGATGACCTGCAGAAGACTATATTTATCATTTATTAGTATGTGTCGAATATACAGAGTTTGTTGTATACGTACAAGATGTTCACTAAATTATCTTAATAAAAATTTACGACATACTTTAATTATTTATTTATGTCGCGAATCTAGAGTTTGTTACTAGCTACTTCTTTTATATTCTCGGATATCTGGTGGAGTTATACCTACGATAGGATAGAGCCTATGTATGGTTATCGGTCTCAAACATCCACTGATACTTTTTCCTTTTTGTTGACTCAATGCCAGCTACATCTATGTGTCTATCGTATGTTGATCCTTGCCATACTCTTAATGCATATTCAGTAGCAGAAGTACAAATTGCAAATGACGACGTTCTATGAGTCCGACTTTTGGTTTACAAGCTTGGGGAGAATATTGCTTTTGGATATAAGTTTGCCTTTTAGTTTAAAACAATGTTCTTCGAGTGACAAAGAGCGTGCGAATGACGTGCGATTCAAAGTTGCTCCCAGGTATTACTGAGAGGTGCAGTGTACATAGTGAAGGGTTTCATTACATCAATAAATGTTTAGTTTTCTGAACGCGTTACTTTTCGGTTTGTCATAATCATTAATTTAAACGAATTTAATTTAATTGATAAATTTATTTCTTTTCGCATGTTTTGTACACAATTCACAACACACCGGTGTACATTACCGGTGTACATTTGAAAATATCTTTAAGTCAGTATTTCCAATCTTTAATCGAAAATGAATAGTTAGTAGCTGGACAATTTTAATATCGATGATTTGACATTTAATTGATTTAAATTTTTAACGTTCGTTATACTTTTCATCGGGATAGTAACTAATTCCAGTTGCAGATTCGGTAAAAGAACCATCTACTTCTAAAGAAAACCCACGAAACTAAAGAATTAAAGTGTTAGAATTTGTTATTTTGCGTTTATAGTGTTATTTTAAGAAGATCCTTTGAAAATGAAGTTAAGAAGTTATTTATTTCAAGTTATTTTAGGAAGTATTTATTTTAAGACCCTAGTCTTAAAATAGATACCCCAGTAGACAGTTATTGTATTTGATTTTTGCTCCGCCATGTAGAAAATTTTTAGACTTTATTCCTTTTTACTATTATTACAAATTGTGTCACTTGTAAAATTCTTTAGTATAACTAATAATTTTCCTATTTAAAATTAAAATTATTATTTAGCTTTTATTTTCAAATATTTTATTTAAAAAATTCTTTATATAAGATATCAACAATATAAAAATGAATCGCAAAATATGTTGGTAAGCGCATAACTCAACAACGCATGTACCAATCTTAACAATTCTTTTTTTAAAATATTCCTTGAAGTCTAAGGATGGTTCTTATGGCGAGAAAAATTCGAATAATTTCCGGGAACACCCTAAAACAGCCCCTTTCTTTTTCCTATACAAATATTTTCTAACTAAATGTAGAGTCAATTTGAACTTTATTGCTATTCAATGAAGGAATTTATCGGTAGCAAGAGCAAGTAAAACCAAAAAAAACTGATTAAGGCACCTAATCATACGGAGCTAACTGCGTTATTTCTTAAATAGAAAAAACCAAAACTCATTATTGGAACAACAGAACTTAAAAACAATCTACAATACTTAAAACGCCTTGTTGGTTAAAACACAAACTGAATTCAGAAATAAATTCAGAATGTATTTTAAAAATAAATTCGAAATATTTGTAAGAAATAAAACTGAATTTGACAACAAATAAAGTATGTTTTATTAATTGTAACACTCTTTCTTTCCCAATTTTTGTACTTTGTGTCGGACATATTACTGTACAATTCTGTTTTTCTTTAATAAATCGTCTTGTCGTTGATATAAACTAGGCTATCACTTTAATTTTTAAATTTACTTTTGTTTTGCGTGATTTTTTTTATGTACTCTTACTTGTCAAGCTCAACCAGACTATTTTTCCCAACTTCACAGCTTTTCCTATTTTAACATCTACTGCTAATCCTGGTAACCGCCGTTGCTTAAACGCAATGACTCGAAAACAATTGCTCAAAAGAAAAATCTATATATCTATTTAAAATACTACAAAATATAGACATAATAAAGATACTTTAATTAAGACAAATTATGTTATATTTCACGTACATCGTATATTGATTTATGCTGACAAACAGACTTATTACAAATCTAAATTATCTTGGATCTTTTAAAATAAAAAGAAAAATATCGGTTTTGATTTAATCTCAATATGATATTTAGTGATTATGATAATTTTTAGGTTTTAGCAAAGGGTTAAAATCATTACATGCCCATTAACATGTTAATTACCATTGTTTCCGTATTGGGTATATATTGGAGTTTTTATTTTAATTGTATTTATTCATTGTATTTACTGTACCATTATAAAAATTATAATTAGTTGGTTGTCCAGGTATTACAAAAACAATTAAAATCATTACTCAAGCTTGTAGAAACATAGTAGAAACTGTATCAGCCAAATTACCTTTTATTGGAAATATAAGCAAACCATTAGTAAAGTAATGGAAAAAAAGAAGTTGCTCCAGCCAATACAAACAGCAGAGTTGATCTCATTTTGACAAATAAATCTAAAACCAGTGAGGGTAGAAAAACTTTTCTTTTGTTTGACTCATGACCTATACCTAATAGAATCCTGATTCTTTTTTGATGCAATCCCAACATTGGTATGCTGACCGCACTCTTAAAGTAGTTTCAAAGCTCTTTAAACATCTCTATATAATTCACGGACTAAAGGACAATGTGGCCATTCCTCTGGTATTCGCTCTATTGCGGAATAAGACAGAACAAAATTTTTGCCTGCTGGTGTAGTACCAAGTACTATCATAACTGATTTTGAAATGTTTGATACAATTCAACTTGTTGATACTGTACATAGCTTTTTGTATTTTTGTCAATGCATCTTTCGCCATATCCAATCAAACAGTTTATAAAGGGAATACGAGCAGAATTCACGGGCAGCTTGAACTTTCAGACTGTCCTGGATTATTTCGAAGGTACTTGGATTGGCCGGCCATAATGCAGGAGACGTTAACGACCGACGTCAACCACTTTTTACCCATATCATGTGAAATTGTTACGATTAAGTACGAGATAAATTTCCTAATACAAGTAATTTTATCGTAGGTTGGCATCGCGAATTCCAAAAATTCCAAATGTAAATAAGTGCTCACCATTCAAGCATATGGGAACTTATTTCCGCCCTGAAACGAGAATAAAGTTTAAATGAACTTAAAATTGAACAGTATATAAGTGACGAACAACGTCAAGTAGGTCAAAGACGATATAGAGATAGTGCTGATAGGTTATTGCGTTTAATAAACAATTATGAATCACAAATTAATATCTGTGAATATATACATAACTTGTCATAATAAAAAAATCTTTCATATGTATATTTACGTATATATTTTGCAATATTGTAAATAAATATTTAAATATATAATTTGCTTTTTTATTCGAGCAATTTGTATTTCGAGAAATTTTCCTGTCAAATCATTTATTTTTGAGCAATTGCTTTCGATCAATTGACTTGAAATCGCTAATTCTGCCGGCATAAAATTTTTCATTGCATTTTTAGAGTATGATATGTGACATTTGACATATTTGGTACGGCCATGTACAGAGAATGCTAGATGACAGGATTCCGAAACAGATTTTGACGTGTACACCATAAGGAAGAAGAAAAAGAGGAAGGCCGAGAAGAAGCTGGAGGGAGGGAATTAAAAAAGAACTAGAGGAAAGAGAAATCCCTCCAGGCCTATGGTTAAATAGAGAAGAATGACGGTTAGGAGTCGGAAGGCGTCGGAGAACGCTGTAAATCGATAGTAGTAGTAGTATGTGACATTTGTATTTACGTCCAAGCCCTGTATTTTGACGCATTTTTTCATTTTGTCAACTTTCTAACATTTTATAAAATAAAAGTACAAATTATTACCATGCATAATATTGTGCACGGCAACAAAAATGTTGACAGTTTCAGTGACACTGAATTTTAGAGCGGCATTTGCGATATAAAAACACATTTTCCCGCATTCGACTCCATCCCGACTTCATCCAAAATTTAACCTACTTTTTAGATGCACAATGTCAATTTGCATTCATTTCTTTCTGTCAGGGATAAAATGATCAATAAAATTTTTCAAAGTTTTACATGGAATTATTTTCTTTATTCCACGGCATATGTCAGTATGTAGTTTCTGATTTAATGCAATTTGTTGCACTGGAACTTTAAATACGTGAAAGACAAAATAAATATAATATGTCAGAAAACATGATGCTTTTATAGAGAATGTAGCTTTAAGTGAGAATATCTCGACTCTGATGTGAAAAACTTTGTAATTTCAGTAACACATGTCCGCTATAGCTTAAATCAATTATCCAAAGAACATTCTTCCTTTCCGTGTAAAAATATTTATTATTTTATTTTAAGTAATGCTACTAGTTTTTTTTTACTTTTTGTTTTTCTTTCTTTCTTTCTAAATAATTATTTCCTAACTTAAAAAATATTAACAGTAACAAGAAAACAATATCATGAAAAAAAACCCATTTTTTCTTAATAGGAAAATCAATTAAATACTATTCAATACTCTTCCAGTTTAAATCATAATGTTTTTCTATCAATTTTCTAAAATCAACTGCTTTTTCTTGTTTTACTTGTACAGTATATTTTGATATTATTCTAGGACAAAACTGGTCCATATTTCTGTTCGTTTTTGTGACTATTTATATTTATTCATATCGTATCGATAAACAGGAAAACAGGGGAATCTGTTTATTTTACTAGTGTTGTTGTTGAAAGTTTACTAATTATTTATGAACGTCGTCTACAGGTAGATCTTTCTTAAAGTTGTCTCATTTTAAAACGTGTATCTTCTTCTTTAGGTACCGTCTTCTCTAAGGAGGTTGGTAATCATCACAGCTCTTTTCACTTTTGAGATTGCAGCTCTGAACAAGTCGACGGAACTGCAATTATACCACTTTCTCGGATTGTTGAGCCAGGAGATGCGTCTTCTTCCAATAATTCGTTTTCCCTGTATTTTTCCCTGCATTATGGTTTATAGCAACACATATTTATCCCCTCTCATAACGTGGCCGAGATATTGTAACTTTTTTATTTTAATCGTATTCATGATTTCCATTTCTTTTGTAATCTTTCTGAGGACCTCAACATTTTTTATTCGGTCTACCCAACTTATTTTTAAAATTCTTCGGTAGGTTCACATCTCCAATGCTTCAAGTCGATCGCTCACCTCTTTCTTTAAGGTCCAGGCCTATACCCCATACAGCAGCACCGAAAACACATATAAACGTAATATTCTTATTTTGAGTTGCAAACTAAGGTCTCTACTGCATAATACTCTTCTCATCTTATTAAATGTTGCTCTAGCTTGTCCAATTCTCATTTTTATTTCTTCTGTATACTCGTTGTTTTCATTAATAATGGCACCAAGATATCTGTATTTTTGTATAAAAAAAAAAAATTGTATAAAATAGCTCTATTCTTCAATACTGTTCCAGTTTAATTCATATTGTTTTTCTGGTTCATGGACAAAGTTATCTCGTTCTATTCTAAAACGTGTTTAGAATAGCTTAATTCTTCAATAATCTTCCAGTTTTAATCATAATGTTTTTCTATCAAGTTTCTATCATGACCTGCTTTTTCTTGTTTTACTTGTAAAGAAAATCTTTGTCTTTTAAAGCACGTGGTCTAAAAGATTAATTTATTAAGAGCGGTTTCAACATCCTATCTCCTGATGTTTGTCTACAAAGTTTGTAATAATTATACTCGATCTTTACTTGCTTTATGTTTACTTGCAGGTTTTTTATCCTTTGCGATGTGATTACGGCATTTTGTTCCAATACAGTCCCGTTTCATCGACGTTAAACTCGTGATCGGCATAATAGTCCCCATCTTCAATAATTTTCCCTGGCTCATGTGAAAATATTTTTGCTGCTGCTTTATCTGCTGTAGCACTCTCTCCTGTGAACTTGATATTATTGAATGCATTCTTCTTCAAGTGCCCTCTCCGCTACGGAGTTTGGTAATCATCATTGCTATTCGTATCTTTGAAGCTGTTGCTCTAAATAATTCGTTAGATGTGCACTGAAACCAGTCTCTTAAATTGCGCAGCCAAGATATACGTCGTCTCCCCACGCTTCGTTTGCCCTGAATCTTTTCTTGGATAATTAACTGCAGCAATCGGTACTTTTTCCCTCTTATCACATGACCAAAATATTCCAACTTTCTTTTCTTGATGGTGATCAACAGCTCCCGTTCTTTGTTCATCCTTCGAAGATCTTCACTATTTGTTACTTTGTCTGTCCGAGGTATTTTCAAAATTCTTCTGTATATCCACATTTCGAAGGCCTCTAGTTTATCAATATTGCTCTTGTTTAAAGTCCAATTTTTTTTAGGACAGCTTTTTATGATATTTATGTAATCGTCTTCACTGTAGATTCTTTGCTGTAACTTTAATGCCTTTTCTATGTCTATAAAATCACTGTCGTTTTTTAAAAAACTATGCCCTTAAACCAAAAACCTTAATGAAATATCTTCTAATGTCAAATGATTTTCCAATGCAGCCTTTAACATTAGTACAATTTTTATATTTTGGTTTTGGCCACCACAAGAATCTGACCAAAGTATGAGATGTTTTGTGGATTCAGGAACATGTCGCGCAATGTGCTTGAGCAAACAAGACCCTACCTCCTGAGCTCCTCTACCAGCTTTGCCTTCTAACCATGTATAACAATATCCTTTATTGAATTTGCATGAATGGATACCAGTATTATAAAACCATATCTGTCTCTTATAGAAAACTATATTCGTGGGAATTTTTGGCAAGGGTAATGTTTTTTCCATGTCAAACGTAAGGACTTCTAAACTGTCATCGATTTTTGCCTGTTGCATGTCTTTGTTCATTCTGTTTCTTGCTTCTTCCTGATTAGTTAAATGTATTTTATGCTCCTGCAAAAACTTTTCTTTATCATCGTTACTCTTAGCACATTTTACAGCAGCATTTAGCACATAGATTACAGGTGTCCTTTTTTAACGGCTTACGCCGTAGATTAGAATTTGAATAAAAAAATTTTTTATACTTTTGATAGCTGACTGGATTTTCCACTTCTTCTGAATACAAAGAATGCATTTTCTCAATAGTTATGTGGCTTTCTAAATACTCAGCATCTTGCATTTCTTCCCGTCTGTAATGAGACTTATATTTTGGAAGTCTTTTTATGTGGTCAATAACTTCGTTGAAACGTGTACTGCTAAGTTTATTATAACCACCATACGCTCGTCTCTTATCAACTATACTGTCCGACTTAATCTTCACGAGAGCGGTATTAACACGTTTTGTTGATATTTGGAGCGTTTTAACAAACATGTCAAATTACAGGTGTCCTTTTTAACGGCTTACGCCGTAGATTATAATTTGAATAAAAAATTTTTTTATACTTTTGATAGCTGACTGGATTTTCCACTTCTTCTGAATACAAAGAATGCATTTTCTCAATAGTTATGTGGCTTTCTAAATACTCAGCATCTTGCATTTCTTCCCGTCTGTAATGAGACTTATATTTTGGAAGTCTTTTTATGTGGTCAATAACTTCGTTGAAACGTGTACTGCTAAGTTTCTTATAACCACCATACGCTCCTCTCTTATCAACTATACTGTCCGACTTAATCTTCACGAGAGCGGTATTAACACGCTTTGTTGATATTTGGAGCGTTTTAACAAACATGTCCCGGCAAACCTTAATACTACTTATTTTATATACTCGAGTAAATTGTTTCGCCCGATCACCAGAACTAACTCCATATTGACGCTTGACTGGTTCCTCTCTAATTAGTGTACCTAAATAAAATGTTTGGGAATCATATGATCCTAATTCCCAGTATTTCTTAAACAGTTTTTCTCGTTCTTCCACAGAAACCATCTCACTGCACCTATTCTTACACTTGCACACGTAGTTTTCAAATTCTTTGGAATTAACATGGATACCTCTATAATTTACGTAAGGTTTGTTGGTGTTCTTGAACTTTTTCCTGCTATCACGTGTTTGATTGTTATATTTGCGTTTTCGACCGTTTGGCCGTCTGCCTGTAGAAGTACTTTGATTGCTAACTACATCTTCCAACGGGGCATTTTCATCTTCTGTATCTGATGAAGAGGGTACATAATTCGCATCAGCAATGCTATCATCGGTGTCTTCTGAAAAATCACCCGAATCTTGTAACAGATTATCACCGTCAATGGTAGGTTCCTAAAAAGTATTGAGGTTAGGTTTCAAATTTTTACTTAATCTAAACAAATTTATTTTTGCACACTTTTAATACTTATTACATACCTCATCTTTGTTTTCTTTTTGTGTTAGCTGCACCATATATCGTCCTCTGGACACAGACATAATGATATCACTCGTTAACACTTAAAATGTAACTGAAAGGTAACGGTATATGTAAACACAACCGGAACCAACAATAGAATAACTAGGTAAGAAATTTGCATAAAGGAACCAACCCGTTTGGTTCCTTTATGCAGAATTCTGTAACCGCGTTTTACTGTATGCATAAGGGTACTATCCCACAAATGGCGTGACTATGCACATAAATAGGTTGGTTCTATTTTGCATTTTATAGAACACTAATTTTTATAATCGAAAACTTTAATATCCCAAAACTGCCAAAAGGTGGGTTGGTTCAATTATGCAGAACTACATCCAATTCTAGTTTTTATTTCTTCTGTGATGTCATTGTTGTTATTAATGCTTGTTCACAAATATTTATATCTTCATCAGTGAAAAACAATCTCATTGAAGATATAGGTTCATCGGTAATTCGTTGAGTGGCATATCTGGTGGGACCTGGCACAGGATTTAGTATATTGATGGATCTAAACAATATACAACGCAATTAGTAAAACCCACGAAAATATGTGTAGCACTTGAGCCACCATTCACCGTACACGTGACTGAGGTGGTTGATAATTGTTTCAAACTGTCCCACCGCGAGCAGTATATTTTAAAATCTTTTTGTTCAGGAACTTCTATTTCATTTTTTGAATTTTCGCTTTCATCTTTGTCATGATCAACCATAGATACATGATCTTCTTCAGTAATTTATTTATCTACTAACTCTTCATCACTAGTGACGGTTTCTAAATTGGTAGATTCATATTCATTTTCTGAGTCTTCTTAAACGATTTTTCGTAATTCCTCTTCCGTGAATCCTCCCCTGGAGCTCATTTTTCAGCAAGCGCTTATTATTATGTTTTTAACTTTAAGCGATCAAGTCTGGTACAACACTAAAGATACTCGACAAACGCTTCCGAAAATAGAACCCATAAAATCTAATCACCCTTCTCAGAAAAATAAACAAAACAGACATCACGTACATTTGGAAACACTTCTGGGTACAGGTGGACCCATAAACAATAGATGTATTTCTTTCATTTCAAAGAAAACCAAACTGGTATTTCAAAACGCAAATACATTAAATTGTATATAAACCTTATCTTAAGGATGCCATGAAACATCACGTCTCAAATTTACGATATAATAAATATATAAACATTTGACTTTTACTACTGGATCCAGGCGTACCCAGAGACAATACAAAGGTTAAAATCTTATAAAATAAAAATATTTCACATAAAAAGAGGCCGTATTGTACATATGTGAAATTATTAATATAATTTCAGTGTATGAGAACTGTATTAAATAGAGCTCGTTTAAAATAGTTAGAAGAGATAGTCAAGGGTTACACAGATAATAGCCAAATCAAATTTTTATAGAGTCTTACCAATATTGCTGTTACACACACTCGGGGTATTTATAAGCTTTCACTCGCGATATTCACATACATTTGTACTTCGTACGAGGGGAGTTGTCTTTTCCGATTTCTACACACCTGCCTCACGGTACTAACACTAAGATCAAGGGATAGAGCACATTTGCGTCTGTTGTCTATAGGATTCAAAAGAGGATTTGCAGTATTTTTCGCGTAACTATCAGCAAGAGAGGGAATGTCTGTTATTAGCGGCAGTCCACAGTTAAGAGAGAATGCGTCTGTTTCTACCGATAGTCAACAGTCAAGAGAGAGGGCGTCTGATGCTAGTAGAAGTCACCAGTCAAGAAACAGTCTTTTTCGTTTGCTATTTTAAAACTGTCTGTATTTCTAAAGGAGTGGGATTGAAGTGGGAGTAGGAATAAAGGGTTGGAGTAGGGTAAAGATTTTAAAACCGAGGTGAAGAATGATAGTAATTAATACAGTGGAAAATATGACATAGTTTTTCGCACGTGAAAAATTGAACAATAATTTAATGATAAAAACCGTTAGTAGTTGCTTAGCTTCGTGTAACCCGTAACAGTAAATTAAGTTATATACAAAAAATATCTCTGAACCTGTAACATTGATAATAAGAAAGGTATTCTTAAAAACGTGTTAAAAATGACTGATGTGGTTAATGGTATGTACCTGTGGTACATACTATTAACGACGTTTTTTTTTATGTTTTTTTAATTTATTTTAGAAAGGTTTAAAATAAGTATAATTACTTATGATATCCGGAAAATAAAATAATTTCAGGACATCATAATCAAAAAATTTAAAAAAAGTTCGAGTGGTGTTTTTCTCACAAAATCATGTAATGTTGTTTTATTTTGAGCATCATCCCAAATCGGTATATTCAATTGCCCGTTTTGTGAAAATATATAGATAGATAGATACATTTAGATAATAGATGCTGTCTTTTCGTTTACAAAAACTCTTCGTCTGGTGAGTTATAATTAGTTGAAGGAGTTCTACTTTTATACACCTCAAAAGTTTCTGCAATATCCTGCGAAGCCCTGGTCTCTTCAAAATTGGTATCCCTGTCGATGTCCTCTCTATCGGTAATTTTGTCTACTGCAGAAGGGATGTACATGGCATCAATTACATATACAAGAAAAGTATAAAACTACAACACATAAATATCATGAAATATAGAAATATAGTTCTACTATATATATATATATATATAAATATATATATATATATATATATATATATATATATTATATATATATATATATATATATATATATATATATATATATATATATATATATATATATATATATATATATATATATATATATATTGTTATGATGTATTGTTTGTTTGAATGATGAGCAATTAGTATTTTTAATAATATAATATATAGGGTTTTTATCGCGGTTCTCAAAGAATTAGTTTGTAAGTACTTTTTTAAATTATCTTTATTATAACTATTATGAAACACACATATATATCTAACCTAGCCAATGTAAATTTAAAATAAACTATATTAAAATTCTTATAAAACTAATTAAATTCTATAGACAATGTAAAATTTAAACAAACTATCTTCAAAATTGAAATTGTTATGACACTAACTAAATTATATTAACAAAATTTTGTACCTTTCTTTCACTGAATGCCTAAATGAACTGTTTTCCACTATATAGATTCTAATCACCACTAAATGTCTTCGTACTTCGGTTATCCTTGTTTTTGTGAAATTACTTTTTCCAATTATTAGCTTCTACCAATTTAAGATATTTTCTTCACTAGCATTTATAAACCACCAAGCAAACCAGCAAAACAGCATTTATATTTATTCTTCTTTTCAATATACCAATATCCAATTATTATAAGTTGATTTATACTAATCTCCAATCATAATATAATTTTAATTTCTTCCAATATCCATCCAATATTCTTCTAATATACTTTTTTAATCTTCAATAATTATTTGTGTATAATTATAAATGTGCATTAAAATATATGCATAATTTTTAATCTTCATTTAACTCACTATATTAAACAATTGGACTATTTGTAACTGATTGACTAACTCCAATTAACTTTCATATTTCTTACTAAACTGCCTGACTGACTGACTTAAAACTAATTTTCATACTAAAAACTTCATAACTGATTGACTTTCTTACTAAATTTTCTGACTAAAACTGCCATCTTGAATCCAAATCACGGGTATTTATATCTTTTCAATCTTCCAGAACCATCTGGTGAGAAATCATGTTCGATTTAGTTCTATTTCTTCTATATTGATGTTCTCGAAAAAAGTATATGTTCGATCCACAGACATAATCATTATTCCAGAATGTTCCAACATAAACAAAGGTCAAATTCTGCATTCTGGAGAATTCGTTAATTTTCTATTGATAATTTTGTTGACATTTAGGCTTTTCAGATCAGAATAAACACTTAAATCAGTAAATACATATAAACTAAACATTTTAAACTAACATTATTATTATAACCCCACTTTATATTCGTAAAAATTCTTAATTTCTGTCTGTCACTTACTGTATAGTTGGTTGCCTATACACATGGCTCACTTAAATATATTTACAACATTAAAATACAACTTTTTACAATTATTATATGCTAATTTCTTAAAAATGCCCTTACATAAATAATTTTTATAAATTCTCTAGTATATAACTTCTTAAAATAACCAAATACTTTTATATCTAATATTATCTAGTATATAACTTATAAATTATTTTCTTTAAACACTAATCTTATCAATATATATATATATATATATATATATATATATATATATATATATATATATATATATATATATATATATATATATATATATATAAACAAAGGTAAAAGATATCGGCATAGCTCGCAATAAAAAGAGAAAAATATAATAAAATATGTGTATAAGATGGAAGGCAACCGTATATACGTATTTCTGACTATTGGTCGTCTTCAGTACGGTGCAGCCAAGTTAGAAAAGGAGCATATTAACTTGGGAAATGATCACTACAGGAGCAATGCGACCAATTTGTGGCAATAATGTTAGAAGACTCTAAGGTTTCCAGAACAACAACCAACACATCCACGGAGGAAGCTAAGCTACCCGAAGAAAGAATTGCCAAACGTTTAAAACGTTTCAAACAACAAGAAAAAGGATAATGATATGAGCTATGCCGATATCTTTTACCTTTGTTTTACTATTAACTAGCATTATCCTTTTTCTTTTATATATATATATATATATATATATATATATATATATATATATATAATATATCTTCATAATAATAATATATTTAATCTAAATTTTTTCTTTCCGTTCCGTTTATATTTGTTGTAAAAATTAATTAATAAGTGTGGGATGGCCACAGAATTTAAATACTTTCGCGCAACTTACAATCCTTTGAATTCCACAAAATGAGTTGATGGTACAACAATTTTAAATATGCAGATCTGTGTTTCAAAATTTCTCCAATCTTGATAATTAGGCCAGTTCAAGGTTAATACCCTGGAGAAATTTATTAAGGCATGTTCTGTTGAAAAGAAGACACTAAGAAAATTTGGCGATAAGAATGTGGAAATCCACAAGGAAAATAATTCCTGCAGCTGGCTGTATACCACGTATCACAAAAAGAGGTTAATCTTTGTAAATGGGTATATAAAATATACCCCTTTACAAAGATTAACCTCTTAATGTGGAAATGGTCATAGTATTTGGACTTTTGTAACTGTTTTGTTCATAACCTTTTATTCATTATTTTATAGTCTATTAGATAGCCAAGCAAAGCAGGCGGTCGACTGGCATTTTGCTAAAACGAAATGCTCTAGTGGAAGTGGGTTCGAGTCGTGGTCTGGTATACAAAAAAATGTAAAATAAAAAATTCTAAATTAATCTGTTGCTTAAACTAGAATACGCTGGTGTCTGACCGGCCTATACTGCAGCAGTACGACAAAAGTTGAGGGCATGCGACTTGGTGATACTCCTGATATGTGTATATGCCTGATAGATGGATATTATTAGTTAAGTTCAATAAATAATAATAAATTTGGAGCTAGATTTTGTTGTGCCATTGAAATCGACGTTTTGGCAGGTAACCCTTGGCTTTATCAAGAAAGTATTTATATTTTAATGTCTATTTAAATAGGCATTTCTTAACATTATATTCACATCAGATGGAGGCATTTTTTGTAACAATCTTTTTAGTAACTAAAGAAACATATTTTTCGCCAGAGTTTCTCATTTGCTTGCTTTTATTTTTTTTTCTGCTATCAACAACTCTTCATCTTTTTAGACCGCTTTTCTGTAGTCTCATTTATATCCGTTCTAAATACTTATGTTTAAATCCAACCAAACACGTCCAACCAAAAATAATTTAGTAACTGATGCGCCACTTTACACTCTAGAGTACAACATACCGAAGATACAGGGATGTGTCATACAAACCTTCATTTTCTTATGAGATCGCACATACCAAGGATGTTTCACCCGTTCACCCTTGCGACCTATCATCGCGGTTTACAGTGATGTTGATGCCAGAACAAAATAGTTTGTTTTACATCGCAATCAAGCTATCGACAAAATTTA
Organism: Diabrotica undecimpunctata; assembly: GCF_040954645.1. Taxonomy (NCBI): domain Eukaryota; kingdom Metazoa; phylum Arthropoda; class Insecta; order Coleoptera; family Chrysomelidae; genus Diabrotica; species Diabrotica undecimpunctata. The sequence continues at coordinate 127,791,343 of NC_092809.1, read as the reverse complement.
TTAATAGTTTTTAAACCACGTGATATTCTCCGGAGATACGAATGGTGTGATAAATACACTAAAATGTATCCAGACTCATTCTCATATAAGCATCAAATCTGTCTGAGTGGTATTTCTTAAACTGGTATTCTTCTAGATACTGCCTTTTTTTAATTATAGGATGAACCAAAAGCTGTCGATTTAAAGAATTACAAATGATCCACAACTTATCATTTGAAGATATGGATTTGCTGTCGTCACTACTGTTGCTTACTGTACATAATTTTATAATGTAAAAAAGCTTACTTTCCCGGAACACATGTCAGTCACCTCAGAAACCGCAAAGATCACTGAAAGGAAGGTATCTTCGGTATGTTCTACCCGTCATCGATGTATACCTCTACCACGACCTTCACTGCGCACATCCATGTATATTCGGTATGACCGTACCCGTGTTTAAGATAATTGCACTCTGATACTAATAACGTTTTAACTTGTACCGTTACTTTACCCCCGATTTTGCACGCTGTCGCTAGCGATGTCGATATTAAATAAATTTTAGGCGATGGAACGTGTCACTTGCAATTTATTTCCCGTAAACAACCGAATGAGGCATATTGGCACTTACAACGTGGAAATACATGCTTTAATTATAAATACATAAAAAGATTAACTTCTATGAATAACTAATTTAGTAAAACTAAAGAATCTTCGATGTAATGTATCTAATCAAGACAATTACAAATTAAACCAATTATTAAATACATTAATCCAATATGGCTAAGAGTAGATTATATTTGTTTTACAAAAATACAAAAAAGCGCTTTATATGTTGAAACGGGTAGCTTCCGACTATATTCTGAATCCCTAGTATTATTTTTGTAAAACTCTTTAGAAATTACCGTGTGTTTAACCTTAGACTTTATTTCCTTTTATAGCTATTCAGTGATGTAGAAATATTATATTCCTTTTCAACACTTTTTGAATAAATATTCTTGTATTTTCACATTATCCACAGCAACTAAATATTTGGAAAATATTTCAAATACCATCGCCTTCCATTCTTCGCCGTTCAATGTATCCATAGCATACATTGTTTTACCTTCGTTAAGCTATAACAAAGGTTTCATGACACTTATTAACTGTTATATAAGCTATTGAACCTTTCACATCCAACGAAATTGTAACATTTATGGCTTAACCCAACATTAATTTAAACGTAAATTTTTTATCTGTTTTGATCGGCCTATCGTTGTATTCACGTTCCACAAACTGAGCCGACCTTCATAATGCTTTGATGTATTTTTATTGTATTTCCGACATTTTCCCTCATAAATAATACAAAATTCGTACCGTTACCATATAAAAGATATTTCATATTTGAAAGTCAAACAAAAACCAAATTGGCCTGATTAAAAATAATATTGTTTAGAATTTTTAATGCAAAACCAAAAGTATAAAAAATTGTACGCTTTATAAGAAAATTGTTTTTCTATTGGGTTATACTCGTCTTTTACAAAAGCGGCCGTTCCATGTAAATGTTGATGTATATAAATATATATATATATATATATATATATATATATATATATATATATATATATATATATATATATATATATATATATATATTATTCGTACACTTTTCTAAAATCTGTAGTAGGTTTTCACTCATACCTATATCCATTTTCTAATTTAAGACTTTTCCAGACTGGGGTGCAAAATTAACCGGACACCGGATTTTTCCTAAAAACTGGCGTTTAAAAAAGTTAAAAATGTTTTCAATTGGGTATTTAATAATAAACAAAATTTAAAAGTCAAAATTATTACAACTCAAGATTTCTACACAGAAAAAAAAATAAACAATTAAAAAAATTTGAAAATCTACATTTTTTATGGAAAACGATATGTAGTAGTCTGTATTACCTCCTTGAGCGCTAATTACGGCTCTTATTCGATCAGGCAAACTTCGGATTAAGGGAGCAAAGTCTGCTCCCATTCATCACGAACTGCTTGCTCCAAAACATTCATGGTTTCAAACTGACCATGGTTACATCGAATACGTCGTCCCAGAATATCCCATGCATTCTCTATTAGATTTAAGTCTGCACTCGTTGGGAGCCATGGTGATAAACGAATTCCAACTTCATCCAAGTAATCCCGTGTTATTCTTGTGATATGCGAACGAGCATTATCTTGCATCACACGAAAGTTTTCTCCAACAAATGGGGCAAATGGCACTACATGATCTTTCAAACATTGCTGAATATACTGTTGAACATTTAAATTGCCCCCTTGAATTGGAAATGCTTGGTCACACCATTATATGACCTCCACAAAATCAGCTCTCGGAGTAAAACAACATTGCTGATAACGTTCACTACCTCTTCTCCATATCCTAGGCCACCAATCTGATAAGTATCTGTTAAATCGTGATTCATCCGTGAAAAGCACAGCACTTCAATCGTCAACACCCCAATTAAGATGACCGCGAGCGAATCAAGGCGTTGCCTTCGATGATCTGCAGTTAGTAGAGTTCCAGTGGCAAGTATTCTGGACCTTAATCCATATTTATTTAAGCGTATTCGAACTGTATTTCATATTGTTGTGTCGACAACATTGGAAAACATATTGAATACAATTTGAAAAATCGAGTATCTAAGTTTATATCGTATGCCCTAGTATGGGATAAAAGCACAAATTTAACAGATACTACTCAAATAGCGATTTTTAGCAGGGGTTGTTTAAATTATTGAGTTAAATTGATTGGTCGCTGATTAATCGTGGTGATAAATAATTGATCGATAGGGTAAATAAATAACTTGTTAGACGAAATTTCTTCTCACGTTCTTTATTGTGCTCTTATGGCAACATATGAAAGCATACTGCCTGTATAAAATTGTTACGGCTTTGCCTAGGCCTTACAGGGTTGCCGCCTGGACAAATTAAAGCTTCTGACTAAGAATTTATATTTAAAACAACTATTTAGAACTACTGCGTCAAAAATTAAAATAGTTATGATGATTGCCAACCTCCGTAGCGGAGATGGCACCTGAAGAAGGTCTCTCCGACTTTTTGGTAATGTGGGACAGAGTTTTATCGATTTTTTAACATTGCGTAGCTTGGCCGATGACACTTTCCACATATATCGCACTTTAAATTTAACCATTGCTTTTACGTCCGCATTCGTAAATTATTCAGTACACTCCGCACTATCACTACTTGCAGTTTATTTTGCAGCATTGTCTGCCTCTTCATTTCCTGGAATTCCAATATGGGATGGTATCTAGAATAATATAAAAAATTTTCCATTCAGTTGAGCGGTATGGATTTCTTCTTTTATCTTGATGACCAAAGGATTAGTTTGGTAGACATATTGGATTGACTGTACGGAACTTGGATAGTCTGTGAGTACAATATAATTGGTATTATTGGATGCGTTGACATCAAGGGTGGCCTGGTATAGAGCATATAGTTCAGCAGAGTAAATGGAGTACTCTGAAGGGAGTTTGTGTTTATTTGTCGATGTTGGAGTTATAATTGCAACACCAGTACCTTTATTTGATTTAGATGCGACTGTGTATATATCAGTTTGTGTATGTATTATCTCCTGAAGAAAAAGTAATTATCTTAAAAACAAAACTGTTAGATATTTATGATGTAAATATTTATTCTTTTTGTTCTTTACAACCTGAGCAAAATACGAATGAGTGTTCTTTACAAAAATATAGGTTTCCTCTTGACCTTCCACTATACGTTCTTGATCATTAGAGTCATCTAACACTTTTTTGTCACTTGAAACTTTCTTCCGTAGTTTCAGAAGACGTTTTTGTTTTGTTCGTAGTGAACTTAATCTAGAAAAAAAAGTAGTCACTTACTTTTTTACTAACAATAATGTATTTACAATTTTTACAATTCAAAAATTTACCACAATAATTATTTTATTACTACTTTTACACAATATTTACTAAGAAAAAAATAAAACAACTACTTATTCCTTTATATTATGTTCAAACACACAATTTATTTCGTAACAACGCGTGTTGTGTTGTTACGTAAATATTGCCGTAAATATTGCCTGAAAACATTTGGTTCATTAAGGATAACCCTAAATAAGCATTACTAGGACTGCAAATAAATATCTCTTTTAAAAATCCCTTCTTCTTCTTCTTCTTCTTCTTCGTGCGACTAGGATTACTCCTGTTTGTCTGCCTCTTATTCTGTTTCAGTCGTTGTTGACTGTACATTATCTTTCCACCTTTTTGGTGGCCTTTCAACGGGTCTTCTGCTATACGGCTTGTTGTTTTTATAGATAATCGCTAATCTATCTGGTCCTATTCGGTTTACATGTTCGTTCCAGTTTTTTTTTTCTTGTTTTTATCCACCTGTTAATATTTTGAATTTTGCATTGTTCGCGTATACTTCTGTTGGTTTGTCTGTCTCTTAATGATATGCCCGCTATTAATCTTAATACTTTCATTTCGATATTGTTGATTTGTTGTTTCGCCTTTCTTGTATCGGTCCTTGTCTCCGCTGCATATGTTAGGATTGGTCTAACTGTTGTCTTATATACTTTCATTTTGCTTTCCGTGGTCAGATATTTGTTTCTCCATATGGTTTCTCGAAGGCAACCACTTACTCTTGCCGCTTTTGATGCTTGCCTTGTGGTCTCTGTTCTTATATCCCTGTCACTAGTAATCTCTACTCCTAGGTAAATGAATTTCATTACTTGTTCTACAATTTTGCCGTCTATTTCTAGTTTGCATCTACGCGGCTCTTTTCTGATCACTATACTTTTAGTTTTTTCTACTGATATTCTCATATTAAGTTTGTTTGCTGTGACATTGAAGGTGTGGAGCTGCCTTTGTAGGTTATTTTCGGTATCAGAAATTAGTACTGCATCATCGGCATAGCATAGTATCGTGATTTTATGCGCTCCCATGTGGTATCCGTGTCGTTTTCTTACTTCGTGAATTATTTGATTCATCACCATATTGAATAACAATGGGCTGAGCGAGTCTCCTTGGCGGATTCCTCCTTTTAGTTCTATGCATTCTGTTTCCTCTGTTGGCATTATAACTCTGGTCTTGTTGTTCTTGTGGATTTCATTAATTCTCCTTATTATCTGATGGTCTATTTGTTCGGCTTGTAATAAATTTAAGTTGTCATTTCGCTTCACCCTGTCAAAAGCACTTTTTAAATCTACAAACCAGATGTATGCTGGTTTTCCATATTCAATAGACTTTGTCTCAATTTGTCTGATAAAAATACCGACAGATAATATTTTGGAAAAACCCGCTCGAAATAATCATGGCGCATGTACTACAGATTAAAAAAAATACGATACTGATATTGGAATTCTCTATCAAGTGACAAAGTTAGGCTACGGCCTTTAAAAATTTATTTAATATTTCATGTTTTCCCGGTACTATCAGATGGTAAAAAAAATTAAACTGTTTATATAAAAATATACATTTACCCTAATATATTCAGTCATTTTCGATTTATTCCCTTTTTGGATCGTGATATATTTTACAGGACTATGAAAGAAAAATGGTTCTAGGAACATAGTTCAACAGGTGATAGATAAAATGTGTGAAAGTTCTTTGTGCTCCCATGTTATCTATTTGAATACTGGATAGTCGTATAAATGGAAGTGATTTATCTGTGGAAATAGATGAAAGTAATTTTAAAAGGTAGTGCTAGCTACGGTATATGTCGGTGCAAGATATATGAGCACGTCCTAAAGTTTGTGGAATTTATACTACACTATTTAAATTACAAATACCTATGTAGTATATATATATATATATATATATATATATATATATATATACTGTGTGTCCATCATATGAGAAACTTTTTTATTAATAGTTTTAAGACAAAAATTATTCTTTGTAAAAAGTTCTGCATGATCTAAAACTTATAGCATTAGATCCCTCTGCATAATCACTACGTCCATAACATAGTTATCAAACTCATATTTTTAAATAGATTTAAAATAAGGAGAATATATTGACAGTTGCCAGTCAAAAAGTGGCCGCAAATATTTTTAATGCAATTATTAATAATTAATATTTGACAAAATTTTTATTTCGTTCATTTATTTTTTTATATAAAATACGCTGCTTATGACGTATATGCATGTTTTTTATATTAAATTAAAGCTAAAGTTATAGATCAAAAAAGGTTTTAGTAATTATGCCAATATTACATGTCTGTGTTTATTAATATGCATAAAATTGCTTTAGCAGACAAAGTAACAACCCACAAATTGGTAAGAGAAAAAAATCTGTTGAACTGTAATAAATTAGAAATAAACAAAATACTGCTTACATTCCGGTACAAGAGTTTTTATATAGTGATTGGTGATACATAGTTCAAACTATCCCGTATTACTGATAATGAGTGATCTTCGGTCAATATTGTAACTGTCTGACAATAATTAATCTTGACATAATTCGAACATTTAAGATTAAGTCATGTATTAGTTACTGGATTACTTTCAGGTTATTTATTATAATTTATTTATAATTTATTAATATCATAAATCAATAAAAATTAATTTTCTAAGCGCATATCTTTCAAATTATATCCATTATAGTAGTATTATACTTTTTTGAAATCAGCTTATTTTTATCGATCTAAAAATGTCCTAAAATACAGGGTGTTACATTAAAAAAAAGAGCCGATGACATCATCACTGTAATGTGTACCACCTTGTATAATGAAATTTTATTGTAAAATGTGGAACATTAAATTTAAAAATCGACGTGTTCTAGATTTTTTTAAAAAGGCTTTTCATTTAAGAATTATCGAATTTATTCCATACTTTAGGGACACACTGTAAAAAAGATTTATTGAAAGTTTTGAAAATTTCCTACTACACTCTGGATATTGTATACTTACACTGAGTCTATTTTATATTTAATTAAATGTATTTTATAATTATTAAATGAATCTGACAACCTAGGTACTATGCGCATATTTTTCATTTTGGAATCCGATACTACGATTATTGAATCAATAGCACCAATATCTTTTGAAAAAGGTTAATTAATCCATTTTTTAATTATTAAGATTATGAAAATATTGAATCCCTAACCTAAGTAAATGAATATATGTATACACCTACTTTTATAATCAGTTATTATATATATTGTGGCTAAACACTCCACACGGGGTTACGCCGCTTAAGCTCTCTAGATCTATGTTACGAGGTAGATCAGTCCTCATTTTCTTTATTTAATTTTTCCTAATATTTTTCTCCATTGTTTCCTATCTCGGGTTTTTTCTCTCCATTGCCGTACGCCCGTTCTGTTGAGATCATTTGTTACTTCTTATAGCCATGTAGATCTTGGTCTTCCTCGTCTTCTTTTACCAGCTGCTGTCCATTCCAATATTGAAAATATTGTCGTAGATAGCCCTGATCTCCATATATGTCCTAGCCATTTAGCCTTTTGCTGTTTTATTTTACACACTATATCCACTTTAATTTCGTTCATGATTCGTTCTTTGTCTATATTGGTGGTCATTAATTTTTATTGGTCCTAATATTGCTCTTAGTATTTTCCTTTCTAGTATTCTAAGGTCTTCCTCTTGTTTTTTTTTCATGCTAAGGGTTTCGGCAGCATACATCATAGTCGGTCGAATTATTGTTTTATATATCTTTATTTTCGATTTCTTGCTCAGTAATTTATTTTTTAGAAGTTTTTTATTTGCATGGTATGTCTTATTTGCTGTAATTATCCTTTCTTTAATTTTTGTTTCCCTTTCTCCATTGTTTGTTATTAATATTCCCATACTTAAACTTTTCTACTTCTTCAAATATATATTCTCCCAATCTAGTCTTTTTGTTTTCATATTTTTTGTCAAATCTCATTATTTTTGTTTTTTCTTGATTTATTACTAAGCCCATTACTTTCCCTTCTGCTACCAATTCTTTTCACATACTTTCCATTATTTTTCTGTTCTTTGTTATTAACACAATATCGTTGGCATATGTTATATCAGTTATTATATAATATAATATCATATAATATTTTATATTATATATATATATATATATATATATATATAATATATATATATATATATATATATATATATATATATATATATATATATATATATATATATATATATATTATACATAACAACGATTTACAATATTTTCTCAGAATATAGATCACTGTCGGTTTACTTAATCTTAACTTTTTAAAAAAGTCTTTATCATTACAAAAATTAAAATGTTCAAATCTGCATCAAATATTATATTCTCTCTAAGTTTATAGACATTAAATAGCATACTGATCATACTCTCCGATTTCATTAAATGTGTCTTGTCATCATAGCCTTTTATATAGATGGATATGATTCTTCCTTGTAAAAAAGTTCTAAAAATTTATGTAACGTAAAAAAATAAAAAAAAAACATCATCTAATGTATATTGTTTCAGAATTTGTAAATTAATTAAAAATAATTTTTCAAAACTTATTTCGATCATCGTCAATAGCTGTGATATCTGCTGAACATTTCTTGCCTTAATTGTTGAGTGTAAAAAATTTAAGACATAAAAACTGAGTGCCTTCCTTACTACCGGGCTAAAAAATCCAAATCAGAGAAAAAATACCAAAAGTTATGTTTTATAAAAGTTTATCCTAAAAAATGGTGGAGTCTAACGCGTGCAGCAGCAAATGCAGTCGCAACTCTGTGTGTAACGGCGAGACACCAGAAAAAACTCTTATGTCAAAACGTCGACGCCATAAGACGGTTCATTTCGGCGACAATCTTTTATTACAAGTGTGTGCGAACGCGAATTTGACTTCACACGTTTCATATACGAAAATGGAACCCAATGTCCAGCAACTATTCAGCTTCATCGAAACTGTGTTAAGCGCCTGGGTTGCAGAAGAAGGTTTGACATCACAGGGGGAGGTCAGCGAAATGGACGAGAAAGAAATGCAAAGAAGAAGGTATAAAAAACATTGTGCGAAAGTAAAAAAGTTAGATATTCGAAGACTTGTTATGGAAGTGGCCAAACTAGATGGGTCCAGGTTTCTTGGTAACTTGAGGTATAGGCATATGCATTGGAAAGGAAATCCAGATGCAGAGGGCTGCAATGAACTATTTTTAAGAAAGGTAAGGTCCTAGTTAATATATTTTTCATCTCAATTTCTAAAATATATGTTCTATAGATTCTTTTGTATAATAATTATTTATATACCATCTACAAAATTTTTTTACCATTAAAAGTATTTTAGACTCAATTTTTATGATAGCCTATTCTTATTTCGTATCAAGCAAAATAACAAAATTTTTTTTGAAAAATTCAAATTGGTAATTACACAGCCGAGCATAAAATTCGGGTCACCTGAAATTTGAATTGATTTTAACAATTATTATTCTTGTTTAACTATTAGCGGTTGTAACATAGTTTACCAATGGATTGCTTGATTTGTTGTCAATTGTTGTTGTTACTCTTTTGATAAGCGTTTGAAGTAAAAAGAGCCCCTTATCCTAATTTCTAAAAACCATTATCAGCGTAGATTTTGTTTAAGTGGTTTTAATGTCAATTGTAAATTGTTTGTGTAGTACTGTTACTGTCAGTGTACTCTAATGAGCAAGTTTTGTTGTGGCGGCAAGAATTAGGACGGCGTTAGAAGATGGTTGTGGTCAGGTTGAAACTGCGAGAAGTGCTCTGGTGTAAGTCTCTCGAGTGTACAATAAGTAGGGTAATGGTACGAAAAGACTAGTCTGCTTACTCGAAAACCTGGTTCATGTCGAGCCAGAATTACAACAGCCAGATATGACCGCTATTTCGTTTCTATTGCTTTAAGAGACGGAATGGTCTTGGCAGTTTACCTTCGAAATCATCTGCAAGATTTAAGAAATGTAAACCAAAGTAAATGGATAGTTAGGAGGCGACTTCATGCTGCTAGTTTATCTTCTCGAACTAGTGTACCTGGAACACCGCTTTTCCGTGAAGACCGAATTGCCGGATTAAATTTTGCACCTAGAACACTTGTGTCACTTGAGTCGTATTGTTTTTCGAAGAATCGAGATTCTGTCTCATGGGTTAAGACAATCGTGTAAGAGAGTGGCAATGTCAAAGCGAAAGATATTCTTAAGCATGGGATGCTGAGCGACTCTTATTTGGTGGAGGATCAGTTATGGCCTTAGGGAGGCATATTGTTTGAATCTCGCACAGTGTTAGTCTTCATCGAGAATAGGACATGCGCTTAGGTACCTAACACTTCTTCTTATGGTGCCTATCCGTTACGGATATTGGACAGTAACATGGCTATTCTGACTTTGTTGACTGCTGCCCTGAAAAGTCCGGTAGTGGTTAAGCTAAACCATTTTCGTAGGTTATGCAGCCAGGATATTTTTTTTTTCGTCCTGAACCTCTTTTCCCATGCACTTTACCTTGAAGTATGGTTCGAAGTAGGTCATATCGTTGTTCATTGCTCATTATATGGCCCAAGTATTCTAGTTTGCGACGTTTTATGGTTAGGTGGTCCCTAACTCGCATTATAGAAACTCATAATTTACTGTTTATGATTATTCTTGGAGACCACGCAAGATTTACGCATGATAATGCATGGCACACTGCTCGTATAGTTACTGAGTATCTCGACGAGGATCAGATCACAGAATTTTTTTGGCCTGTTGGCAGTCCACATGTCAATCCCATATAACGTGTTTGGAATGAGATAAAGAGACGTTTACAAAGTTATTTGCCGGTCACCAAATATTTAATAGAGATTAGCAATATATAAATTTTATTATATTTTATTTTTAAATTTCAGACATGTTGTATTTAGGTAGTTTCTATATGGTAGTTTTTCTTAGCTTTTTCTTATATTGGGGAGAGGGACCTCTTCGGTTACTTTCGCCCCGGACCTTCTGAATTGTAGTAACGCCACTGCAACTAATATTACTATGTCGTTTTGAAAATGATTCTCCCATTTTCCACAATTGTAATTTAAATTATTTCTTATACAATAAAAATATATTTATATATATACAGGGTGGTCCTTAAGTAATTGTACAAAAAGAAATAGAAGATTCTACACTTTAAAATATTAGGATATAAGCCAAATTGCTTTAATAAAATGTTGATATTAAGAAAGATACAGGGTGTTAAAGTCCAAATTTAAAATTTTATTTTTCGCTATTACTTTCATGTTTGTAAACATTTATGTATAAAAATTTACAGCTGGGTACTTTTAAATATGAGAAATTATAATTTGATGCAGACTTTGATGTAACTGATAAAGGGCGCCACATATGCCATATATGTGGTATAAATTTGCACTTAACTTTTTTGCTCCTTAAGTTACCTTTATTTGGATAAAAAATATTAAAGATACATTATTTTAACAAAAAAAAGGTAAACCTGTTAATAACTTCAAAACTCAACAGTTTTAGAGATAATCGCATTTTACCAATCAGCTGCATAATTCTGATTTAAGGCAATTACTCCAGGCAACGAAGGAAAAATAAACAAAAATATTAATACTTCTGAATTTTGGTATAAAATACCTTTAACTAAAGTTAAAAGTTAACGAAATATTAAATAAAATTAATATATCAGCAGGATAATTAATAATAGAATTTGACAAAATAACAGAATAATATGATTTTACATAAAATATTTTACTTTTTATGTTAAATTAAACTCATAATAAAAATGTTTTGTTTACAAACCAAATTCAGAAATAGTTAAACTAAATAACATAACTTTTTGTCAAAGTAAGTGTTCGATATGTCCACCATTTTCTTTAATTCATTTGTCAATATATTCGATAAAAGATTATGGTGGCTATAAGGTATAATGGATGAATATATTCTTTTGGATATATATCCAAATCTTATGGTATATTATGAAACTACATCTTATTTATCGAAAAGGTTAAATAATGTATTAAACTGTAATGTGTCTCGTTCATTGGTTACTTATATACAAACGGAATAACCTATCGATGACATTACTTATTATTTATATGATTACGTTACAGCTTACGAGTAACTATAATTACATCTCGAACAAATGGACTATTATGATTTACTAACGAACTAATATTATGCTGAACTAAATTGCCTGTGTGTTTACTATCTTTATAACAATATCGGTTATTAGGTCAGCTATGATGTTTTTGTAAAAATGCTGAGTTTTTAAGGTTAGATTTGTAGCAGAAGTATTATTAAACAAGACACATTTGTGTTATTTAATACCTGAGCTCTAGTTTCTATTTGTCCTAATAAAAATAGTTAAATAATTTACGTAATGAATAATAAGTATTCTTTTCGGATTTTTTATGAATTAAATAAATATATCAATATCTTACCACATTACCAAGGAATATGACTATCACGACCAATCCAACGTTTAGAAAAATTGTATTTAAGTATGTTCTTACTGCCTTCGCTCTAGTATGTGGTGGTGTACCATCTTGCATAAACCACATATTTTGGGTTTTCGGCATTTTACAATAGAGAAAAAGTAATACAAGGCCATTATAGAAACTTAACAAGCGATAGAAAAGGGAAATTGTAAACATGATGACGGCCAACCTCTGAATACGGATACGGCACCTAACGAAGAAGATGAAGAATATTTTCTCCAATAAGACATTTAGCACACCTAACAAAGCATTTTGTGATGTTACATTATCCTCTTTGAGTTGTTTTAATAAGAAGAAACTATGAATTATGCGTATCTACAGATATTCAGTGCTTAACCGCACAAATATCAAACTAAGAATTATTATGCAGCTGACTTATAAAATGTGATTATCTCGAAAACGGTTGAATTTTCAGGTTTCTAACAAGTATACGTTTTCTTTGTAAAAATAATGTATCTTTAATATATTTTAACACAAATAGAGCTAACTGAAAAAGAAAAAAAGTTAAAAGTAAATTTATGCCACATATAAATTAGTAAAACAGGTAACAGGTAATCTTTGAGGCAAAGTTTGAGGATTTTCTCTGTAGGAGTTAGAGGCGGCTCAACCGAGAGCTCATTAATTAATTATTAATAAACGATTTAAAACCATACAATGTGCAGATATTTATTAATTATGTATGGTATTATGTATAATGTTTAAAAGTTTGTATACTTTATATGTATAACTTCTTTAACGATTTTTTCTTTGTTACAGGTAAGAAATAAAATATTATTTCGAAATTTTTAAATTTCTATAATGTAAGTATTATATATGTATATTTAAATATTAATATTTGTTAATCGCTAAAGGTGCCAAAATGTTTAACAAACTTACAATTTACCATTTTATTTTTTGTTAAGTTTATGTAATGCTTGATAAGGGAGCTAGAGCTCTTTAAAGATGGCGCCTTGTAATTAGTTTTTTTTAAATACCTCCAGAACGTTTCTATTTAGAAAAATGAAAACTGGTACGATTATTTATCCTCTAGAGTTGAATCGATTTTATCAATTGCAAATTTCTAGTACCGAGCATAGGCGTCCGTTTTGGGTAGGTCAACGGTTATTTTAACGCATAACTTTTGTCTTTTCCTTTTAAACATTCGTGATATTAGATTTATAAATATTTTCAGTTAGTCTAGTACTAAAAGTTACTATTGTTTTAAGTCGATAGGATACACGGTTTTCTAGAAAAATTGATTTGAAACTTTTTCGCTTTTTTGTCATGTGAGTTAAATTAATATTTTTTGCACTAGTTAAATGTGGACCTGTCAACAAAAGTATAACCGCTGTTTTTATTGACAAATTGTGGTTAGTTCGTAAAGTTTATCTTTTAATTTTATACTTTGTGGCATTTAAACAGAACAATTTCAATTAAACAAAAATGATTTTTACTAATGAGGAGTACGCTGATATGCCTTAATCGTGATTTCACTCACTAAAGCTCTTTATCAACGATTAAGAGAAACAGGTTCAGTGGTCCTAAAAAATGATGAAAGAGGTCGACCTTATAATTTAACAGCAGCACATGAAAATGTTATTTTATTGGAAGTTAAGGAAAATTAAGAAATTAGCATTCGAAGACTATCTGCCATGGATCCCACAATTCCAAAATCTTCCGTAGGAATTACTATTTAAATGGGAATAAGCCACAATTAAAGGTTAAAGTACGTTTATTGAGGGTTCAATTAAAAAAAACAAAATTTGTTTAATTTACTAATGTTGGTATTTTGAGAACGATTTCCGAAGTGGAAATTGAAACGTCAATAAACGTACTTTAACCTTTAATTGTGGCTTACTCTCATTTAAAAAGTAATTACTCTAACATGTCACAAGAAAATAGCTTCAGAACAATTTTTCCGTAGGAAATATGTAACACAACGAAAATTTATATCCTTTTCATTTTGAAAAGGTACAAGCACTGCTACAAGCAGATTTTTCAGCACATGAAGAATTAGCGAGATTGTTACAAAATCAGAAAAATCAGAAGATTTTTTTTAGATACATTTTGTTTTGCAACAAAGCTGCATTCACAAAAAATTGAATTTTTAATGTGCATAATTATGTAAAGATAATGTGTATAATAATGTGAAGAGCAGTAAGCTGCAGTACTTGGGACATATAATGAGAAATCAAGGCAGATACGAGCTACTTCAATGCATTTTGCAAGGTAAAATTGAAGGAAAAAGGGCCCCAGGACGAAGAAGAATATCCTGGCTTGCTAACCTGAGAGCATGGTATAGAAAGACCTCAACACAGCTATTTCGTATAGCAACCAACAAAGTCATCATAGCCAGGATGATCGTCAACGTTTGGAACGGACAGGCACCCTAAGAAGAAGTAGATAATGCACAATTTTAGTCGTATGTTGGTGATGATCCCCACTTTGTTCAATAATTATGGCATCAACATAATTTTAGCATCAACGTCTGGATAGGAGTAGTTAATGATTATCTACTTGGGCCTGTGGAAATGCCTGCTTGTTTAAATGGTGCTCATTACTTACATTTCCTGCAAAATTTTTTACTTGATTCGCTAATTAAGATGCCTTTAAATATTCGGCAAAAATTATGGTCTCTACATGACGGCTGTCCGGCCTTTCTTAGCAGAAATGTACAGACTTTTTTATAATAACTACAAAGACCACTGTATTGGAAAAGGCGGTCCAGTTATTTGGCCAGTAAGGTCTTTGGATTTTAATCCTTGCGATTATTGGGTTTGGGGATACATAAAAGCATTAGTTTGTTCCGTTTCGATACAAAATCGTGCACAACTTAGTTAAGGATACAAGATGCTTGCAACGAATTTATAAAGACCTTTGGAATTTTTGTTAGAATTCAGCGTCCTCTAAGCAAAAGGGCAAATTTATGCATAGAGACTAATAATCATTAACATCGATCATCTTTTGTAACTATTAACTTTCTGATACTTGTTCTTTTATGTTAGTTTCGTTCCATCGTAATCATTAGTTTGTTTTTAAAACTCCTTAAATTAAATTTTGTTTTAATTTGATTTTTTGCTTCTTTTTTTAAACTTTTTTACAAATTGTATGCTGCAATTATTTAAACAGAATATAAAAGAAAAATATATTTTTTCTTCAAACGTCAAATAATAATGACATTACTTATCTAACTTGATCCTGTCAAAGTTTGATGTCTCCGCCGGCAGCAGTTTTTTTTCCCCATTTCTTTACGGCGGAGGGAAAAATGTTGTCATAGCAACAATATGAAATATGCTACAAAGCAACAATAAAATGTCATTAACAACAATTAAACATCATTTTTATTTATAGTAATATTAAAAGTACAATTAGTTAATGAGGCATTTTCAAAATTGAAACCGTGCAAAAATGTTCCCGACTCTTGATACGCATTGGTAATTGTTGATGATACTGATGGTCAAGAACAACTTTCAGCAATCATTCCCGATGTTGGCGAATCATGAGGGTTTAAAATTTTTTGAGCATTATTGTTCTTATTTCTTATTGAATCCTCTATATGTCTTTCGGCAACCGTGCTTGATTTCCAGCCCCCATGTCGTTTGAGGCATTCTAGATTTCCTCCTCCATCAATTAAAAGTGTTGCTGAAGTTCGTCGTAAAGAGTGACCCGTGTATGCGCTTGCATCGTTTAAATTTAAATAACTAGCTACTGTTTGGGCTACTGCGCTGATCAGATGTATTCCCATGATGCTTTGGTAACACTTTCCATTTTGGTACTTGATAAAAAATCGGTTTTCTGTGAAATTTTCACGCCACAGTGGTGCATACTTTTTATACAGTTTAATGTAGTTTTGACCAATTATCGTAAAAGATCTAATTTGTCGTGTTTTACTGTCTGGGATTTTGATAATTATTACATTTTCTTTATCCTCAATGTCCACAGTCTTCATTTTTACCATTTCGTCGCAGCGCCAGTAACCCCAATTAACAAAACAATCTGAAATATTTTTATAATTTAGTAGAGTACACTACATGCTTTGCAATATAATTTTTTTACCTTTAATCCTAAATACAACTTATCTGGCACTTCAAACAAAAATTTATCAAACTCGTCTTTAGTCAAAACTTTAGACTTTGCAGTATATCCTTCGCCTGTTTTTTTCAGAAAGGCACGTAACTTTAAAAATTTGATTATATCATCAATTTTTTCTAATAACTAACTCGCATTTTATCATAGAGTATCGTGACCATATTGTAGAAGATTTCCATTTATTTTCATTTTCGATTATATTAAAATATGCCAGTAAAACGTCTTCGGTAACTTGCCGTACTCCTCTTGTATCGCACCACTCTTGGAAGTGCTTGTACGCTAACCGATACTTTATTCCGGACTTGGAGGGCCAAAAACATGCTACTGCATCATTAGCCGCGGACCCAATTTCGTTTAGGTTTTCCATTTTCGCACTAAATTTGCGCTTGCGGTTGCAACAACAATAAGCTGTCTTTAATAATTGCAAACAACTGTCAAACAACTGTAACCAGGGAGACGCAAATCCCACCTACGACTTAATTATTTTAATTTCTAACATCTAGACGACTTTGATATTTGTCACAGTTAATTTCGAGTAAAAATAGCGTATGAATTGTACTATTTATGGTTTAAAATTGCTACGTTTAAAGAAAAAATAGTATACTTTATTCGGCAAAGAAGCGACTTTTCTTGACTTGCCCTCTATTACGCGCCACACTTCGTTTGGCGCGTAATATCGGGCGCGTCAAGAAAAGTCATGCTTCTCCGCCTCATAAAATAATATACTATTTTTAGAGGAATCCTCTAAAAGGTTTTCAATTAGATACGGCAACATCGCACGTTGATCATGTTTAAACTATTTGTAAGGTAGAAATTGGCCAAAAACTAAGTGCCGGAGGCCAAAAACTTAATAAAGAAGAAGAAATTAACAGTCTGTTTGACCTGCTGCTTGACTTATTATTTTATTATTGAAAATATATTTTAGTTTATTTCTGTTGGCTAAGTTGCTAAAATCTTCAGTTCTTTAGCAATTGCAGATATCATGCAGATTGCAGATATCATCATCATCAATGATGATCCTTGCAAGATCTTTATTAAATCTAAAAAGTTTTCTAAATGTTGAAGTGGGTAGCTGGAAAGGATTGCTCATATCTAGTATTATTCTTTGATGTAATCTTAATTCAGCTCTAGAAAAAGAAAAATTTGAATTTTGTTATAGGTGTAACACGTGGATTATAAGGTAAACTAAGACTTACCTTTACCTTCGCTAAATATATCATAATAAGACAGTTGTCTTTTTTATTTGTTTATCTGCACTAAAATATAAAAATAACAAACTAAGTATTAAATCATATAAACTCAATAAAACAAAAATAATCAAATGATATTTAACGGACTGCTAAAAATAAGAGGACAAGTTTTGACATCTTCCAAAATATTCTGTCTTAGCGGGAGTTTTAACGGTTTAGGTTATGATTTTAACGGATGCATAAGTTACAGAATACAAAAATATTTTCAGCGGACGCTAAAATTTTAGAGGCCTCTGAAATTTAACGGAAGTGTTACAGAATACACCCCATTTTCCTTAATAATACCTCTAGTTAACTAGAGATGAACGGAGCGTCTTGTAGATCTAATTACTGAATAACTAAAGATATTGCAATTTAGTGTTCGTGGTGGAATTACGTATGCCATGTATGTTTATCTCGGATTTTAGTGTTATATGTTGGTAATGTAATTGGAATTCTTGTTTCACTTTGTTGTTTAACTTGCAAATGAGTTTTATTTCCTTGCATAATCCTAATTTGCTTTCTAAAACTTCTGTTTTTAATTTCTCTTCTTGAGCTATTCCTAAAAAAATAAGGTTCCAAAAGACAAGAAACAGGTTACAACGTCATACCTTTCAATGGATCTAAATTGCTAATTACTGTATTTAAAAATAATTGGGATTTTTATTTGACAAAGTTTTCAACTTAATTTAAAATTTTAATTATTTAGGGTATAACTTTCTCCCGCTTATATTAATTACTAATTTTTTAACTTTTAATTGGAATTTCTGTTTAAATTAAATTAGTAGGACGCTTTTTAAATAAAAGGGAATTAGTTTTAGCATAAAACAGTATTTTTTTAAATTAGCACAACGATGGAAGGAGAATTGGATAGGGAAACATATAGGCGTACGGCAATGATAGAAAATGGTCCAAAAATGGTATAATTTCCAAGGTTACAGATCATCTACACAATTTGTTTACTCTTGTAAACTGGAAGAAAAATAGAAGAGCACAGTATTGTAATATTACATTTATTATTTAATTATCATCCCAGATTTAGCCATACGGCTCACACTCCCTCTAAGGGGAAAATTCACTCATCCCAGATACCTACGGTATCAAAAGGATTGAGCTCTGGTGGGACTCTTTCCGTGTTATTGAGCCCTAGGTATGCTGAAGTATCTCCCAAAAATTTTCGTACACATCTGGACGTTGAGAGAAGTACAGCTTTCTGCATGGTCTTGTAGAGATGTTCATTCAGACCTAGCTTTCTTATGTTTTCTAGGAGGTTCTTCGGAATGACTCCAATAGAAGAGAGAATAATAGGTATTGTCTGGGTACTTTCCATGCTCCACTGTCTTCGTATTTGAATTTCCAGATCCCTGTACTTGGCGATCTTTTCGTTTTGTTTAACACGAATATTATTGTTGTTGGGTACCGCCACATCAATTAGTATTGTTTGTCTCTTTAGTTTATTAACTAGTATGACATCTGGTCTATTATGTGCCACTGTTTGATCTGTGAGCACAGTGCGGTCCCAGTATAGTTTGTAGTTATCATTCTCAAGTATACTTTCAGGAACGTATTAATAATATGGGAGATGGTTTGTTTGGAGAAGTCCCAGTTTGATGGCTATCTCTTGATGAAGGATCTTTCCTACTGTAACGTGCCGTTCCTTATATTTAGTTGCAGCAAATGCCTGGTAGCCCCCGGTAAAGGGTTCGTAGGGAGCAGTAACTGGCACTTTCTGCAGTAGAATTGAGTTAGAGTTAGAGTAAGAGAGAGTTTAGTTAGAGTTCTATTGCTCAGTATTCATAAATTGTAAGAGCGCACCTAGTTTCGTACAAGAGTTTATTTTTGGTAGCGGTGGTCTGGTCATTATCATTACTATTAATATTTATTATAATTAATAGGCAGGGTCAAAGGGACCTATTGTGCCCAAAAACAAATAAATTACATTAGTCACCTATTAGTAAATTACACAATTACAAAAAAAAATTACAAAATTACAATTTTTAGTTTAAGAAAAACAATATTTTAACTATAACATAAAACGGTCAAGTCTGTTTTTGAACGCGTAAGTAGAGGGAGACAATATTATCACTAAAATTATTCCAGCTCTCAAAAGCTCTATTTGGTAGAAAGTTTTGTCTTGATCTTGTAGAAAAGTTCTTTTTTTTTCTAAGTTTAAACTGGTGACCTCTGAGGTGTTCACTTTGATTTATGGTAAACATTTCGTCTCGATTTCTGAGATTAAATTTTAATATTTTAACTATAGTAATTGTCTCCACGTTGTCGACGAAGTTCAAAAGAAGTTAGGTTAGCCATACAAAGTCTTTCTGTCTAAGAAGGTCTTCTTAGTCCCAAAGGATTTCGAGTGGCTTTTCTTTAAACGTTTTTCAACAAAACTTTGTCTCAAAAAAAATCGGAATACCGCGTTGGTCCAGCGTATTTAGGAATACCAGAATCGGTGTTACATAAAGAGTGTAAAGTTTATATAATGACAGCATTAAAAACTCTCGAAAAACACCTTCGAATAAGATGTATTCTGGAGTTCGCACTTTTACAAATATAAGTATTCTGGTTAAAGCGAGTTAGGCTGCTGTTTACGATAACACCAAAGTCGTTATACTAGAACTCAGAATCTAATGGTTGCCCGTTAACAAAGTACGGTACAAGTGTGTTATTTTTACCAATTTAAAGTAATATACATTGTTTCGCATTTAAGGATAGTAGCCACTGAAACACAAAGTTTAAATAGAGTCGAAGTTTATTTGAAGGGTTAGCTGGTTTGTGATTCAATTAGCATATATTTTTGTAACATCAAAATACAATGATATTTTACTTAAAACATAATAAGAAACTTGGCTGGTATAAGCCCTAAAAAGCAAAGGTCGAAGAACAAAACCCTAATGCACTCCACTTTCCACTAACCTGTCTTGTAAGAAATATTCGCCAACTCTAACTTTGTAATGTCGATCTGTCAGAAAATCATCTATGCAGCAAGGTAAAGTACCACGAACGCCGAAAAGCTCATACAGAACTCTACGCTTAGAAACATGGTCAAAAGCTTTAGAAAAATCTAGATAAACAACGTCAACCGGCTGAAAAATGTTATGGAATGACGTCTAGTCGTTAACACAATGTAGGAGATTAGGTAGAGTGGAGCGACCAGAAAAAAATCCGTGTTGCTGTGTTGGAATAATATGTTCCTGGAGAAGGAATTTGGTCATCTCCTCGGAAATAATGGCTTTAATGACTTTGTCAACTACTGGCAGCAAGTTTAGTTATCGGACAATATTTGTTGAAGGTCGAGTTTGTTGCCTTTTTTAAAAAATAGCGGTGACGGATGCTTATTTTTAACTAGGGAGTAAGGAATTCTGGATAAAAGAAGTTTGCATAGATATTGTTAAGGGTATTGCAAGCGTGTCGGCGGATCTTTTTACCAGGTTTATAGCGAAACCATCTAAACCAGTTAAAGCGGCTGTGCGAAGTTTAATTAACTGTTGTTTGACATGATCAACTGTGAATTCAACTTGCTGCAAGGGTACGACGGCACGATTACAGTTATATGCATGGTAGATAGCCATCAATCTTAAATAGCCAGATTCTTTAGTAGGAACCTGTGAAAATGCTAAAGAGGGAGTTGCGGCTCTTTTTCAGAAAAGCATAAAGTCTGGTTGAGGTTTTAAAGTGAAGGAATGAAAACTTTAGGCTTCATAGGAGGATCGTTTGTCTTTGTAGACTTTTTTAATGTAACCACTTTCAATAACACTTGCTTAAAAATTTTGTCTTAGAGATGTATCGCTACGCCATTTCTGTTTCTTGTTGTGTCGTATCCAGAATAATAGATATGGTGTTTATCTATAATTCTTATTCCAGAAGAATTTGGCCATCGGACTTCACTGCGTCCTAAAATATCTATGTTCAGGCGAGTCATTTCTTGAATATTTGCTGCTTTGCCTGCTTGGTATATGCTGTGAATATTGCACGTACCGATACTTTTAACTTTTGGGACATTATTGGCTGACTATGGGATTCTTAGTACCCTCTTCCCACTTAAGGGGTGCCTAGGACTGAGAGCCATTTGTTTTGGATTTTCAGCCATTGTGATGTCCTGGGGATATCTTTACGGATCTTTATTGTGGTAGTCATTCCGTGGCTTTCCACATCTCAATGCCCAGCTCCAGGGCAATGAAGTGCCCTACCACATGTCAGTTCTTTCACCTATAGCTGTTGACTAACAAGTGGGGGATTACTTTTACCGATAATCGTTCGGTTACTTCGCAGTATCAAAACCGGTTAAATCATAATTACTGCCTGTGATTATTCAGTATCAGACCGGTAAAGAGATTTTTCTCTACAGCTCCGATCCTGTAATGACATAGCTGCTGCCCTATGCAATGCTCTCAGTTGATCCGAGGGTGTTTATTTGCCAAAGCCTTATTCACACCTATCCCACATATCTGTAGGACGTTCCCTATAAGCCATTGTTACGCGCCGTGTTGAGGTTGAGAACTACCTCCCTCCGAGTGTGTTTTCCAAGAAGTACTGAAGAGCCCCTACTTAATTTAGAACCCCTTCTTCTTGGAAACTACACCGGCACACTGTCCATACAAATTCGTCAAACTTAGCAGAAAGTGAATCTTAACTGGCATATAGAAATTGCCAGTCATTAAATTTGTCGGTAGAAAAATTATAAACGAAATTTGGTAATTCTGGGAGTGCCATTAATGTATTTAATAGTTAAATGACGTTCATTGCTATTTTTGCGAGTTTCTAGTTCGCTTCAGAATTCTTTTAAACGTATCTATTGCATGAGCGTTTTGTCAATTATTGAGAATTTTTCCATGGCTTTGTTCTCCAGAAGTTTTGTTTTATCTCTCAGAATATTTTTAACGTAATATTCTGAACTCATTACAACCTTTATCATTCGGGAAAATTGTTGGTTTGCTTTGCCGACTCTATAGAAGGTGATTTGCTTTTCCTGGCAGCCAACAGTTTCCAAGACAATGTTCACCTTATTTGCGTCATATTTTCTATCTTGTGCATTTCTAGAGAAAGATTCTAATATGCCTCTGATCAGAATATTTTTGGTACGTGTTATGCGATCTACAAGTTAGTTAGCAATATTATCTGTGAATTTGGTAGACTTACATAAATCAATCTGACTGAGCTTGATTGAAGCTGAGATTATTAAACTCAGTTATTTTATTATTAAAAACATCAATTTTCGTAGGAATTTTCATTTTAAAGTCTAGCAGAAGATCTTTTATTTCCGAAATATTAGATATTTGGGCTGCAAGACTTACAAAGGATACTCAATTCAAGAATTTTCTGTCGGGTGACGCGATCCTCTAAAGCTAAAGAAAGGTCGTTGCATGTTGTGTATTTGTCGCTTACATCTGTCGCACTGGAGTTTGCGGTCAGCTATCACTATGGTCTTCCAACGGTTCAAACAAAAAGGGGTGGACGGCATGGTCTGGTTTTTCTTCTATATAATTAGTAGTGGTTTTACATTAATAAATTGTAAAATGATACTCACGGTAATTTTTTACTGTTATTGCACTTTTTACACAAAATTTTTACAAACACTACTGACTATTGGTGTATAGAACAATCATGCAATATTTTTTTGCAAAATAATTATTTTTACAGAGTAAATCTTGAAAATCAATACGAGCACAAAACTTTACGTGTGTCGTTAACCTACTAGCAGGTTTTGTGCTTTTTTTTATTAAAATAACACCAATAAGATGCTTTAGGAACATTACATTATGATCAAACAATATAATCAATAATCAACTTTTTCTAGCCTAAATTATTACTAAAAACTTAGGACTAAGAAAAAAATTCACTAGTATTCCTAAGGTTCTTTTAATTTATTGCATAAATAATAACCTGTACCATCACTTGCAATATACGAGGGTGGATTGATATTAAACTGGCTTTTGATAGAAAAAACAAGTTTTTTGGAATTATCGATTTATTTCTCAACATAGTCCCCTTATAGCTCGATACACTTAGTAAGGCGATGTTCCAATTTTTTATCTCATCCGAATAGTTATTTTGCTCGAGCTCTTCAAAATAGGCCGAAGTTTCAGCGACGACTTGATCATTTTTTGCGACACGGCGTCCTCCGAGCCATTTTTTTAGGTTTGGAAACAGGAAAAAATCGCTGGCGGCAAGATCTGGGGAATACGGTGGGTGTTTAACCAATTCATAGCCCAATTCGTGTAATTTTGCCATAGCGACGGCCGATGGGTGAGCCGGTGCATTGTCTTGTTGAAAAAGCACTTTTTTGCGTTCCAAACCGGGGCGTTTTCGACGCAATTTGGCATCGAATCGATCCAATAATGCTGCGTAGTACTCACCATTGATTTTTTTTCCTATTTTCAAGTAGTCGATGTGGATGATGTCCTTCGCATCCCAGAAAACAGTCGTCATCACATTGCCGGCCGAATGTGCACTCTTTGCCTTCTTCGGCGGCCCTTCGCCGCGTTTGCGCCACTGTTTCGACTGTTCTTTGGTTTCCGATGTGTAATAATGCACCCAGTTCATCAACGATGATAAATCGGTGAAAAAAATCCTTCAGATCGCGCCGTATCATCGCCGAAAGCGTCTTCGCAGTGGTCACACGTTTTTGCTATTGATCAATTGTCAGCAAACGCGGCACCCATCGCGCGGAGAGTTTTTTCATGTCCAAATAATGGTGAATAATATTGTGTACGCATTTGTAGGAAATGTTTAGGACCTCTTTTAACTCGCGGAGCTTAATTCGACGATCTACCATAATCATGTCATGGACTTTGTTGATCATTTCCGGCATGGTGACTTCATTTGGCCTCCCAGGACGCTCATGATCAAAAACACTTGTACGACCACGAACAAATTCAGCTTTCGAAAATTTTACTATTGCTTACGAAGGTGCAACCTCACCATAAACTTCGTCCAGGTCGGCTTTGATTTGCACATTCGTTTTACCCTTTTTGTGGAGGAACTTAATCACCGAACGATTCTCGACTTTTTCCATATCTCCGAAAACACAAAATTTGCTTGCTTTTGACGGCTGTAAAAACCAAACTAATTGTTTTTAAAACTTAAAATTTTGACAGACGTCATGTCATGAATGGCAAATGACAACACCGAAACCAATTCGGTATCAAGTAGCGCCATCTATCAAAGGCTAGTTTAATATCAATCTATCCTCGTATTCTACTTACTTAATTAACTCAAAAGGTTTCTTCATCTTGTGTCTTCAAGCCAGATCCGCGTTATCGAGGAGCTGGATGGCCTCAACATTGACGTGTTGAAGAACTCGTTGTTCGATACTCTTGGCAAATTTTTCAATGGTCTTGTTAACAGTATCTTATAAATCTTGTAATGAAAACGGTATATTTAGGGAAATTGGATCACATTTTTCATATCGATAAAAATGGGGATAATTATAATTTAAGAACGCCAATAGATTGATGTTTAAAAAATCTTACCTGTAAATAATAATCTTTTCCGAATAAGTTTTAAGGCCATATCTTCGTAATAAATGCAAGTTTTAGTTTTGTCAACTTTCTACATTATTTTCGATATTCCTTGCAGTTGTGCGAGATCCAACGTGGGAAGTAATTTCAATTTTTAAATTAGGTTACGCTTGCAACTACGGGTGGAATGATTGAGACATTTCCTATCCATTTTACAGAAAACGACTTTATAAATTGCTACGTATTTTTAGATGATGGAAAATATATTTATTTGACATGAATACTTGCCGATGCATCTGGCTTCGATGTTTCTTTGAGTGTGTTTGTAAAAACCTAGTGGAAATATTTGTTCCTTTATAATAAGTTATAAGTTATAAATATTCTGCTTTGGATGGAAATATAAACTTTAAAAATTTAAAGAATTCGTAAACTGATTCATGTTTAATTTTATGGTATTTAAATAAATATTGATAATATTTAAGAAATAATACCCTATAATATGTTTTACTTTATCGAATAATTTTCTAATTTTTCAGTTTATTCACAATAATTAGTTTACCTAATTTTTTTTCTACTTAATTTATTCTACCACTAGAAAGAATAAAGTTGGAGAAATTGGTTGCTTGTATCCAGAATATATCACGAGCGATTTCCCAACGAAGGAAGTCAAATGCAAGAGCTTTTAAAAAATTAATGGATTGTTTTGTTCGCACTGGGTCAGTTGTATATGAAAAAATTGAGAGAATCGAAACTTAGTAAAGGAAAGGAATATGATGTACTGGTAGCTACCATGATACTATAACTAACAAGATAAGTCAACGCGCATGTTCTTGCATCTCTCTCGCACACCTGTGACGTAAGCCCGAGACAACTTTAATGATGCCAAGTTAAATGCTCCATCTGTTGCTATCCTGTGTGCTTTAAAACTTAATGAATGATATTTTTATTTATTTATTGATGTAGTAAAGACTTTGTATATTATATTCTTATATAAATTTTGTGGTGAAAACATTCAGTTTACTGTGTTAATATCACCTAATTTATTTATCGTACACAACTTCCTCTCGACTACCTGTAGCTACTTTATAAAGAAGACTAATTATTTGGTTGCCATAATGTACTGTGCAGTGGTGGGTTGTTTAAACAATTATAATAAAAAAAGTAAATATTTTTCGAAGTGTCGTTTTTTTGTGTTTCCTAGAGACAAACAAATGCGTAAAGTATGGGTCTTCAAGCGTTTTCAGCGAGACAAATTTAATGTAGAAACCGCGAGAATATGATCAAAACATTTTACAGAAGCTGACTATTGTTCAAAAGAAAAACTTAAATGGAATATTACTGCTAATAGTATAATTAATTATTATGAAATTGTCACTGAAGAGATCTTTTCCTCGCTAAACCTTCCTAGTGGTGATACAGAAATTAACCGTGAAAATTTAAATGACAGTCATCAGGATTTTATTAATTCAAATATAAAAGACCTGGAATGGAATTGATTGAAAAATTTAGCCGGTTTCATTTCATTTAAGTTACAAAAAAAGAAATACTTGGATATATTCCGGACACTAACGATAAATCGTTTACTTGGGTAAACCACGTTTCTGAGGGTAGTTTACTCAAACCAACACTGGAATTTGTAATTAAATGTAGTGAACTGGAACATATTTTTTGTAGTTATAATCACAACAACAATAAATTAAAAATAGCTAAAAATTATTTAAAAAACCTAACAGAAGCTGCAAAATACGTAAATGTTAGCGAAGATGTAAAATTACTTTTTTTATATGTAAAATGTATTTATTACTAATTCTAAATAAAAATATTAAAGATAATTATTACAATATCTGCAAGAGAAAAATCACGAAGTTATGTTATGTTTCAAATTCTTTACATTTTACCGGCCTTATATTTAATTTATGTTTTGTAGCAATATCTATTTTGTTTGTAATACACACAATCAAATCGAAGATTCATATATTTCTTTAATTAATGTTACAAATTACTTATTAATTTTCAAACCACGTTTTCACAGAAAGTAACTAGTTATGACTTCTTAGTGCATGATATGGCATCGAGGTATACTTACCGTTAACAGTTTAAGTTTCGAAGTTGTTTATTACAGTAATGGAACAACGTTGCCATATGATGCATCGTTAAAATAAGATCTACACAAGTCCCCTGGCTTTGTCAAGCTATGACGTCATGCGCAAAGTCGATTAAAATTAGAACGGCAAGTGAGCATACCTTGTTTGCTATAGTGTCATGGGTAGCTACTACTGAAGATCCCTACATCAGCACTTATCAAAGTTTACGTCAACATGACATTAGTCAAACTTTAGCGGCAAAAATCATTTAAAAACATAAACTGACAGTCAAGAATTGACAATCGATGATTATCAACGCAGATTAGCCTTTTGTCAATGGTCTCAGCAGCAAGTGCAAAGAGACCGATTTTTTTTTATTATGTGCTTTTTGGAGATAAGGCTACATTTCACAAAAATGGAACGGTGAATCAGCATTTTCATTACAATGCATTAAGCAACCCCTATTTTGTTAACACTCATATTCAACTAGGTGGTCTATAAAAGCTTTTATTAAAATTGACTTACAAATGTTAAGAAATGTTTCTCGGTCATTTAAATATCGGTTACAGACTAGTACAGACTTAAAAGGTGGACATTTTGAACATTTACTTTAGACTTATTTCCTTAATATCGCAATAATTGTTACATTCATTACATATTATTATGGTTTATATTTTTTGTTAGTTGCTTGGTGTTTACAGCTATGGTGGCTGTAGTACGGTACCATGGATTCATCAACAGATCCTGATATGGTTTCACCAACCAGCATATATTTTCTAAATCAATTATTTAAATGTTCTATAAGTGATTACTACTTAAATGGGCATAAGCCACAATTAAAAGTTAAAGTATGGTTTTTGGCGTTTCAGTTTCCACTTCGGAAATCGTTCTCAAAATACAAACATTAGTAAATTAAACAAATTCTGTTTTTTTGTTACTTGGTGAAAGATTCTTCTAATAATTTAATTTTATCTGACTCATTTATATTGACAATTCAGACATACTATATACATTTTAAAGTAGACGACTTTAAAATGATATTGCAAATATTGTTGAGTTGCGTTCCTGGGACGACTATACTTGTAAGATAGTTTATTCGTATTCATATACAGAACTTTATTCAAGTTTAAAGACTGTTTAACAAGTTATCAGAGAAGATTAATTACACCTTGTTATAGTAAGACCACTCATTTTTATGGAGTACCGAAAGTTCATAAAACAAATATACCACTTCGACCCATTTGTAGTACCATGAATTCTCGTTGTAGTGTACTATCAAAATTTGTATTAAATATGATACAACCATTTGCAAATAAAAATGACACATTTATAAAAAATACACAACATTTTTTAAATAAATTATCCAATATTGAATTTAATTCAAATAATACTTTGATAAGTTTTAACATAAATATTTTATTTACGAATGTGTTATTAGATAAGACTTTAAATATAGTCAAGACAAAATTAGAGAGTGACGATACATTGGCACCTAGAACAAGACTAAACATATCAGCTATAATGAAGTTATTAACATTATGTACTGATAATATATATATCTTCAACTAAATAATGAATTTTATAAACAAAATTTTAGTCTAATAATTAGCTCTAGTTTATCTCCATTATTAGCCGATATATTTATGGAAGATTTTAAAACAAATATTATTTCTAAACAAAATTTAAAACCCACAGTATGGTGAAGATATGTAGATGATGTATTCTCAATATGGCCTCATGGATAAGAGCTGTTGAATTTTCTGAAGATTTCTGAATAATAAAAAAAACATTTACCATGGAAAAGGAATATAATAAGACACTACATTTCCTGGATGTTTTAGTCTCTAAGAACGATACTGGATATGAAACTCAGGTGTATAGAAAACCAACACACACCAACAGATATTTAAATTTCAAATCAAATCACAATATTAATATAAAAAAAGGAATCAGTAAATCCTTATATGATAGAGCCAAAGTTACTTGTTCTAACGAAAATTCGTTCTTGGAGGAGAAACATATGTTAACATCTGTTTTATTAAAAAATGATTATCCTTTATCTTTTATAAATAAGGAATTTTCAACAATCGACCGAATAGAATGCGATCAGTTTTATTTAGGTGAAACATCAAGGCCATTAAATGTTAGAATAAGTGAACATTAATCTTATATTAAAAATAGAGAATTTGATAGATCTCAAATATGTAAACACGTATGGGATAATGAACATAGGGTTTATTGGAATGATATCAAATATAGTACCAAAAGAAACGGATGGTAAAAATAGAAAAATTAAAAAAAGCGGCTCTAATTATGCTAAATGAGACCAATTGTGTCGCAAATTCCTTGGCAGAATATAGTAGGATCTGGTTACCCATATTAAAAGAGGAAGTTATTAAAAGGAAAATACCAGTATTAGTAAGTCGGTAACATATAGAGAATACATCATTTATGTTATTTCAAATAACAAACGTATCAAATCATAATTTGGCGTTGAATTGAAAGTAAACTAAATGCATGACCAATTGTGAGGTTTTTTTCCTGGTTTTCCCTCATGATTTACTATGGAATCACTAACAGGAGATTTTTACTGTCATCATGGCATGTGTTTGACTTTTTAAAGACGAATTACATGCTATGATTTTTTCTCTCGGATATTCTCAAGTTAAAGTTGATTTCATGTAATCAAATGAACTATCTTACAAGTAAAGTCGTCCCAGGAACGCAACTCAACAATATTGGCAATACCATTTTGGAGTTGTCTACTTTAAAATGTATAATGTATATCTGAATTGTCAATATAAATAAGTCAGATAAAATTAAATTATTAGAAGAATCTTTCACCAATTAACAAAGAAAAAACAAAATTTGTTTAATTTACTAATGTTTGTATTTTGAGAACGATTTCCAAAGTGGAAATTGAAACGTCAATAAACGTACTTTAACCTATAATTGTGGCTTATTCCCATTTAAATAGTAATTACTCTTACATGCCATAAGACAATAGCTTTAGAACAATGTTTTATAAGTGGTCTTATTTTAGCAAAGTTATCATTTTTTGTAGCAGTGTTATCTGAAAAATGTAAATTTTGCAAACATTTCTCTAAACCTATTTCTCGACATTGCATTGGCGATTGCTTCGTTTCTGAAGTCCAAATCCAAACTCCAGTACATGTCTTTTCTGAGCCTTTAAAAATAATCAAAAATCAGTGGGTTTGCAAAGAATGCTTTGAGTTCTTCAATCGCAACCTCAAACGATGTGTTCGAATTTTTGTGTCCGGTATACTTTATAGTCTCTGTTTTTATATATTCAAAGAAATTCTGACAAGTGTAAAGAAACATTTTCTTGATGTTTATCATGGGATAAGTCACCTCGTTTCCACATTTATTAGAAGGTCATCATCGTTCTTGTGGCTCACATTGTGAAATAAATGTTGCCTTAGCTGCTTCAGTACAGTTCAGTATCTTTGATGAAAACTTATCAGAAAAATCAATGAAATTCACATCATCTGATGATTTCGAATCTCCATCAGAATCTTCCACTGGAGAATAAATATATATGTCTGTAGAATCAAATTGCTTCTCATTTAGGTCATCAACTAGATTGTTCGAAGTATTAGATGAACAACTCGTTTTCTTTCCATAAAATGTTTTCACATCCATAATTCCAAACTAAAAAGAAAAACCTCAATTATAAATATATAATTATATATATATATATATATATATATATATATATATATATATATATATATATATATATAATTATAATATAATTATAGCAACATATACAGCCAAGTTCCATTTTTGGAATATACAAAAACTAGAGGTTACTCGGTATATTCAATTTGAGATTAAGCATTTAAACGATACAGATATATTGTGTAGGCACATAATATTACTTAAACTTACTTCGATCGCAATATTTTGGAAATTTTGATATGAATCACACAACAAAAGCTACTTATACGAAACCAGTGGGTAAATTCAGTATACACGTGTTGTTTTGACAGTACCGAACATAAATAGTTTATCAGATTTAAGACCAACAGTGACATCTTTTAACCGGCAGCGAAACTAACAATTGTTCCAGATTTGGAACATGTCAACAAATGGTCGAATTTGAAACATAAGTCAGTTGATTATGTGGTAGTAGTGTAACTTTTTGCCAAAATATGAGACACATCAAACATACCATTCAAAAGTTATGATGAATGTAATTTTCAGTCAAAATTTACAACTCACCCTGTATATTATAAAACAATGGAAGCAGACACTTTTTAATGATCATTTATTATTTCCCAGAGGCCTCCATACGAAATAGCAGTATGTACAGTTCCTCATTACTTACCCTGTATACTATAAAATACTCAAGTATTTTAAATTGGGGGTTGAAGAAAGACACTGTTGACGTAGGATTGTTGCCTTTTAATACACATTCAAGAGAAGACTTAACATATTAAATTTTCAAAACATAAATCTTAATAAACACACACACCCACACGGGGAGAAAATAAAGAATTTTTTGTACGCGACAGGAAGTGAAATATATTTTTACTCAATTGGGAGAGAATGCCTGTTGTTTACATTTTATTATCCGTTATTCTTTTTCAGAATATTTCGTCATAAAAAGCATTTTAAAATGAATGCCACTTCAAATTCCATTCTTATCTTTCTTTTCAACTTTTAGCAGGATTTTAACACCCTTCTCGGGCTCTTACTGAAAAATAAATACTTATTTTAACATCAGCGTCGCCATTAAGTAAATTGTGTTGTTATTAAAGGGAAAAGTAAAATAAAAACTAATTTATGAATAAACATAAAAAAATGAAGCCCATTCTTTAAGCCCTCTACCTTTAACGAGGTAACTATTTTTCTTTTTTTAATTTATGTATCTTGATAAGGTTTTTATATTTTGTTTACTAAACTTTTTAATACAGTTGATGAAATAGGAGAAATATCGGATGATTTGCTGACTTCTACTTTTATTGCAATTCCTAAGCAAAACAACGATTAAGAATGTAAAGATCGTAGAACACTAAGTTTAATGAGCCGTACTTCTTTTTCTCTTCTTCGTCAACCATTTTCCATTTTGAATGTAGGTCTCTCTCAATTGCTGCCATCTTTCTCTATCTTGAGTTAAATTTACGTCATTTATTCATCTCTATTGAGGTTTTCCCATGCTTCTTGTCATCCTACCTAGACTCCATTCCAGGATTCTCCATATGCACCTGTTATCATCAGATATGGTCTGTTAGTCTTAAGTAATGCTTTGACACTTTTAATTTTAGTTTTCCCATTAACTGTAAGTTTCATATTTCATTTTTTTTTCTATAGTCAACCAACCACTTTAACAGATTGTTTAGTCTAGTTCCTACATTTACACTCTGTGTCCACTACACTTGTCTCCAAACTAACACCTAGATTATCACTGACATGTTTGAGTGTGAGATCTAGATTATACAGTCTACATATAGTAAGTAAAATAATTTTATCCTTTATCAGTTGGTTTTTCCTATTTTAGTGGTCATTTGGACTATGTTGTACAGTTTACATAGGTTGTATGAAAATGTGCTTCTTCTAAATGTGCCTATCTTCTAGAGAATTTGGCGACCACGTTTACTCATCTTATTCTATTCACAGCAGCTCGAAATAGATCAGTTGACGTTAGACCAGTCCACTTCCTAAGATTTTTCAGCCATGATATACGTCTACATCCAGGGCCTCTTTTACCCTTAATCTTGCCTTGTAGAATCAACTGTAGAAGTCGGTATTTATCATTACGCAATTGAAGGTCCACGGGAAAGAACGATCAGACTCACATTTTGTACAAATCGTACGTTTTGTACATAATTTGTACAATTTTAAAGTTTTAAGTCGTTTATTTTGGTTCAGGAAAATTAAATAAAAAATGTTTAGTTATCAGTTTATTACTATAAGACTTTTTAATACCAAACTGTGAAAAAAAATAATTTTCTAATTATATATGTACGATGTGAAATCTTCAAATTTGTAATTAAGGAGCTTCTGATCTATTTTGCGCGTTAAATGTCGATTGGTGGATCGTCGGCAAATTCCACATCACTAACTTTATTCGTGCCGGCATCGGAAACTAGTCCTTGGTAAAAGGAATGCGCTTCAGGGTTTGTCAGGAATTGGGTTGGGTGCAATCAATCGTGCAACTTAGCAGTCTTAATAGTCTTTATAGCATTATATAGCTTCTTTAGTGGAACAGGTTTCAATTTTCTCTTACGTGCCTGATTTGAGGAAACTACCACGGCTGTAAGATATAGGCCACAATAGTGGTATTTGTGTAACACAAACCTTGGGTGGTTTTTTTCTATTTTTAAAATCCTGATAGGCCTAGTTGCCGTAGGACATTTTGGCACATAAAGATGGGATGAATCCTCGGTCAATGTCTGAAAGTTAACTTCATCTGCACAGTTTATTACCTTGAATGGTGATGGTTTAATGCGACTATTTTTTAATACATCTCTCCAATCGTCCGGTATTTCCGTATACTATTTGGAATTCACAAAACTCATGTCTTTATCACATTCTAGGTAAGAGTGTCCACGAATAGGAAATATCACTTTCACTAGGTCGAATCGATTAAGCTTGTGCACTAGTGCACTAGTGCACTACGTAGTGGAGAAAGCGAACTTCGGTAAAATTTTTGTTTTGTCCGCCTCACGAATCACAAAAAATTATTAGATGGCGTATGTTTGAGCCCAAAATATGCAAAATAAAATGTTCTAACATCGAAGAAACATCATCGGCACCCTTTCGGGCAACACTTTCGTCGTACTTATAAAACACTGAAGTTGCAGTTGACAGTACATGAATATTAAATGATATGAAGTTGAGTTGTCAGCGATAGTAAATATCAGATGTTGAGATGTTGGGAGTGGGGAGGTTTTTTTGGTAATCCATCGTTATGGCTTCCATTGTTTCGTTTTTTCGTAATTCTTTTCTATTTTTTTTTTTCATGGTGTAAAACTTTTCGCTTTTCGGTAAATGGATTGTCTGTTCACGCATTAGTGTCTGCAGTGTTGTTGTCAATGATGTTTTGTTTTCTTCATCAGTGCAGTTAGCAATTTTATCCGTCGTAATTGCAATGTTAGCTTTGAAAGTGTCGCAAGAGCTACATGTATCTTTACGTGGGTAGCCGAATGATATGTTGAAATTACTCACAAATATCTCATGAAATGTAGTGTAGCCTATTTTATTATTATTGTGTGATTCATTAAACATTCGATGAAGTTTGGCTGTGAATATATTTTACTAGTATCATGCAAAGAATAATGAGATTTCCTACCTTTCAGAGACTGTATAAAGCTCATTACCATTGTTCTTGTTTTATCGGTCAACTTATTATGTCTGTTTTTATGACCGCCCCGTCCATCTTCTTTACCATCGCCAAATTTAAGTAAATTTTTTTCTATGGTTTAGGGTGTAAAGACAAAAATACTTGATAGCAAATAACAGTATCTTGTAACGAGCCACTCCAATTTACCCGAACTCTATAGCTATAAGAAGATTGATTAAAACTTGCTTCAGCTTCAGGTTTTTGGCTTCTCTAACAGGTATAACCGTGACAAGACCTATTAAATATTTGTTTTGAGCATTGTAATCCCCTAACTCATTAAAATGAGAAATGAATCGTTGTCTTTCATGCAAAGGGATGA
This sequence comes from Diabrotica undecimpunctata, assembly GCF_040954645.1. NCBI lineage: Eukaryota > Metazoa > Arthropoda > Insecta > Coleoptera > Chrysomelidae > Diabrotica > Diabrotica undecimpunctata. The sequence goes on along the minus strand of NC_092809.1, from coordinate 127,756,425 downwards.
CTTGAAAACAGTTCTAACGAATGTACAGTCTTCCCTGACCTCGTGAGTGATGGCACGTAATTTTTTCATTACATCACTCATTTTACCGGTTTTTCTTCGCTTTTTGACTTCATCTGGCTGGTTATTTCCATTAGATATATCACTATCACTATCATCACTATTAGATATATCACTATCAGCAGAATAGAACTGACGCTAAGATGCTATAGATGCAAACGACAATCTACGTTTAGTTACAAGGTCGTCGGAATCTGATCGTTATTAGCCGTTAGCGCGAGGAACCTGATCGTTCTTCTCCGTTGGCTTATATCTTTCCTCTTTATTATCTTCTGTACGGTAATCGTTATTGTACAAACGAAACCATGGTTGGGTTCTTTCCAAGAAAAGCTAAAATATGGCGCCAATATCTAAATTCCGACCAAAAATGGAGTCTGATCGTTCTTTCCCGTGACCCTTCAATTGGAAATGTGCAGATCACCACAATTGTGACTGCCAATCTAAGTTGTTATACGTCAGATGTCACTTTAACATTTCCGTTGAGACCGGGAGCCATTTGTCTCCTGCTGCCCTCAATGTAGCTTCGAAATAATTTTTTTCGTGTTATATTTTGTGTAGATGTATTTATTATATATAACATTCATTGACGTGCTGGATAGCCAACATTTTTGTCGAAGTAAGTTATATAAATTTTTTTATCAACAATCAACTTCGTTTGTTTTGTTCAAAAGTTTTTTTTTTAAAGTTAACTAATTTTCTCTCAATTGAAAAAACATTTCTTGGCTTATTTCAGATGAACCTGAAGATGCTCTGAGAACAAAGGTACTTGTGCAAGATTTAATAAAAAACTGTGCTAGATATCTGCCTTTTATTTGTAAAAATCATCATATCTGGCTTTGTGATTGGCACGGCGCCATTTCATTTTTGTAATTTTTTCCACGATATCCCTGATCTTTGTTTTACGTCTGATTTCGGTGTTTCTACTCTTGTCTCTCAGTAACATTGTAACGAAATTATTTTGCTTACCATAGGGTAAGAACATGGGGGTAGAAAAATTAGGGGCAGAAACTATGGGGGCGAAGATAAGGCAAGCAAAATAAACGCTACTAGTGCGAACGACACTCAGTTGGTTGTTGGAGAGCTGGGGTCGTGGATAAGTTGAAATAAATGGGTCGGATTGGGGTATCTACACAATGAATGAAATAAAAAGGTTACTTACATAAATCTCCTGGACAAATGGGCAAAAAAGACACCTTTTTTTTGCCAAAAAAAGGCAAAGAAATACCTCTAGCTATTTAAAAGGGACGCCGCTTCGAGAAAACTTCCTGGAAAAAAGAAAGTTTCTTCCTTCCTAAAAAGTAAACATACAAAAAAATCGGTTCCCTGTAAAGTCGGTTTTACGGGCGAAGATTTTAAGTGACAACGTCTTTTTCTCGGTAGAATATTTATTGATATGAATATTATTAAATTGCACTATAATAACAAGGAATTGAATGAAAATAAGAATTGCACAAATTTTAACTATAGAAATATATTTTGTTTACTAAAACATTGTACATGTAAACTTAAACTTAACTAATTTCTATTTGAGTGATTTTGTTGAGGATAGGACGATGATAGGAGAAATATGAAAGGAAGTGTTTCTGCTGTAATGTGTCTTGAACGCCAAGAACGCTCGAGAAAGACAGAGACACAAGCACGCACCGATTCAACGCGCCTAATTCTCTAGTGCTGCGCGCGCAGCGGACCGATCATGTTTGAGTGGGAGAGAGACGCAAGGCATTCGCCGGTCCGGCGGGCCTCTCTCTCGTTCGGTGACTCATCGTAACAGACGTGAGCGGGCGTTACACTTTTTCATGAATGACTCCGAGCCACAACCTAATTTAAGACGTTGTCACGTCAAAAGGTTAGGAGATTTTCTAAAATAAAAACAAAAATGGATCAGAGAAACAAATTAAAACGTATATTTTTGTCTCATACAAACAGTTATCAACACATAAATGGCATAAAAAATATACTATATAAATAGTTGCCAAATACAGAATAAAAAAACTTACATGTGTCCGTTTACAAACTCCGTTTACAAAGGGGTTGGAGATACTACAAAAACTTACAAATATTACCGCACAGAGATTAACCTTTTTTTTAAAACAAACAAAACAAATAAATATCGAAACAAATGAAGCTAGCTGTCATATGTTAGCATTAAATTAAAAAAAAAAACAATTAAAATGACAACTAAGTTAAACCATAGAATTTACAATTTATTAATTATTACAAATCCTTTTAAAGTTTAATGAAAGCAATTATTAATAATTATCAAAAAAAATTGTCTGTCTTTACTTTAAAATTTCAAATGTTAATTGTTACCTTGATTTTACTGTTTAGCACTTAACTTTCAAAAAAACTTGTTAACATCTATGGGACTCTATCTGGACATATTCTCCAACAGGGACAAAGCAAACCATTTCCATACTCAGGGACGAACAATCAAGAGATGTAGAATTATTTTCTGTGGAGGAAGCAAGCTGACAACGGGGACATCCTATATAATAATTTTCCAAATTTCTTTAGTGCCGGTTCACAAATCTTATGGTGATTACTATGTTCTAAACTGCCATATTGCAGAGAGTATTATCACCTTAACCGGTCTTAAAACATAACACAAAAAAAATCTTTCTACTCTGGCATCTCTTGCTTCACTCCATTGTAGCACGTCTGCTCTGCTTGGGGCTTAAATGTCGACTCCTCAATGCCTTACATTTTACAAATTTCAACGCAAAATAAATTTCCCTTTACGTCTCACAGCTAGTTTTTGCCTACAAACTTAAAACAAACAATCTACCCTTTTTGACCTCGTTCTTAGCAACGAACCAACAAAAAACTTCTTGATTATTTACTTTTAAATTGGTAAATTGGAAATTTTTTACCTCACAATACATACAGAAATTAGGGGAATATTAATGTAAACAAAGACAAAAAAAATATTCTCAGTTAATATGTCTTAGAAAAACCGTATACCTGACTTGCAATATTATATTAGGGGACTCGAAACAACTTTTAAATATTCCAGTTTATTGCGTTTTAACGACGAAAGATAAAAACAGCTGAATACCAAAACTTGATATTTAGAATCTCAACTTAAAATGCCATAATATATTGATCGTTTTAAAATTCATTTGCAAACAGAAAAACGAAAATATTCCACCAAATTTAAAACGCTACAACATTTCTAGCATTTTGCGTTCCATTGACCTTTGCGTTGTTTCTAGTTTTTTTAGCAGATAACTTGGTAAGGGCTACGGTTTCAAACCCATAGGTAGAAACTGGAAACTGGTTTTATACACCTTTTTCTTTAATTATATAGGAATGGATTTGTTTTTAAACATATATGGTAGTTTACCGAAAGCGGCCCATGCCATTTGTATTCTTTTTTTCATTTTAGAACTTTATTTGGTTTTTTCAGTTTTTCTCAGTAGCAAAATTTTTCAATTTTGCTTATACAATGCGTACACAATACACCATACACATACCATACACCATACACAAAATTTTTAGATAGGTATATGAAAAATTTCACATGTTTTATTTTTTTTGCAATTCCTTGTTAAGCATCGCCTACGTTTATTATTTGATTGCTTTGTTGTACCCCTTGGATTTGTAACCGCTGATGTTGCCCTGTCCTTAATCGTACGATCTTTTCGTAATTCTGTTGCTAACTAAAGTAGTAAATTTTTCCTAGATAATAAACTGCCAGTAACTTTCTTATATAAAATCCAAGCATTTATTCCTGCCATATTTAAATTATAAATAAAATATGTGACGACGTCTTCTTAAATGCTGATTTGGTTAAATAATGTCTGGTCATCTGATCTACAACGTCTACATCGTATTTTGTGTGGTTTTAGTTTATAATGGTTACTATTATCTATGCCTATTTCAATATTATTTATCACCTGGTGTAACTAACCATCAGTTTGTTAAACCATTTATTAAAAATTTTTCTAAAGGTAATACGTGACCTTATCTGTAATAAATGCGAGGAATACCTAAGTGACACACATTTTGGTTTCTGTAACAGGTTTGGAACTAGAGAGGCATTGTTTGGGATAAACTTAGTTGCTCAAAAAAATCGTGATATATATGTAGATATGTGCTGTTGTTTTATTAACTTCCAAAAGGCATTTGATCATGTTAAGCACTCTATATTGATCAAAGTTCTAAGAGACAATGGCTTATATGGTAAAGACTTTCGCATAATTGCAAATTTGAATTGGAATCAAAAAACATCAGTTTTGATAGACGGTTTGGAATCACAGTACGCCAGGGATGCTTCTTGTCACCACTGCAACATTTACTTCAAAATAATTTTCAGAAATGCACTTTCTAAAAAACAAGAAGGAATTTGTGAACGGTGAAGTCATCAACAATTTGAATTATACAACACAGTGCTCTTAGTATCTACTCAAGGAGATCTGCAAACACTTGACAGTGTCGTTGAGAGCTGTAAGGAAGCAGGTCTGGATCTGAAGATACGAAAAACCAAAATACTCTTAATAAGTAAACAACGAAATAAGACTGTCTATACAGATCACGACATTATTTTATTGACCATACAAAACAATGGCAATCGCTGTGACACGTTTCCACCTCTATATTCATTTCACAGTAGGTACGAATTATCGTAATTGTTACATTGACATTAAAAATTTCAAACGAATTTCTGAAAGAATAAAAAAATTAATAAAATGCCATTACGTTGTATACCGTTTAATGGTACTTTCAGGGTCATTCGATACGCGAAGTAATTGATTTATTTATTGTTGCCTTCGAAAATAGGCGCCCACAAAGTGTTACAACAGTTAAAAATACCATTAAACATTTTCAAACTTTAGGATGTGTAAACAGTTGTAAAAAGTGTCATGAAGGTAATGAACCACGTGCTAGACCTGCCGATGAGAAGCGTCAAAACAGGTATATTGATATCTGTGCTTTTGTGGAAGCTAGTGAACCCTGCAATAGTGTACAAATTGCTAGAAAAGTTAACGTGAATGCCCGAACTGTCCAGTGAGTTCTCAAAAAGAATGGGTATCACTGTTTTAAGATACAACCAACACAAGAACTGTTTCCGGAAGATAACTTTAGGCAGATGGAGTTTTGTGAATTTATGTTAAATAAACAAAATTAAAATGTACACTTTTTAAATAATATTTTATTTTCTGACGAATCTTAATTTTCATTACATAAAAAACACAATCTATCCGTTGCAAGGTATTATTCTCGGAAAAATAAGCTCCTCTGTGTTTCAGTGCGAGCGCAGTATCCGCAAAAGTTAAATGTTTGTACTGGGATGTTAGGCGACCATATCGTCGGTCCATTTTTTATCGATGGAAACCTAAAAGGGCCGAAATATTTACAACTTTTACAGAATGGGATCATTCCGGCAGTTCGAGGCCTTCCCGTTAATTTTCACGAGGTTTATTTCCAACGGGATGGGTGTTCGGCTCCCAACTCTAGAGCAACTATTGACTTCCTCAGTCAAACGTTTTCTGATCGACTGATAAGCACACGTGGTACAATTAAATAGCAGGCTAGATCCTGTAACTTAGTACCTAGCGATTTCTTTTTTTGGGGTTTTCTCAAAGAAATCATTTATAGGCATCAGTTTGAAAGGGCCACAACCCTAGTCGAATTAAGGGCAAAAATATTTCATATCTCTGCAAGCATTACACCAGCCCTACTCCAAAATATGAGAAGAAATCTGTATGACAGATTTGGTTACTGTTTAGCACAAGGAGGTCGAATATTTGAGCCCTTAATTCAGTAATCTGCTTTCCTAATTTTGATTTTTTGTTAGGTACATTTTACGAAGTTTGTAGGTTCATAATTAGGTAGTATTTTTTATGTTTAAGTTTGGAAGAATTCTATTGTTTTTTTTTTTATTTAAAAGTACAAACGATTCTTATTCTGATTTTTTTTTCTTTTTTCTTGTCTTATTGTTATAAACTTTGTCCATAAAACTTGTTTAATTTTCAGTGACCATAAAGCATATTACTTATTTACTTACTTATTTATTTGTATTGCTATTAAGGCTGAAAAATATCCAAAAAATTAGTTTTAGAACATTATAATAAATATACTCTAGAGATGGGATTACAATATATCTTAATTGCTATGGTCAACAAAACAATGTCGTTATCTGTATATATAAATGGCAAGTTGATCAAATTGTTTACTATGGATATCAGTCAAACTGTAACACAGAGAGTCATGCTGAAATCACATGCAGAATTAAGCAGCCGGAGCTACTTTTAGAAGGATGTCCATTATGCAACAGAGACCCAAAATTGTCATTACGGATTTACCTACTTCGCTGCAAAAATTTAAATTTGGGTTACATTATTCGATCTTATGTATTAAGATGCTAAAGTTACCAGTGGAATTGATAACATGGCAACGTACGGCTCTACATGAGGTTGCTGGTCCTGAGACAAAGTGTCTACGAGGAGATAGCAGTTGCAGTTATTAATAACAATATCATACCTGTAAATTAGTTCTTATAGATACATCATAAAAAGCAAACTATTTACTTTATATAAAAGTTTAAACAAGCAACTTAAATATTAATATTTATTTCAACACAGCGACAATTTCTTTTTTAGATCACCTACACCTCTGGAAAATTAAAAGAGAAAACGAAGGAGGAAAATATCTTCTAGATGAAAGATAAACATAATTTGTATTTTTACCCTAATTTGATGTATACTTCGCACAAGGGGTGTTAATTCCGAGTTCATTTTGTTAGCTTATGTTAAAATTTTGATTCTCGTAATTTTAGCACTCGTAAATGTTTTACGAGCTGAAAAAGACATAAAAATTTAGAGTGCAAAAAGTATAGCTGAGATAGTTTGGGAGTTTTAAAGAGATTTTAAAATTTAAAAGCTTGCAAAAAAACTATATACCACTTTTAAAGTCTTTGGAACTATTAGTTATGTTTTAATATAAGTGTAGATAAAATTATAACATTTTTAGAGCCAAAGTTAATATAAAAATATGGATCAGTCTGTTCTTACTTAAACTTTAATTTAATATACAAGAGTTCCCTCTAATATTTCAGCATACTGGATAAAACAAATATTTGTTATTCTAAATAGTTTTATTTTTAATAAAATTAAATCAATTGAAATCAATATATTTCGCCTTGTTTGATCCAATTTTTTAAATATTGTTTTTACCAAGTTATTATAAAGACAAAAATATAATTGATTTAAAAAACCGCTTTGATAATATAGGAAAATCTGTCAATAATGGGCACTAAAAACAAAAGAACAATTGGCCGTTATATAAAAGTGGTCGCTATTGTCAGGTTTTACAGTCCATAAATACATAAAAAAAATTGGAGCTTTTAGCCCAGTCTGGTTATGCAAAAATCATCGATTTCACGGCAAAATTTTTTGCAGATATCTGAAGCTTTTAAGACATAGGTGGGGGTTTCTAGATGACGAATAGATGAAGAGGTACTCGTATTTTTACCTTGCGTTTTTTTTAAACAATAATTTATGGTCACAATTTGATTTTTTGGCTATAAGCTTTTTCAAAGATTGTGATTTCACAAACAATTGTAATATCTTCTATATTTTTCAAGCTACAGACTTGTACGTACAACCATTAGAAAGCTGGTATACTCCATTCGCTTAGCTCGGGCATTATTTTGACAGATTCATTGTCGGAAACCTACAACACAACAATTCCTACTTCTCAGTATTAATAGCTCAAGTATCCAACTATTGCAGACTTCTTTCTTTAAAAAAAGAAGAATTATTTCAAATAGTGGAAGTGTATACTAAATCCATCAAATTTTGGGTAGTGTATATTTAAAAAATATATTTTAGTTGTTATAATTTAACATAACTATTTATTATATGGTGCAGATAAATAAATATTGATTGTCGGTAATTCGAAAAGTTCAATTTTTTTTTAGTATTTAGTTTATTTACTATCTATTAATATTGGCTATGAGTACGTGTGCTTGTTTGTATAGTAATTTCCAGCCACTTTTAGTCTGTCAAAAAGTAACTAACTTCGCAAAAAAAATAATTACTAAATTCACTAGACAGTTCGGACTGGGAATAGCGCACCGAGTATAAAAAACTCACATTTAAAAAAAAACCTTCTATGACCAATAGCTACGAAGTTAGCGACTATTTTTTAAAAAATTATATATCCATTGTTTATAAACATTAAGAAGTAGAATTTGCACAAATTTTGAATGAAAATCTAAACTTTATATTAAAACTTATATCTATAAAATTTATACAATTTTTCGGAACTTACAGCCTGTCGAAACGAAGGTATTTTCGAAAAATCGACATAGGAAAGTGGAGGGGAAACTGTTTCAGCTCCACGCTCCAAAATTTCGCCAGTCTCAGTGTGTCTTTAGAAAGCAATATACTTAATTCTTCTTTGGGTAAAATATTTTGTGTATTTTGAACAAAAAAGTTTTAACTAAATTTATTTAATTACTTTTTGATTAAAAATTGTAAGTAATATTTAAAACTATTGAATAAATAATTAATTATAATAAAAAATTATAAAAAAAACACAACGATACACTATCTTTAAATGATTTAAGATACTTACAATTCAGCAGAAATATCTGTAATTATCTTTTAAACTAAAAACTCTGCCACCAACTGAAGGTGCAGCCAAACAGCATGTTCTTTGGGTTTACTATCAATTCCAAATGTGGTTAGGTAATAAGTTAGATGCTTGTGCCTATGGTTGGAGACAAAGTGCCACTGGTTTTGAACCAATTTATACTCTAGATAATTTAATTCACGAAGAGACATTAAAGCACATTACATGCAAATGCACCACAAGTTGCAAAACTACTAGACGTAGGTGCACAAAACATGGTTTGAATTGTACGAACTTGGGCATAAATTGTACTGAGGAAGAAGTAGAGGAGAAAATATGCTGCAACCTCGGTACAGTTACGTTTGACGACGACAGTGTTTCTGAAAATGTATATTTAGAGACTGATTTAATAAGTAAAGACAAACAACCTACAACTAAAAGGTTCAGAGCTGACAGTGAAGTCGAATGAATTAACCAAATTTTAACTTTTAAACCAATGTATATAAAGAAAATAAGAAAAGTAAAGTTCAATAAACATTGCAAAATGTATTAAGACAGGTGATGAAAAAATCGACTTATTTTATAAAAGCAGTAACGCAGATTAGATTAATATTGTATATCATATTTGTACGAAAAATAGAATAAAAATCAATAGTGTTAATTATAAAAATACAAAAATTTATAATTAATATAAGGAATATAATAATATAATGTGTAAAAAATTACCTGAAATTTAATTTATAAAATATATTAAGTATTATTACATCATTGATATAAAATGAAAAAAAATATATGTTGATTTTCCGGGATTTTATAATTACCAGTGCCAGTGAAAACTATGTAGTTATTCATATTTCGACGAGCTACCCCAGAATAAAAAAATAGGCTTCCAGCTGCAATGAAAGCCAAAATAATGTAAATTTTTCCTACATGTTTTAATTTGAAGTTCCGATGTCGAAAAAAAAAACGGAGCTAAAACAGTTATTCCAATTTTATAGCTATAACTTTCAGTATAAAGTTTAGAATTTCATTCAAAATTTGTGCAAATTTTACTTCTTAATATTTATAAACAGTGGAGATACGATTTTTTAAAAAATAGTCGCTAACTTCGTTGCTATTGGTTATAGGTTTTTTTTAATGTGAGTTTTTTTACCATCTATCTAATGGTTGTACGTGCAAGTCTGTAGCTTGAAAAATATAAAAGTTATTACAATTGTTTATAAGTAAAAAACATACACCTTTTTAAAAAGTTTATTTTATAAATAATTTCGATGTAAACTCAATATGCATTTAACTTCTGAGATAGTCTAAGTCTTAAAGAATCCTATGAAATTTGCTGAATATGTCTAGCATCATGCATAGGGCAAGCTCAATAGTTTAAATAATTAGCCTCAGGGATAAATAAATTAAATAACTTTTAAACTATTTGACCGATCGGGGGCAATTTCGCACAAATTTAAAAGACGGTAATTCCTCGATGTTTAAATGTATTAATAATATTTTATTTTGTTAATAAAAAAATAAATAAAATTTAAAAATTAGTGCAAAAAACTGGTTTTTTGCAAATATCTCCGTAAATTATTTATCAATTTTAATTGAAAAAAAGGGAAAATAAAGATATTCTTGATATAAAGATTGATATAAATATTGTTTATTTAAAATATCAGGGAAAAAACTTATAGACAAAAAATCAAATTGTGACCATTTAATTATTGTTTAAAAAAAACGCAAGGTAAAAATATGAGTACCTTTTCATATTATATTCGTCATCTAGTAACCTCCACCTATGTCTTAAAAGCTTTAGATATCTGCGAAACATTTTTCGACCTTTTTTTTTAACCAGACTGGGCTATTTGATTATTTGATTAATTCAAGCAATATAATTCTATACATAAATGTAAAACTACTAAAACTACTTTAATATACTAATACAAAACATAAAACTACATACTATAATAGGAAAAAACAGAACTTAAGGTTTTGTAAAGTACATACGTATTCATTTTCGTTTGTTTTACATTTTTTTAGCTTTGATTTGAGAACCTAAGCTTATTATTTAAGTAACATTCGAGACACATCCATAAACATTTATTTGCAAAAATTATTTTTGCTCCATAAATAATTTTTTGCGTCTGTCAATTTTGCACACATTATCATCATCATCATTGGCTTTTACAACTCTTCGTGAATTTTTGCCGCGTTTACTATTGCCTTCCATTGATTCCGATCATGTGCTATTATTTCCCATGGCCTTACTTCCATCTTCTCCAGGTCTTCCCTGACTGCGTCTTTCCACCTTTTTCTAGGCCTTCCTGTCGATCTTCTACCATCTGGTCTTTCCCAAAACACATTGCTAATCAGTCTGTCGTCATCACTCCGTACCACGTGGCCTGCCCATCTTAATCTATTGGCTTTTATGTATCTTACGATGTTTCCTTTCCCGAAGAGAGTCTCTATTTCATTGTTGTATCTGCTCCTCCATTCATTTGTCACGCTGTCCCTGCAAGGGCCATATATAATTCGCAGGATTTTGCGTTCCCATACTAATAGCTTATTGATTTCTTTCTTTCTCAATGTCCATGTTTCACTTCCATATGTCACTGCTGGTCGTATTATGGTTTTGTACATTTGGATTTTGGCATGTCTTGAGAGAAGCTTTGACCTCATTAGATGTTGAATGGCAAAGAATGATTTATTCCCCGCCAGTATTCGTATTTCAACCTCCCGTTCTCCTATGTTTTCACTGGTAATTGTTGCTCCTAGGTATTTGAATTCTTTGACCACCTCAAAATTATGATCGTTTATGGTAATGTTTTGTCTTATTCGCTGTCGTTCCTTTTTTGATACGACCATGTATTTAGTTTTTTCTTCGTTTATTTTCAGGCCTACGTTTAGTGTTGCTTCTTCAAAGTTCGATACTATATCCTTAACTTCCAGTGTTGTCTGTGCTACTGCATCTACATCATCTGCAAATGCGAGAATAATATTTGCTCCTCTGGCAGTTATGTCTGATTTGACTCTGGTATAGATTTTTCGCATTGCATATTCCAATGCTAGGTTAAATAGTAATGGGGACAGCGGGTCTCCCTGTCTGAGTCCGATGCTTATGCCGAAAGCCTTTGAAGTTTTGCCTCCTATTCTAACTTGTGCAAAGGAATTGTTGACACACATTCGCGCAATCATGGTCAGCTTCTTTGGTACGCCTAACTCCTTCATTGCACTCCACAGTTTTAAGCGATCTATGGAATCATATGCTTGTTTGAAATCTATGAAGATCTGGTGTACTTCTTTATTATATTCCCAATACTTTTCTAGCATTTGTCTGATAGTAAATATTTGGTCGATCGTTGATCTTCCAGGCCTAAAGCCGCATTAGTAATCGCCAATAATTTCCTCTGTATATGGCAGTAATCGTTTTAGTACAACTGAAGCTAATATCTTCTATGTAGTACCGATTAGTGAGATTCCGCTGTAGTTGCCACATGTATCCTTTCTGCCTTTTTTATGTATTGGCACGATAATACATCCACTCCATTCTTTTGGCGTTATTTCTTGTTCCCAGGCTTCTTTCATTAATTGGTGTATTTTAGTTCTAAGTTCATGCCCTCCTTTTTTAATCAGTTTTGCATCAATATTGTCTAGTCCCGGGGATTTGTCATTTTTTAGGGTTTCTATCGCCGTGATAATTTCTTCCAGGCTTATCGGCGGTACTTCTATCTCGGCCGTTTGGTACTCACAATTTGCTTTATTTCCATCCGCGTCTACCTGGACATTTAGAAGACTTTTAAAGTATTCAGCCCATTTTATTTTCAGCTGTAATCATTTGCTCATTTTTATCTCTCACAAAGTTCGGTGTTCTTATATATGCACCTTTATTATGTTGTCTTACTTCTTTGTAGAATTTTTTATTTTGCTTGCTTCTGTGTTCACGTTCTACTTTTTCAATTTGTTGTTGTAAATGTTGTCTCTTTTTTCTCCTTACTGTTCTTCTGGCTAAGGCTCATTCTCTATTGTATTGTTCACGCTTTTCATCCGTCGGGTTTGCTAGGTAGTCGATTCTTGTTTTGTTTGCTTTTTTGAGGTATCCTCACATTCTTCATCAAACCATTTATTTCTTTTTGCTTTTCTCTTCCGACCTATACACTTCTCTGCTGTTTCTGTAATGATAGTTTTAATGGAGTGCCATTTCTGGTCTATATTTTCTCTTTCATTTTCTTTCGTTTCCGTGCACACACCTACCTTATATTATATAAATATTTATTTCTTTATTACATTTCTATTCCTCTCGCGTTTTTAACCTTGTCGACTACTTCTCAGTCTGTCCTTCTTTCGTCTTCCCTGCGGTATATGGTTTAATAATTTTTTTGAGATTCTGCTGTACATACTTTGTACGTGTCCATATCATCTTAGTTGGTTGAGTCTGATGTCCTCTGTTATTCTATGTTTAACGGTTATGATATCTTGAATTCTCTCGTTTATTATTCTGTATAATCTTGACTTCCGGTCGCTCTGATCCAATAATCCATTTATTTTGCTTCCGAAGTCTTAATGGCCTTCTTCTTCAGTGGGCATATTTTGCTTTCATACATAACAATGTTTTTGATAATGTTATTATAGATTTCGTATTTATTTATTTTCTTTCGAAATATTTTTATGCCACAGTATGGTGTTAAATTGCCGGATGATTTGTCTTCCCTGGTTATTACTGCGTTTAATTATCATCATCGATAGCACGTATTTCCATATTTCTCTTGTCTTCATCGATGTTATCAAAGAACCTTGTTCTGGGTCTTCCTCTTCTTCTGTGACCAATGACTATTCACCTCAGACGTCCTATCCTAATATGTTTTACGATATCAGGTTCCTAGTATATTCCATAAAGTTCGAAGTTGTATCGTCTTTTCTACACTCCATTAGGTATAAAAATTCGTTTACTGCTTCGATGATGTCGTTTTCTATAACAAATGGTCGTAGAATTTGTGGTTGCGTGCTTATTTTCATATACTTCGTTTTGTTGGAGTTCATTGTTAAACCCATTTTTGTAGCTGATTATTTTATTGCTACCTACGTCTTTTGTATAGCGTTTTTCGTTCTCCCAACAATATTGATATCATCAGTATAGGCAAGGATTTGCACTGATTTATTATATAATAAAACAGTGGCTGTGATTTGTAATAAAGGTATTACTTTTTCCAGAGCCAGGTTAAACAGTATATAGGAGAAAGGGGTCTCCCTGGGTTATTTGTTTTAAAAGTTTCAGACAGTTTCTCCTGAATTCGTACTCTACATTCAACTTTTCAAGAATTAGTTTCGTTACATTTACCAACTGATATGGTATTCCTAGCACTTTCATTGCTTTTCAAAGTTTGTTTCACGGTTGCCATGTGCAAATCGACAATGGCAATTGTCGATTTGCCACCTCTAAAACTGACCTGATATTTTTCTACTGTCCGTTTTACATATGGTGCCATACGATAACATAGTACTGTGGAAAATATTTTATACGCTGCTTTATGAGTAGAAGCGTAATTCCTCTGTGGTTAGAGCAATCAAAGATACCTTCTTTTTTGTGTGTATGGTGTCTATATTAGCTGCTGTAAGGCTATTATGGTATCACGGCTTCTTCTAAATGTGCTTATCTTCTAGACCAGATAAATGTTGGCGACCACATTGACCCATCTTATTCTATTCACAGCAATTCGAAATAGATGAGTTGGCGTAAGTCCAGTCCTCTTCCTAAAATTGACCAGCCAGGATATACGTCTACGTCCAGGGACTCTCTTACCCTTAATCTTGCCTTGTAGAATCAACTGTAGAATTCGGTATTTATCATTACACATGATGTGGCCGAAGAAAGTCAGTTTTTTGTTTTTTATGGTTTTAAGAATTTCTTTGTATTTTCTTAACCTCTGGAGAATAGTTATGTTACTTGTGTGGTGTATACATGAAACCCTCAATATGCGTCGGTAGAACCACATTTCAAATGCCTCTAATCGTTTTATGGCATCTTTCATCTATCATGGCTACCTTTTTATAGAGTTCAGCTGAGAGATTATTTATTCCGGATGATTTGTTTGTGGCTAGTTTTTAACTGCATCTTTAACTTCAAAAGTCGTTGGTGGTTCCTGTTGTCTTTAATCTTTTTACCCAAATATTTATACATTTTACAGTGATTTGTTTGTTGGTGTAGCTGTTTTAAAATTAAATTTTATTGTTTTTCTTCCATACACATGTATTCAGTTTTTTTGACATTTACTTCTTGGCCCCATTTCCGATATTTCTAAATAAGTTTGCTTGTCATATACTCTAGATTTTCGTAGTCCCATTTCCACGTCTTCCACGTCGCCTACGTCTCCTACACAATGTTAGGGACATACAACATCCTTGTTTGTTTCTTTTGTCTACCATAAATAAGGAAGTATAAAATTACAATAGTTTTAATAAACAATCAAAACGTCGCAAAGGGATAAAAAAAACTATGGCTAGACTAACCGGTTGGATCCAAAATAGTTTTTGAAACTTATTCAAACCAACATCTAATCAAATGAATCGAATCTCACTCGCATTATATATCATATAACATAGAAATTAAATATACAAAGGAAGAAAACGTCATCACAGTATCAACAAGATAAGTTAGTCTCCGAATATGAACATATACCTAGATTTTTGGTTAAATAGATAAAAAAATCAGTATAGAAAAACAAAACAAAATTTTTATAATTCACAAAAGCAGCCGTTGGGTTATCCTCGTTGAGACACAGCCTCACTATTACCTTGCACTGTTTACATTACATTAGCTTCGGTTAATAGCTCCACTTTATCGTAATTAGTAGCAACAATGACATTTTGTTGTAGTGCCATCTAACCATAAGTGTGTTTAATGTACTTACTGTCTAGTGAGGACTACCGATTAAAGTAACAAACCCGAGGTGTGAGAAATCGTACTTTATAATTTAAAACTTCAATTTTGTGGAACTCTTTTCATTATAATGCTTTTTATGTAGTATACCTAAATATTGGAATCCTGAATCTCCTTAAATTATGCTTATTTCCTTAGAGTAATATTTATTACTATCATTTGAAAACGGATAAAATTACCGCATATTTTTTTTATTTAAACATTTTATTCATAATGAAAATCGATTTTAGCAGAAAAAAAAATATATGGCTATGGAATGTTAGCGTTCGTTAATTAAAATTTTATGTGACGAAAATAATAAACATTGTTTTTCGAATGAAAATTACACTTTTTAATCTATTGTAAATACACACATAAATAAATTCTAATTAAATACTTTGCATGAAAATACAAAATATAAACATCTGCTACATTAAATTTATTTTAAATTTAAAAACTAAATGCTGTTTACAACAAAAACTGTTACAAAGAAAACAATATTTATAGAGTGGCTTTTATTGCAAAAAATTTAATTAATTTAATGTAATTTTTTTTTTAATTTAGAAATATACAATCCACAACAACCATGCAGTGGAGAACATATACAAGGATTTGATTTATTTACAGTAAATAGATTTATATAAATACAAATCATTAAATAATCTAGTATTTTCAATGTTCAGTGTTTGTAGTTAAGAATGACTTTTTCGACTTTTATGTAATATGCTATATCATGCATAAGTTATATTGAACTTTCATGATCGGTTTTACTTATATTTTTGCTCCATACGAAACATCTCAAAAATTTAAATATTTTGTATGTTGCGAACAATCCCAACCCTTTTAGTTTTATTTTGAGCGCATACTGCTGGCAGAAGTAACAAGGGTGCCAATTTCAAAGATAGAACTTGTGTGAAGTTAGATATCGATTACACAAAAGTTCTTCCTGTATCTGCAATTTTCCTCTACGGTCTCTGTTTATAGGAAACTCAAGTATACGGTGGGAAATTGAGACGTCTAGTTGCTGAAACTTTAAAGCAAAAATGTGTATTATACGTGATATATAAAAAAGTTTTCTCTCCAAAAATATTATTTTTTATACAGAGCTTAAAATGCTGAAAGGTTGGAACAATAGGGCCAATTTCCAAAATCAAAGTTGAGTAAAGTATCGATTACATAAAAGTGCTTTCTATCTTACAAAGTTTAATACTCTGTTTTTGTGTGTAGTAGGAAAATGTAAAAGGAAGCTACAATATCAAATTACAAGCTCTTCGACATCGATTCGTAATCGTTGTTTTATGAATCAAAACAATATATATATATATATATATATATATATATATATATATATATATATATATATATATATATATATATATATATATATATATATATATATATATATATATGAGGTGTCCCAAAATTCACGAAAGATTTGAATTTGCGGCTATTTGTGTAGTAAAAAAATAATAACACCGAAACAAAAACGGTTTGACAGTTTAGGATATAAAAATATTGAGTTACGCGCGAGAACAATACTTCTTTGTTGTTTATATTGTTGAATAATATTTTAAAAATAATGAAAGTTTGGCGGTCACAGTTCGAACATTTCGTACAAAATATGGTCGGAATATTGATTCAACTTCGGTAACTGTGAAGAGAGTAATTGAAAATTTGGGACTTGGGACTGAATTAATTTGTGACGCTAAACACACTTCTTCTTCTTCTTCTTCAGGTGCCATCTCCGCTACGGAGGTTGGCAATCATCATAGCTATTTTAATTTTTGAGGCAGTAGCTCTACATAGTTGTTTTGAGCTGCATCCAAACCATTCTCTCAGGTTCTTGAGCCATGAAATTTGTCTTCTTCCGATGCTTCTTCTGCCATCTAACTTTCCTTGCATTATGAGTCGCAGGATGCCATACTTCTCGCCCCGCATCACATGTCCAAAATACTGTAGCTTTTTTTCTTTAATTGTAAGTTTACCTTTCTTCTCTTTACCTATTCTTCTCAGTACTTTATTGTTCGTAATCTATCTACTCAGGAAACCCTCATAATTCTTCTATAGGTTCATATTTCAAAGGCGTTAAGTCGTCTCATTGTGTCTAGATTTAACGTCCATGATTTCACTCCATAGTATATTACACTGTATACGTAACATTTTGTTAGGCATACTTTAAGAGCTAATGTTAAATCTTTGCCACATAGGACCTTTTTCATTTTTATAAAATTAGAACGTGCTTTTTTGATTCTGACTTTGATTTCTGCAGTTTAGTCATTATTTTCTGTTATAAGTGTTCCTAGGTAAGTGTAATTTTTTACTCTTTCGATCTGCTGGCCTTCTACTGACAATATTTCTTTAGTATTACGGTTGTTTTTACAAATTTTCATAAACTTCGTCTTTTTGATATTGAGCGAGAGTCCGTACTCCCTACTACACATTACTATTTTACTTATGAGTCTTTCTATTTCTTGTAAACTATCGGCTATTATTACTGTATCATCTGCATATCTGATATTATTAACTAAGACTCCATTTACTCTTATGCCGACTGTTTCATCTTCCAGAGTTTCTCGAATTACCTCTTCAGAATAAGCGTTAAATAATAGAGGTGATAGTATGCAGCCTTGCCTGACTCCTCTCTTTATTTCCATTTCTTCAGATGTCTCTTTTTCAATTCGTACTATTGCTCGCTAATTGTAATAAAGTTTTGTTATTAGCCTTAAATCTCTTTCATCTAGGTTTTTATTTTTTAGAATTTCCATGAGTCGGTCATGTTTTACTTTATCAAACGCTTTATTGTAGTGTATAAAACAGACGTAAAGAGGACGGTTAACATACAAACATCTCTGCGTCAGCACATTGAAGGAGAATAGTGCCTCTCTGGTACCCATACCATTGCGGAACCCGTATTGTGTGTCACTAATATCCAGCTCCAGTTTAGTGTGAATTCTGGCGTGGATAATTTTCAACAGAATTTTCAAGGTATGTGACATTAAGCTTATGGTTCAATAGTCACTGCACTCTTTGGCATTCACTTTCTTTAGTAAACACACAAATGCTGATGTTAACATTTTTCTAGGGATCATTCCCGTAGTATAGATAGCGTTGAACAGTTCTACTATTATGTCTATTGTCTATTGTTATGTATTATTGGTTTTCATTGAGTTTAATGCCTAACTAACCTCTGATTTGGTTATCTCTGAGCCTACATCCCCCGTTTGGCTATCTACAGATGTACTAGCTTCTCTCTGGTCGTGAAATAATTCCTCGATGTACTCTTTCCATCGTCGTAGTTTTTGTTCTGTCTCTCATATAATATTTTCATTTTTGTCGAGCAATATATTCGAGGTTCTTCTACTTCCTACCCCGGCTAGTTCTTTGACTTTTTTATGTAGATTAGAGTTGTCATATCTGTTTTGCAGTTCTTCTATTTCTTTATATTTTTCAGAGAAGTAGGTTTCTTTATCCTCCCTAATTTTTCTTCTTTTTTGGTTTTGAACCTGTTTATAGCGGGTTGTATTGATGGTTTTGTTTTTTCTTCTTTCATTCATCAACTCTAGAATTTCCTGGGTCATCCACTTTTTCTTTTTACATTTGGTTATTGTAAGTACTTTCTTCTTCTTCTTCTTCTTCTGGTTCCTATCCGTTTCGGATGTTGGAAATCATATTGGCAATCATGACCTTGCTCGCTGCGGCTCGAAACAGCTCCGTTGAGGTTTTCTTAAACCATGTTCTTAAATTCCGCAGCCATGATATTCTCCTTCTACCGGGTCCTCGCTTACCTTTGACTTTACCTTGCAATATAGACTGCAGCAGGGAGTAACGGTGCTGATTTCTCATAACGTGTCCCAGATATTGCAATTTTATGCGTTTGATCGTAAACACAATCTCTGGTTCCTTCTTCATTTTTTCTAGAACTTCCTTGTTCTAGTACTTTCTTACTTGGCTCCAATACAGAGGTTTTGAAGAATTGCCACTGCTGCTCTACGTTGCAGTTATTTCTTGGGTTTCTATCTAAATTTGTGTTGATTTCATGTTTCAGATTTTGTTTTGTTTCTTCTAACTTTAGTTTATATATGTTAAGTTTATTGTTGTTGCGGCTTTTTTGCATCTTGTTTAATTGAAGTTGAAACCTAGCAATAAAAAGCGTCTGCTCCTAAATATGCCTTTACTGCCTTAATTGAGTTTCGATATGTGTTTTATTAGGATGTAGTCAATTTGATTTCTGACGATTTTGTTGTTTTTGTCAACTGGCGATTTCCGTGTATAAAGGCGTCGCTTGGATTATTTAAAAATTGTATTTGCGGCTATAACATCTCCTCTGTCGTTTCGTTCACCAAGCCCATATGGTCCTACATTAGGGTAGCACTTTCCTTCGCCAATTTTTGCATTGAAATTACCCATGATCACTGTTATATCTCTAGATGCTGTGAGATGTAATGTTTTTTGAAGTTCGCTATAAAAGTTTTCTATTTATTCTTCATTTTTGTCAGCAGTTGGCGCATAAATCTGAATTAAGTTCATTTTTCCATGGTTTGTCAATATCTGCAACATTATAATTTTGCAAACATTGGAACGAAGCCTGTTACTGATCTCGCTACTTTTTTATTAAACTGGTCGTACAAAGACAAGCCGCTAAAATGTCAATTTTGAAGCAGTGCGTAAGAGTGTTGGTGTAAGTCCAGGAATATCAATTCGGCGTCGTGGACAAGAATTACAAATTTCAAGAAGCTGTCTACTGCATACACACCCTCTAAAGATCTGCATCTCCATGCTTACAAATTTTAGTTGACACAGGGAGGAGAGTTCGTTGAATGCATTATTGAACATTAATAAATGAACGCCGATTTCGAGAAAATGGCTTTGTTAATCATCAAAATTGCCTTATTTGGTGACTGTCGAAAAAAAAAAACTTCCACAACGTGTCACTGTTTGGCGTAAATTTTGAGCTGAAGACATCATTAGACCATATTTCTTTGAAAATGGGGCTGGCCAAGCAGTGACTTACTGGTAGTCGATATCGCTACATGATAAGAGAACTCTTGCTGTCTTAATGAGATGGTATTTATGTGGACATCATATAGTATCAACAAGACAATGCCACATGGCGTGAAACTATTAAATTACTGCTTGAAACATTTTTTGGACGTGTAATCAATCGTTTTGGTGATCTGAACCATTAGATCATGTGATTTAACACCATTAGATTTCTTTTTGTGGAGGTATTTAAAGTCATAGCTCTCTGACAACAAGCCTTAAATCACCCGTGCATTAAAGGAGAAAATTCAACGCTGCATCAACGAAATTCAGCCACATTGATGCAAAATAGTCATAGAAAATTTCGACAAAATAGTGTGTATGTACCAGACTCCTTCAAAATCAAGAACTAATTTTGATAACTCCAGAACCATAGCCACCATTAGCTTTTATATACAAAGAATTATTAAGGAAGACATAGAAATTAAAAAAAGTCAACATTGTCTCAATTAGGCATCCGATTACCTTCGATATGGAGACCTCTCATATAGAGACGTCTCTGCTCTACCCTTCAAGCAAAATCCCGCCGTCGGAAATGTTTACGTTTGCGCCAACTCCTGCACCTGTCAGAGCTTAAACTTTGAAAATAATTAAGTCATGAGATAGTATAGTAGACCATCTTCACACTTCTTCTTACATTACCTACAAACTAAAAGATTCTTTTGAATTTACAAATAAGATCAACGGGTTTTTACTACCTTCAGGGTACGTCTTGGCGAGTTTTGATGTTACTTTCTTGTTTAACAACATCCCTTTTGAATTAGTAGTTTCTATTCTGACAACTAATTAATATCTGATTGAACATAATTGTATAATTTCCAAAGTACTGTTCCTGAAACTGATTCCACAACAATACATATTTCACTTTCCAACGTGAATTCTACGTCCAAATAAAAGGAGCACCCATGGGTGGAGCCATATCCCCATCTTTAGCAGAAATTATAATGAACTCCCTATTTCACTACTGTACTCGAGAAGTTTATTTTCAGTTCCCCTTCATCTACCAATATGTAGACGACCTCATATGTGCAGTTCCAGCTGAAAAAATCAACTACACTCTTAACATATTTAACTCCTACAATTTACTGTCGAAACCTAGGAAAATAATATGGTGCTATTCCTCGACACTAATGTAACCAGATATGAGGATAATACAATAAGGTTGGACTGGTACAGAAAGAAAACATTCTCAGGTAGATATGTGCCTTTTCACTCTTATCATCTGGTAGAACAGAAGATTAACATTATCAAAGGTCTGAAAAACAGAATAAAAAGAATTTGTCACCCTTCTAACTACAATAAGAACATTAAGTTACTCTACGAGATTCTTAGAAAAAAATAACTATTTTAAGATGCTGCTGAACAAACTGCTCTTCCAAGATATGCCAACGGCAAGAACACACCAAAGACAAGCATTAGAAGGAGAATCAGTAAAACTTTTCTATGGGAGATTGCCTTACATCAGGGGTTTATCAACACAGATCACAAACCTTTTCAGAAGTTTAACATAGTGATAGCAATAGGGACATACTTCACTCACCTGACAGAGTTAAAAACCTGGATAACTTCGATGTTGTGTATTCTATTCCATGTGGTTCCTGTTCGGAACTGTATGTGGGTCAAACCAGCCAGAAACTATCAAAAAGAAAAGCTTTACAAAAGAGTGATGTTGTGAGGAAGCCTACTAGTACAGCTTTTAGCCAACATATTAAGAATACTGGACACATTGCCAACGATGATAATGTGAAAGTACTAAAAAAGGTTGACACCCAATCCAAGAGAAATTTTATAGAAATGTGCTACATACATTTTTATGTAGCACATTATCAGTATGTGTAGCTCTTTTATGAACTGTAAGAAAGATGTGGAAAACTTGAGTTGTATTTACTCATTTTTGCTTTAACAAGACTTGACAAGACGTAACAGACTGGAATATGGAGGCAACTTATCATAACTTACACAGATGATCTACCTGCACTTGAGAACAGATTTCATTTCTATGTTATTACATGAGGTGTATATATAAATGTAACCTTGTATGTATTTGCAAAAATATCCTTTTATATTGTAATGTTTTTATTTAAAATTTTAAATGTTTTATTTAACATATTTGATGACAGTGTTCACTACAAGGACTAACTGAACATTTTCATTGTAAGTTTAAGATGATAACTTCCACCACTTGTACTAAATAAGTTTTCCATTTAGGTGCTGATGAAGGTGACAGCCTATCACCGAAAATTTCACATTTAGAATAAAGTTCTTCACCAAACTGGCTTATACCATCTTTAGCCAATTCTTTACCTGACGCTTTCCCGAAAGTTACCTACTAAAGATATATATATATATATATATATATATATATATATATATATATATATATATATATATATATATATATATATATATGTTCGGAAAGATTTCCGCGGTTAGTACAATTAAACTTAGAGCTAAGATTAATATTATTATAAAAATTAATATTAAACTCACCAGTCTTCCGGGTTGAACCGCGTCGATATCCATTTTGCCGAGCTTTCGACATCCTCTCTGATGTCTTCTTCAGGGCTTCCGAGGTCTCAGTCTCCCGAGCCCCCAGACACTACTACACTCACTAGTCACTTCTAGTTCACTCACTAGTTCACTACTACGACTGGGACCAGGGGACGGTTCATTTATACCGTCGATGGTGACGTGGCCTAGGTGGGGGTTAGGGTGGGGATTGGCGCGAGAGTTGGCGCGATCATCTAGGTTGGCCGTCATCCTAAACACTTCTTCTTACATCAATAAACTTTCAAATCTCGTTAACACTCCAGACTACAAACCAATTCCTAATAATCCAACAACCTATCTGGAGAAAACAACAAAAGCCATTATCAATAAGACCTCTCTTCCTGTTGACATCAAAAAATCCCTCATTCCTCGTGAAAAGTCTTCAAGAACACCTCGAATATATGGCCTCCCCAAAATTCACAAACCCGATATTCCTCTACGTCCCATTGTCAGTGCATACAACTGCCCTACACAATCATTGGCCAAGTATTTGGCCAAAACTCTACAACCTTTCGCCGAAAATGCTTCATCCTTCGTCAAAAACTCTTTTCATTTCATTGAACTTCTTAAACAATACCCTATATCACCGTCAGACATTCTAGTAAGTTTCGATATTGTCTCACTTTTTACAAACATTCCTATAGATGAAACTCTAAACATTCTGAAAACTAAGTACAGTATCCAACAAGACCACTTATCTCTCATTAAACATTGTATGTCCAACACCTATTTCATCTTCCAAAATCAATTCTACAGACAAATAAATGGTGCCCCAATGGGCTCCCCTCTATCTCCAGTGATTGCCAATATCTTTATGGAAGACTTCGAGACCCGAGCACTATCCACATCAATGCTCAAACCCACATGTTGGCTACGATATGTTGACGATACATTCGTCATTTGGCCCCATGGCAGGGATGCTTTGGTGTCTTTCCAAACCCATCTGAATGGTATACATCCTAGTATCCAGTTCACGATGGAGGTGGAAACTGATTCATCCCTACCGTTTCTCGATGTTTTCATAAAGAAACACCAATCCCAAGGTTTTCATTACTCTGTCTATCGAAAACCCACACATACCAATCGTTACTTGCATGCCAACTCTCACCACCCACCTTCACAAATTAATTCAGTCATTAATACCCTTGTATCCAGATCAATACGCCTTTCCGATGATGCAAGTAGATCCGCTGAGCTTTCTTGTTTAAAACAAGCCCTCATCCAAAACGGCTACCGCGAAAATCACATCAATAGGAGCATCCACAGACATCAATCTCCCACTCAATCTCAATCCAAAGACTCAGACCCTTATCATACGAAAGCGTTTCTTCCTTACATCAAAGGTGTCACTGACAAAATCGACAAAATTCTTAAACCAAGAGGAATAAAAACAATATTTACCCCCCAACAAAAACTTTCATCTCTTGTCCGATCAATCAAAGACAATATTCCAAATGAACAGCACGGAGTTTATGAAATTCCTTGTGCAGACTGTCCCCGATCCTATATAGGCCAAACAAATCGTAGAATTCAAAATAGGATTTATGAACATTCCATTTCTGTTCGCAATTCCGATTCAATTTCAGCTCTCGGTCAACACCATCTTCATACAGGTCACAAAATTGATTTCGAAAACTCCAGAACCACAGCCCCCATCCGCTTTTATAAACCAAGAATTATCCGAGAAGCCATAGAAATGGAAAAAAGACCAAATTGCCTTAATAAAAGAGATGACGCCATACGGCTACCTTCTACATGGAGGCCTCTCATAAACAAAATATCGCCCCCTCCATCTTTGAATCAAAATCCCACTGTCGGAAATGTTCGCGCCAACTCTCGCGCCAATCCCCACCCTAACCCCCACCTAGGCCACGTCACCATCGACGGTATAAATGAACCGTCCCCTGGTCCCAGTCGTAGTAGTGAACTAGTGAGTGAACTAGAAGTGACTAGTGAGTGTAGTAGTGTCTGGGGGCTCGGGAGACTGAGACCTCGGAAGCCCTGAAGAAGACATCAGAGAGGATGTCGAAAGCTCGGCAAAATGGATATCGACGCGGTTCAACCCGGAAGACTGGTGAGTTTAATATTAATTTTTATAATAATATTAATCTTAGCTCTAAGTTTAATATATATATATATATATATATATATATATATATATATATATATATATATATATATTGTTATGATGTGTTTTTTGTTTGAATGATGAGCAATGAGTATTTTTAATAATATAATATATAGGGTTTTTATCGCGGTTCTCAAAGAATTAGCTTGTAAGTACTTTTTTAAATTATCTTTATTATAACTATTATGAAACACACATATATATCTAACCTAGTCAATGTAAATTTAAAATAAACTATCTTTAAATTGATATTCTTATAAAACTAATTAAATTCTATAGACAATCTAAAATTTAAACAAAACTATCTTCAAAATTGAAATTGTTATGACACTAACTAAATTATATTAACAAAATTTTGTACCTTTCTTTCACTGAATGCCTAAATGAACTGTTTTCCACTATATATATTCTAATCACCACTGAAAGTCTTCGTACTTCGGTTATCCTTGTTTTTTGTGAAATTACTTTTTTCAATTATCAGCTTCTACCAATTTAAGATATAGTTTTCTTCACCAGCATTTATACACCACCAACCAAACCAGCAAACAGCATTTATATTTATTCTTCTTTTCAATATACCAATATCCAATTATTATAAGTTGATTTATACTAATCTCCAACCATAATATAATTTAATTTCTTCCAATATACCTTTTTTTATCTTCAATAATTATTTGTGTATAATTATAAATGTGCATTAAATTATATGCATAATTTTTAATCTTCATTTAACTCACTATATTAAACTATTGGACTATTTGTACTTGATTCACTGACTCTAACTAACTTTCATAATAAACTGCTTGACTTCTGACTAAAAACTTCTAAAAACTGCCAACTTGAATCCAAATCACGGGTATTTATATGTTTTTGGATTTCTAGAACCATCTCGTAAGATATCATGTTCTATTTTGTTCTATTAACTACTTGTCTGAATTTTCTGGAACAAACCATTTCGCAAACATGGCCATCTCCGGAGATCCAGAGAATTCCATTCTTTTCTATTAATAATTTTGTTTACATTTAGGCTTTTCAGATCAGAATATATAATTAAATTAGTAACTTAACATTCTAATTTAATAAAATACACATTTCAAACAATATATTATTATAACCCACTTTATATTCGTAAATATTCTTAAACGTCACTTCAGAGTATAAATATCTGTCAATCTCCGAGAGTATTTTTGGTTGCCTAAGCACATGGCTCACTTATATATATTTACAATATTAAAATACAACTTTTTACAATTATTATATGCTAATTTATTAAAAATGCCCTCACATAAATATATTTTTATTAAATTCTCTAGTATATAACTTATTTAAAACAACCAAATATCTAATATTATGTAGTATATAACTTATAAATTATTTTCTATAAACCCTAATCGTCACAATACCCCAAAAATAATATTTAAAATAAATAATTTACTTATTATTTCTTTAAATATTAATTTTCTCATACCTTATTAAATTTAATAAATTAATAATTCAATTTTTTTTATTATTTAAAGTGTGTTAAATACATCCCTGTTCGCTGTCTATGTCAAAGCAGAGAACAACGGAGCACAGTTCGGCTATTCTATGGTCAAACTGTCATGTCAAATGGAGAATGGATTTTATCAGAGAATAAAATATAACCTTAATTAAAAATATAATGGATATTTTGTTCTGTTTATTTATAGACAAAATCTAGGAATTATTTCCATTCAAAATACCTTTCATCCATATAAATTGGTAAGTTTTATACTTTTTATAAAGACATTTACACAATCAATTCTGTATCTAACCCCAAATTATGATTTTTAGGGTACCAAACAATTTCCATATATATAAAATTCAACAAGTCTGATGTCAAATTTATTCACAACAAAGAAATCTACCATCTATCTATGAAATGGATCTATCAGTAAGTTTTTTTTTTGAAATTCTTTTCTTTGTTTAGTTGACATATTGGGCATTGGGTAGTAATTTCTTTTGCTATACTTATGTCATTCTTTGCAAAATAATTGTCCCTAAATAGCATCCATAGCTTTCTTGAACCAATATGCATATAATTGTTATGTAAATTTTTCAATATTTTCTTTGCTAAAGTTCTAGTTATTACATATACTTCTATGCCATTTATTATTTTATAATATACTCCATCTTTCCTAAGGACTTTTTGTTTTTCACTCAAATTGATCTGATCTCTTATAATTTCTTCTTTAGAATATAATCCAGTATTTTCTACTAATTGATTTAATCCAATTTTTATTGTTCGCTGCCCTTTTTGTGATGTATTTTCTAACCTTGATAAAGCATCTGCCACTATATTGGATTTTCCAGAAATGTATTTGATTTCAAAGCAGTATTCACTAAGTATTAGACTCCACCGATGTATTCTACTGTTTCCATATTTGTTATTTAATATAGACGTTAAAGCTTGGTGATCTGTTTCTATTGTAAATTCATTACCCAACAAATAAAATCTTAATTTTGTGACACAGTGTATTATACTTGCTAGTTCTAATTCTGAAACTGAGTAACCCTTTTCATGTGGCTTTGTAATTCTTGAAATGAATTGTATTGGGTATTCGACCCCATCATGTATTTGTAATAATACCCCTGATAATCTCTCTATGGATGCATCTGTTCTTAATATGAATGGCTGTGTGTAGTCAGGATAGTATATTTTCAAATTTGACAGAAAAATGTTTTTAATTTCTTGGAATGCTAGTTCTCTTCTCTGATCCCATCTCCATTTTACACCTTTTCTCAGTAGTTCAAGTAATGGAATTTCTTTTATACTTAGATCTGGTATCATCCTTTTATAATAATTAATTATTCCAATAAATCCTCTTAAAGTTCTTAAATTGTGTGGTGTTTTATATTCCTGAATGACTTGTGTCCGTTCTGGATCCATTTCGATTCCCTTAGTGTTAAGTTTATAACCTAGATATATTACTTCTTTTTGAAAAAATGTACATTTTTCTTGATTTATTTTTAGTCCAACTTTGTCTAATCTATTTATTATAATTTTTAGGTGTTTCTCGTGATCTTCAGTCGTTTTAGAAAAAATTAATATATCATCAATGTAGTGAATTACAAAATGTTCATATTGATCCAAAATATCATGAAGACATCTACATAGAGCACTGCAAGATGATTGAAGTCCAAATGGTACTACTTTGAATTGATATACTACTCCATCTATCTGAAATCCTGTATACTGTCTACTTTTTCTTTCTAGAGGTATTAACCAAAAGCTATGCTGTAAATCAATTTTAGTGAAAAATGACATTCCTGTAATTCTTCCTAGTATTCCATCTATACTCATTGGTGCTTCAAATTGCTTTTCAGTGATCTTGTTAATATTCCTTGCATCCAAACATAACCTGATTTCACCTGATCTTTTACGCACTACTACTATGGGGTTAATAAAACATGTGTCTGCCTTCTCAATGATCCCATCTTCTAACATATTATTAATTGTTTTGTTTACTTCTTCTCTGTATTTATATGGTATTGGGTATGATTTTGTTTTAAAATCTTTTTCTTCTTTAACTTTTATACTATGGATATAATTTTGTGCAATTCTATTTTCTTTATTGACAAGTCCCTTGTGTTGCTGCAATATGGAAATGACCATTGATTTATATTCTTCAGGGCAATTTAAAACTTTCATCATATCTTCTTCTTTACAAATAACATTATTCTTCATTATGTACTCATTATTCCTTGCTTCCAATTTTACGCACTCCGCCTCGTAGGCATCCATCTGCTTAAAATTTCCATTCCTTAAATATTCACTACAATAATTATTCTTTACATTCTTCTGGGACATTTCTCTATCATCAAAATACATTTCTTCTTCATAAATATCATTATTTTCTTTTAATAATATCCTATCAACTCTTATTCCTTCTTCTACCTCATCTTTCTGCATAAATTTAATTATTTGCCCTTCCAAAGTTACCATTTTTTCTTCAAAATCTATCTTTACTTTCTTCTTTTCCAATTCATCATTTCCCATTAATATATCAACACATAAATCCTTGACAATAAATCCTTGCATATTAATTTCTTTATTAAGAATATTAATTTTAAAATTGGCTAGTTTATCAATTTCACCCAACTTCTTATTATTTGCACCAATAATTTTAATTTTTGGAATCTTTATTATATCTGATAGTTTTAATGTATTAAAAATAAAATTCTCCGAGACTAAAGTACTTTCTGAACCAGTATCTATCATAATTTTAATCATTTTATTTTTGGCCAAAGCATTTATATAAATTAAATTAATAGATTCAATAATTTTCTCTTCATCTAAAGAAATAAATTCAGAAGGTTTTTCATAATAGCAATGGCCTAACTTGTAATTCAGAAAGTTTACTGCACAAAATTTTGATTATTAGAATTGTCAGATTGTATCTGACCACTTGGATCTGATGTCCTATGTCTTTCCCTACTATGACTTCTACTCACATTTTCTTGCCTTGTACTATTTCGTTCCCTGTCTTCGCAGCTTCTATTCCTTCGAACACAATTTACCTGTCTGTTATAGTTAGGTCGCTCTGTATTTCTTCTATTGTTAAAATCTTGTCTATTATTATTAGTACTGTTATTAAAATGTTGTCTATTATAATTAGTATTATTATTAAAATTTTGTCTATTATAACTAGTATTATTATTAAAGTTCTGTCTATTTGGATTACTGTTAGTATTATTAAAATTTTGTAAACTATCACCATATCTATTATTATTGTTTTTCCTGTTGTTATTATTACTTGTCATATTGCCTCTTTGTATTCTTTGAATAAAATTAATAAAACTATCTATTGTTTGAATATTTTGTACAGTTACGGTTTGCACAACATCAGCATCAAAATGTCTAGATACATTTAAGACTGTTTCATCCTCTCTAAGTGGTGGTTCTAAATATTTTGCAACTGTTATCAGTTTTAATGCATAATCTACCATATTTGATTTTAAATTGTGATTATACTTTCCAAAATATAGAATTTCTCTAAACTTTGCTTGCTCTAATTCACCCCAATAATAATTTAAAAATTTATTTTCAAATGTTTGAAAGTTATCTAAATCATTTTCAATACTAGCAAACCAAGTTGCTGCATTGTCATTTAATGTCATTCTAATATAATCTTTAATATCATTAATATTATTCACAAATCTTAATTTATGTTTTAAACTATTTATGTATACTCTAGGATGCAAATTTTTTATATTACCAGAGAATTTTATCCCAGTCTCATTTGTTAAATTTAAGTAAGGTCTCCCTATGTCTCTCATTTGTGAAATATCATCTATTCTCTGTTCCACATTTCTTATTTGATTACTATTTATTTGGATATTTTGTTGTATATCGTCTAATTTTTCTTCTGTGTTTCTCCTGTCTTCGTTAATTTTAACTTCTAAGTTACATTTCTGTAACTCTATTTTCTGTTCTATATCTATTTTATTATCTTGAATAATCCTCTTTACTTCTGTCCTCTCATTTTCTATCCTTTTCTTGTAGTCATTCCGTATACTTTTTATTTCATTTGCTACTTTTTTCTCTGCAGTTTGAAGTTTTTTATCCATTTGTTTTTCCATTTGTTTTACAATTTTATTATTATTATCTTCTATTTTCTTTTCTAATTTTCTATAATTCTCTTCCAATTTTTGTTCCATTTTTTTCATGTCTTCTTTGACTTCTTTTGAATTCTCTTCCAATTTTTTTATGCCTTCTTTGATTTCTTTTGAATTCTCTTCTATTGTCTTGTTCATCTGCATCATTAATGACATCAAAGCTGCCATATTGACATTTTCCTCTCTTTCTGGATTCATTTCTGCAGTATCTTGTGGAACTTGAACTAAACTCTCCTCTTGTATAGGTTGTGTTTCTACTTCCACATCTTCTTCATTCTTTTTGCTTCTTGTAACTTTCTTTCCTTGAGACATTTTGAGACTTTACTTGTTCAAATATAATTAAAAATAAATTCTATAATTTTTCCTTTCTACTGATAATTAATTTAATTATATGAGAGCACTTATCTTCCCAAACTAATTCTTTTAAATAGAGAGCCACCGCGTTGGGTGCCAAATTGTTATGATGTGTTTTTTGTTTGAATGATGAGCAATGAGTATTTTTAATAATATAATATATAGGGTTTTTATCGCGGTTCTCAAAGAATTAGCTTGTAAGTACTTTTTCAAATTATCTTTATTATAACTATTATGAAACACACATATATATCTAACCTAGTCAATGTAAATTTAAAATAAACTATCTTTAAATTGATATTCTTATAAAACTAATTAAATTCTATAGACAATCTAAAATTTAAACAAAACTATCTTCAAAATTGAAATTGTTATGACACTAACTAAATTATATTAACAAAATTTTGTACCTTTCTTTCACTGAATGCCTAAATGAACTGTTTTCCACTATATATATTCTAATCACCACTGAAAGTCTTCGTACTTCGGTTATCCTTGTTTTTTGTGAAATTACTTTTTTCAATTATCAGCTTCTACCAATTTAAGATATAGTTTTCTTCACCAGCATTTATACACCACCAACCAAACCAGCAAACAGCATTTATATTTATTCTTCTTTTCAATATACCAATATCCAATTATTATAAGTTGATTTATACTAATCTCCAACCATAATATAATTTAATTTCTTCCAATATACCTTTTTTTATCTTCAATAATTATTTGTGTATAATTATAAATGTGCATTAAATTATATGCATAATTTTTAATCTTCATTTAACTCACTATATTAAACTATTGGACTATTTGTACTTGATTCACTGACTCTAACTAACTTTCATAATAAACTGCTTGACTTCTGACTAAAAACTTCTAAAAACTGCCAACTTGAATCCAAATCACGGGTATTTATATGTTTTTGGATTTCTAGAACCATCTCGTAAGATATCATGTTCTATTTTGTTCTATTAACTACTTGTCTGAATTTTCTGGAACAAACCATTTCGCAAACATGGCCATCTCCGGAGATCCAGAGAATTCCATTCTTTTCTATTAATAATTTTGTTTACATTTAGGCTTTTCAGATCAGAATATATAATTAAATTAGTAACTTAACATTCTAATTTAATAAAATACACATTTCAAACAATATATTATTATAACCCACTTTATATTCGTAAATATTCTTAAACGTCACTTCAGAGTATAAATATCTGTCAATCTCCGAGAGTATTTTTGGTTGCCTAAGCACATGGCTCACTTATATATATTTACAATATTAAAATACAACTTTTTACAATTATTATATGCTAATTTATTAAAAATGCCCTCACATAAATATATTTTTATTAAATTCTCTAGTATATAACTTATTTAAAACAACCAAATATCTAATATTATGTAGTATATAACTTATAAATTATTTTCTATAAACCCTAATCGTCACAATATATATATATATATATATATATATATATATATATATATAATATCAACACAAATCAAGATTTGTCATATAACCTTTCTTGACAGGATATCCATTAAAGATCTTTAAAACTATTTACCGACCCAAAAGTAAATATGCCCTTCCGCTACGCAAATTGATGTTTTGTTCGAACGGCTGATACCAAACAAACAATCCCTTACCATAATATTTCATTTCAGGCTTTGAGGCAATATATCTGCGGCGTCGTACATAAGCAACAATGAAAGATCGTTAGCGATAGACTGGATTAAAGCTACATCCTTGTTTCAGGTGGAAGGGTCTACTATACCGGACGGAAGCAATATCAGTTTTATCTGATAATTGTATCGATTAATTAACTTAAATTAAGACGAACTTAAATTAAGTTATATACTGTTGTAATTGTCCAAAGTGCAATCAAAATCCTTTCAAAAATATTTAACCTTTCAGTACACGCGCCTCAAAAAGTTGCATTAGTACACGCGGCGGACTGTGAGTCCGCATATTGAAATAGCAAGTATGAGACGGACTGGAAAATTCTTTTGATAAAATAAAATTAACTACTAATACAAACACTTATTTATTAATTATTTTGCATGTTATTATTGTACATTGCACATATTATTATGCATTGCACATATATTTAATACAAATATTTGTGCAATGTTATTAGCCTTCTGTCGTCCATGTTTGGACATAGGCCTCTCCCAACTCCTTCCATCGGTCTCTATCCTGAGCAACATATTTCCAATTTGTTCCGGCTATTCTTTTAATGTCATCAACCCATCTCATCTGTGGTCTTCCTCTTGGTCGTTTACTTTCGTGCAATAATATAAACACATATATTTTCCACATTTAACACGTGAATACTTGGTCGGACGGGTCTTTTTTCTATCGCAGTAACTGCAGTGTTCCCTTTTTAGGCTTATATTACCAGCTGAAAGCGGTAGTGGATCTTTAGATTTAACCATTTCTGTAATTCTTAATTTCATTAATGAGGGCAAAAAAGAAAGGGTAGTACGAGCACGAAGGTGATTATCAACTAATTGTCTAGCCAAACTTGCTGGTATTTCTTGTAGTTATAGGCAGCACACAGTTTGTCTACGGTATAAACACCCCCTTTAGTATTGTTATAATTCATTATGATTTCGGGTTTACCTGTTACTACATCTATTTTATTATCATAAAGAACACTGGATAATAGTCGGACGTTTTTATTTTGGTTTATTTTGTAGGACATAAGAGTGAGATTTTGTCTAAACCTAAATAAACTACTGTTAAGTAACCGTGACTTTGGGGGTTGACAAACTTAGGTGGTCTCTAAGGGGAATTCTTTTTTGTTTTTACGAATTATACCAACTAATGTCAGCTTTTTCGCGTACAACAACTCTAACAGATTTATATTTTTGAACCAGTTATCGGTAATAATATTCCTTCTGATCCATATATGGGTTCACATAATTTCAAGACTACCGCATTGGGAGAGTTGCTCACAACATAAGGGTCATCAGGTTGCCAAGTAACACTTGGCATCAACTAGCGCGAAAATTTTAATCCAATAATTATTGGGTTTATTTGGAATATATTGCTTAAATAATAGGCTGGGCCGATTTTTCGAAATTACTAAAATGGTAAAATGCAATTGAAAAAAAGTTGAAGTGTATAAAAACAAAATTTTTGATATTAAATATTAATAAAAAAAAATTATTTTGAACTGTCACATAAATGTCAAAAATCTAAATTTTATTATTAAAAATATTAAATTTTGCATTTTACCACATTGTTAAATAATTAAAACTTAAATTTTTTTACAATAAAGTTTTTGTATATTTTTGATATTTCAACTGCTACAAGGACATTATGTTAAAACTAAATTAGGCGATAATTACGTGAAGCGACGCCACTGACTTGGCTGTCCGATGTTTTCAGACCGATCGTAATGTTTTGTCGATTTGAGACAAAGAGGTATTCTTTCATTTGGGAATGAATCAGTTTTCGACTAACAACCACGGAATACAGTTATATTAGTTGTCGTATCTCTTGATCTTTTTACCAAGACCAAAGACCAAAAAGTTACAGAACCGAGAGGAGAGAAATTTATTGCAAATTCAAAAACAGTTAAATGAGAATGTTGTTCACTTACCGCAAATTGATCTCGGCAGAAAAGAATAGCGACGGAAACACTTACACATGAATCGATCAGTTCTGCAGAAACTTCTACTGTGCAGCAAAAATCATTAGCTTCCTATAATGTGTTACAATTACCTGTGCTTGCAAGAACACTCGATCGTTTTGGTATTTCTGATCGAGCTCGTGCTGCAGTCGCTTCAGCAGTACTACAAGACGTCGGTATTATAAATGTGGAAGATAATAGCAACATTATAGATAAGAACAAAATTCGTCGTGCTAGAACAAAAAAACGTGCCCTTCTTCAAATGGACGATTCTTCACAGTTACGTGACTTTTTTGTCGATGGTCGCAAGGATAATACGTTAAAAATGGAAGATAATCGTCGAAAGTTAATTCGAGAAGAACATATTACAATCTTAAAATTGCCTGAGTCGGGTTATCTGGCGCATGTTACTCCTGATTCTCGTACTGCTGTGAACATTTTAAAAAGCATTTTAAAATATTTTGATGACTCTGACGTATCCACAGATGTCTTAAGAGTAATAGGGTGTGATGGGACGAATCTTAATGTTGGAAAGTTAAATGTTGTTATTGTGCAATTAGAAAAACATTTAAATCGCCCGTTGCATTGGCTTATTTGCCAGCTGCACTGTAATGAATTACCTTTGCGACACCTTATGAATTTCCTTGATGGTAGTACAACTGGACTTTGTCACTTCAACGGACCTATAGGACAAGTATTCATTGGATGTGAAAATCTACCTGTTGTTAAGTTCAGTGATTTAAGTACAGATCAACAATATCTTCTTGACATGTGTGTTGCAATCTCAGAGGGAAGTATTGACAACAAACTTTCTATACGGTGCCCAAGTAAAATAGTGCATTCCCACTGGTTAACATTGGCTAAGCGTATACTACGTTTATATGTTCCACTGTGGTTCCATCAGATAATTTGATTACCTTAACAACCTTTATTTTAAAAGTGTATGCTCCAGTATGGTTCCTTATAAAAACCATACCGTCCTGCCTACATGGAGCCTTTAATTTTTGGAAAATGATTCAGTTATCTAGGTATTTAGCACAACCCCTAAAGGATATAATGGATCCGGTTCTATTGCGAAATAGTTTTTTTGCACATCCAGAAAATATGCTACTTGGAATGTTAGGAGATCCAAGAAAACATATTAGAGAGCTTGCTGTGCCAAGTATTTTTAAAGCTCGAACAAGTTATATAAACCAGAGACTACGAAAATTTGAGGTACCACGTGTGCTTAATATGAACGCACCTTAACTGAACCACCATTAACAATTGGAAGTTCGAATGAAACTTTACAGGAAATTGTGGTTAATCCGGAGACATCAGCACTGTTATCGGAGCTTAAGTTATATCCGTCTCACACGCAAGCCGTTGAACGCATGATTAAACTTGTGACAGAAGATTCAGCAAAAGTTGCTAATAATAGCAGAGATAGTTTAATCAGAACCAAACTGGAATCACACCGAATTATGCCTTCTTTTAGGTCAAAAAAAAAAAGATTATAAGTTGTAAGAACAGTTGTTTGTTTGTTTAATTTAAGCATAAAATTTATTTTTAATGATTTAATGATTTTTTTTAAATATTAATGTAAATTAGGTTGTGGCAGTTAAAATATTCAAAATAAAAACATTAATAATTAACAGCATTTATTTCATTCTATGTATTATAACATTTTCGGATATGCAAGTTGTAACACTAGTAAAATTTTAAATTCAAAATTTTAGTGACCTTGTGGCAGTTCAAAACAGCAAAATATAAAAAAATTTATTTTTACAAAAAAAATTGTTTTCCTGCTCCACATGTTTATTTTAATTGCAAAATCTGAAATTAAAATATTTTTGAATTTCGTATACAAATCGGCCTACCCTATTAAATAAGCAACGTTCTCAAAACGCTTCCAGTTTCTCATCCACCAAATGAAAAGGACTAATAATTGGCTGCGGTTGAAGCAATATTTGACAATAATTTTTAACATACCTGCATTAAAAAGGTATTTCCAGATTTCAAGTGGATCTTTCAATATTTTAGTTGAAGTTTTCGGACCAGGTTAATGTTTTAATAAATTTACAGATCTAGTTTTAACAATCTGTGATGGTCCGTCTTTTTTCCACTTTGTTTTTTGACCTTGTTAGACGTTTTTCCACTTTGTTTATAGATTTGTTTTTGCCAATAAAAAATGCCTGTGACAGGAGATGCTTTTACTTCAATATCCGAAATATCTTGTTCGCTCTCTAAATTATTACTTCTTTCTTCTACATAATCTTCTTCTTGGTAATCATCATCATCATAGAAAGGTTCTTCTTGCTCATCATCTAATAATGCTTCCTTCATTAACTATTGAAGGCAGTTCTGCTCTGATTAGTAAGATGCTATCTGACAAAAATAAATTTAGTCAAAACTTGCTTTACCTTCTAATTATTTGCAAAGAATATTTCTTTACAAAAAGAATCAATTTTCATTATAAGAATATGCAGAAAAAAGATTAATTTTACACAAATATTATGGGAATATATGCTCACACACTAACTACAATAATATGAGTTGAAAAAAATATGATCTTACCTTTTGCTAATTAAATACTCCAATTAATATAAAACCTATGTTACATCAGTACATGCGCATGGACTCTCAATCCGCATCATCATCATCATCATCATCCAGCCTTCATTTATCACGTCCACTGCTGGACATAGGCCTCCCTTAAACTCCTCCATTCTTTGCGATTTTGTGCTCGTTGTTGCCAATTTTTCGTGATACGCCTGATGTCGTCAGCCCAACGGGTAGGTGGTCTTCCTCTACTACGTTTGTCTGCTCTTGGCCTCCAATATGTAGTTATACTCGTCCATCGTGAGTCATTCTCGCTACATGGCCTGCCCAATTCCAGTTAAGTTCCGCTATGCGTTCCACAACATCAGCAATACTCGTCCTTCTTCGCAGATCTTCGTTTCTTATTCGGTCTCGCAACGTCACTCCCAATATAGATCGTTCCATTCGTCTCTGTGTCACTCTCAATTTTGAAGCCGTAGTCTTGGTTTGAATCATTGTTTCCGCCCCATAGGTCATGACCGGTAATACGCATTGGTCAAATACTTTTCTTTTGAGGCTAATTGGTATGTTGGCAATAAATGTGTCTCGCAGTTTTCAATCCGCACTTGCTTATAATTTAGAAATAAGTTAGCGTACTAACTTTTCAGTCTAGACTAACATAAAGCAGCCGAGTGAGTGAAGACTTACAAACCGGCTACAGAAAATAGTGGGAGGTATGCGAGAAATTATATATTTATACACGGGCTGTCAGTCCACGCGCGTGTAATGAAAGGTTAAATAGAAACCAGTATAATTATCTTTTTTTTACGTACCGTCTCTAAATAGGAGGTTAAATGTGATCATTACTATCTTCACTCTATCTCCTGCTGTTTGGAAAAAAAACTCTTGAACTGCATTTAAACCAATCAATGTTTCCGTGTTTTTTACGTGTTGTATCCATGATGCTTTCCATATTCTTCGACAATACCACATTTTAAAGCTCGCACGTATTTTTCCGATTGCGTCTATAATTGTCCAGGCTTCAACTCTATATCAAAAGACATAGAATACGTAGAATCTGAATACTCTACTTCTAATTCATATTTTCAGTTTTCCATTGCATAACACTGCTTTCATCTTATTGAAAGCTCTAGTGGCCATTTCAATGCGTCGTTTTATTTTAAAGATAGGACTGCGGTTCCATTGTTCTATTAATTGATATGCCATCATTGATATCATCTAGTTCCTCTTTAAACATATCTCCTGTGCGCATATTAAATCGGTCTTTTTAGAAACAACATGAGTGAATTTTTGGCAATATTGACATTTCTTCATAAATCCGTTTTTTATTCGTTAAAGTACCATTCTAAGCAGAAACGACATCAGTCTCGTCTTGCTGTAATAAACTACATCTACCCATTTCATTTGAAAATCACATTGTGTCATCGACTGATGTTATATCGGCGCGGAATTGTCATTTTTAAACAAAACGATCAAAATGGTTGCAATAAATGTCACGTATATTGATCTGAATTTAGAAAAAACTAAAAAAAGAGGTAAAAAAGACGATTATAAGTCAGAAATTATTAAAAAAGCGAGGTTGTTTGGGAAAGAATATAAAAATTATAAAAGTAATGTTGTACCTGCAAAATAACTAGGAGGAGACTGTTGGTAAGTTTTAAGGTTAAGATAGTTTTAAAACGAGAAATTATTATATACTTTTTGTAGTTTTCGATTGGATTGATTTGAAAAAGTTAATGCAAATTTAGAAGCATGCTTACCAAGAATGCACAAGATTCATACTTACAAGGGCTTATGGAAAAGTGTAAAGTAAAAAGGAGACGTCATCGAAACGAAAATCCAAAGAATAGAAGATATAACATTAGATACTCCGTGACAGGCTCGGGTGGCAAAATTATCGTTTGCAAAAAAGCTCTCATGGAAGTTCACACTGTGAGTTAAGAATTTTTAAGCTTCGTGTATAAGAAAAAGCACCACTAGATAAACGAGGAAAAATAATTTCAGTGAATGCAACTCTGAAAATTCAGTTGAACAGTTTAAGACTCATATTGGAAGTTTTCCCACCAAGATTTCACATTACACAGGGAAAGAGAAGCATTACTTAGACAAAAAATTGAATGTGCGAATTATGTATGACCTATTTTGTGCCAAATTTCCTGATAATAATAATAATTCAGTGAAGTATAAATTTTATTTAAAGATTTTCCAGGAACATTTTTCTCTATCTTTTCTACGTCCACAGGTACATTTTCTATGAATGTGAACAGTTAGGAAATAAAAATTAAGAATCCATCTTTAAACGAGATAGCAAGCGCGTGACCGTTGCGAAATTATCTGTATATAAAAGACGTTCAAAGAAGTTCTACAATTAAATTAATTTCAGAGATATGCAAGACATGGCCTGACGTTTGATGAATATGTGAAATCTTTAACTTTCACTTACTCTTGTACAGGAGACTTTTTACTTACGTCAACTAACCTACAACGTCTTTGTAATTCACAATATGCAAAAAAAATAAGGGATGTTTTACACCTACCACGAGGGTCAAGCCAGAAAGAGTCCCAATAAAGTTGCTTTGTTTCTTATGGATTATATCAAGTCTGAAGTGCCTACTGCTGTGAAACATCTTCACTTATTTTCTGACAGCTGTGCCGGTCAAAATGAGAATCATACTGTAGTGAGATTTCCACTTTTGTTAGTAGATACTGGAAGTTTAAAAACCATAAGCCAGTAGTTTCCACATCGTGTCCATTCCTTTTTACCGAACGATGGAAACTTTGCTGTAATAAAGAGAGTCATAAAAAATATAATATAAAAATAATAACATCTTTATCAACGTCTGTTTTGCCTTCTAGATTAAAGCATAAATCTGAATTTAGTTTCGAAAATTAGTTTACGGATTTTAATATCAGATATCGCTATTTGCGTCTATACGAAGCCATGTTATAGTTGCTTCCTAGGACAGAAAAGAATTATTTTCACGTTTAGAGCGACCGTGAATATCCGTCTCTGAAGAGCCCTATTAGGGTGAAATAAGTATAAGGCTTATACACAGACGCACTGTACGTGAAATCAGATCTTAACTGACTTTTTCCTTCCAGTCATAAAAAACTTTGACCGTGTCTACCACAAAAGAATATACAGAAATGATAGTTAATTCTACACGACACAAAAACTTTCTTGTTAAATTGTGAAAACATCGAATATTTTTGAATTTAAAAGTGGTGGCCTAAACATTACAAAAAAATATGTTTGTCTACCGACTTAATGGATAGAAAAGAAGAGGATAAAAAAATCAGTTTTCAACATTTTTTTAAATACTACTAACATTTTTTTAAATCTTTAACCACAGGCTGTAACACTATCGGAATATATTAATTTCATTTTTCCATCGGAATTAAATCTTTACTAACAGTTCTGGCCTATTCGGATGGTAAAGCACCAATAAATAAAACAAATTGAAGATATACGCAAGCTCATGAACCACGTACCAGAAAAAAAAATAATTTTTTGAAAAGATTATGCAGTGGCCTACTACTGACGCAATTAATGATGATTAATGTTTATACTTTGTTTGAGAGACAAGAAAATTTCCAAAAAAATATTTTTTTTTTATTTCGGTTCTGAAACAACATAAGTCTTTTTTTTTAACCATAATATGACTGATAAAGATGATAATAAGAAAAAACATTTTTTACAAAAAATATGTAATGCATAATGTACTTTATAGTGAAATATTATTGCAACACTTAATTTTAAAGCAGTTTTTCTTACAGCGCTTTAAAACAGTTTTTTGTGATTTACTCAAAACTATAATTTCTGACTCATGTTGTTTCTGAAATGACCGATTCTATTAAAAATTAAAGGGGATATTACAAATCCTTGTCGTTCTCCTCTTTTTATAGGTAATTCTTTAGATTTTTGTTGATCTACTGTACTATGGCTTTCTAAAATCGGTATTGTAATGATTCTCACATCCTCATCATTTTTTTCTATGTTCTGTAAGATGTTTGCAAGTCTTCTGTACTTTGTTTTGTCGAAGCCTTTCTCAAAGTCAACTAGGCATATGAATACGTCACAGTTGACGTATCTCGAAGCAGTTCTATGAGTGTTTGTATAGTAAATAACGCCTCTCTAGTGCCTAAGCCTTTTCTAAATCCCAGTTGGTTTCTTGAATCTACTACTAATCCTTAAATTTAAATAAAACTGATACCTTTCATACATACTATCTCAAAACCTATAAATAGATTTTCCAATAAAACTTTTAATCCAAAGCGTCCTCTTCCTAATTACACAACTAAGCCGCTGAAACTTTTTCATGTCATGAATTCGAAGCGGTCTTTATCCATTCCCATGATAACGTCATTCCCGTATAAAGCAGAAATGAAAATATTTCACTGATAACTGGTTCCGTACATGAATATTCCCGAAAAACACGAGTATTTTTCTTTTCAGATAAAATCCCGCGGTATTTTAGAGCTTCGTCCACCGGAACAGTTTAATTTACAAATGGTGTATTTTTAAATTTAATGTGCTTAGAATATGAACGCAAAAATTGTGACTTTATTAACATAAAATATGTTAACTTTTTACGCAATATTTTAGAAAGTATGTTTTAAAGCTTGCAATTATACCCACAAGACGCAAGAAAGTTGCCTAAAGGCATGCCAGTATGTCGCCAGCTGATTATTTTCTGCATCTTCTTGCAATTGCGTGATAATCGGTTTGGTGCAATTTTCTCTGTTTTCATGCAAGTCTAGAAGTTTGATTTTTCCACAATGTCAATGGTTTTATACACCATTGCCGTTGTCGGTTTTCTAAATTAGTAACTAAAAGGCTAGCTGTAGCAGTAATAATAAACAAAATATAATTTAATAGTAAACAAAAATCTTTAGCGCAAACTCTGACCAGATTAGTCTAGTTAATATATTTCATGTAAATACACAAAGTTTATTAAACAAAATAGATCAGCATATTTTTTTGAAAAATAAAAGATACAATATATTCTGTTTCTCTGAACACTGACTCAGAGAAAATGAATTAACAACATTAAAGTTTGATGGGTATTTTTTGTCAACTTTTTATTGTCGGAAGGTAAGGGAACACAAAGGTGTTGTAATTTTTAGCGATAATAAATAAAAGATATAGCAGGGAAAATAGCAGGAAAAAGGTCCATAGGTAGAAGACGAAACTCCTGGCTAAAGAATCTACGGAAATGGTATAGCTGTAGCAACAACGAATTGTTTTGGTCAGCAGTTTCGAAAATACGTATAACCCTGATGATTGCGAACCTTCGGAACGAAGATGGCACTTAAAGAAGAATAAATAAAATCTCTACACGAACAATTTGCTTAAATGATATATTATGTGAATATGGGGGTGAACTTTGTGCATTAGAAATTATAGATTTTAAAACTATTTTATTAACAGTGTATTGAACCGGAAATGGGGGTTTTTCTAGAGCTATTTAAAAAGTTATTGGAGTTTTGCTCTGCTAATTTTTTAGAAATAATAATAATTGGAGATTTCAACATTGATTTCAAAAAAGCTTCTAAGGAATTAAACAGTTTCCGTAATCTAATTTTTACTTTTGGCTTAACCATAAATATTATTGAATTTACTAGAATCACAACTAGATCAGCAACTTGTTTAGATAAGATCTTAACAAACATAAGCAGTGAGATAGTTGGTTGTGGAGTTGTGGACCCATGTATTTCTGATCTTGAGTTCTTGAGAGCTCAAGAACTATAGGCCAATCTCCCTGCTGTTCCAAATGTACAAATTGTTTATGAGAGCAATAACTAACAGGTTAACGTCGAAGCTAGATAGCTATCAACTAGTAGAGCAGGCAGGATTCCGAAAAGGTTACAGTACAGCGGATCATCTTCTTACAGTCAGAACTCTGATAGAGAAAGCCAATGAATATCACTTGAACTTATATATTGGCTTCGTTGATTATGAAAAGGCATTTGACTCCATAGAACTTTGGGCAATAGAGAGAGCTATGAACAACTGCAGGATAGACTCCCGATACAGAATGCTCATACACAATATTTACAAGACAGCTACAATGAAAATACAAATTGATGCGAAAAGCAAAGCTATACCAATCAACAGAGGAGTTCGCCAGGGAGATGTTATCTCACCAAAGCTATTCATACTTGGACCTGAAGACGTGTTCAAAGACATTAACTGGGCAGATAAGGGAGTAAATGTTAATGGAAGAAAACTGAGTCATTTAAGATACGCTGATGACATTGTAATATTCGCTACAAGTTTCGAAAAACTACAGACCATGATGACGCAACTATTTTAAGCTTCAGAACAAGTAGGTCTTAAGATAAATTAAAAAAAAACAAAAATAATGACAAATACACCGAACATTCCAGAAATAATATTGAACGACATAAATTTAGAAAGAGTAAGCGAATACATCTACCTGGGACAGATAATGAAAATTAACAAAGAAAATCAAACTGCCGAAATTACCAGAAGATTTAGGTTAGCGTGGGCAGGATTTGGAAAACTGAGTTGGATCTTGAAAAGCACTAAAATAAAACAGTATTTGAAAACCAGAATTTACGATCAGTGTATCCTCCCTATACTCACGTACGGTTCACAGACGTGGACACTTACCAAGTCCAATATGGATAAAATAGTAAAAGCACAAAGAGCGATGGAAAGATGAGTGCTCGGGGTGAGACTTATAGACAAAAAAACAAACAAATGGATTAGAAGCAAAACCAAAGTAAAAGAAGCAGGAGAACATGCTGCCAAATTAAAATGGAGCTTCGCAGGACACAATGCCCGACTGAAGGATAAGAGATGGAATCACGAAATACAACAGTGAAGGCCATGGTTAGGAAAGAGAAGCAGAGGAAGACCACAAATGAGATGGGCTGATGATATTAAGAAGATCGTAGAACACAACTGGAAGCAAGTGGCGCAAAATAGAAGACACTGGATTTATTTGGGGGAGGCCTATGTCCAAAGTTGGATTACTTAAGGCTGAAGAATAAGAAGAAGAAATATTTCTGATTATCTTGCTCAATTTCCCTACTTAAAAATAAAATCCGAAAAAAATCATAGTGCTAATACATGCAGTAGACATATAACAAGTAATGGCATCCTGATGTTAAAACAGTCGTTAAACAACGTTGACTGGACTTCAGTTGTTTCTCTTAAAACAGCAACTGAATTAGAATATTAACCATAGACAGTGCCGATCTCGGCCTGAAAGTTAACACGAGTAAAACCAGGATCATAGTCATAGGCCGAAATCCCAACTGGCAGAAAACCGTAACAATAGTACGCATGGCAAAATGTAAATATATGGAGTGAGACTACACGGACAACTTTCTTTACGATAGAGACCGTCTTTATTCAAAATAATTTATTTAAAACCG
Source organism: Diabrotica undecimpunctata (assembly GCF_040954645.1). Taxonomy (NCBI): domain Eukaryota; kingdom Metazoa; phylum Arthropoda; class Insecta; order Coleoptera; family Chrysomelidae; genus Diabrotica; species Diabrotica undecimpunctata. The sequence goes on along the minus strand of NC_092809.1, from coordinate 127,711,595 downwards.
TCAAAATAATTTGTTTAATTTGAGGTAACTGTATAAAACCTACATGTAAATTAACTTTAAACATTTGATTTATCGAAATACACAATTTTAGGTGTATATGAATATAAATTCAAATACCACAAATGTTGAATTTACATATATCTTAGAACGCCCAGGGGAAAACGTATATAAAAAAACCAATTCCTTCAAGAACTACCTTCGGGGACATTTTGTCGGATTCCGCATGATGTCAGAAGATGAAAATTGTATCGATTACCTTACTTCAATTTATGCTTCGTCGACCTGTGTACCACCTGTCTAGATTTTGGATATTTTTAAATTTTATTTAAGATACGGATCCTGTCTCCAGAGATAAAATGTCTGATATAGAGAATCAGCGAATTTTTCAAAGTATTGATAAAGAAGGCTAATAAATTTACTCTGTAGGCATCCAGTTTTCGTAGAAATCAATTTCGTATTGTGTGTTTTGTTCGAAGGACTTTTCCTTTGTGTATATAAGAAAGGTCGTTTTTTAAACTTTTGTTTAACAACTTAAATTTTATTTTAAGTAAATTCTTCAGATTTGTCTTTATATGTAATGAAAGCTTTGAAAAAGTTCATACAAAGCGAAATAAAAAAAAACATAATAAAAGTCTTCAAAATAAAATAATAAACCTTTGTTTTAAGTATTATATAAATGTATATATACGGGTGGAAAATAATTAAGTAAACAGTTGATATACCTGCATTTTCATGGGCATTATCAGCGAAAGTTACAATGATGGTCATTAAGTATCTCTAACATATAGTCGGTTCGCTATATTTACGCGGGTTTCGGATTAACAAAATTATGCTAATGACTCATTGATAACCAGTTGCAAAACGACTTCCCAGAAAATTATGTAAAAACTGCATTAATGGTCATATTTTAAAATACATTAAGATAACATTAGGGTAGGTATAAATTTGTTACAATATTGCAGTTGAATTGATTCTTTGCCAGTGTTGACATTGTATGTTTGGTGGAAATATTTAAAAATGCCTAGACGTGTGCTAGATGTAGATAGTCTAATTTGTAGTGTACATAAGTATTTTACGGATGAAAAAGAAAATGGCGGTCCTTTAAAATCGGTAATGTTCAACAACGCGTATGTGATGCTCTAGGAATTAGTGAAACCAAACTAAGAGGAGTATTACAAAATCGCAATAATGAACGGCCGAAAGAAGATCACCGAAAAACTCGCCTATCATTGAAAACGAAAGATATTCCAGATGGAAAAAAATTCGAAATTCGTGATACCATTTATCGAATGCAAGCCAACAATGAACATGTGACCTTAAATACAATTCTCTCGGAATTAAAAGATAGAAAATTTAACGAAATTGGCAGAACAAGTCTATGGCAAGTGATACATAATTTGGGTTTCAAATTTCAAAAGAAGGATAACAGAAAAGCCGTTTGTGAAACAAGTTCTGTTGTGCATAAAAGAATTAACTTTCTAAGAAAATATTCTAAATTAAAAGAAGAAAGGGCAAATTTTATATATTTAGGCGAAACATGGATATTTTCTAGGGGTACAACCAAGAGAATATGGCAAGATGATAACGTAAAGTCTATCAAACATACTGATGGAGAAGGGAAGCGACACATAATTTTACATGCAGGATGGAAATCGGGTTTTATAGAAGATGCTGATTTAATATTTTCATCTAAATCAAAATCCAGTGACTATCACGATAATATGAACACAGAAATGTTTGTAAAATGGTTATATGAAAAACTTCTCCCAGGTTTAAGTGAGCCCAGCGTAATTATTTTAGACAATGCACCTTACCATTCTGAAGTATTAAACAAAAGTCCAACGACTTCTTGGACTGTTAATAAAATTAAAGAATGGTTGACAAAGGAACATATACCATTTACACAACATATTTTAAAATCAGAATTATTACGCTTGGCAAATATCCACGCAAAACCAAAAACCTTGGTTGTGGATCCGATTATTGAAAGTTACGGTCATCAAGTTTTACGTCTGCCACCGTATCATTGCCAGTTTAATCCCATCGAATATATATGGGGAATAGCAAAACAATATTATGACAACCATATTGGGCCTAACGGTTATAGCGACGACGCAGTTCGGGAAACTTGGCGAAAGGCACTTTCAATTGTAACTCCAGAAGTGTGGTGCAACTGTATATTCAAGTGCGAGAAACTAATAGAAGATTGGTGGACTCGTGAAAATAAAATAAACGAAATAAGTCCAATCATAATAACAATTAATGGTGATGACAGTGATGATGATGAGGATTATGATATTTTTGATGATAATGACTGATTTTCATTTTTGTTGGCAAGTTAAATTTTTTTATTTTTCATTAGAAATTCTCTCCATGGAACAAATATACATAGACCATACTTTCTGTTTAAAGTGTAATATAAAATTATTATTAGGTTTATATTAGCCACATTAGACTCCATTAATGAAGTAATTCTCCTTATTATACTGTCAATTATATAAAAGATTTTCCATTATTATTTAATTAAAAAAAGTTATGGATTATTTTTCATTTCATTTGACCAGTTGATATTTCCCCAAAGAGCAGGTAATTAAAACTGGGTACTTACAATAAAATTTTTAATCCGAAACCCGCGTAAATATAGCGAACCGACTATAATCATGAATTAGTTTTTTACATATTTTATAGAAATAGCTAGTTAGTAAACTTTTTTGGCCATTTTCTTATTAAATAAAACAGTTTAAGTAGTTTATTAGCAATTAGCATTATTATTCAATTAAGAGTTAGATCTTAGACAAGCCTATTAACTTTGATTCTTTTATTCTTGTCCAATTCTAGTAAGTAGGGGTATAATTCACTCAAATGTTAAATATCTCATTTTTTGTTGATACAATTATACTCTGCTATGAAAGCCATCCCTAGATAGGTTCTCTTACTATAGTTATTTTCAAGAGCTAAGATTTTAACGGAACTATAATCCATAGTGTGATAATTATTATGTACATGTGAGGCAAGAGTGCATATTTCTGGATGTAATCTACAGTCAACTTTGTGGGAGTTAATCCAATTTTTTATGGATTTTGAACTTTATCCTATATATTAATTATTACAATCTGTACAAGAGATACTGTAGATTTTATTTGTTGTTAATTATGTAAGACGTCTATCCTTAAATTCTGAGAACACTTTATTTATGGTTAAAACTGTTTTATTTTCACATTTTTAAATATTCTGGTTAAAACTGGAGTGATTTCTGTGATATACGGTAATGAAGAAAATTTTTACTGTCCTTAAGATATAGTGTGATTTATGTTATTGTTTTTTTTTTAATTGTTAATGGATCAATAGATGTGGTGTTAAATAAGATTTTTTTGATCATTGCTCTTGGATAAGAACTATCAATAAAAAGTTTGTAAAGAATGTTAGGTTTTTTTGATGAAATGATTTATCTGAAATTTAAATCACTCTGTTCTTCATTTGTGTTACTAAATTAACCTTTATGGAATGTTTATGGTATGAAATATAGTTCAGGTATCTTCCCGAGCTCCTTGGGTTTCTATACCAATCGATAACGATTGTATTGTCTGTAGAACAAATAAGAGGTGTTTTAAAAAAGGGAACAGAATATGCATCATCTTCTATTTCAATATTTATATATTTAAGTATTTCCGTTATTGCAACTCTAACGTTAAGCTTCTCCACATTTTTCTCTACTGCCGTCAGTAATTGTCCTCTCGATAGATTCAGACTATCGACGAAATATATGAATATTTTTGATCTATTCTATCAAATTCTTATTTATGAATATTGTTTTGTCTGTAAGAAGTCCCAATGTACTCTTCTTTTGTTCAGTACCTCATTTTTTTCTTCAACATTCGCCATCTTGAGCAGTTTGTCTGGCCCATTTTAATATACTCGTTTTCTGTTTAAAACTTTATTTATATATATAACACCGAAACTTGTTTTAATTTTTAAATTTATTTTAAGTTCATTTGGAAAAACTTTTCTATCTTTCCGAGCTGTTCCACATGCGTGGATCTTGTCTTCTAGCAAGTCACGTTATAATGCAACAAAATTAAAATAGTTATCAAAATAAACATCATAATTCTTTCCAACTAAATCTCTTGTAAAATCTTTTATTACTCTTGCCCCGAGGATTACTTAGTTACGCCTTTTACTTTTTTGGTGTATATTTATAATTGTAAAACATATCCGCACCGATCAGCACGTACATATACCTTATAACCCATTTTTATGTGGTTCATCGGCATATATTGGCGTAAATTACTTCATCCCTCTCATCATCGACTTGTCTATTGATTATCGCCTGCTGGGATAAAATGAACTCCTGTAAGTGAATAAAAGTTCCTGTAGCAATGGCCACACTTTGTAGATTTTACCATAATCTTCATTACCTTTCTTAGGTTCTAATGAATTTTTACTTATGTGAAGATGAGTAAGATAAACTGACCCCTGAGAGCAAAATTAACAGACCAAAAATCACTGAAATCAAAAGGTTTATTCCCAAAAAACAGTTTATTTCTTTAACTGTCGTAGGAGTGTTGTTTTTGTTATTTTTTTTATACTAAGTATAAATTCTTTGGAAAGCAACTGTATTTAAAATGTTGTTACCAAATAAAAAAAATCAAGAGGAGTCTCTAAACCATCAGGTACCTCATCTTCACCATCACGGTTACTGTCATGCACACCGTCTTTATTGTCTAAAATATCGTTTTGTTCATCTAAAATACCTGACTTCATAATCATGTTGATATTTTCATTCGTTCTCATCAGCATCGGATACATCAAATCTCTTCGGTGGGATATCCATTAGTTAGTCGTAAGCGCTATTAGTTATTTTACTACTATACTAAACATACTTATTAGTTACCGATCGGCGTAGTGGCACCTATTGGAACCACCAATCAAAATATTAAAACTCACTTAGTTATCTACGCAGTTCTTAAAGACCCAATACGGTAATACATACATACATCTGTTTATCAAATTAACAGTAGTAGTGTATTTGTTTATTTATAAAAATAAAAAACCTCACCTTCATTCACTTGTGAGCACGCCAAATGTACAATATACGTATGTATGTGATATACAATATACATAACTGGTCATAGAATTTTGTAATCGCGTGGTAGGTGAAATACACGACGTATCCATCGCTTTAGCAAAGGGTTAACCCTTTGAAATAGTCTGAAATATTTGTATCTGCTGTAAAAAATTTAATAAATTTTGATTTCAAAGATTAAAACATGAAAATATTTACTATTACCTATGCTTCTTATTATTTTTTCTTAAATATTGTATATAAATCATTTTACAAGAAGAACCGAAATGAATAATGCATTTAGAAAATTTATTTATTTATTCTAAATTATAAGAAATGGAAAACCATTATTTTAAGATTTAAAAAAAATATGGAGATATATTAGACGTCAATCTTACCGGCACGAGTTGTAGTCAGGAGTCAACCCTACGCACCCTTTTAGATAACAAACGAGGTCCTGGCGACCGAGTGTGGGAAGGATAACCCTACTACGGTTACGTACTGTCTCATGGGAATTAAGAAAATGTAATTCCTGACAATCTTCCACCTGTCTGATCAGAGTGGAAGTTAAGTCCAACAAACATCCTTGAAGTGGTAATAGGGGATGCCAATATGCAAAAGTGGATAAATAAAGTAGGACAAGATACATGTGTAATATATATATATATATATATATATATATATATATATATATATATATATATATATATATATATATAATGAAATAAAACATATAATAAAGATATAATAAAATTTCTGAAGATTTGTGAGGTTCCAGTCAAACGGCCTAGTGATTAAAACACTAATATAATATGTACACTCTTTTATTGAAAGTCGAGCTTTCGGAACTTTTCAGTTTCTTTTTTAAGACAACTATAATAGGTATATTATAATTAGTTTTATGACATTCTAATCGTAAAAATTGTAACTAAATGTTGAGATTGTAATAGTTCGCAAGCCATATTAACATGAGAAACAATATTAATATAGCTTACGAACTATTACAATCTCAAAAGATAATCCCTAGAGCGAGTATAAAACACTCTCATCAAATCCAGTTTGTGATTTGCGTATTTTACGATAAAATTGATCATAGCATCTGAAAATAACCATTTCCAGCATTCTAATATGATTTTGGCGCCTTTTGCTTTTGCTTTTACCCCAGGTAAGTTCGTAACAATATTACAGGCTTTGGTCTTGGGGAAGTGTGTGGCTTATGTTTCAGCCATGATGTTTTATCTTTGCCATAACATCTTACAAAACCATTATTCGGCCGCTTTCTTCCATTGTAGCATTTCAATTTCTTTAATTTTAAAATTTTTTACAAAAACCGTACTTTTACGATAACTACATGTCTAGAAATTAATTTTTTATCGTTCCAAATACGTCAAGTATGTATACTTAAGAGTTCCCCTTTTCATAATAAATTATCTCTGGGTATAATTAAAGTTAAAGTATTACGATTTTTTGATGGGAAAAACCACTATTTTAAAAATAACTATAGACCCCTCGCAATATTTAATTAGCTTTACCCGAAGTTATAATAGAAATAATACGACGAGTATATTCAGTCAGTCAGTTCTTAGTATTTCATTAAAATGCATTGTAACGTAAATTTACGTTTGTTTTGTAACGTTATAAACGTCACCTCTCTATTAATTTATATTTAAATAATTATTTCATTTTAATTTCTTTATTAATTTATTAATTACTTTAACTTCATTTCTCTTTTTACTATTTTTTATATAAAAAGTAGTTGGCGCCCTCTGTTTTTTTCTTTCTCCCTCTGTCTTACTTTTCTTTCTCTTTCTGTCGCGTAGAATAAATATTCGCCCTCTCTATTTCTGTCCGGTAGACTGTTTCTGTCAGTCAACTTTCTAACGTAGTGGGAATATAATTTTTTGCCTCTTTTTGAAATTTATAAAAGAGGGCAAACACTATTATAAGCCTTATGTTTTAACATTTTAACATTTAATTGGAGGACCTAACATCTACAACACACAAGCAGCCCATCGAAGCAATAAGTATCACTTATTAATTGTTAAGCTTTGGCGGGGTTAATTATTGTTTGTTTTTTATTCTTTTTAATAAATATGTTAACTAAAATTTGTCTTATTTGCTATCAGCTAAGAGTTAAGGTTCAATCCCTAGTTTAAGACAAGACGAACTCACACTTGAGATACTGAGCTAAGCAAGGCATAGACGATAAGCTCCCATGGTTGATTGAGGTATTATTTTTCTAATAGTGCTTCAATTCTCTTTGGTAGTCTTATCTTTACAGTTTGATTGTGATGAAACTCACATTTTTGTGAGTTCTACGGAAATTCGTTTTTTTAATGTCGATACGCATTCGAGACTAGCCTTTGTTGTGAATATTTTTGCCAAAAAAAGCGATATACAGTTATCATTTATGTTTGGTTTTCTTTTCCTAACCAGAAAAGTCATTGCGATTGGGACGCACCTGATTCTGTCGGGATTGGCATTTGTGATTCTAGGAGGTAATGAACTTTTAACGTGTGTGTCAAATAAGTTTTATTGATTTTGTTTTATTTTTACGTTTAATTATGCAATATTTTCCCGCAATAAACCAAAAAAGGTATAAAAATATCCAGCTTTTATAATAAAGCATGTTCAGCAGTCTGTATTTTACTAAAAATCATACCTTTTATAATAATATAACTTTTTTCGAGTGAACTCTCAAAAAAGAACACACGCTAACACTCGTGTAGTTAGATTTTTTTAACGCTCCGACGAACGTGATCGCTCGCGTGTTAGATTTGTACCAACAATAACCGCTGTACGCTATTAATGAGTGATGAAAGGATGAATAAAACTTTAACCACAAATCAAATATCTTTTATTTTCGGAACACGAGCTACCTTTAAATGCCTTAACTTAACTGTTAAATTATTTCATCTTTATTGGTAGGTAGTTGTATTTTCTAGCATTACATTCATAAACCTAATCAATTACTGTCTTACAACAGACTTATTTCAGAAAATCATATTATTAATCCTTTTCTTCTTGTTGTCTTTTAGCACGTTACAATTTTACGTATATTAAAGCATTCTAATTGAAACAATACTTGTTCTTTTTATATATTTTTGAACAAATATAGCCGCTAAGGATATAACTTTTTAAATGTTGCTGAACATTACGCCATTTTGCCGCAACATTCAAGCAAAAAAATAAGCTACTTCATAAACAACTTTCAAAGTCTTGAAGAAGTCAAACTTTCACAAACAAGCGGAGATTTGATTGATTAGTTTATTATGTTACTGGAGCAAACTTTTTATAAATAAGAGAAAAAGCAAGCATATTTTTCTAGTCCTGTTATAATCTTGTTTTGTCTTTTATATTATATTTTAGCCAATTAAATAGGTAAATTGATTAAGAAAAGCTTTCGTTCGAATAAATATGTTTTTCCTATTATGGCGCAAATTTGTTCTCAATTGGAATATGTTACTATACTTCGTTCATTCGTTAGTTACTACTAACGTACTGTCACCGACCAGTAATAAAAAGATTTTAAAATTATTTGAAATTTGCTTGTCTCAAATGTTGCAGTAACTTGGATCAGTAATGTGGATACCTACATAATCCTTTCTGACATAAAATATTATCATTAAGAAGCAATATATTTACATATTACATAAAATTTACATAAAATAGATTACAATTTTAAATGTATATAGGGTGTTTCAAAAAAAAGTAACCCAGTCTCTAGGGTAGGGAAAAAACTAAAAAATAATTGGGGTTTGCTTAGTAAAAAATTTTTGTAACGCCATCCGTTTTCAAGATACAGGGCGTTGAAGAAAAAAAAATTTACGCATTTTTTACGATTTTGCCGAAACTACTGGCAACATTGTAATGAAATTTTATACGAATATGTTGTGGAAGCTGATACATCCTATGAATTTGTTTTTATATCTGATTCTCATAGGGGGCGCTAGTTACACGGATCGTACTAAGTATTAGTCAATATAACTTTTTTAAGAGTATAATTATTAATCAAAATTTCAAGTAAACTTAAACATCATTAAATTTTACACGAAACAGGTACTCTTGGTAAAACTCGATACTGTGTACCGTTTCGGAATATTTTGATTTGAAAATTATGAAGTAATAATTGATGCATGTATAAAATAGTTAGTAATTAAACAAACCTCACAAGAAGAAAATTAAATTAATGACTAAGAACATAAAATAAAATTCAATTACAGTAAGTGTTCAAAATGCCCTCCGTTTTCGCGAATACACAAGTCTATTCTTTTTTCTAAAGATTCCATTAACCTTCTAAACGGTAGGGGATTAGCTATGATGTCATTAAATTGACTTTGAATTCTTTCTTCCAATTCTTGGCGTGAAATTACCTCTGTAGCATAGACTTTTTCCTTAATATACGACCAAACTGCGTAGTCCAAAGGGTTAAAATCGCATGACCAAGGAGGCCAATGAATCGGAGCTTCTGCACCTCTACCAATCCATCGATTCGGAAAATGATTACTCAACCAATGATTACTCAACACCTTCTATCAAAGTTTGGTGGAGCTCCATCGTGCATAAAAAATAAAGATCTTCGCTCGTTTAGCGTTAAATCTTCTATTATCTCAAATAAGGAATTGTTTAAAAAATCAAGATACACATCACCATTTAAATTTCCAGGTAGAATATAACCTATTAATTTGTTACCTAAAGTTGCTACCCAAACATTAACTTTAAATAAGTGTGTGTTGGTAATGTATACCCTTTTGACTCGTGGATTCTCATCACACCAGTAGTGTGCATTATGGGACTTAAACATACCTTGTCGCGTAAAGGTGGCCTCGTCCGTAAAAATAATGTATTTTAAAAAATTTGGATTGTGGGCTGTTGTTTGTTGCAACGTTTCACAAATATCCACTCTAACCGGTAGATCATCTGGCAAGAGCTCTTGGACTTGTCTGTAATGATAAGGATGTAATTGCTGTTCTTTCAGTATCCGCCAAGTACTTGAAGAAGTATTTGTTTGTCTTGCTATATTCCTTACGCTAACTGTTGGATCTTGATCAAGTAAATTTAAAATATTATTTTCTTTATTAATTGTTCTTGTTGTTCTTGGTCTACCAGAATTTATTTTATTTGGTCTCACATTCCTAGTTTCTCGACAACGTCGTTCAACGGCTCTAAATGTTTTTTTACTTGGTAAGTTTCTTCTAGGAAACTTTTCTGCATAACGTGTCACAGCTGCACTAGAACATCCTAAACATAAACATTCACCTAAGGTTAATAACATGTCAGTGTATTCAACATTTAAGTACATTTTGATTTGATTTTACAAATAACAAGGTTTCAAAACTCTAATTATTGGTGGTTTATCGTCATAACAATCAATAAATGTCAGATTTCTACGGCACACTTGGAGAAAATAGAGGTATACCTATTAGAACTTTATCACAACTACCAGCATCAATTATTACTTCATAATTATCAAATCAAAATAATCCGAAAACGGTACACAGTATCGAGTTTTACCAAGAGTACCTATTTCGTGTAAAATTGAATGATGTTTAAGTTTTCTTGAAATTTTGATTAATAATTATAAGTACTTATAGTTTATTCGTCTTCCGGGTTTGGACCGTGTCATTTGTGAGTGACCCAAAAGTGGGTTCATCTCGACGTTTCGCTACAATTGTATGTAGCTTCTTCAGCTAGAGAACAAAAAAGAAAAAAGAAAACAAAAGACAGGAAGTCGTATAAAATTTCATTACAATGTTGCCAGTAGTTTCGGCAAAATCGTAAAAAATGCGTAAATTTTTTTTTCTTCAACGCCCTGTATCTTGAAAACAGATGGCGTTACAAAAATTTTTTACTAAGCAAACCCCAATTATTTTTCATTTTTTTATCTATCCTAGAGACGGGGTTACCTTTTTTTGAAACACCCTGTATAAAGTTTTTCGATATTAATTATTCCAGTTAAAATCTAAATTTCTATCTGTTACTACTTCTAAATATAACGCAAAGAATTGATAGTTTTGTACCAATAGCGACAAAAAGCAATATTAAGTGCCTATAGGCCAATAAATAAAAGTAAAATAATGCATGCGCGTGATCACTTACGCTTATCGTATTTTTTAGCTGTCGCTATGAATTTTACTAAGAAGCGTGTCAGTAGAGGAAGAAGGATGCGTATATTTAGTTTTCGAAGACTTAAGTACATTGTGTGTTAGAAGTATGCAGGTGCCTTTGTGTTTAACAATATATTGTTTTTGTTAAATATTGTTTAATTCAATAAAAATGGAAGAAGCTAGTACCAGGGAGGATATAAATTTGAAAAGTTCTCGGAAACAGTTTAAACTTGAAACTAAAGGAATAGTGTCTCTTTACTGTGTCTGCTTGGTTCAATGGTATATAAGGGTTCGCCACCCTCAAGCTTTTTCCTAAAACGTTCTATCCATCCTCTAGCTTTTATTGCTGCCAATACATTATGCTCCCTTACATATTTTTTTGAATTCTTTTCTGCTTTAACAAGAAAATTTTACCAGAAACTGAACATTCTAGTAAAATTTTTTTGTCTCTGTTGGCTTACTCGGTTCTTGGAGTTATTGAAGTTTCTTGCTCATATTTTCTCTTTATTATCTATTATCTACAATCGATTTCCTCCTCTTCTTTACGTATTTATTTATATTCCTTCTCTGCTTGTCGGGATCTGTACCACTGTTGCATCAGTAAATATGATCTGTTTTTTCATTTTGTTTTAATTTGACTTTTATCGCCAAATAAGGCATTCGTTCTTGTTCTTCTTTGTTTACGTTTTATGCCTAGTTATTCTTCGACTACTTCTTTCATGATATTTCTATATCCTTTACACTCCTCATTTCTAGGTAACTGTCTTTTACCGGCATGCAAATCGGCCGAATCCTTTCTAAGTTTTAATTTGTCATCCTCTGGCATAGCCTCCTAGTCAATCTGCTTTTAGTCTCGCAAATATTTTATTGTAAGCACATCTCTTTTATTTTTGGTATAATGGACACTACATCAGCCAACTCAATATTCTTGTTGAATTGATGCTTACCACTAAAGCACACATTTATAATTTTTGTTACAGTTTGGTGATTTTCGTGTTCCTTTGTTTATATCTTTTCGAGCGAAGGTAAAATTATACAATCGATTCCAAAAATAAAACTAGTATATAAAAAAGACATTCCCGTTCAATGTTACATTTACTTCGTATTGCAGTTCTTTTTTTTGCTAAATTTTCACTTTTTAATTGACGCTTGTATAATGAAAGTATTTTCTTCGTTTCGTAGTTGCAGCAGTTGTTAATTCAGCTGCTGCTTCAGCTGTTGATTCATCTGTTGTGTCTTTAGTTTGCTGTTTATACACATTTTGATATAATGTCAACGAATTGATTATTGCCGCTATTAAATACGAATAGACTAACTCGGTTATTTGACACACAAGACAACAAAATTTTTCTCAGAAATAAACTTCGAATTTTATTAATTGACTTTCGTTGTGTTTATTGTCTAATTCCTAAGATAAATTGCGGGTGGATTGTATTTGTAACAATATGATTCATGTAATGCATGACTCGATGTATAACTTCTTCTAAATAATAAGTATACGTTTTGGCATGTTTTTGGAAGACAATATTGTACATACAGACCAAACAGGCACATGAGGTTGTTAGTACTTTTTCTGTTGATATACTTACTTAATAATTGAATATCTTTCTGAAATAAACAAAGATATACCAATTTTAGTATATAGTAGATTCCTGCTTATACCCGCTTATAATCCGCAGAAGCGAATTGCGACACTACAGAAGCAATTTTTAATGCGAATAAAAACTAATTTTATAATCTAGATCTAATGTATTATTTTTATTAAAAGAAGCAAAAATAGATTATTCTATTGTTGCAATGTAATGTGAGCAGCAAGGAAATATATTTTCTTACTGGCCGTCAATGATCTAACATTTCAAGAATTCATGATTGACACGTTAGTCTGGCTATTTTTGACCAGTTACGATGCGTGATTTTGAATAACTAATTTCATTTTTGTTTGCTACACTATAGTGTAATAAAAATGTTACGTCTAATTTTACTGCTGTGGAATTAAACTGAGAAACAGTACATCTAAAGACTATAGTGTTAAATATACACGATGTTCTTAGACATGAATATTACACTTATATGGTACAATATGTAGTTTATAAGCATTTTTTCCCGACAGGAGTTAGAGGAATTTTTGTTTATAGATTTTGGATAACAAAACAAAGAACATGTAAAACATTAAAACAAAAAGTAACTTCTAGCAAATAGATTATATTGTTACACTGTCACATTCGCTTCTGAATTTTTTCGAGACGTGTTCCCAGGAGCGGCAATAACTTTTTTCTAAAATATCATTGTAATTTATATTAAAATACATAATAATATTAAATTAATTAAATAAAATGTATATTTATTTATAAAATGTGATTTGAATTTTTGACTCCGATGGGAGTCATGTGCACCTGGCTAAGAATTTCAAGTGTATCGCTGACTGGCTCCGATCGGCACAAGGCAAATTAAAACGTTTTTCTAGGAAAAAAAATATATAACGGAATCTTAGAAAAAATAAGTTTATTTATTCTATAAAATACAGAAAGATTCACACACTGCTTTGGTTTCTATTCGCATATGAGCAATTTTAAAGCATTCAACACAAAATCCGGATTGATCACGACTTTTTTCGGAGTGATTATGCTGTCTGCTTTCTAATTTTGTTTTCAAAGCATATTTTGTAATGCTTTCTCTTGGGTCGTTTTTTATAAACCATAGGAATTTTTGAAATACTATGCCTGGAGGCAGGAATATTTCTTGTTTTTCACACTTTGAAGGGCCCGGCATACTTTCCACACTACCACATAACTATATACTACCACAACAAAGAACTGGTTAACATTTTTGACACTTTAAGTCCTCACTCACACCCTGACAAATATTAACTAACGTCAGCGTCGTACTAAGTAAAATATACCGTTTAAAAAATCAACGGATTACTGTCCCGATCGGAGTCATGCGCATCTAGCAAAGGACCACTTTGACTCCGATCAGAGTCATGCGTAGCAAACAATTTAAATAAAAGTTTAGTGATTTTATTTTAATTCAGATTTAGCAATACAACTTACGCTGCCTTTAAGGGAAAAATGCATTTATCCCAAATACCTACGGTATTAAAAGGATTGAACTCTGGGAAGACTATTTCTATGTTATGGAACCCTAGGTGACTTGGTATGCTGGAGTACTTCTAAAATATTTTTGTCCAGATCTGGACATTGAGATTAGTACAGTTTTCTACATGGTCCTATAAAGATATTCATTAGACCTAGATTTTTAATGTTTTCTGGGAGGTTCTTCGGAATGATTCAAGTGGTATAAAAAACTATTGGTATTGAATGAGTACTTTTGATTCTTCATTGTCTTCGTATTTGAATTTCCGATTTGAATTTCAAATCTCTGTACTTACTCTGTACTCTATACTCGGTATCGACACATCGATTAGTGTTGTTTGGCTCGTTAGTTTATTAACTAGTACGAGATTTGGTCTGTTGTGCGCTACTGTGTGGTCTGTAAGAACAGTGCGGTCCCAGTATAGCTGGAAGTTGTCATTCTAAAGCATACTCTCTGGAATGTATTAATAATTATGGAGATAATTTGTTTAGAGAAGTCTTAGTTTGACAGGTATATGTTGAAGAAGGATTTTCGCTACTAAATCATGCCGTTCCTTGTATTCAGTTGCAGCAAATGGCTGGCAGTCTTCTGCAAGATATTGAATACTTTCATGGGTTTGATATCCTTATCGGCATTTGTCGTTTTGGACCTGACTTTGACGATATATTTCAGGCAATTTTTGTTGGTATAACATGATCCTGAATAGTGAGTAATGAAGTTTCTGTTTCAGAGAACATCTTGCCTGATGTCAATCAATAATTCGACGCCATATTGTAGACATCGTATTGACTGACTTTATTATGATGTCACCCTTGCAGAGGTTAAGAGTAGATGTATCAGTCTGCACCTGAATTATTTGTTCAGTGAGCCCAAAAACCCCCAAGTAGTAATATTGAACTCATTTCTGTCAATTATTTTCAAATTACAAATTTATAACTTTTCATCACTTTGAAATGCACTTAGGAAAATGCATTTTCTTTGTTCAATAATGCAATTCTTATGTCCACATTATTATTTTTATTCACAAAATTTCGTGAAACTTACAAGAATCAAATACAAAAAGTTTCATTAAGATCGATCCTACTGCAAAAATTTGGTAGGTATTAGAATTTTTACAGCTTTTCTGTAAAATTGTGGCTTATTCCAAACTAAAACAGTAAATTGCATTAAGATGCCACAAGAAAATAGCTTGAAAACAATAATTATGTACCAAAATCTCCTTTAACTCTTTCTGTTTTTCATACTTTAATTATATTTTATACTAAAAGTCTTTCTTCTAAAATATTATCAATTATGTCTTGTTGATTTTAATAATTCTTATTTACATTTACGTTTAAACATTTTCTTTTAGCTTCCCGACGTTGCTGAGTGCTTATATTGATCGGCTGACACTATTTCCATATTTAGCTTAATATTCCGCCAGGAAAAATCCAAATAATCAGAATAAATGCCATATTTTCTAATAAACTTTGGCTGAAGCTTGTTGAACGCTGATTCATCTCTTAAATATTTAGCACCTCTACGAATAAAACGGTCCAAATTCCCCGCTTTCAACCATGAGCGAACTCCAGGGCGCTGACGCTGGCGTTGCGTATTTGAAAGCGATGAGAATCGAAAAGTCATCAGCTGGCTAATTCAATTAAGTGATGTATTTCGATTTTGGCCCAAATTGGTGGAAACTAATTTCGGTCGATCGCGGTGATAATGGAACCTGCTTGCTATATCGCTAGCTCTGCACATCATTTTTCAGTAGCGTATACGCCTCTGCGTTAGCAAATCGATAGTTTTTAAGAAAAAAAAAAAATGATCGACTTGAAAAATGACTTTAAAAAAACAAAAATAATGTTTGAGACATACATTTAACAATAAATTTAAACAAATTGTTTTATGAGATTTTAAGGAAGAGGTCCTTACTAGACAAGGAAGTCGTTTGAATACCTTTTATCCATCTAAATTATCTAAAAAAGTTTCTGTTGGTTTATTTGATGACATAATCACGCCTTTCTAATATCTGAAAATGCCAAATACTGCGCGTTCAGCAAAACTAGCTATCAAAGTGGGACTTTCCAAACCGACCATCTTCCTTATTATCAATATGTACCTGACATAATGTTTGACAATTTAAACTTTACTCGGACCTCACTGTGCTAGCAGACCAACCAATTGCACGTAATAGATCGGATTTCATACTAATTAATGAACTGACTAGACTGACAACACTAATAGATGTGGCGTGATCTTATAATATTAACCCAAAATTGGTGATAAAGTTGCCAAGTATATGATCTGGAATACAAATTAGGAGACAATGGAGAATGAAAAGTACCTATTATTCTCTCTATTACCGAGGTTATTCCGGTACCCCTCCGAGTTGGTATTTCGAGCCTTTTATAAAACTAGAATAGCTGAGTCTTAAAGAGCATCTCTATAAGACCATGTAGAACGTAGATACTCCAACGTACCAAGTCACTTAGGGCTTGATAACATGAAAAGAGTCCCATCAGAGCTTAGTACTTTTGATACCGTAGGTATCTGGTATATGTGAATTTATCTAATAATAATTAATGCAGTAAAGCTTCCCCGAAGCAAGAACGAAGCAAATGTATTGCGCTAACAATTTCCTGTTATCGGAGGCAGTCTGCACAAGGAATTTCATAAACTTTGTGTTGTTCATTTGGGATGTTGTCTTTGATTGATCGGACAAGTGATGAAAGTTTTTGTTGGGGAGGTTGTTAAATATTGTCTTTGTTCCTCTTGATTTTAGAATTTTGTCGATTTTGTAAGTGACACCTTTGATGTAAGAAAGAAAACTTTCCACGCATTTCTGGCAATTTTGTTGTATTGTTTCACTTCTGTGCCATACTTTGTGGCTATAATTTCCCAGTTGAGAACCTTTATCTGGTTGTTAGTAAAGAATTTTCTATCAGTTTTTGCCTTGTTATAAGGCGCCGAGTCATGCATAAACGTGAAACATTTATTCGGGAACCACTCCTGGGCCTGGAAAAGCATTTTTGTTTGCAGTACTCTCAAGTACTGGTTCTGCCGTATTGTTTCTTTGACAATGTAGAGTCTACCAGTTCCTTGACTGCTTATGATAGAAATACACATGTTCATGGGGCGCTTTACCGTCCTTACTATACAATCCGCTTTGTATTTTTCCCCAGGTCTTCTCCTCACAAATTTAGCTTTAGCCATGAGGATCTCTACGGTAGATTCGCCTGAAAAACAAACCTAGAATAATATTATTATTTTAGGATCCTACACAAATTGATTGACTGTAAAGTACATAAAAGAAAAACAATGTTAAGTAGTGTTATTTATCTAATTCCAATCATCAATAATCCAATATTTTGAATAAAATCCTTTATAAAAAGGTATATAAAAAACCCAGTTGGGCTATGTTAAATTGGCAAAACGTTTTCGGAATAAGTATTCCATCATCAGTACCCTAAAAGTATTTAACCACTTAATTAAAAAGAATTGAAATAATTTAAGTTTTGACTAAGGTTAGTGTAAAATGTGGTTAATACTTACAAGTTAATACATGGATGTAGCCACTAAATATGGGGTTACAAACCCTTTAAAAATTGCTAATTTAAATTTAGTTTACATAATGTCTGTTTTACAATTTAGATGGTAAAGTTACCGTTGGATTGGTAACATGGTGACATATGACTCTGCAATAAGTTGCAAGTCCTGAGACGGTATGTCTACGAGGACTTCAATAAAGCAACTGATTAAAATGACAATCTTAGCAGGTTATGACGGAAGTTGTGACAGAGCTGTCAGTGTAACTATATATGTCTATTTAAGACAAAAGCCAACGTTATTTAAAAATTGTGAATAAATTGAAATAAAATAAAATTATAACAGTATCAACCATCAATGTTATTGTTGTGAATTATGTATGTAAGATAAAGTTATGGTGAGAAAATTATGTGATTAAAGTTAGGCAACCAACTATACAGTGTCAAGTGGTGAGATGAAAAGATTCTAATATAAGGCCCTTTATGTTTTAATAACATCTGGTACCTGGAAAATGGAAACTAGACACAGGTGGACAGTTGGGTTCTTGAAAAGTATAGGAATTAATATGTTTGATATGTGAGAATGTTATTCAATGAATGAAATAAAACTATTGTAGTATAAGATAGATGTAAAAAATTGACTTATAACTCAATTATATTAGGCCCTGTATGTCAAAAAACAACATTTGGTACCTGGAAAATGTAGAATTTCTTGAGTTAACTTGAGTTAAAGGTACAGCATGGAAAAGCAACTTGTTGAGCTTTACGCGTAGCCAACTGGAGAATTTAGTAATTTTGTCCAAATATCTTACAGCGATTTTGAATACCTTATACAAAAGATATCTCGGATGGTTGATAAAAAGGATACTTATTGGAGGGATGCAATTCCGGTGAAAGTTCGCCTGTCAGTAACATTAAGATACTTAGCTAGTGGAGATAGCTGCAGAAGCTTACATTACCTATTTAAAGTTTCAAGCCAAGTTATATCCATTATTGTCCCTGAAGTATGTTTGGCGCTCAACGACGTGTTAAAGGATTTAGTGGTGGTAAATGACATTTTTATGCTTAAATATTTATTTATTTTTTATAAAAAATCAACAGTTGGGAGAAACTAATATTTCTGTGAGTTATTCATAAAATTTCCATATCTTTCATAATATATTCTACAGGAATCTGCTCTTGTGTTACTTCAGATAGTTGGTTGTTTGATTGACTTGCACATGAAGGGTCACTTAAATATGTCTGTGACTGTGGTTGTGATCCAGATAAACTGTTACTGAAGCTAGGAAGACTTTATCCACTTTTTGAAGGAGAAGAAACACTACTTGGTACACCCTGCATCATTATGTTGCTGGAGCTAGGACGACTGTATCCAACTTGTAAAGGAGAAGAAACACTACTTGGTATACCCTGCATTATGTTGTACAGACGACTTTTGCTCAACATAATGCCATGTAGTTCATACATTATTTCTTATCTTCTAAATTTTGGATACTCTTGTTTGTTTTTGTGGCATCTATTTTTTGGATTCCAAAGACAGTTTTCTGCCTGGTACAGCTCTATGAATTTAAACGTTTCTTCGGAACTCATGGCCATTTTAGCAAAATATTATTAGGTATAATAAAACACAAAATTCAATAAGCAAGCGTTTACTATGAATTCACTGTGAAAACTGATGCGTCGAAGTCAGATGTGTGGAAAGGCGTTGGACGTCCGCACCGAAACCCTTTGATCTGAGCTAAAAAAACCGACAACCATTGGATATCTTGCAGACGCATCCTCCGACGTGATTTATAAACAACAGACGATCAAATTACCCCATCTACACATCTCCAGATGCATACGTAGATGTCGTCCGAGGACGCGTCTGCAGATGTGTAGAAGTGCCATTATAGCCAAATCACTTTATTTACAATTAACTTGTACAGTTCTAATCGGCGGGCGAACTTTCGACACCAAATTGTCTTTGTACCTGGGGTAATCGAAGGGTCAAATTTTATTATAGGAAATTTCGACACCGCGGCGTAAAGCAGGTAGGTAGGTAATTAGCGGCGATCGACATTTGCACCCAAGCAGGACAAGCGGGTTTTCCCAATATTTATTGTCACGGCGGGGGGCGTGGCACTTGTGTACTTGTGACTAAATTATTTCAGTTGTAATTTATTTCTTGTTTGACGTTGACTTGTGCACGTATACGGATATTTAAAAAATGAGTTTGATAAAAAGTTCCCGTGGTCGAGATTTATTAGTGGTGGAGCATCATTCGTTCTCGAAACAGAAAGTGTTAAAAAGCGGCGAGATATTTTGGCGCTGCATCCAAAGAAACACTAAGTGTTACGCAAAAGTGTTTACAATAGGCTGTGAGGACCTCACCATCACAAGAAGTGATTTGGTACATAATCATGAAGCCGATCCAAAAAAGCTTGAAGTAAAGATGGTAACCAATGCATGTAAAAGAAAAGCCCAAGAGGACATATCGGAAAAGCCTGCCAAAATTACAAGAACTTCTGTTGCTGAGTGTGATGCCAATTTGCTGACGGTTCCTGACATAGCTAGCATAAGTAAGAACATTTACAACTGTCGTCGTAAACTGTTACCAGGTCTGTTACTAAGAAGCATATCAGAAGTCCATAACGCGGTTAGTAATTATTCTCCTAAAACCTGTCGCAATGAAAGTTTTTAGTTTTTAAATCATCCTGAATTAAATGTAATTGTATTTTCATGCGAGACAAATACTCGTTTGTTGTGTAAATTAAAAACTTTGTATATGGATGATACATTTTCATGCAGTACCAAATATTTTCTACGATTATTTACTATACATGGCTTGGAAAATGGACATTATGTTCCTTTAGCATACTGTTTGTTAAAGAACAAATTGTCAATGACATACAAAAATTTATTTTCTTTATTAAGGTCTAAGATTTTTGAAACATTTCAATTATCATTAGAGCCAACTGAAATATTTGTGGACTTTGAAAAAGCAATTCACTGTGCTTTATTGTATATGTTTCCCAATGCAAAAATTAGTGGATGCCGTTTTCACTTACACCAAAACTGGTTTAAAAAAATTCAATGTTTGGGTTTGGTACAAGAATATAAGGATACAAATTCAGAAATTGGAAAATGGTTAAGGCATACGTTTGGTTTAACTTATTTAAATCCAGCAGAAGTTGAAGAATGCTTTCTTTATGATTTATTGTCATATAAACCTATAAACGCAACACTTGATATATATGCAGATTATTTACTGGAAAATTACATTTTCGATAGCGCTCTATTTCCACCACACATATGGTCTAATCAGAATCCGTCTATTGCGAGGACCACAAATGCCTGTGAATACTTTCATTCGAGATTTAATTCTTCTTTTTATTCAACACATCCTTCTATTTTTATTTTTATTGAAAAGTTAAAAGAATTTCAAGTAGACACTTATGTCAAAATAAATAGTTTACATATAACAGCAAAAATCAAAGATACTACTGTTAAGGCTAAATTGGCATTTTTGGAGAAAATGATGGATAAACTACGATCCCAACAAATACGTAGGTTAGATTTTATAAAAGCTGTATCTTATCATTCCTATAATAGCAAATAAATCATTGTATACAAGTATATTAACGGTAAAATGTACAAAAATTAGGTACTAGTTGTATTATATTTAGATATTATTACAGTTATAAAGAAATAAAATGCACATTACTTTTATTAAAATAAATAAATTAATTAATTATGGTATTTTATTTAAGTCGCAGCTATATTTATTTGGTGTCGAATATACCTGTAAGATAAAAACGGGAATTGGGGCTGGTGTCGAAAATTGCCATTAAATTTTAGTCGCTACCTGCTTAGTGTCGAAATTTCCTACGCCCGTTCTTATTTACAAGAAAAACACAATCTAAAAACTAAGAAAGAAACTTAAAAAAACTTACATGATTAACTAAAACTGTTGGTGACAGGATTTAAATCAAATAATGGTGACAATACACAATTGTATCAATAATTATTGTATTCGACTTGATAAGTCTATTTTGATTTTTTTTGTGTGGTGACTTTTATGTCATCTATATTTATATGACTTTTAGTCATATAAATAAGCTTTAAGCTGTATAAACAAACTCTAGTAATAATTGGTTAATATTGGCAAATAATAATAACTGGTTTTGTCTGTTAAAGATGTCAAAAAACCAAATTTTAGTATTTATTTATTTAATTCTTTACTGGAGGCCTATGTTCAGCAGTAGACGCAAAACAGCTAATGATGATTATGATGATACTTAACAATTATATATAATAGGACATCTTTATTTCTGGTATTACTTTTGAGGTTGATTTCATTTGTTTTAATAAAAAACATAGCGACATTTGTACTGCAATATTCTTTGAATATTACTAGTTAAAATTATTTAAGACAACAATTACCTAAAACTTATTTTATTATATTTTATTATACTCAAATAAATGGTCAATTAAATTAAATGCCTTTTGGCTTCTATCTATTACAATTACACAATTACAACCCGTAGAGCTGAATGACAAAAGACCGTCCGGCAAACCAAAAGACTTTTGAGCTTTACCAAGAGGATGCAAAATCGCAACACAAAGCGTACTCCATCCTATTCAGTTGAACTAATGGCTGTTACCGCAAGACATCGTTGCGGTACTCCAAGTAACAAATCGTATTTTACAGACCGACGACAAAACCCGAAAGCCTTTGTTTTAGAAATTTGGCTATTTTGGAAGTTTGTCAAGTTAAATTTAACTTCGTGTATGAATAACTGGAATAGTGAAATAGAGATAAAACGTTCTGTAAATTTTAGGATATTCGTTAATTACTGGTTTTGAATTTATATTTATGGTTGTCCTACAATTTTTGTAAAGCAGAAATTGTAAAATCGTAGAAAAAATAAATATTCCGTTTTTTATTTTGTCTCGTCTAATAATAGCCCAGTCTGGTTATGTAAAAATCATCGATTTCACGGCAAAATTTTTCGCAGATATTTGTCACAATTTGATTTTTTGTATATAAGATCATTTTACACAAACAATATTTATATCATTTTTTTATATCAAGAATATCTTTATTTTCCCGTTTTTTAAATTAAAATTGATAAATAATTTACGGAGATATACAAAAAAGCAGTTTTTGCACTAATTTATAAATTTGTAAACTATTGAACTTGGTCTATTAATAATGCTAGACACATTTAGCAAATTTCATAGGATTCTATAAGACTTAAACTATCTCAGATGTAACCCAAATGCATATTGCGTTTTCATCGAAATGTGTGTTTTTTTACTTATAAACAATTGTAATAACTTCTAATTTTTCAAGCTACACACTTGTACGTACAACCATTGGATATCTGGTAAAAAACTCACATTCAAAAAAAACTTCTATGACCAATAGAAACGAAGTTAGGGAGTATTTTTTAAAAATTTATATCTCCATTGTTTATAAACATTCAGAAGTAAAATTTGCACAAATTTTGAATGAAAATCTAAACTTTATACTAAAACTTCTATCTATAACATTTATCGAATTTTTCGAAACTTACAACCCTTCGAAACGAAGATACTTTCGAAAGATCGACATAGGAAAGTGGAGGGAAAAACTGTTTTAGCAGCTTCGTTTTTTTTCTAGATCGGAACTTTTAATTTTAAATTGAAACACGTAGGAAAAATCTCTGCTTCCATTGCAGCTAGAAGCCTTGCTTTTTTTAATCTGGGGTAGCTCGTCGAAATATGAATAACTATATAGTTTTCACTGGCCGGGAAATATGGAAAAACTCGGAAAAATTTAGTCCATTTAAAATTAACCGTAAAAACTTAAGTATTTTATATTTAATTTATCATTTAGGGATAATCAACTTCCGAATATGCTTTAGCCTTTCTACTTGATTGAGTTGTAAACGCATTGATTGTTTTCGCCATACGATTTTGGAAAACTCAGCCGAATTTTTACCTATTGATTCAATACCTGCGAAAAAGTTATAATACCAGTTTAGAAAACTTATCTATACTGTTATTAGACTAGCCGGGATCTGTTGAAATTCAGACCATAATTTTCCATAGGAAGCTATTTTTTTGCTGGAATCCCTTCAGGATGTGTCCAATATCGATAATCACGATATGCGCCAGTCGCAAACCCTGTGCTAATTTTTTTATTTAACAAAATCTGAAAACAATTGAAAATTTCTCATTTTTTTGCTCCTATTTTCGTTTATAATTCGGAAATATTGATCCTAGAGAAAAAATTATGAGAAGTTAAAAGTTTCGTTATTCAATTTTACACAATATTTTGTTAGCTAGAAATTGAAAATTTAATGTTTATTGTTGAAAAAATAGCAATAATTGTAAAAAAAGTACAAAAAAATGAAGTTAATCCTTTAAATGTTTTCGACTTTCTAAACTTGACCTACAAGCTCCATATTCCGCCTAGAAAAACCTTTTAATATGTTTAAAACTTGTGCTAAGTTTTATTAAGATCGGTCGAATAGGTTTTGCATAATAATTTTGCAATCCAGCTTACTGGAAAAAAATCGTAAATTTTCAAATTTATAGTAGGCCCTAAATAAGGCTTTCAGATAGTTGCAAATTTATTTACACATAAAGGAAGGCTCAATCTTTCAAACGCTTTTTGTAAAATTTAAATCGGTGTACTAGGAGAGCCTAGAAATTTTTTAAAAGTTTTAAACATTTTTTAGGCTTATAAACAAATTGAATAACTTTAAGAGCTTTAAACATATCAATTTCAAAATGTATACACTTAAAGAACATTAAAAGACGCTTCTTTAAAAAAACGATACATTCGGCTTACTGGTTGCCGAGATATTGAAGGGCAAGATCAGACCTGAAGATTCTTGTTCTTCCAAAAAAAGAAAAAGACTTTTAAAAAAAATTATTGAAGATTGAGTCAAAATAAAGTTTATTTATGAAAAAAAAAATTTTTTTTCGTTCGCCTTTGTTTTAACAATTTAAATTATTTATTAACAATTTATAAATACATATTTGTTTACTAAAAGTAACAATTTACTTCAATGTATAAATTGCAAGCTCAAAAAAAATGCATGAAGAAAAAATGCAATTATTGTTTAACATACAATTGTTTATTGCAAATTTCCCAATTTTGCAATTAAAAATGGTATTTGCAAATATGTTATTTGAAATCCTTGTCGTCCGAGATATCGATTCAAAAAAAAAGAGCCAAATTGGTTAACAAGAAGCCGAGATAATGCAATTTTTAGCGCGCGCTATCATTTTGAACTCGCTGATTCACATTTCGAGTGAATGTCCCCCACCATCACCTCTCGTGCAATCCGAGCGACATTTTACGCGAAAACGGTTTTTTATTTGTATTTTTTATGAATGTTGCCATAAAGCGCATTACGTACAACTTTTCATATAAAAAGTACTTGACAAGACGAGGGTATTTGTTTAAAAACGAGCCCTCTATCACTTATGATTACACGGCAAATGTATGCCAACTTTGACCTTCAATATTTTGGCAACCAGTAAGCCGAATGTATCTTTTTTTTAAAGAAGCGTCTTTTAATATTCTTTAAGTGTATAAATTTTGAAATTGATATGTTTAAAGCTCGTAAAGTTATTCAATTTGTTTATAAGCCTAATATATAGAATAATGTATAAAACTTTAAAAAATTTTCTAGGCTCTCCTAGTAAACCGATTTGAATTTTACATAAAGCTTTTGAAAGTGTGAGCCTTCCTTTATGTGTAAAAAAATTTGCACTATCTGAGGGCTTTATTTAGGGCCTACTATAAATTTTAAAATTTGCAATTTTTTTCCAGTAGGCTGGGTTGCAAAATTATTATGCAAAGCATCGATCTAAACAAAATTTAGCAGACCTTTTAAACATATTAAAAGGTTTTTCTAGGCGGAATATGGAGCTTGTAGGTCAAGTTTAGAAAGTCGAAAACATTTAAAGGATTAACTTCATTTTTTTGTACTTTTTTTCCAATTATTGCTATTTTTTTAACAATAAACATTAAATTTTCAATTTCTAGCTAACGAAAAATTGTGTAAAATTGAATAACGAAACTTTTAACTTCGTATAACTTTTTCTCTAGGATCAATATTTTCCGAATTATAAACGAAAATAGGAGCAAAAAAATGAGAAATTTTCAATTGTTTTCAGATTTTGTTAAATAAAAATTTAGCACAGGGTTTGCGACTGGCGCATATCATGATTATCGATATTGGGCACATCCTGAAGGGATTCCAGCAAAAAAATAGCTTCCTATGGAAAATGTCCAATCCAAAACAGATCCCGCCTAGACTATTATGTCAAAACAATTCATACCTGCACCAGTGAAACCTCCAGCAGAAGGCACAATTGATGGACCAGCAATTTCGATTTCGGGCAATGGAGAACAAGGTCGTTTCAGATTCTTGAAACGCGCTGTTGTAGTTGATGGCACGTCGTATTGATCTTTTTCTTCTGCCTTAACAACCTTTTCGTGCGAAACATTTTGTTTAGGAAGTAACTTGATTGACGAAAGCAGATTTGTCTTCATCTATTTGCCGAACCACCTGTGAAATATACTGTTCATCTTCGGGGGATATTTTTCATCGAGCACAAAATCATTGTCGCTACTGAAATCAGTTTCCACATCTGATTCGACCGTTTCTATAAATACCCATTGTTCCTCTTTGCTCATTTCGCTGATCTTTACTTTATTTCGGCTTCGAAAATCCATTTTCTGTCACAATAGAACTGTAAACAATGACACAATTAGGCAGTTGAACACAATAAAAAGAGGACACTAATCTCCATCTAAACTGTCATAAGTGCTCTGAGGCACGCTTTCCTTTTTCTGTTTTTACACAACTTTATAATTTTATTTTTCACTTCCACTCATATCATATTAAAAGAATGAATTCTTACCTTTTCAAAGGTATAAATTACGACGAGATCCAATACGAAAAACTATATAATTTTTTTTTAATTTGACTGTTCCGGCAAACGAAACGAAAAGCTAAAATGATCTTGCTTATGAACCAAGATAACAGTGAAGGTACTGTCTGTAGTCACTGTTAGCAGTTTTGGGAATAATTATTATTACGTGTAATAACCATTGACTTTTGTCATGCATGCCTCGAGGCATTTCTAACTTAACGAGGGTTAAGTGGTTAAAAAACATTGAATAAGAAAAGGATTGTTTCTACCTTTTTTTGTATTTTATTTATTGCTAGTTGCAGCAACGGTAATAAATTAAAACATTATTAACTAACCATATCTTACAGAAAATATAACTGTCGCTATTTTATTTTATTACAACTGCTCCAAAATATTTTGTTTTATTTAAAGATATAAGCAAGGAAAGTAGACAAAAATCTATGTGTTTATTAATTTTTAAATATTTTATTTCTTTATTAATGTTCCCAGCTATTTGAGATGTAGGTTGAGTCAATTATTATTACTGAAGTTATTTATCACTTAACTATTTCTGCAAAAATCAGAATGCTACTTCTCACACCACCTCTAAATAGATCCGCCCTGGTTTATAAGCACACCTTCAAACTCAATAATATAGGCGGTACTACAAATAGTGTGTATTTGATACACCCACTGCGTATCGCATTAGTAGTTTAATTAGTTACCTGCAAAGAAGGAGGTTTTCTTTTATTAATACTGTCTATATTTTATCATCGGATAGGTTACTGTTATCAGTACATTCAAAAACAAGTTATTTGACCACCAATAATCGTTATATGAGTAATTTGTAGGCATGATACTTTAAGTAGACAGTTTTTCTTTACGAAACCGATAAAACTGAAAGTGTTTTTATACAAATACTTGGAATTAGTAAATAATAAATATATTATTTCATAAAAATTACTAACTCGTTTTAAAATTAAAATCACATGCATTTGTTTTTCATTCCAGTCCGAAAATGGTTTTCAAAAATACTTTAACGGACAGAACTATTTTTTTTTTGTAAAAATATACTTTTGAATAATAAAAGTTATTCATTATCCATCACTAATAAGACAAAAAATGTTTCTTGGTTAGAAGGGCTGCAAAGGGTGCTAGATATAGCTACCAATGTGCATTTTAACAAACAAATAATACTTACTGGGCAATGGTATATATAGCGACCGGTAAAAACAATGACAAAAATTTATAAAAAAATACTTTATATAGAAAATATTTAAAAAAAAAAAAAACTAAATACAAGAATATTTCCATCTACTATGGTAGGGTGCAAAGCAGCTTTTGCATAGAGCAACGTTACAAACTTGGCAAATCAAATTGCTGCGCGTTAGTTTCTTTTAAGATAAAGCACAAATGGTAAAGCGCCTATAAGTTTCTCTGGTATGTAAGTAAATGTTAACCAGCATTCAAAGTTGAGTTTGATGGAGGTCCAGACTTTTTTCTGAAAGTAAAAATGCTAATCAAATTATCTGCTGTTAGTTCACTGTGAAACTGTAATGCAGTCGTAGGCTTAGCACTTGAGTTGTTTCTTTTATAGAGTCTCCTTATATAAAATAGAGCTGTTTACTATTGCTGCGTCTAAAAGGTAGTAAAATAGTTTTACCCACCAACGTCTTGATTTTCATGCGATGGAGTAGTTAGCATGATATTGATCGAATAAATCTACTCTACCCATGTATTTGTTTTAATCGGTTATTGCCTGAGGAGGACATGGTACTTGATCTTCATTTCAGCTTTACGTGTACTCCGAAGCAAGGTGAACTGCTCGTATCATTTTTAGAAATAAAAATGTTGTTGGTGCCGAGACTCTGGCTCGTGCGCAGTATCTTGCCACTGAGTTACAAACAGCCCTTCGCAAATATTATTTCTTCTTCTTCTCGTAGCACTACAACTCGGGGTGGGTTTTGGCTGACTGCACAAACATTATTTAACCGTTATGTCAATACCCAAGTACCTGATACGGGAGTCTATACCCGTGCTACCCAGGTACCCGGCATTGTTTCGGTAAACTTAGCTTGTACATTCCGAAAATAACAGACAATTGGGATTTTTCTTTGTTTGCTATCAATGTTTATTTAACTGTGCTTACAAGTTGTTAATATTTTTGTGACTATATGCGTGTTTTATGTTGTAATTACTTGTAATAATGGCAAGAAGAGAAGTGAGTACTAGCGAATTTAGAAGGTAAGGTATTACTGTTTATTTTTACAATGTTTGACGGCGACGATAGTAGTGATGAAGATTTTGACGATTTTCAAGAAAGTTCTTCCCAAAGTAATGTTCTGGTTGCAAAAGATAAAACGATTTGGCAACGAAAACCGTTTACTGCAAGTCGAACACTGAAACGTAACCTTTTGCGTGAAAAAACGGGCCCAGTACGTTCTACTAAAACTCTTTCGATTAGAGATACATTCAAATGTGTTTTCAGTGACGTAATGTGTGACATACTTATACGCGAAACCAATCGAAAAGCTAATAGCGTTTGTGAAAAGTATAATGTTGAAAACCCCGACAAACCTCGAAATGTTTGGAAGTCACTCATAACAGAAGAATTTGATGCATACTTAGGTATTCTTATTACAGCAGGAGTATGGCATTTAAATTCAGAGCACTCGAAAGATTTATGGAAAACAGACTCTCATCCTTTGTACCGAGCAAGTATGGGCATAAATCGCTTTTGGAGCATCAGCAGATTCTTACGGTTTGACAATGACAAAACACGTGCAGAACATTTGCAAAATGATAAAGCTGCAGCTATTACAGATATATTCCATCTTCTCAATGATAATTTACGTCGTAACTATGTACCGTCGGATTCTCTTACTGTGGATGAACAATTATTTCCTTTTAGAGGTAGGACACGTTTCACGCAATATATGTCAGCAAAACCTGCCAAGTATGGCATCAAGGTTTGGTGGGTTTGTGACGCCAATAATTTGTATCCACTTACTGGACAAATTTATACTGGAAAAAATTCGACTGATATACCGATACAAAAATTCTGGACGAAACATATCAATGGATAATTTTTTCACAACTCTTCCACTAGCCCGTCTCCTGTTGTCTTGGAATTTATCATTAGTTGGTACTTTGAAAAGAAACAAACCATATATTCCACAAGAAATGCTGCCTTCGCCAGAGCGTGAGCCTGAATCGTCATTACACGGATTCAGTGCAGATCGTGTTACTATTTGTTCATATGTACCAAAAAAGAAAAAAAAAGCGTTATCTTGCTGTCAACAATGTATGACAACGATAATGTAAGTGGCCCAAAAAATAAACCTGAAATAATTCAGTTCTATAATACAACTAAAGGAGGCGTAGACAACATGGACAAAATGGTTTCTCATTATTCTACTAAACGCAGAACTTTGCGTTGGCCAGTAGCCTTCTTTTACAATATCCTAGACGTAGCTTGCCTAGCAACCTATATAATTTATACAAAGAATAATCCACAGAGTTCTACTGAAACCAGTAAGCGTAGACTTTTTCTACAAGACTTAGGGAAACAACTAGTGATGCCTGCAATTTCTGCTAGATCTAAAGTACCAAATAAGTATACCGAAATTTTTCGTCAAGGTCAGGAATTGAGTGTATGTTAGGAAAACCTCTACCTACAGATTCAAGTAATACTGCAGAGTCATTACCACTTCGAGATTCCACTGGACGCCTCAAAATTGTTGGAAACTGCTACATTTGTATGTCTTTAGCGAAAAAGCGGCTAAGAAAGACACGAAAATCATGTAATGTTTGTAATCGTCCACTATGTAACGAACACTCAGTAAATTTAAGTAAGTGTGGACAATGTGTTTAAAATGTAACTTTTATTTACGTTTCCATATCACTTTTATTATAAAAAAAACTAGACAGAGCTTCATAATTTACTAAACATTAGTGTTACCCGGGTGCCACGGGTGTGGACGTAATGGTGTAAAAACTTTGACAGGTAATTTTAATATATTATATGCATTTTTTTCTTTGGTTTTTATTATAAATCTCTTCGTTCTAAATAATTTTAGGAATAACTAGAAGCTCGAATAAAAATATTTATACTATTGTCAATGATTCAGATAAAACAATTACCAAGGATACCCAGGTACCTGGGTATAGACACAAAGGTTAAAAGGAATTAAATCTGGATCTACAACTCATAGTTAAGGAAAGGAAAAATACATTTTTATTAAAATAAAATTATACATTGGCATCAAACATAAATAAAGTTAACTAGATATTCCTTTTAATATACAAAACTAACTATCTCTTCATTTTTTGTTTTATTGGAATTAATAATGGTTAAAGGCACTCATCCAATTTTATGTTTTGCTCTCAGTATGCAGAACAAATGCAAATAAATATCTTGTGGCTTTTATCCTTTTCGTAATGCGACAAAAGGAAGCTAGCCAAGAATGAGCTGTCATATTAAATGTTAACGTCGTTTATCTTTTGGATAATGTTTATTATACTTTATTCTAGTTGATAACGTAGAAGTATTGTGTTTTTTGAAGCATATTAAAGAAATGGGGTAATAACAGTTTAGTTAAATAAGAAATTATGGATGACAAAATGTGTTTAATTAGAAGGAATAATATGTTTATTTTTACTTTTAATCATAGTTACCATATTTGACACAATATATAATTTTTATTCAATAAATAAAATTTCTTTCCTTTGTTAGGTATTCAAATTTTTTTCTTTCTTTATTATTCTAAACAACTATAGAACTGAACTACGCCGTTCTTTTCTCAATAAAATCTAAGTAAAGCTTTCCTTAGTTAAATTCTAAGGAAAGCTTTACTTGAGCTACGTGAGCGACCGTGGTTAACATTTGTGTTATACTTAACGGTAAGTTTTTGTCGTTTTTGGTCCATAGTCAGTTTAAATAATAGATATTCATTTTAAGAGTTGTGTGTTATGGCTTACGAAAGAGAACAAATCAGGTTGCAACAACTTTTTGACGAAATTGTTGCTAATTCCGAACCGGAACCAGAAGATGACCACGAGAGTTTGCAAGATGATTGTTCAGAAGTTCTAGAATATGATACTAATTCAGAGGAGGATTTCTGTGAAGAATATGTCGAAAATCATGTACCACTAGAAGTAATACCGCGCATACCACGTTTGTTTGGGAAAGATGGAACAAGGTGGAGGAAACATGATGAATTTAATCGTAACGTTTGAACTCGTACTGAAACTCTTCTACCCAATCTGACAGGACCAAAAGGTAATATTAGACAAAAATTTATGATAAAAAAGATTTGGGAATGTTTTTTCACTACAGATATTCTAGAAAAAATAGTAGAATGTATAAATAAGGTTATAGCATTAAAACGCTATGACACAGTTAATAACAGAACGGTTAGGCCAATTGATCTTATAGAATCAAAAGCTCTGTTTGGGCTGTTGTACATATCTGGCGCTAACAAAAGCAATCATCAGAATGCTGATGTTTTATTTAGAATAGATGGAAGTATAATGGAGATTTATCGCGTAACGTTGTCGCTAAAGAGGTTCCAGATTTTAAGACACATTCGGTTCGATGACAAAAGTAATAGAATACAAAGGCAAGAATTCGACAAGTTGGCCGCGATACGTGAGATTTTTGAAGCTTTTAATTCTAATCTACCGAAGCATTACAATCTTTCAGCATATACTATGATAGATGAAAAGTTAGAAGCCTTTCGTGGCAAATGTTCATTCAGGGTTTACATACCGAGTAAACCGAATCGTTACGGTATAAAAATGTAAGCTTTAGCAGACGCTGAGATGTAATTATATGTCCAAGATGAAAGTATATGTTGGTAGACAGCCAGCAGGAAAATATTTTGTTGATACGTCAAATATGTCACTTGTACCTCGTCTGTATGTCACTTGTACCTGATTCAAAATAAAAAGTGGGAAAAATATTACGAAACGCTATTAACAGAAAGTAGGCACGAATTTATGAAAAGACCTGACCATATCTCAATAACAGAAAACTCAGAGGTGCATAAGATAAACAAAGAAGAACTGAAAAAAGAATTGAAACAAATGAAAAATGGAAAAACACCCGGGCCTGGAGACATTCCCATCGAGTTGGTGAAACATAGACCTTTTGGAAAGCTTAGTGAATATTTTTAATAAATGCTTAATTGAAGGCCAAACGATTCCAGACGATTGGAATTTGGCCCACATTAGCCCCATTTATAAAAAGGGAAACAGAAAAGAATGCGGAAATTATAGAGGCATTAGCGTAACTAGCTCGCTGGGAAGGTTATATGGTCGTATATTGAAAAGAATAGAAGAGGAGTATAAAGAAATTGAAGAACAAAGCGGCTTCAGAGCAGGAAGATCGTGCGAGGACAACACATTTACCCTTCAACAAGTAATTGAAAAACGAACAGCTCGAAACCTCCCTACGCATCTGGTATTAATAGATCTGGAGAAGGCTTATGATACAGTTCCTTTAAAACTCTTATTTAGTGTCTTGACGAAAACGGACCTTAGTAAAACATATCTAAAAGCAATACTGAACATCTATAAATGACCTCAAAGCACTGTAAAAACAGGAAATACTTTCTCAAGGGTAATTACAGTAACGAAAGGCTTGAGACAAGGATGTTGTCTTTCCCCCACCCCATTTCAAATATATATCCAAGAAGCACTGCACCAGTGGAGACAAAAATGTGCGGGAATGGGGTTGAAGCTTAACAACCATTATCTGACAACGCTGTTCTTTGCAGATGATCAAGTACTAATTGCAAGCTGTGAAGAAGATGCAGATTATATGCTTAGAAAGCTCAAAGATGAATACAAAAAATGGGGGATGAGTATGAATATGTCTAAAACAGAATATATGCGAATAGGCAGTGAAGACGAAGACCCGGATTTGGAAATTGGACAAATGAAAAAGTGCTACGAATACAAATATTTGGGAAGTATTATCTGCAGTAAAGGAATAACGGAACGAGATATAGACTATAGAGTGCAACAAGGCAGGAAGAGTGCTCAAATTCTGAATTCGATACTTTGGTCCAACAAAGCTACTATGAGAACTAAAATGACTATCTACAAAGTAATTGTAGAGCCCATTCTTACATATGGAGCAGAATGTTGGCAAATGACAGTAAAAGGAAAGAAAAAAGATGACACGGTTGAAATGGACTACCTAAGAAGAGCTTGCCGTATATCAAGAGTAGAACGTATACCTAATTCTGAAATTAGAAGAAAAACAGATAGAGTACATACAACTTCTGAAAGAATAGAAACTAGACAGTTAATATGGTATGGACACGTACAGAGGATGGACGACAACAGATGGCCAAAAAGAGCTATGGAATACAATCCAAGTAATAGAAGGAAACGAGGAAGACCAGCCAAGTCTTGGATACAAGGTGTTATGGAAACCATGAAAGACAGAGCCATTGATGAAGACAACTGGAGAGATAGAAAAAGATGGCGATCGAAATGCGGGAAGCGGCAGAAGCTGTAGGATCCCCGCTTATATATATATATATATATATATATATATATATATATATATATATATATACCTCGTCTGTGTGGACCGATTTGGGGAACGGGAAGGAACGTTACCATGGATAATTTTTCACAAGCGTTCAGCTCGCGCGATTACTTCAACGTGAACATCGTCTAACTGTTAGAGGACCGTTACGAAAGAATAAACCTTAAATTCCTCTAGTGCTAATACAACAAAGGCCAGAAAAAAACAGTATGTTCGCATTTCAAGAGAAGTGTACCCTTGTATCGTATGTACCCCGAAAAGGTAAAAATGTTTAAGTGTTATCTACTATGCATAACGACGACAACATTGATAATGCAACAGATAAACCAGAAATAATCATAGATTATAATAAGACTAAAGGAGGCGTGGATGTCGTGGACAAATTCTGCGTGGCATACAATTGCGCTAGAGCAATTCGTCGCTTGCCAATGGTCAATTTTACAGTTGTTTGAATGTCTCTGGGATAAATTCCTACATTATATACAAATCGAATACAGACACACGCATTCCTAGATGAAAGTTTTTGGAAAACTTAGGTTTTTAATTTATTGACGAACATATTCGCAGACGAGCGCTAGAACAAAATATTCCGGACAATTCATATGAGGTTAGTGGAAATTTGTGACATGCAGACAAGAAATCAAGCTATCCAGAATAATGTGTATAAAAGATCTACGTTCTGCAGTAGTAAGAAAAACCGCAAAACTCGGTTTCTTTGTAGGCAGTGTGGCAAATATATGTGTTTGGAACATTTAACCGGACTATGCGTTGTGTGCAGTGTAGAAGAAAATGAGGAAGCAAACGGACAATAGTTTCAGTTTATGTTGGACAGCTGTAGAATAATTTTATTTTTTTTGTAACATTTCAAGCCTTGTCTTTATGTTTGTTGATATTTTGTATTTAAAAACTTTACATGTTTTTGTAAATTGTTTGTCAATTATGTTAGTACCTAAAAGAAGCCAATTCTTTTTATTGAGCATTTTTTTCTCAAAAATAAATATATATTGATCATTTCTGATTATATTGTTATTTAAATATAATTATATTAAATATTTAGTCACATCAAAATATTAACAGAAAATCAAAACCTAAGATATTCATTATTATAAAAGTCGGTGTCGTAGACCGACGTTACCATCTATGTTACAAGAATTCACGTTACCGGCGGAAGGTTAAGAGGTTATTATTATTAAATTTATGATATGTACTTAGGTATTAATTCTTAAGCTAAGATGTTTTATACTAATTTTCTTAAAAAAAGGTTTGTTAAAAGTTATATGCGTATGTTTTTTGTATAATAAATAAATAATAAAATATTTTCATAAAATCTTTATGCATTTTTTGTCTTTCTTTATGATTTTAAATCCGATCCGAACTCTAATTATCACAATATTGTGCCTTCCTTTTTGATAGTATCACGTACTGCCGACGCACTGTTGCCAAAGATTCACAGAACTTTCGAAAGAAGGTGCGGCTACTATTTCTCGAATTAATATTGATGACGCGCTGATGTAGCCTCTTGAGTTGAGTTGAGTGAAAATTCAGATAAGAATGTTTTTATGTTATTATTGTTTTTATGTTTATTATGTTTTTTCTGCATTGACCAACCCTGTATTTAGTCCTTCGCTATAAAATTTGTGCTGTCATTAATTTTCAAATATAACATATTGTTTACCTGTTGTGTACTTCTTGAAAACAAATTTTTATTTTTATTATTTATCGATTGGATTTTAATTTTACGTTTGGTGTTTGAGTTTCTAGCGAATATTTTTAACGCTTCCTATATCCACGTTGCAACTTCATCAACTGCATGAACAATTTACAACATATCTCGGGAAATCTATTTCAATAAGCTCTTTATTTATGTCAGCAAAGGAACTTGGAGTACATGAATACGGTATAACAGACACGACAATAAGTTCCAGAGAATGGATGCCGTGCTCTTCATTTTGCCTTTTGTGCGTTTGGTAAAGTCGAGCAGGTTGCGGAAATGGATCTCCTACATTTAGAAATATGAGAAATTTCTTGATGAGTTATGTAAATGTTACTGGAATATGAAAATTTCCGTTACATTAGACGCATAAATTTATGTTGCGAAGATAATCAAAAAGTAAGGATGTCGAGATATAATATTTTAGGAGTCATTTGCAAAAAGCCGTTTTATTTGACAAATTTGAAGCAAAAGTATACTTTATAAATTACAAATATTTATGTTAATACCTTAGAAAACGGGTAAACTTGCATATGTATTGCAATCATTTTTGTTGATTGCTTTTTCTAGTAGGTTTATTGCATTTATGAATTTTCTCGTATAATCATAAATTACTATTTAGATAGTATATGTATATTTCTTATTTATGTTAATATTTTATCTACGTAATAAACTTTTGATGAATTCTTTAATCATACTTATCAATCATCAATGAGTGCCACTATTTGTAGATACTAAATAGACGCTTGATAAAATCAAATTTGATATTTAGATTGCAATAAAAATTGCTTTTTAAAAATAAAAATATGGTGAAAATATTTTTGAATGCTGCAACGACCATTATTTTAAGTTTTTTAGCATTTTCCGATACATTCATCTTTATCCTTTTAATTACCAACAATTTTTAGCTTACTAATAAGTACTAATAAGTACCAGGTAGCAGCGCGGAACAGGTAGAACATGTAAATAAAAAAAGGAGTTAAGTAGGAAAATCCGAGCCGAGAAGAAGAGGCACTAGAGGGAACTGTGCGACTGGGCGACTATATCTGGAGTGAAGGGTATAAGATCGCAATGAAGCATTTCGACGTCTGTATTCCGTATGACATGCCTTTGGACCAGAAGGTCGAGACAGTCACCGAACTCTTTCCACAAGGACGATGGCATAGTGTGTGCATAGACGTTGAGGCTGTGCGTGGGGTTCTCTTTACGTTGGATGAATTGGCAATGATGGTGGGTTCCCTCTAGTCTGGAAGGGCTCTCGGTCTAAATGGGTGTATGTCTATTCCGTTTGGAGCCCACGTGGCTGCTGAAGCATATGAATGCTCTTCTTGTCGTGCAGTCGTTTCTGGATCCCTCGAAAATCTCAAGGCTCGTGATTGTAATGCGGATTGTGGCTGAGATAGTATAGTTTCTGTCAGTGCAATAGTACAGTTGCGGTGACCGATGTGCTTCGGGTGGTACAAGGAAGTGGAGCTGATCACCGATGGATCATTCTGATTCTCTTTGATGTCCGAAACACTTTCAATACATTGCATGGGGGTCACGTATAAAGCTGTTTAAAAGCAAGAAACTATCTGGGGTATCTGAGGAACAAGGTAGTTGATTATCTTTTTGAGAGGAAGATTGTGGAGAGTGCTGTGACGGTGGATGTAAAGGCTGGGGTCCCGCAAAGCTCCGTTCTAGGTCCGACGCTGTGGAACATGGCATAGTATATATATACATCGGTTTAGAACGTCGTTCGGCGTTGTCCGATACCTAAACACTATCTCTTCCTATCTTCGCAGTCGTTTGTTGTTAAATTTCTTTCGCTCATGGACTTGTTTACGCCGTGTTGCCATTCTAATCTGGGTCTTCCTCTTTTCCGTCGACCTATCGGTTGCCATTCTATTACTTTTTTGGGGAGTCTTGATGCTGGCATCCGTTGATCATGCCCATACCACCTTAATTGTTTCTTCTCTATATCTTGAGTTATATTTCCTTCTATTCCCATACGTTGTTTTATTTACATGTTGTCCCGTACATGGCATAGTACGGGGTCTTAAAATACGGATATGGGGAGGATGTTACTTTCTTCGCATTCGCGGATGACCTCACTATGCTGGTGACAGCATGGGACAAGGAAGAACTCTTGGTTCAAATTACGCATGCGTGTGTTTTAGTAGAGGATGAGTGAGCATGATCTTTCTGTCACGGAGGTTAGGACGGAGGCCGTAGTACTTAGAGACTACAAAAAGAGAGACAGTGTTGTATTTGTATGCTAGGGAGCAAGAGTAACGCTCACAACGTACGTCAAGTATCTGGGAGTTACTTTCGACCAGGCTGGAAGTTGGGAGAAATATTTAAGGGGGCTGACTTGCAGGGCTATTCAAAAAATGGCTGCGCTGGGGAGAATAATGCCCAATATAGTTGGACCCAATTTCGAAAGAAGGAGTTCGCTTCACGATGTTGCGCAGTCTGTCGCCCTCTACTAGGCCTCAGTCTGAAGTAAGGCCATAAAAACTTACAAGAGGCTTATGATACGCATCGACAGAACGAGTCTGCTGCGGGTAGGATATGCCTACAGGACTGTGTCAGCTGCGATGTGGGTGATCATTGGCTATGTTCGCTTACATGTTTTGACAGGTAAAAGTGCAAGTATTTATAGTCGTAGGACTATATTGGGATGAACATTGGAGAGCGAGAGGTGAGTGGGATAGAGCTGACCAACAAATTAGTTTTAATCTCGTATCTTCAAAGCTAAGTGGACTGTTAGCATTGCCAGCTGGATTATTACCTGACGCAAATACTTGCAGGTCAAGATTGCTTCAGTAGCTACCTTTTCAGGTTTAGGAGGACACAGTCCGATCAGTGGCTTTACTGAATTCTTTTGGACATTGTGGCTTAGACTTAGAAGAACTGCAGCTTGTCATAAAAAATCTGAAATATTCCGCAATATGATATAGACTACTTAATTTGATCAATAACTTATAGAGTAACTAGGTATATAGAAAATTAAGGAGAAGCCACTAATTACTAATTTTTTGACAAAATGACGTTAAAAATATGTTTATTATAATATCGAATAATAAGAATATTATAATGTATACGTTGTTAAATAAATATTTAAAAAAATATTTGTCCTTCTAGGTGTTGCATTTTTTTGGTCACCAGTGTATATAAGGTTTAAAAGCAAATTGCTTTGCTATCCACCTAATAGCAACATAGACAAACACATTGTAGATGTAATAAATTTTCTTTCCCTTTAATATATTGACGCCATCTAAGTAATATTTCAAAAAGTGTATTTTGAGGGTGGTAGATATTTTAAAATATTATGCATGCAAACAAATACTTTCAAGGTATACTGAATAGGCCATTTTTCCTTTCTAACAAATTTTTCCATTCATACGGGAAGCATTTCTCACACGGATTTTTATGAGTATACTAGTCTGGAGTCTCAAGATAAATTTTGCAATAAGTGGGTCAATATAAAAAGAAAAGTAATACAAAATAAAACATTATTAATATACAGGGTGGTCCTTAAGTAATTGTACAAACAAAAACCGTAGATTATGCACTTTAAAATATTACGATTTAAGCCAACTTGCTTTAATAAAATGTTAATATTAAGAAAGATACAGGGTGTTAAAGTGGGATATTAAAATGATATTTTCGCAATAACTTTTATGTTTGTAAATATTTTTGGACAAAAATTTAGAATTAAACGGTCTTAAGTAGGATAAATTATAATTTTTTATACAATATACTTTAATGTAACTGATAGAAAGCGCCACATATGCCACATGTGTGGCATAAATTTGCGCTTAACTTTTTTGCTCTTTAAGTTAGCTCTGTTGGCATTAAAAAATATTAAAGATACAATTTATCTACAAAGAAAAGGTATACTTGTTAGTAACCTCAAAATTCAACCGTTTTCGAGATAATCGCAATTCATAAGTCAGTTGCATAATAATTCTTAGTTGTGATATTTGTGAGGTAAAGTACTGAATATCTGTAGATAAGCATAATTCATAGTTTATTCTTATTAACACAACTCAAAGATGATAATTTAACATTACAAAATTTTTGATATGGCTGCTAAATGTCTTATTGGAGAAAATATTCTTCATCTTCTTCTTTAGGTGCCGTGTCCGTATTCAGACTTTGGCCGTCATCATGTTTACAATGTCCCTTTTCTATCACTTCTTTAGTTTCTATACCTACTCTCGTTGTATTACTTTTTCCCTATTGTAAAATGCTGAAAACCCAAAATATGTGGTTTATGTAAGATGGTACACCACCACATTCTAGAGAGAAGGCAGTGAGAACATACTTAAATATAAGTTTTCTGATTGGTCGTGGCAGTCATATTCCTTGTCAATGTGGTGAGATATTGATATAATTATTTAATGTATAAAAAATCCCAAAAGAATACTTATTATTCATTACTTATGTTGTTTACCCATTTTTATTAGGACAATTAGAAACTAATACACAGGTATTAAATAACACATATGTGTCTTGTTTCATAATACTTTTGCTACAAATCTAACCTTAAAGACTTAAGACTTTTTACAAAAACATCATCGTTGGCCTAATAACCGATATTGTTATAAATATAGTAAACACACAAGAAATTTAGTTAAGCATAATATTAGTTCGTTGGTTAATCATAATAGTCCATTTGTTTGATATGTAATTACTCGTAAGCTGTAACGTAATCATATAAATGAGTAATGTCGTCAATAAGCTAGTCCGTGTGTATATAAGTAGCCAATGAATGAGGTACATTACAGTTTAATACATTATTTAACCTCTGCGACAAATAATATGTAGTTTCATAATATACCATAAGATTTGGATATGTATCCAGAAGAATATATTCATTCATTATACATTATGGCCACCACGTAGCCCAGAATTTAATCTGCTTGATTTTGGTGTATGGGGCGTATATTAAAACAACGTGTCTATAAGAATCCCATAAACATTCTCAACCAACTATGGGAAGAAATAAATACTGAAGCAGTTTATTTAGAACCAATGATGCTATTTAATATGAGACGATCTTATGGAATATATTGACAAATGAATTAAAGAAAATGGTGGACATATCGAACACTTACTTTGACAAAAAGTTATGTTATTTAGTTTAACTATTTCTTAATTTGGTTTGTAAACAAAATATTTGATTATGACTTTAATTTAACATAAAACGTAAAATGTTTTATGTAAAATCCTATTATTCTGTTATTTTGTCAAATCCTATTATTAATTATCCTGCTGATATATTTATTTTATTTATTATTTCGTTAACTATTAACTTTAGATAAAGGTATTTTATACCAAAATTTAGATTTATTAATGTTTTTGTCTATTTTTCCTTCGTTGCATGGAGTAATTGCCTTAAATCAGAATTATGCAGCTGATTGTTAAAATGCGATTATCTCGAAAACTGTTGAGTTTTGAAGTTATTAACAAGTATACCTTTTTTTTATTAAAATAACGTATCTTTAAAATTTTTTGTCACAAATACAGGTAACTCAAAAAGCAAAAAAGTTAAGTGCAAATTTATGCCACATATGTGGCATATATGGCGCCCTCTATCAGCTATATCAAAGTGTGAATCAAATTATAATTTCTCATGTTTAAAAGTACCTAGTTGTAAATTTTTGTACAAAAATGTTTACAAACATGAAAGTTATAGCGAAAAATAAAATTTTAAATTTGCACTTTAACACCCTGTATCTTCCTTAATATCAACATCTTATTAAAGCAATTTGGCTTAAATCGTAATATTTTAAACTGTAAAATCTACTGTTTCTTTTTGTACAATTACTTAAGGACCACCCTGTATAAAGTTTTTTATTAAATTTTTATATCTTGCATAGCAAGATCTTGAAGCAAATGGTTCCGATATTTTGTGCAATAGGTACCTTAGCTACTAGACATTCTCCGGGTGTCGCTTCTGTATATCGCTGTCTCTCTAAAGTTGATTATTAATAAGGAGTAATTGTAGTATTGTCAAAGATATATATTATTAAGAATCATTTTCGGTATGCAGATGATACTATTATACTGGCAGATAACATTAAATATTTACAGATAATGTTCAATAGAGTAAATACTACAGGCAAACAATTCAGACTAAAGATCAACAGAAAGGAAACTAAACTTACGGTAATTAGAACATTCAAAATATCTTCAAATCTTATAAGTCATCTGAATCATTGTTACTTCTGTCAGTTATTAAAATCATTATAAATTGTCAATTTTTTTATACTTTTCTGCTAGTCTAATCACTTTTTGGATGATCTGGTATTTTTCTACAAATCTTATAAGTCATCTGACTCATTGTTTCAGTTTTCTGTCAATAGTTAATACGTCACCCTGTTAGTCTTTGTCTTTTATCTTTTTTCTTTTTCGAATTTAATGTACAACATAATATAAAGTATATTTTTAAGCTTAAAATTATTAACAACAATGAAACTTTTATCTAAACTTGCTGCGTGATATTTAAAACTTTTAGCCGTGCCACTGACATGATGAATTACAATCCAGCAGTAAGTCGTGACAATCGTCGCAGAGAAGTTGATGAATGGCCAAAACGTTTTCTTTTTCTTCGGAATTATTAGAAGTTGGAGAAAGTTTATGGAGTTCCTGTTGTCTCTCAAGTGTTAGCAACTTGAGACTTCCGTGCCGGCATCCCATTTTTTATTATGTGCAACAAAATACGTTCAGGGTTCTACAGGAAAAAACACATCTGGAATGGTAAAGTTAGGAGTGTGTATATCAGTAAATATAAAAGATAAATAAATTTTCAATATATATATATATATATATATATATATATATATATATATATATATATATATTTATATTATATATATATATATTATATATATATATATATATTATATATATATATATATATATATATATATATATATATATATATATATATTGATAAGCTATGTAAAATTGAAAATAATATTGGTTTGCTTTTAATATATTTCAAAGTACAAAATAAAAGATATTTCAAAGAAATGAAAGTCCATTATCCTGGATTACCTGAAGTAAACAAAATTTAAAGATATGCATAAATTATTTTCTTTGTAAAATATATTAGAGTGACGTTAGTGAGCTTTGTGAAATCGTGAACAATGCGAGCGAGTTTTCCAAATAAACTTGTACGTCGATATACAGTAAATAAGACAATAGAATAGAAATATTTAGAAAATATAATTCTCCGTTAGTTCTTAAGAATTTGTAGAAACCGATTAGCATGTTAATAGTTTTTAGGAAATTTATAATTGTAGGTAAAATTGTTGTTTGTTATCTAAATGGTAGATGAGGATAAGTGTGACGAATTCTGATTGGAGGAGATTGAAAAAAGTGGGATAGGTATGTAGGAATGAGAGTTTAGCTAGATTTTTGGGGAAGAAAATAAATCAGTTGTTTTTCCAAGGGTTCAAGGCGAACAGTCGTTGTTTTCTGGTGGTTCTCCATAGGTAGTAAGCAGTAGAAGTGAATGTTTGTGAGTTTTCTTGGAGTAAGTGTATCTGACGGAAGCTGATCCAGTAAAATATTGTAAGTCATATTTTTCTACTTATATTCCAAGAGTCACTGTTCAGGCCGGATTCAGTTTA
The DNA here is from genome assembly GCF_040954645.1 of Diabrotica undecimpunctata. Taxonomy (NCBI): domain Eukaryota; kingdom Metazoa; phylum Arthropoda; class Insecta; order Coleoptera; family Chrysomelidae; genus Diabrotica; species Diabrotica undecimpunctata. The sequence goes on along the minus strand of NC_092809.1, from coordinate 127,668,005 downwards.
TCGAGAGGAGAAGAGGCTAGCATCATTTGAACGTTACGTGCATTTGAAGGAGATCATTAAAGACGATAGGCTCGTAATAATTTGTTGTAAGATTGCTGATTACCTAGGGGACTGCTAAGAATAAATAGTATAGGCTACAAGGAACAAGGATTTGGACAACTCATCATCAGAAAGATAGTTTTACCATTCGTCAGTTTTTCTTTATTAACAACACATTTTTTAACAATTGCTTTAGAAAGGATAGGAATATTTTGATCAGGAGATTTAGAACAACAATTATATTATCCTATGTATATACCAATTATATTATGTATATACCATTAATTTTTGAAGGTTTAAGTACGTAGAACAAAATTTTGATAATCATTATATAGATATTTTTTATTGAAGATATTTGAGTGTGAATTTTATTTCAATATATAATGTTGTATCATATATTTTTTATTATTCCGGTATTCTTTGGAACTTACCTATCATATGTAAAGCATAGATATTGAAGCACGAGTAAAACCCTGATATAAGAAAATTAAATAGTGTGATAGAATCATAATTGCATCATTTAAAAAAATTTAATTAATTAATTAATTGCTTGGCGCACCTCAGACTTTTAATATTACATATGTATTGTGACGATTAGGGTTTATAGAAAATAATTTATAAGTTATATACTACATAATATTAGATATTTGGTTGTTTTAAATAAGTTATATACTAGAGAATTTAATAAAAATATATTTATGTGAGGGCATTTTTAATAAATTAGCATAATAATTGTAAAAAGTTGTATTTTAATATTGTAAATATATATAAGTGAGCCATGTGCTTAGGCAACCAAAAATACTCTCGGAGATTGACAGATATTTATACTCTGAAGTGACGTTTAAAAATATTTACGAATATAAAGTGGGTTATAATAATATATTGTTTGAAATGTGTATTTTATTAAATTAGAATGTTAAGTTACTAATTTAATTATATATTCTGATCTGAAAAGCCTAAATGTAAACAAAATTATTAATAGAAAAGAATGGAATTCTCTGGATCTCCGGAGATGGCCATGTTTGCGAAATGGTTTGTTCCAGAAAATTCAGACATGTATTAAATAGAACTGAATAGAACATGATATCTTACGAGATGGTTCTAGAATATTGAAAAGATATAAATACCCGTGATTTGGATTCAAGAGGGCAGTTTTTGGCAGTTTTTGAAAGTTTTTAGTCAGAAAAGTTTTAGATAGTGCAGTCAGAAGAGTTTTTGAGAGTTTTTAAGTTTTTAGTCAGAAGTCAGGCCAGTTTATTATGAAAGTTAGTAGAAAGATACAATTAGTTAGTGAATATTGAAGTAAATTGTTCAGAATTTTCAAGAAGTCAGTCAGAAAAGTTTAGTAAGAAATATGAAAGTTAGTTGGAGTCAGTGAATCAGGTACAAATAGTCGAATTGTTTAATATAGTGAGTTAAATGAAGATTAAAAATTATGCATATAATTAATGCACATTTATAATGATACACAAATAATTATTGGAGATTATAAAAGTATATTGGAAGAAATAAAATTATATTATGGTTGGAGATTAGTATAAATCAACTTATAATAATTGGATATTGGTATATTGAAAAGAAGAATAAATATAAATGCTGTTTGCTGGTTTGGTTGGTGGTGTATACATGCTGGTGAAGAAAACTATATCTTAAATTGGTAGAAGCTGATAATTGAAAAAAGTAATTTCACAAAAAAAACAAGGATAACTGAAGTACGAAGACATTCAGTGGTGATTAGAATCTATATACTTAGTGGAAAATAGTTCATTTAGGCATTCAGTGAAAGAAAGGTACAAAATTTTGTTAATATAATTTAGTTAGTGTCATAACAATTTCAATTTTGAAGATAGTTTTGTTTAAATTTTAGATTGTCTATAGAATTTAATTAGTTTTATAAGAATATCAATTTAAAGATAGTTTATTTTAAATTTACATTGACTAGGTTAGATATATATGTGTGTTTCATAATAGTTATAATAAAGATAATTTAAAAAAAGTACTTACAAGCTAATTCTTTGAGAACCGCGATAAAAACCCTATATATTATATTATTAAAAATACTCATTGCTCATCATTCAAACAAAAAACACATCATAACAATTTGGCGCCCAACGCGGTGGCTCTCTATTTAAAAGAATTAGTTTGGGAAGATAAGTGCTCTCATATAATTAAATTAATTTTCATTAGAAAGCAAAAATTATAGATTTTATTTTTAATTATATTTGAACAAGTAAAGTCTCAAAATGTCTCAAGGAAAGAAAGGTACAAGAAGCAAAAAGAATGAAGAAGATGTGGAAGTAGAAACACAACCTATACAAGAGGAGAGTTTAGTTCAAGTTCCACAAGATACTGCAGAAATGAATCCAGAAAGAGAGGAAAATGTCAATATGGCAACTTTGATGTCATTAATAATGCAGATGAACAAGACAATGGAAGATAATTCAAAACAAATCAAAGAAGCCATGAAAAAAATAGAAGAGAATTCAAAAGAAATCAAAGAAGACATAAAAAAATTGGAAGAGAATTCAAAAGAAGTCAAAGAAGACATGAAAAAAATGGAACAGAAATTGGAAGAGAATTATAGAAAATTAGAAAAGAAAATAGAAGATAATAATAATAAAATTGTAAAACAAATGGATAAAAAACTTGAAGCTGCAGAGAAAAAAGTAGCAAATGAAATAAAAAGTATACGGAATGACTACAAGAAAAGGATAGACAATGAGAGGACAGAAGTAAAGAGGATTATTCAAGATAATAAAATAGATATAGAACAGAAAATAGAGTTACAGAAATGTAACTTAGAAGTAAAAATTAACGAAGACAGGAGAAACACAGAAGAAAAATTAGACGATATACAACAAAATATCCAAATAAATAGTAATCAAATAAGAAATGTGGAACAGAGAATAGATGATATTTCACAAATGAGAGACATAGGGAGACCTTACTTAAATTTAACAAATGAGACTGGGATTAAATTCTCTGGTAATATAAAAAATTTGCATCCTAGAGTATACATAAATAGTTTAAAACATAAATTAAGATTTGTGAATAATATTAATGATATTAAAGATTATATTAGAATGACATTAAATGACAATGCAGCAACTTGGTTTGCTAGTATTGAAAATGATTTAGATAACTTTCAAACATTTGAAAATAAATTTTTAAATTATTATTGGGGTGAATTAGAGCAAGCCAAGTTTAGAGAAATTCTATATTTTGGAAAGTATAATCAAAATTTAAAATCAAATATGGTAGATTATGCATTGAAATTGATAACAGTTGCAAAATATTTAGAACCACCACTTAGAGAGGATGAAACAGTCTTAAATGTATCTAGACATTTTGATGCTGATGTTGTGCAAACCGTAACTGTACAAAATATTCAAACAATAGATAGTTTTATTAATTTTATTCAAAGAATACAAAGAGGCAATATGACAAGTAATAATAACAACAGAAAAAACAATAATAACTTTCAACAGTATAGACAATCATATAACAATAACACTAGGTATGGTGATAATTTACAAAATTTTAATAATACTAACAGTAATCCAAATAGACAGAACTTTAATAATAATACTAGTTATAATAGACAAAATTTTAATAATAATACTAATTATAATAGACAACATTTTAATAACAGTACTAATAGTAATAGACAAGATTTTAACAATAGAAGAAATACAGAGCGACCTAACTATAACAGACAGGTAAATTGTATTCGAAGGAATAGAAGCTGCGAAGACAGGGAACGAAATAGTACAAGGCAAGAAAATGTGAGTAGAAGTCATAGTAGGGAAAGACATAGTACATCAGATCCAAGTGGTCAGATACAATCTGACAATTCTAATAATCAAAATTTTGTGCAGTAAACTTTCTGAATTACAAGTTAGGCCATTGCTATTATGAAAAACCTTCTGAATTTATTTCTTTAGATGAAGAGAAAATTATTGAATCTATTAATTTAATTTATATAAATGCTTTGGCCAAAAATAAAATAATTAAAATTATGATAGATACTGGTTCAGAAAGTACTTTAGTCTCGGAGAATTTTATTTTTAATACATTAAAACTATCAGATATAATAAAGATTCCAAAAATTAAAATTATTGGTGCAAATAATAAGAAGTTGGGTGAAATTGATAAACTAGCCAATTTTAAAATTAATATTCTTAATAAAGAAATTAATATGCAAGGATTTATTGTCAAGGATTTATGTGTTGATATATTAATGGGAAATGATGAATTGGAAAAGAAGAAAGTAAAGATAGATTTTGAAGAAAGAATGGTAACTTTGGAAGGGCAAATAATTAAATTTATGCAGAAAGATGAGGTAGAAGAAGGAATAAGAGTTGATAGGATATTATTAAAAGAAAATAATGATGTTTATGAAGAAGAAATGTATTTTGATGATAGGGAAATGTCCCAGAAGAATATAAAGAATAATTATTGTAGTGAATATTTAAGGAATGGAAATTTTAAGCAGATGGATGCCTACGAGGCGGAGTGCGTAAAATTGGAAGCAAGGAATAATGAGTACATAATGAAGAATAATTTTATTTGTAAAGAAGAAGATATAATGAAAGTTTTAAATTGCCCTGAAGAATATAAATCAATAGTCGTTTCCATATTGCAGCAACACAAGGGACTTGTCAATAAAGAAAATAGAATTGCACAAAATTATATCCATAATATAAAAGTTAAAGAAGAAAAAGATTTTAAAACAAAATCATACCCAATACCATATAAATACAGAGAAGAAGTAAACAAAACAATTAATAATATGTTAGAAGATGGGATCATTGAGAAGGCAGACACACGTTTTATTAACCCCATAGTAGTAGTACGAAAAAGATCAGGTGAAATCAGGTTATGTTTGGATGCAAGGAATATTAATAAGATTACTGAAAAGCAATTTGAAGCACCAATGAGTATAGATGGAATATTAGGAAGAATTACAGGAATGTCATTTTTCACTAAAATCGATTTACAGCATAGTTTCTGGTTAATACCTCTAGAAAGAAAAAGTAGACAGTATACAGGATTTCAGATAGATGGAGTAGTATATCAATTCAAAGTAGTACCATTTGGACTTCAATCATCTTGCAGTGCTCTATGTAGATGTCTTCATGATATTTTGGATCAAGATGAACATTTTGTAATTCACTACATTGATGATATATTAATTTTTTCTAAAACGGCTGAAGATCATAAGAAACACCTAAAAATTATAATAAATAGATTAGACAAAGTTGGACTAAAAATAAATCAAGAAAAATGTACATTTTTTCAAAAAGAAGTCATATATCTAGGTTATAAACTTAACACTAAGGGAATTGAAATGGATCCAGAACGGACACAAGTCATTCAGGAATATAAAACACCACACAATTTAAGAACTTTAAGAGGATTTATTGGAATAATTAATTATTATAAAAGGATGATACCAGATCTAAGTATAAAAGAAATTCCATTACTTGAACTACTGAGAAAAGGTGTAAAATGGAGATGGGACCAGAGAAGAGAACTAGCATTCCAAGAAATTAAAAACATTTTTCTGTCAAATTTGAAAATATACTATCCTGACTACACACAGCCATTCATATTAAGAACAGATGCATCAATAGAGAGATTATCAGGGGTATTATTACAAATACATGATGGGGTCGAATACCCAATACAATTCATTTCAAGAATTACAAAGCCACATGAAAAGGGTTACTCAGTTTCAGAATTAGAACTAGCAAGTATAATACACTGTGTCACAAAATTAAGATTTTATTTGTTGGGTAATGAATTTACAATAGAAACAGATCACCAAGCTTTAACGTCTATATTAAATAACAAATATGGAAACAGTAGAATACATCGGTGGAGTCTAATACTTAGTGAATACTGCTTTGAAATCAAATACATTTCTGGAAAATCCAATATAGTGGCAGATGCTTTATCAAGGTTAGAAAATACATCACAAAAAGGGCAGCGAACAATAAAAATTGGATTAAATCAATTAGTAGAAAGTACTGGATTATATTCTAAAGAAGAAATTATAAGAGATCAGATCAATTTGAGTGAAAAACAAAAAGTCCTTAGGAAAGATGGAGTATATTATAAAATAATAAATGGCATAGAAGTATATGTAATAACTAGAACTTTAGCAAAGAAAATATTGAAAAATTTACATAACAATTATATGCATATTGGTTCAAGAAAGCTATGGATGCTATTTAGGGACAATTATTTTGCAAAGAATGACATAAGTATAGCAAAAGAAATTACTACCCAATGCCCAATATGTCAACTAAACAAAGAAAAGAATTTCAAAAACCAGAACACATATAAATCTAATGTTGTATATGAAAAACTAAATACAGTTTCCATGGATTTTATTTCAAATTTAGTTCTCAGTCCAACAGAAAAAAAGCATATACTAGTGATAGTTGATTTATATACAAAATTTATTAAACTATATCCCTGCTCCAGAACAAATGTGAAAACATTAAAATTATATATTAATCAATTTTTCGAAGAAATAGGACCATTTAGAAATTGCATAATAGATAATGCTACATATTTTAACAACCAAAAATTTCGGACATTTTGTGAGAAAAAGGGAATCAACATTCATTTTACAAGTATCAGACATCCTCAGGCAAATCCTGCTGAAAGATATATTAAAGAAGTTATAAAATATTTAAGGATACTGTGCCAAAATCAACATGAAACTTGGCAGCAACATATACCACAAGTAGAATATTTTTTAAATAATACACATAATTTGAATACAGAGGAAGTACCAGAATATTTAATGTTTGGCCATATAGGAAACAGAAAGTGGATTAGTGAATATAATCAGGATATGTTAGAACAAGTAATGCAGAAAGTGAATAACCGAATTAGGAGGAAAGCTGAAAAATATATCAGAAGACAAAATCGAAATATAAAAAAACCAATCACATTTCAAAAAGGAGACCTAGTGTTAATTCGTTCACTTAGAAAAAGTAATGTTAAAGAAAACCGTTGTAAGAAATTACAACCAATGTTTGAAGGTCCATATACAATTGAAAATCAGAATGGACTAAATAGTTATGTGTTAATAGATGCAGAGAACAGACTAAGAGGCATATTTCATATCAACGACATTTTTCAATATCATGAAGAGATTGAATAATATTTTCTATACCTTTAACACAAATATAATAACACTAATAACTTACTGATATATCCATTTTATTCAATAGACTTGATTTGTTAAATGGTAGATGGTAGATTTCATTATTTTGAATAAATTTGACATCATACTTGTTGAATTTTGTACATATGGAAATTGTTTGATACCCTAAAAATCATAATTTGGGATTCGATACTAGAATTGCTATAAAAATGTCTTTCTAATATAATAAAGTGGAAAAACTTACCAATTTATATTGATGAAAGTTATTTTGAATGGAAATAATTCCTAGATTTTGTCTATAAATAAACAGAACACAATATCCATTATATTTTTAATTAAGGTTATATTTTATTCTCTCCATTTGACATGACAGTTTGACCATAGAATAGCCGAACTGTGATCCGTTGTTCTCTGTTTTGACATAGACAGCGAACAGGGATGTATTTAACACATTTTAAATAAATAAAAAAAAAATTTGATTTATTAAATTTAATAAGGTATGAGAAAATTAATATTTAAAAAAATAATAAGTAAATTATTTATTTTAAATATTATTTTTGGGGTATTGTGACGATTAGGGTTTATAGAAAATAATTTATAAGTTATATACTACATAATATTAGATATTTGGTTGTTTTAAATAAGTTATATACTAGAGAATTTAATAAAAATATATTTATGTGAGGGCATTTTTAATAAATTAGCATAATAATTGTAAAAAGTTGTATTTTAATATTGTAAATATATATAAGTGAGCCATGTGCTTAGGCAACCAAAAATACTCTCGGAGATTGACAGATATTTATACTCTGAAGTGACGTTTAAAAATATTTACGAATATAAAGTGGGTTATAATAATATATTGTTTGAAATGTGTATTTTATTAAATTAGAATGTTAAGTTACTAATTTAATTATATATTCTGATCTGAAAAGCCTAAATGTAAACAAAATTATTAATAGAAAAGAATGGAATTCTCTGGATCTCCGGAGATGGCCATGTTTGCGAAATGGTTTGTTCCAGAAAATTCAGACATGTATTAAATAGAACTGAATAGAACATGATATCTTACGAGATGGTTCTAGAATATTGAAAAGATATAAATACCCGTGATTTGGATTCAAGAGGGCAGTTTTTGGCAGTTTTTGAAAGTTTTTAGTCAGAAAAGTTTTAGATAGTGCAGTCAGAAGAGTTTTTGAGAGTTTTTAAGTTTTTAGTCAGAAGTCAGGCCAGTTTATTATGAAAGTTAGTAGAAAGATACAATTAGTTAGTGAATATTGAAGTAAATTGTTCAGAATTTTCAAGAAGTCAGTCAGAAAAGTTTAGTAAGAAATATGAAAGTTAGTTGGAGTCAGTGAATCAGGTACAAATAGTCGAATTGTTTAATATAGTGAGTTAAATGAAGATTAAAAATTATGCATATAATTAATGCACATTTATAATGATACACAAATAATTATTGGAGATTATAAAAGTATATTGGAAGAAATAAAATTATATTATGGTTGGAGATTAGTATAAATCAACTTATAATAATTGGATATTGGTATATTGAAAAGAAGAATAAATATAAATGCTGTTTGCTGGTTTGGTTGGTGGTGTATACATGCTGGTGAAGAAAACTATATCTTAAATTGGTAGAAGCTGATAATTGAAAAAAGTAATTTCACAAAAAAAACAAGGATAACTGAAGTACGAAGACATTCAGTGGTGATTAGAATCTATATACTTAGTGGAAAATAGTTCATTTAGGCATTCAGTGAAAGAAAGGTACAAAATTTTGTTAATATAATTTAGTTAGTGTCATAACAATTTCAATTTTGAAGATAGTTTTGTTTAAATTTTAGATTGTCTATAGAATTTAATTAGTTTTATAAGAATATCAATTTAAAGATAGTTTATTTTAAATTTACATTGACTAGGTTAGATATATATGTGTGTTTCATAATAGTTATAATAAAGATAATTTAAAAAAAGTACTTACAAGCTAATTCTTTGAGAACCGCGATAAAAACCCTATATATTATATTATTAAAAATACTCATTGCTCATCATTCAAACAAAAAACACATCATAACAGTATATATTATATATATATATATATATATATATATATATATATATATGTATATATATATATATATATATATATATATATATATATATATATATATATATATATATATATATATATATAACATCAAAGTAAAACGTATGCTAGTAAAAATTAGTCGAATTGTTACAAAATAATATTTACCTATCAATAATCTATATTCATAAAAATTCATTATTAACTATGTTAATAAATATTTAAAATGTTGCCCATTATGATAATGGTATAGGACACAGTCGGATACGGTTGTTGAAGAACTGTAGAACGTCTTGTAGGATTTCAGGTTCAGGGCTGGCAAAGGCATTTTCTATACGAATTTTCATATCATCTCATCATCAGTAACAGTCCTTAGCCAACGCATCAACTAATCAAACAACAGTTAACCTGCCAAAAAACTGAGAAGTAGCCTAAAATGTTACTTTCATAATGTTGGCGGACTTCGAACTAAACTCTCTCAGTTAAGGGACTTTTTGCTACTAAATGATTATGATATTGTTATTTTGATTGAATCGTGGCTATATGAAAAGTTTCTGGTTAGTGAGACTGATCTATTCAACTATAATGTTTATAGACAGGACCGCTATCAGCATGGATTAGACATTGTGGGCGGAGGAGTATATACTGCAATCAAGAAAAACCTATCTTCTAAACTAATAAGTAAGTCATATTTGTTTAACATAGAACAACTTTTTGTGGAAGTTAAACTGAATGATGATCAGCTTATCATAGGAGGAGTCTATATACCACCTAGTTCATTAGCTAAGGCATATGAATATCACTGCACCTTTCTTGAGGAACTGATAAGTCAACATCCACAAAGTTCTGTGATCTTGGCTGGCGATTACAACCTGAGAGATGCTGAATGGGCTAATGATCAAAACGGGGTTTATTTATCTACCTGGTGATGGCTCTCATGCGAATACAGTATGTGGATATTTTGCATTTTCAAATCTCCATCAGTGCAATAATATACCAAACAGACATGGAACATTCCTGTATCTCATTTTTTCACATATACCTGATCTAAATGTGTGTACGCCGGTCGATCTATTGTTTTGTGAATCATTCAGGCATAAGCCATATGAATTTTTTATCCCTATTGGCTACTTTAAAGAGTCGGTTGTTTATGAAGACTATGTTTATGATTTCAAAAACTGTAGTTTTAATTCTGTTAACCTTTATCTGCCTTCAGTTAATTGGGATGCATTATACCATTGTAATAATATAAATGAAGCTTGTCAAATATTTTACAGCTATATGTATCAGTGTTTAGATATTGTTGTTCCTATGAAGGCTGTCAAGTGTTCCTACAAGTTCTCAATAAAACTTAAAGATCTTATTATTCAAAAGAAAAAAGCTCATCTGATGTTTAAATTATCTAAATCAAACGAGGACTACTTATTGTTCTCTAATCTGCGTGATCAATGTAAAGTTGAACATACACTTTGTCAGAAACAACATTTTTCGTCTCTTGAAAAAAAGTGTAGTAATAACCCCAGAGAATTTTGGGGATATATTGGCAGACTTCGTAAATCTTTGAGTTACCCCCAAGAAATGTATCTAGGAGACAGAGGCAATATCGAAATTGCTAACCTTTTTGCTGAGCTCTTTTATAGTGTATATGAGAATGATAAAGGTGCTCCCATTCCAGATTTTGAAAACTGTGTCAGACACATTGACCCTGTAAACCTAATTAAAGTTGACACTATCAGTGTTTATTGAATTAAAAGAAACTTCCAAACAAATTCTCCTCGGGGCCTGATGGAGTCCCAGCGGTATTATTAAAGCACTGTCGATGCTATCTTAGTATGCCCCTAAAATATCTTTATAATTTATCTCTTATGACTGGTGAGTTCCCTTCTTTCTGGAAGAACAGTTATATTGTACCCATTTTTAAGTCAAGTAAAAGGGAAGATATTGAAAAATACCGAGCAATTTGTATACAGTCAGCAATCCCAAAACTTCTCGACAAGCTAGTGACTTCTCACTTATCAAAACTAACAAATAATATAATAATAACCCAACAGCATGGCTTTCAAAGGGGGAGGAGCATATTGTCAAACTTGTTGGTCTACCAAAATGATATATTGAATGCCTTTGAGAGGAAGTACCAGGTGGACAGCATCTATACTGACTTCTCAAAGGCATTCGATAAAGTAAATCATCGTTATTTAATCAGTAAATTAGGAGCCATTGGTATAGCTGGCAAATGGCTTGATTGGTATGATAGTTTTCTTCTGGGTAACACCCAGAGCATTAAGATAAATGGTGTGTTGTCTCAATCTGTTGACGTCCTCTCTGGAGTACCACAGGGGTCACATTGTAGTCCTCTACTTTTTGGCCTCTTTGTTAACGATGTTGAGAAAGTCATTAAGTATTCAAAATTTCTCAACTTTGCTGATGATAAAAAATTTATAAAGTCATTACTTGTCAGTATGATCAAATTCAGCTTTAAGAGGATCTCAGCAGATTTAGCAATTGGTGCAAACTAAATGAATTAAAATTGAACATTGATAATTGTTGTGTTATTACTTTTCACAGGGAGCAAACAATTTTAAATTACGATTATAGCATTGATAACACTCAGCTGTCTAGGCAGGACTGTATTAAGGATTTAGGTGTTTATTTTGATTGTAAATTACCATTTTGTAAGCATCTAGAGGTCACAGTAAACAGTGCATTTAAAGAATTAGGGTTTATAACTAGAAACACTTCTCAATTTTCATGTTTTGTTTTACCAATTCTTTTTAATAGTCTCATTCGCTCCAGACTAGAATATGCAATAGGTGTATGGGGACCTTACTATCAAACATCTATAGACAAGCTTGATCGTGTTCAGCATAAATTTGGTAAATTTGGTCATTACCGTAGTGCTTTTCATGACCTCTCTGTCCCATACAGTTATAGTATGATAGCTGATCACTTGAAAATAGTTTCATGAATCGGCGAAAAGATTATTTTTGCCTAATATTCTTTTACAAAATTGCTAAAAATTTGATAAATTGCCCTGAACTTTTAAATCGATTAGGTCTTAACACTCTTCGTGGAACTAGGCATACTTCGTTCTTTCATCTACCATTTCATCAATTTAATTATAAATACTTCAAGTCTCTTACTCATATGGTGAGACTATATAATAGCTACCAAAGTGATCTGTACTTATTTTTCCAGTCCTTAGAACAATTTAAAAATGTGATAAAGAGACTGCTATTTGTGTAATATTAGTTTGTATTCAAGTTAATTATTAGTTTGTGTTAAACTTTACTAATTATTTTCCAATGTTATGCTTACTTTAAAAATTTTTATACAGGCTGTTTCAAAAAAAGGTAACCCCGTCTCTAGGGTAGGTAAAAAACTGAAAATGAAATTTTATACAAATATGTTTTGGAAGCTGATACATCCCATGAATTTGTTTTTATATCTGATTCTCATAGAGGGCGCTAATTACACGGATCGTACTAAGTATTAGTCAATATACCTTTTTTAAGAGTATAATTATTAATCAAAATTTCAAGTAAACTTAAACATAATTCAATTTTATACGAAAAAGGTACTCTTGGTAAAACTCGATACTGTATACCGTTTTCGGAATATTTTGATTTGAAAATTATGAAGTAATAATTGATACTGGTAGTAATGATAAAGTTCTAATAGGCATACCTCTATTTTCTCCAAGTGTGCCATGGAAATCTGACATTTATTGATTGTTATGACGATAAATCAACAATAATTAGAGTTTTGAAACCTTGTTATTTGTAAAATCAAATCAAAATGTACTCAAATGTTGAATACACTGACATGTTATTAACCTTAGGCGAATGTTTAGTATGTTCTAGTGCAGCTGCGACACGTTATGCAGAAAAGTTTCCTAGAAGAAACTTACCAAGTAAAAAAACATTTAGAGCCGCTGAACGACGTTGTCGAGAAACTGGGAATGTGAGACCAAATAAAATAAATTCTGGTAGACCAAGAACAACAAGAACAATTAATAAAGAAAATAATATTTTAAATTTACTTGATTAAGATCCAACAGTTAGCGTAAGGAATATAGCAAGACAAACAAATACTTCTTCTTCAAATACTTGGCGGACACTGAAAGAACAGCGATTACATCCTTATCATTACAGACAAGTCCAAGAGCTCTTGCCAGATGATCTACCGGTTAGAGTGGATTTTTGTGAAACATTGCAACAAAGGACAGCCCACAATCCAAATTTTTTAAAATGCATTCTTTTTACGGACGAGGCCACCTTTAAGCGATAAGGTATGTTTAACTCCCATAATGCACACTACTGGTGTGATGAGAATCCACGAGTCAAAAGGGTATCACATTACCAACACTCATTTAAAGTTAATGTTTGGGCAGCAACTTTAGGTAACAAATTAATAGGTTATCATATTCTACCTGGAAATTTAAATGATAATATGTATCTTGATTTTATAAACAATTCCTTATTCCAGATGTTAGAAGATTTAACGCTAAACGAGCGAAGATCTTTATTTTTTATGCACGATGGAGCTCCACCACACATCGATAGAAGGTGTCGTAATTGGTTGAGTAATCATTTGCTGAATCGATGGATTGGTAGAGGTGCAGAAGCTCCGATTCATTAGCCTCCTCGATCATGCGATTTTAATCCTTTGGACTACGCAGTTTGGTCGTATATTAAGGAAAAAGTCTATGCTACAGAGGTAAATTCACGCTAAGAATTGGAAGAAAGAATTTAACGTCAATTGAATGACATCATAGCTAATCCCCTACCGTTTAGAAGGTTAATGGAATCTTTAGAAAAAAGAATAAGACTTGTGTATTCGCGAAAACGGAGGACATTTTAAACACTTACTGTAATTGAATTTTATTTTATGTTCTTAGTTATTAATTTAATTTTCTTCTTGTGAGTTTTGTTTAAATACTAACTATTTTATACCAGCATCAATTATTACTTCATAATTTTCAAATCAAAATATTCCGAAAACGGTACACAGTAACGAGTTTTAACCGGAGTGCCTTTTTCATGTAAAATTGAATGATGTTTAAGTTAACTTGAAATTTTGAATAATAATTATACTCTTAAAAAAGTTATATTGACTAATACTTAGTACGATCCGTGTAACTAGCGCCCTCTATGAGAATCAGATATAAAAACAAATTCATGGGATGTATCAGCTTTCAAAACATATTCGTATAAAATTTCATTACAATATTGCCAGTAGTTTCGGCAAAATCGTAAAAAATGCGTAAAATTTTTTTTTCTTCAACGCCCTGTATCTTGAAAACGGATGGCGTTACAAAAATTTTTTATTTAGCAAACCCCAATTATTTTTCAGTTTTTTACCTACCCTAGAGACGGGGTTACCTTTTTTTGAAACACCCTGTATATTATATTTTGTTACAATGTAAATGGTATATCCGTTAATAAAATAAATAAAAAAAAAATAAAAAAAAACTCTGGATGGTTAAGCGCACACCCTAGCCTAGACGGTCTCGAAGAACTCTGTCATACATTTTCCCAAGATCACTGCATGCAATATGAGCGTTTGTTTTTTTTTTCTTGTAGTTTTCTATTAGCTGCTTCCATATTAAAGAAACGTGTTAGCCAACTTGTTTCCATCTCTCCTAAATCTATCCATACTTTCCCAGGAACACCATCTGGTCCAATTGCTTTATCTTTCTTTCTTTATTTTTTAAAATGCTGGTTAACTTCCTCGTTTAGTACTTTGTTTATTATTTGTTTAATAATTACCATTCTTTGGGTATTGTATAAAAAATTATATTATAAATACAATAAAACCACACACACCGAATTTAATTAGACCAGCGCCTATCTTTTTTAATTGGATTTAAGCAATAAGCGCTCTCGTTCAAATTTTCTGTCCTGTTTATCAAATTCCGTATTCATTTGGTACACTGGGCATGTCATCACTGGTCAGTCCTTCCGCTAAATGCCAAATGGCATTTATGAGAACGTGTTAATTCTCGCATCACATCATCACATCGTTCATCCCCAAGAGCTCTTGACCCGTTTAAAATGATGGATAACAATCCCAACAGAAAATCGGGACAATTGTGCAGACGGAAAGAATAAAATCAGAGGCGTCGATAAGATATATTAGCTACTTCTTTCAACTATATCTTGATGTATGAGATAATAAAAAATTAAATTAATCAAAAAAGAATATAAAAGGAGTCTTGGTAAGTTTTTGCTTACTAATAGTGCTTTTAATTATTTAATTGTTAAATTGTACTAAAAAGAATTACAAATCAGTTATACTCAAGAATATTATCAGGGCCTTACTTATAATAAGAGAAATTGTTGAATCATAAATGTTACAGGTTTTTAGCTATTTCTTAAACTGCGTATATTTTTATAGCGGGGCTTCTATACTGGCGTTGCATTACTTTTTTTTTCTTTACAGTATAATACTAACGCGAAAGTTACGGGACTAGCGCCACTAGGCTTCGTCACGGGTAGCGTCATAGAATAGCGGTTCTTGACATCGATTCACTACTCTCGATCAATTCGTTTCTAGTCATTATATATTTACTCTAAGTTGGTTTAAATTAAAAACTGCATGAAAAATATCTAACAAAGTATACGCATTAAATGAGAAGTAACAAATTAAAAGAATATTTGTCACTAAAAGATTGGATTTGTTACAATTATTCATCATCATCATATAACGGGGGTCCTACGGCGATTGCCGCTTCCCGCATTTCAGCCTCCATCTTTTCCTATCTCTCCAATCTCCCTCTTCTAAGCCTCTAGATTGCATTGTTTTTGTAATTTCTCTTCTCCAGGAGTTTGGTGGTCTTCCCCTTTTCCTTCTTTCTAGTGGAACATACATTAAGGCTTTCTTTGGCCACCGCTCCTCCTCCATTCTCATCACGTGACCATACCATTGTAATTGCCTTCCTTGTATTCTATCTGAAAGAGTATCTCTAATTCCTGTACGGTTTCGTATTTCCTCATTCCTGATTCTTTCCATTCTCGATACTCGAAATGTCCTTCTAAGATAATCCATTTCCACAACGTCTACTTTATTTGGTTCATTCTTTGTCATCGTCCAACATTCGGCACCATATGTGGTAATTGGTTCTACAATTGCTCTGTATACGCGAAGTTTGATATGCATCTTTATTTTATTAGACCACAGTAATGAATTCAGTATTCGTATGCAGTTTTTCCCTTGGGTTATTCGGTTAGGTACATCTATCTTAACTCTGCCATCTGCTGATATGATGCTTCCTAGATATTTATACTGGTTGCAGCCTTTTATGACTGCGTTTTCAAGCCTCAGATCTGTGGTATTTCCTCCAATTTTTAAATATTCTGTTTTGCTTATGTTTACAGTAAGCCCCCATTTGGCATATTCCTCAAATAATTTTCGATTTATATAATTTATATCTTCCTCATCGGTTGCAACTACCACCTGATCATCTGCAAACAACAATGTATACAGAGTTTCTTGTCCCACTTCGATGCCCATAAATCTACATTTATTTCTCCAATTCCTCAATGCTTCTTGGACGTATATTTTAAAGAGTGTCAGTGACAAACAGCATCCTTGCTTTATGCCTTTAGTGACTTTAAATTCATTTGAGGTTCTGGTTCGTTACAATTATTAAAATTTAATAAAAGTGATAGATGTCATCTGTTTAAATTTCCGTATGCGCATCCCGTAAATGCGTATCCTGCATTTTGATCTTTACCTTTTTCGGTCTGTCCACTTTTTGTATTTATGGCTCTATATCTAATTATTCCTTTGATTTCTTCGGGACGGTATCTGGGTACCATATTTCGTCCCTTAAGAGCAGAACTATTTAATGTCCAAAATTTTATTTTGTGGGATTTTATGCCGAACGTATCCACTAAAGGATATTTGATTTGCAGCAGAAGCAGTCGAAGTCCAAATGGTAGCGAAGACCGGTAAAATTACACCCTATTAACAAGTCTATGTTTTAAACGTCGTCAGTTTAGTGCAGAAGTATGTTATGTATACAAAGGTATACTTAATGAGTGCGCGTTGTATAATTTTTATGGACATATCCTTGTTATGATCTGTTTTCAGTTTATTAGTACTTATATTGCGGTGGTGGAGATATACTTGTTTTGTATTACGTGTGAATAAAGTCCAATTTTAATGGACATCGACTTGTTCTGACCTGTTCTGTCATAGGCATATTCCTAGACGTGCAGAAGGCATTCGATCAGGTCTGGCATACAGGCCTGATTTAAAAACTCCACCTTGCTGGATTGCCCACACCTTTCGTTAAATTAATAAATTCCTATCTCTCTCTCATCAGACGATCAGGATCAAAATAGTGCAACAAATAGAGAGTGACCATAAATCCCTCCAAAACCCAAGCTATACTTTTTAAATCTCCTTATTGTCGCGATGTCCGGGGCCGGATATCACTTTTAGGAGAAGACCTCATCTTTAGAGCCTCGGTTCTTTACTTGGGAGTTCGTTTTACAAGGACTCTCAACTGGAAGGCTGACGTTCAGGAAACCTAAGATAGGATGAGGCAGAGGTTTAACCTCCTGAAAGTGCTGTCCGGCAAACTGGGCGGGACATCTTCCAAAATTTTGTTGCACACATATAAAACTTTCGTCAGACCGATAGTCGAATACAGGGCATGCGTCCATGTCTCCCTCAAGACACACCAACTCAATGCCTTCATGGCCATCGAACGTCGTATCTTAAGATACTGCATGAGAAAGGATTTGTCATATCCATCAGCCCACATACACACATTAGCCAACATAACACCAATAAAGGACAGAATCCTAATCCTCAGCAGGAAGTATGTCCTAAGAACCATAGCTGGCTCGAACAACAGAGCCAAACAAACATTGAAGACACCTTGCAATCATAGAGGGCAAATACTCACCAGGCTTCCCATTAGAAAAGTTTCATTTTCTCCAGCTAAACTTCTTCACAACACTGGACACGAACTTCCTGGTGAGTATTTCGACATTCTAGAATCATTCCCCATCCAATATCGCAGGTAAAGACTGTGCGCCAATACCGCTGATATACAGCCGTTCCTAACACTTGTCTGGTAACCCCTGAAGTACCTAAACTGGCATGCTAGGCAGTTCCCACTTCCTCTTGTGCGTTTCTAGATCTTCTCAGATCGCCCACACAACATAGCCACTTTCAGCTTCCCCCCTGCTTCTTAGTAGTCCACTACTTCGTGACAACAATTTCACGTGATTGCCGTTTACCACACCCCTATTACTCCGAGAAAAAAAAAAGAAGTACCCCATTCCTTAAAGAGGCCCAAGCCTAAACAAGAAACAAGGTTAAAACGATCTTGTCATGTCTGACCCAGTTTTGGTACGTTAGTATAGGATTTCATTGGAGATACACTTTTTCTGCGACATTCTTTTGTAGTAAAATATGAATAATCCAAGGATTTAAAGAATGTTTTAAAATATCCATCAAAGGAAGGAGAATAGGTGTTTAGGTAAGTAAAATCGATATTAAAAAAATCACGCCTTATAACTATTACCCAAAAATATTTTGTACTGGGAATGTATGTAATTATAAAAATACTTTTTTTGTCATCGGCCATATGAAATAAATTATAAATTAGTACTGAGTTATTTTTTTTCATTTTAAATAAGAAATTAACTGTTGAAAACTCTCCCTACAAATCTACCTTAAATGTGGCAAACCATGTAAAAGATGTCCGTTCTTTAATGACCAGATGTGAAAATTTGATGCCTCCATCTTGTCTGTTATTAAAAGATACTATACAATATGTGCAAATTTCCTTGTAAATTTTCGGCATTTGTTTATAAAAAATTAGGATGATTTGACCTTAATATATTAATACGTATTTTCCATTAACTATTTCTTCCTATGACTTAAAACGATCAGGTACGTAATAAACTTTCCCGTAAAATATCTTTTGTATTTCTAGACTGGGTTATGGATAATTTATAAAAAAAAACGCAAGTCTTTTTAAGTCAATACTATCTTCAAATAAGTGCTTTCAATTATATATAAACTTTGAATATTGAAAAGTAGAAATGACCTCAATAATAAACATTTTAATGAAAATGTAACAGTGTAACTTCCGAGTAAAGGTAATGAAATAATATTAATAAGAACCAATACTTAAACACAAAGTTCGTTATTAAAAGTGTAGGACGAAGATACTTGTAATATTCAACGAGGACGGATACTGAATAATTTTTTTTTTTTTTTTTTTTTTTTTTTTTGTGGCATTGACTTTCGTCATTCAGCCAGTCTCGAAAGGTTATAATATATTCCTTAAAAAAGTATAGACAGATAAGTACAGATTATTTCTCTCAGACAAATGCACAGCGATATCCCTAAAACGAAATAGACGAATAATTAATAGAAGAACACGTCGAAGGAAAATACAAGGACACTCGCTTCTCGTCTAGGGGTCCGTCAAGACATTTATTTTAACAGACAAACAATACTGGACCACGGATAAGGTATTGTTACATATAGGATAAACAAAGGGTACAAGTCTAATCCTATATACGCTCATGAAAATTTTCATGAACGAGTACCAGATTTATAAAGCTATGCATGTGTCTGACAAAAATTCTATAATTAAATTATATATTGTTACAGAACCTATGGCTAACAAAGACTGTATATTATATGGAGCGTATGTATTGCATTTAGTTAATTTTGTATACAGGGAGTTTGAATGCTGAATAAATTTAGGACATTCAAAGAAGATGTGATCGAGGTCACCTAGCTTGCCGCAATGTTTGCAACTATCATCATCGATGACTTTAATTTTAAATAAATGGCATGGGTAGCATGCATGTCCAAAGCGTATTCGATTTATAGTAGTAATATATTTACGAGGAGCTTTGAAATTCTGAAACCAGGTTGTTTGAGGTAGAGTTGGTTGTAAAGAGGTATACCTTTTACAGTTTGTAGAACAGTAATGTTTCCATTGCTCTTTCCATCTAAGTTGCTGATTTTTTTTGAAAATCGTAGTAACATCTGATGTGTTAAGCATATATTTCAACGTAGAGCCAGTTGTTACACTCATTTTAGCCAAGTGATCTACATATTCATTGTGTTTGAGACCAATATGTGCTTTGACCCAAATAAATTTTATGTTGACTCCAGTCGATGATAAATGATACAATCGGTCTTTTATTTCGAATATGTAGGGGTTGCTAAATGTTGAGGGTAATTCAATGTTTTTTATGCTCTGCAAAACTGAAAGGCAATCTGAGAGAATTAAGATATGTCTATTACAGGTGTTTTTAACATATTTTAGAGCTTCAAGTATAGCTATTGATTCCGCTGAAAAGATTGAAAATTCATATGGTAGTTTATACTTGAAATCTACGTTTGTAGCAGGTAAAAAGTATGCGCATCCCGTCCCTTCTGTTGTTTTTGATGCGTCCGTGTATATTACTGTGGCTTCCCTATAATCCTGCAATAGAGATATTAGAAGATTGCTACTCATAATGGTATTCTCACTATAAGTGGGTATTATAACCTGAGTTCTGTGGAATAAAGAATAGTAGTCTAAGCTTCTGTCAACCGTGTCCAATTTCTTGAAAAAAATAGGATTATTCTGTAATGCCATGCATAAAGGCGGGGAAGGTTTTTTCTCCCAATATTTGTTTGTAAGATCTGACTCGTTAAGTTGACGGATGCTTAAAAATAACTGGGAGTTAGTTAATAGAATTTTAAGAAGGCTTTTTTCACTTAAAAAATTTCTTCTGTTTTATAGGGGTAGCTCAGCGGCTTCAACATATAAGGGTTGTATAGGGGTTGATCTCATAGCACCCAAACATATCCTCATAATAGAATTTTGAAACGTGTCGATTTTTCTTAAAAGGTTCTTAGAGGCGGAACCATAAAGAGTAGCACCGTAATCTAGAATAGATCATATATATGCGCGATAAAACAACAAGGATGTTTCTACATCGCAACCCCACCACGTTTTAGTTGTCATTCTGAGGAAATTGCTGCCTTTGTTACATCTATCAAGCATGTACTCTATGTATTGTCTCCAAGTTAACTTCTTATCCAAAATGAGGCCTAGATATTTGACATGATTTTGAAGCTTAATACATTGATCGTTCAGAATGATATTTTCATTTGTAGGAATGTTGTGTCTTGTGAAGATAGATACTACTGATTTTTCTATAGATAAATTGAGACCATTCTCTAAGAACCATGAAAAAAGGGATTCACATACTTTGCTAAGGCTTTGTATACAGGTTTCATATTTTTTGTTTTCTGTATAGATGCAGAAATCGTCGGCATACTGTACGATTTTGAATGAACTGTTATTTATTTGGATGTTATGTATGTCAGAGCTGTATATATTGAATAAGATTGGAGATAAAACTGAGCCTTGTGGTATACCTTGATAATTATATCGCGGTCCAATTAGCTTGTTATTATGATCTCTTACATAGATGATCCTCTTTGTGTAAAATCCAATTATTGTATCCACGAATGCGATTGGCATATGAAATAAATTAACCATTTTATTTCTTAAAGTTGACAAGCAAACTGATTCGTATGCTCCCTCAATATCCAAGAATAGTCCTGTTAAATAGTTGTTTCTGGTTAAGGTATTTTGTACATCTACCACAATGGTTGTTAGAGCATCTAGTGTTCCAAAGCTTCTTTTATAACCAAACTGATTTTCTGGTAGCAAATTATTTTTTTGTAACCACCAATCCAGTTTAAATTTTATGAGTCTCTCTAGAGTTTTAAAAACACAGGAAAGTAACGATATTGGTCTGTATGAATTTGCAATATTTGGATCTTTACCAGACTTTAGGATAGGAACCACAATGGCGATTTTGAATGAATCAATAACGATGTTATTTTGAATGATGTCATTAAATACCTGTAACAGCAGATCTTTAGCGACTCTTGGTAGGTTGATTAACATAGGGTATTTGATTTGATCAATCCCTGGGGAGGTATTATTGCAATTTTTGAGAGCGAAATCTAATTCAGATTTAGTGAAAGGTTTCAACAAAAAGTGATTGGATTGGTGACTTTGTTCGGATTGGTTAGAGAAATATTGAACCCAGGGAGGAGAAACTTTATTAAAGAAGTCATCTAAAACTTCATTTCTGAAAGGTTTTATACTATTCTGCGGTTTTCGATTCATTTTGTTGGCCTGTGACCATATTTGCTTAGCAGAGGTATTTTTGTTTAAATTGGAGCACCATTTGATCCAACTGGATTTAGCTTTTTGCTTCAACTGCTTTTTTGTTCGAGCAGTAACTTCCTGACATTTTAAGTAGTTATCAAAACTCGATGAAAGTTTGTAAGCTTTTAAAGCCTTTTTTCTTTCATTAATTATAATATCACATTCAGGGTCCCACCATGGTGGTGGGGGACGATTTTTGAGTTTAAGAATTTTATATTGAGGGATAGATTTTGAAGCAGATTCATTAATACAATTAATAAGAAAATTATAATTTTCGTAAGTGTTTAAAGAGATACTATAGTTGACAAACATGTTTTCTATTAAGGATGTATAAAGTGACCAATTGGCTTTATTGATATTCCATTTGCTTTTTGGATAAATTGTTTCATGTGATGTGTTAGTTGTGGAAAGGTTCATGGTTATAGCAAAATGATTTGACCCTAAGGTATCTGAAGATACGGACCAGGAAACTTTACTGGCTAGATTAGCTGTACAGAGAGAAATGTCAATCATAGATTTCTGAGTACCATATTTGGAAAGATACGTGGGTTCCCCATTATTCAAAATAATAAGATCTAGGTCCTCGACACTGCTGACGATTTGATGACCTGCAGCATCATTGTGCAGTGAGCCCCATAAAGAGTTATGAGCATTCATATCCCCTCCAATTATACAAGGTGATGTAACTTGAGAGAAGATATTTTTCCAATCATCTTTAGAAGTATGGACTTTAGGAGGCCTATACACAGACAAGAAACTTAATTCTAAATTGTTAAATTTAACAGAGATGCCACAAACTAAAATTTTAGCATTGAAATTTTTAGTAATATTCACTTGACAGAATGAGATAGAAGTTTTAATCAAAATTGCTACACCAGCATATCCATCGTATCTATCCTGGCGGATCATATTATAACCTTTAAATATATAGTTTTGATTTGGTTTGAACCATGTTTCACTTAACAACGCTATATCAATGTTTTCAGCTGTTAAAAAATGAACTAAACTATTTTTATTGGATGCAACGGACCTTCCGTTCCATTGTAAAATTCTCAGAGTTGTTTGTCCTTGGAAAACCTTATTTACTGAAGATGTCCTCCAACATCTGATTCTAACGAATAAGTAAAAAGTTGTATAATAAAATAAGTGAAAACATTCATATTTGTTTTTTTAATAGTGCATTTTGATCTTGGATTAATGTTTAAATAAGAAATACTGCCAGAAAAAAGTTCCATTTGAATTACATAATTTAGATAAATAATTTTGATTTTGATATATGCTAAGAATTTTATTTCAATGTTTTAGTACCCTCCAATACTGAAAATATTTTTTGATTTATGCTCTCATTATCTACAGATTTTAAATCCTCAAGTGTGTGAATATTTTTTAAAAAATTAATGACACACTCCGTCACTGCCTGAGCAATATCTTTATTATCACCTTCTGTGGGTTGAAAGGTAGATTGCTTTGGATACTGGGGAAGAGGATGTGATGGTCCAAAACGGAAGTTAAACATGGGAGGGTTCTGTAAGTTTGGGGATGAGGGAGAAGTAGTGGCTTTACGTTTTTTGTTGTTATGGGTTAGTGCCATAGGTCTGCTACTATCCGAACGTTGAGAATTTGTAGGTTGTGGCTGCTGGAAAGCATGTTTATTACCAGAACTTTGAGGTAGTTTCGGGAAATCTGCCTCGTAGTTTGTTAAGGCAGAAAAGCGATTGTTCGTTGTTATTTCTGAATATGAAGATTGAAAAAGCTTTTTGGCTTCTAAAAAGGATACTTTCTGTTCTATCATCAAATTTTTAATACGTTTCTGTTCCTCGTAAATTGGGCATAGTTTGGAAATCGATGTATGCTGTGTACTCTTGCAATGTATACATGATTTATTAAATTCAGAACAGTTATGTTCTTCAGTTTTGACAGATCCACATAAAATACAATGTTCTTGGCTGCTTTTGCACTGTTTTGATATGTGTCCGAATCTCAAACATCTATAGCATTGTGTGACCCTGCCTATAAACTTTTCCACATTAAAATAAACAAAATTAACGGATATATGGCTGGGTAATATGTTTCCTTCAAAGCTGACTACAATGGTCTTCTTAGGTACATACTCAGCTTTACCATCTTTTTCAATTTTCCTGTGCATTCGTCTGATGTCTAGAACCCTTGAGTTTGAATTTATGTTTTGTTTTAAATAATCAACGTCGTAACTTGTGTCAACGTCTCGGATCAGACCCTTGACCTCTAAAAGGTGATTAGGTATGAAAGCTTTTAAGTTTAATTCTTTTAAATTTTTATTTGTGACCAACTTATTAGCTTCTGCTATTGAATTTAATATTACTTTAACGCGATTTCTACCTATTCCCTTAATTTCCTGAATGTTTTGTACTTTTAGATTTTTGTGTAAAATATGTCCTACAAACATAGGATGCAAACGACCCAAACTTTGCTGATTAGTTTTTTCAACATATACGCAATAATTATTTAACAAGTACTTATCTGGATTTATCGAGTCAAATAGTTTTGGTTCGTCCTCCTTAGCACCTATTGCTCCCGTTTCCATGACGGCAGCAGTACTTTCCATATTGGAAAAACTATCACTTTCACAAATAACTCCACTATCACCATTTGGCGTCTTATTTTTTACGCTCCCCATGGCGGGGGCGAAGTTTTTAAAATCTAACTTATTTAAATTGTTTTGATAAATTTAGCAACACGATAAAAACAAAAACTTGAACACTAATTAATAACAAATCGGTAAGCCGGTTATTGTTGTTTGACTTCTCTCTTCGAAGGTTCAAACGAAACTGTACTGAATAATTAACATGTAAACTATGCAGTATTTTAGATTTTCGTATTTCTCATCTTTATTAAACTGACTACATTTACTTCAATACTATGCAAAATAATTAACATCAATAGAATCAGACTTTATCTGATCTTTTGAAAACAAGTTATTGTAAACTCTCGAAATTACTGAGAATTTCGCTAAGAACTACTCGTAGCTTAAATTTCTAACTAATTACTTAAAACTTTGTCGGTTCTTTATTGCTTACAAATATTTTGCATGTTCTTTTAGTTTTCGACTACAACGCTAAATAGATCTTTTCTTAGAAACTAGTTTTAGTTTTCTTGA
Organism: Diabrotica undecimpunctata; assembly: GCF_040954645.1. Lineage (NCBI taxonomy): Eukaryota > Metazoa > Arthropoda > Insecta > Coleoptera > Chrysomelidae > Diabrotica > Diabrotica undecimpunctata. Next base: position 127,642,342 of record NC_092809.1, on the reverse strand, counting down.
CTGGCTCTTGTGTATGTTTGTTTTATTGCAAGGTGCAATGAAATTGTTTCTCATTATGAAAATAGTTAACTAGCTATTATATTATTTATACAATGAATTATATTTATGTAAAATCAAATTAATGCTTTAGGATATGCAATAAGTAACATATCATCTGAGCTGACAGGAGGATTTGCTGATCAAGGATCAAAACTATTGCTGGCTTTTGCTGATGATAAAGATGCAGTCACGCATTCTACAAGAGATGTGAGAGAGGTGTTTTTACAGCTCGAGGAGGAAACAGGTAGTCTGGGTCTCCGAATAAATGAAGAAAAGACGAAATAGATGGTAGTAACCAAAAATCCAAGACCAAGAGCTAGGCAGAACATCACAATGATCACAACTCCGAAGTAGTAAAGGAGTTTAAATACCTGGGGGCGATAATCACAGCGGACAACCACATAAAAAGAGAGGTCTCCGCAAGAATAGCTGCGGAAAATAGAGCATTATACTCCATTTCAACATTATTAAGATAGAAGCTGCTAAAAAGAAAATCTAAATTAACACTGTACAGGTTGATTATTCGCCCAATTATTACATATGGCAGTGAAACATGGACTCCCAACCAGCGGGAAATCAATAAGCTTCCAGTATTTGAAAGAAAGGTTCTCAGAATAATATTTGGCCCTCAAAGAAATGAATTCACAGTGGATTGGAGAAAATGCCGCAATGCTGAATTGGTGACTGCAGGTCACGTGGTACGATCAGAGGATGACAGAGTGGTAAAGACAGTGGTTTTTGAAAGACCAGAGGTAGAAGATCAGTAGGCGGACCGAGAAAAAGATGGAAGGATTATGTTGAAGCCGATTTATCTAGAATTGGGGTACAACAATGAGAAATAAAAGCGCAAGATCGTAAAGGATGGAGGGCATAAGTAATACTCAACCCGAGTTGTAAAGCCAGTGAAGAAGAAGAAGAAGAAAAGCAAATTAACGAATTCGTGCATATACATACATACATATATATATATATATATATATATATATATATATATATATATATATATATATATATATATATATATATATATATATATATATATCCAGATTATAGTATGTCATACTTGCTACCTGCCAAACAGTAACAACACATTTATGTTTAACTTTAGTTTCTTTAAGTGATTTTTAAATTACAGTATAAAGAAAACAAAATCAAAATATTCAAAAAAAAACAACCATGTAAGAAAAACACTGAGTTCAAATAAAACATTAGTTAATTTTTCTTGAAAAAATCTGTAATGCTCTTCTGTTTATAATTGGCGCACTTTATTTCAAAAACCGGATCTATATTCCGATGGAGAAACCTAATTTCGTGGCTATCAAATTCGTTTTCTATAGTCCATTTTAAAGCTGTGTTGAAAGCTCCTGCTGTCTCTGAACTACCAACTTTTTTAGAGGCGAAAACTTCAACGCTATTGTCCTCATCTTGCTTATACATAGCCGCTCGCACAATTTCCTCATCAGTTATAACACTTCATATCTTTGTACCTCACTTTCGGCACCACCAAAAGCGCATTATTGAGCTTTTCTTCCTCACTTGTTTGAGGATCATTGGGTCCCTTTGGCTTATTAAAAATCTGGGCTAAGGGAACCTCATCTTTTGGTTTATTATTATTAGTCAGAAATTCAGGGTGCAAATTCTTTCATGATAAGTTAATTCGGGATGCCTTAACAACGGCCCAGCAATTAGCCAAAAAAAAACTGTCTTTTAAAGTGTCAGTGAGGTTGTCAGTACATAATGCAAGATGAGTGTGCGAGAAAATGATTTGTGGTTATGTATGTAACTTCACATTTCGTATAACGTTCTGATCCATTGGTTGTATACAGGCCGTAGTGTTAGCTGGCAGGAACATTGCAAAAATAGTCTCGTCTTCGGAGATAAGTTTATCTGCTGATGGATGCTCAGGACCATTTGCTAACAATAAAAGTGTCCGAGAAGGCAAATTAAAAGAAAAAAAAAGATGACGATGGACCGCGGGAACAACTTCGGTTTCAAACCACTCAAGAAACATATCTTTCGTAATCCAAGCATTTTTTTGTACACGATAACAAACAGGAAGACATGTTGATATAAATGCCCGTGGGTTTTTGATTTTACGACAACAAGAATTTGAAATGTATGGGTTCTACCCGTATTTGCACAAGAAATGAATGTCACTCTCATCTTCATCCTTTTCCTTCCAGAAGTCGACTTCTCATTGGCAGAGGTTGATTGGCAGAGCAAAAGTTGATCGATTAATGATCGCCAGTACAAAACAGATTGGTCAATATTGTGCCCTTGTTTCGCTGTTAATTTTTTTCTCTAATACCTTTCTATAACTCTAGTTGGAATGGTCTGATAGCAGATTCATCATTGGATAGTTTTTTACTTGTCATTTTTAAACGTCTTACTTCGTGGCGTTTTTTAAATTTGTCTAACTATCCCCGGCTTATATTAAACTTGATATTGGAGTTTGTAATTTGGCAATAAAAAACACGAGCTTTCTCACAAATTATATCACCACTTACAGGAACATGTTATCGTGTTTGTTGCAAATAGAGTTTTGTCTTCGTTGGTTTCGAAACTCAGAAATCAGATGCATATCTAGTTCTTTTAAAAAAATTAGCCTTTTTTAATTAAAGTTTTTTGTATTTGTTTTATATATGACTTTAGCATTCACTCTAGCTGTATTCAAAAACGAAAAAAAATAGTGTCAAAGTCCAACAACGGCTAGATTTTTGATACGCTGCAAATAACTCATCCATATTTCAGGTAATTTCTTTTCGCCAGTTTCTTCGATTATAGTATCATCATGATGCAATGTAGAAAAAAAAATTACATTTTTTGACTTTTTTGGCACAAATGAGACAGCCGTTATATCTTCTTTGAATGCAAATTTTGAATTTTTCTTTCTCGTGTGCTCAGAAGTGCTGTTAGAAATAGAAAAAAATATATATTTTTTAACTGTTCCAACCGATGTAAGATGATGAGTCTGAAGTAGATTGATCATAAGCGAATATCTGGTAAACCAGTTATTGAAAGTAATATTCCGTTTAGTACCAGTAACTGCCCCAATCAAACGTTTAACTATGTTTGCTGATTGTTACTTTCTAGAAAAGGTCCTTCTGGCTGTGTGTCGACGCGACGTAAACTTCCATGTTTCCGCAAATACTTTTAACCCATACTTTTCTGGCTTACTCGTTATGTGTTGAAGAAATAACACACGTCCCCTGAATGATTCTAGTTTTTCGTCTATGGTAAGATGTTGACTTGGTATATAGTGTGTCTTATAGTTGTCAAAGAATTGATCAAATAATCCTCTAATTATCGCAATATTGATCGAATTGCAAACATTGCAACCAAATATAATATCTTTGTTGTGACATTTTTGTCACAACAATGTTAACTTCTGAAATATTTTGTCTATAAAGTCTCGTCAAATAGAGCAGGTCTATAACAGCTTTGATTTCTTTGTTTTCAGTCTATTTGACTAAATACTGATGTCGTGCATCGTAATGTAGGACATTTGCCGGTAATTTTACATTTGTGTAGTCAACAATATCATCTAAAATTTCTTCTGTAATGAATAACAACCAAGAATCAAGAAATCTACACTTTTTTCTTGCTATTCCTCTTACACCAAATATGTAATTAAATTTTCACTTTTTTGTTCTTTGGAGGCTTGAACAACTTTAATTTGTCTTTACCTAAAAAGTATCTCTTACCATTAATATCACTACCACTTTCTAAACTGCTTAAAAGTTCACATTCTTTTTCAGTTTCCACTTCTTCAGATTCCCTTCTATCTCTCATTGAACCTTTTTATCCAATATTATTGTCTCTTTACTTTCTAATGCGGTTTGTTTTTCCTCAGATTCTTCTCCGTCAATCATCGTTTTAAGTCCTAATTGAAACTAAAATTGAATGGAAAGTTGCCAACAAGGTCATCGCGAGAAAGCATGCAGACACTATAGCTACTAGGCGCTATTTCATATAGTTTCGATTTTATAGTATTAAAAGGAGTACTTGGGCTATGGTATACCTCAGAACACTAACTAAGGGTTAATGTTGAACGTATACGTTGCGGCTCCATGATGTTATCGAGCGCGCTGAATTGACACTGTACCATCATGAAATGCGATAAACAAACTACTGACTACGACTGCAGGCTACTACAGGTTGGCTCACGGTAGCCGCCACATCAACACCCGCACGCGAACCAGATTACTCGGCCGGATTACAGCGGTCACCGAACACGAATGAGTCCAGATTTGCGAAAGCCCTACTGTATATCTGAATCCCCACCGTGAAGAAATTTTTTGTTTTTTTTTTAATCCATTATGTTTTATCTTTAATTTTTTCAAATGTAAACTCGGTTTTAATTTGTTTATAACCTTTTGTCTACTATATTACGGATATGATCATTTGAGAAATTAACTATATAATAGTTTTTTTAAGTATTTAATCTATAATCATATTATAAGCATTACAATATTTACTAATGTTCGGTTTTTGTTTCAGGTATGTCCAATAATCTATAAAACTTTAATGTAAGTAAGATACTTTATTTTTTAAGTTGTCTTAACCCGGCGTCTCCTAGGTGAAAAATGTGTGTATAATAACCCAAGTCGGGTATTATTGATCCCATTTTAAATTGATTGGAAAAACTCAACAAACATTTTGAACACGAATTTATTTTTTTAAATATCTTATTTTACTATCTAAGTTTTCATAAATAACAGCAGCTTTTACCACTGGATTAAAATTAACTGTGTATTAGGTAAAATTTGCAAAATAATAAAATTCCTACAAACAAAAAACACTAGATATATAAAAAATTCACAAACAAAAGAAAATAATTCAAAATAAGAGATTTGCTAAAAAAGTTTTTTAAAAAGGTTCAAATAAAAATATAAAAAAACAGGACATTGGATATCCAAGCTTGAAAAAAGTTAGGAGTTTCGAAACTGGATACATTCGTCGCAAATGCGATGAAGGTGATCTAAACAATAAAAATTTTGGCATTAATCGCACGTTTGTTTAGTTTTCCGGTCAGATTTTCTGGAACACTTTTGACACCGTCCACGTCCCGTACGTTGCTTTTTTGGTGGAGCTTGGTCACTTTCTCCCAAAACTTGAACTATTTTGGATCGTAAATGTTTTGTAAGTCGCGGATTACTCTTTCGTTCTTCCATAATTGCGTAACTAATGCTAATCCCAGATCTGCCAGGAATATACGACGTTTTTTTGAATAGTCACTAGTGTTTGTTCTGTAAATTACCTAGCTGTTGATTCCAGCTCTGTCCATTAGTGAAAAAAAGAAGGTGGCCACCTTCTACAATTACGAGCTACACTGTAACTTCCTGTCAACTCATACACCGTATCAATCGCTCCTTTTGTAAAGTTATAGAAACTTATTATTTCTGGTAAAAGTTTCTCGTCGGTAGATTTATCTATTCCATCATCGTGATGAAGTGATAACAATGAAATCACGTTTTTCCCTTTTTTTGTACAAAGGATACCATAGTTATATGTTCCTGAAATTCGATTACCGAGGACTGTGGTTGCCTCTTCTTAATCTGTATAAGTTCTGGGGGAATCTCTTGCTTGTTTTTCCTCAGAGTTCCTACTGAAGTTAAACCATGCCGTTCATGCAAAATTTTCACAAGTTTGTAAGAAGTATACGAAATTATCGAAACTGATATTTTGATTTTTACCTGAAATTGGTGCTATCAGTCTTTGGACAATATCAATAGGTTTATTGCTTATTTGGTACGGCTCATCTGGCTGGGTCCCTGCATAAATTTCTATATTAAAAACATAAAAAGTACGGGAGTCGACTAGGGCCTGAATTTCTATTCCGTATTTCGCGGGCTTGTTCGGAATATACTGCCGGAATGCGCAACGCCCACGAAAAGACTCTAACTTCTCGTCAATAGTCAAGTACTGTCCTAATGAGTAAGCTTGTTGACAATTTGCGACAATTTTTTTAAAAACTGCCCTAATAGGAGCCAACTTATCGGACTAGTGCCTTTCATTCGATTTTCTACATTATCGAAACGTAAGCACTGCAATAAAACTGTAAATCTATTAAGTGCCATCACTGAACGAAATATATCGATTCCTGTACCATTTGTTCGTCAAAGATCTTTTATATTACGATGACCATTTCCATATACACCCGCTAGGTAGAGGAGACCAAATAATGCCTTTATTTCAACAATATTGGTCCTGCTACAATATGCTTTTTTCTTTGTAGGCTAACGCTTTTTTATCTATCAATATATTGGTGTACACCGTGATACCTTCAAGCATTTCTTGATAAAAAAAAAGAAGCCAGCAATCTAAAAGAGTCTTAGCGTTTTTAGCATGTGGTTTGGATCCTGGTAAGTTCTAAATTATGTTCCCTGCCCTCGTTCTAACTACTTTATTACTATGGTGTTTTCTCAATTTTGTTTTGGAATCCCTACCTAAATAATAAGGATATTTTTTTATTTTCTGTTCGCTTATTTTCAGATTCCAACATTTCTAGTTCCTCAATTTCTTTATTTTGTTCATCATTAGACTGATTACTTATGTGATAAATTTCGTTTTCATCGTCAGAGTCCATAATTTCGTACTCATCATCTTCGAGTTCCTGCCAAAGTACCAATAGTTTGGCTTGTTCTTTTTTGTAATTCATTCTAAAGAAAAAATTTATATGTACAACAAATAACGCTACGAATTAAAATTGTCTTAATTACCTCGCGAATTAAAATTGTGTCTTCGTCATCCAGGTGGAGTCAAATCGAATTGCAGAATACTGTACTCACTTTGATGATTAACTTACAACTGAAATTGGTTCAGAATACCCAACGGCAACATGTTTTAAAAAGCTATAGGCAACCAATAAAACATCCATGTATTAACCATAGAATTATGCTAGTTCTAAGTGTGTTGGGGGTTAGACCCCACCTGGGTGACGGCGGGTTAAAAATTTTGAAGTTCTTCGATCGAATTTTGGATTAATTTATAATTCAACAATATTGCTATAATGTATTTATTTTATATTGTAATTTCCCCATTAAACGAATCTTAAGGGTGCCAGATGAAATTTTTGGACAGAAATTGTTTAAATAATTTTTTAAACAATTCAAAAAATCATTTTTTTTGCTCCGGAAATTTTTTTTTGATTCTTATTTAAAAAAAAATCGTTGATTTTAAATAAAAAAAAAGTATCTCGGCTTTTTATCTCAGTCGTTTATTTAAACATCAAGGAATTACCATCTTTTAGATTTGTGCGAAATTTCCCCCCGATCCGTCAAATATTTTATAAGTTATTTAATTTGTTTATCCCTGAGGCTAATTATTTAAACTATTGAGCTTGCCCTATGCATGATGCTAGACACATTCAGCAAATTTCATAGGATTCTTTAAGACTTAGACTATCTCAGAAGTTAAATGCATATTGAGTTTTCATTGAAATTATTTACAAAATAAATGTTTGAAAAAAGGGCATGTTTTTTACTTATAAACAATTGTAATAACTTTTATATTTTTCAAGCTACAGACTTGTACGTAAAACCATTGGATAGCTGGTAAAAAAGCTCACATTAAAAAATAAAAAACCTTCTATGACCAATAGGAACGAAGTTAGTGACTATTTAAAAAAAAAACATATCTCCATTGTTTATAAACATTAAGAAGTAAAATTTGCACAAATTTTGAATGACAATCTAAACTTTATATTGAAACTTCTAGCTACAAAATTTATCTAATTTTTTGAAACTACGGTACTTTCGAAAGATCGACATAGGAAAGTGGAGAGGATATCTGTTTCAGCTCCGTTTTTTTTTTCGGCATCTGAACTTCAAATTGCAACACGTAGGAAAAATTTACATTATTTCGGCTTCCTTTGCATCTGCAAGCCTCTTTTTTTTATTCTGGGGTAGCTAGTCGAAATATGAATAACTACATAGTTTTCACTGGCCGGAAAATATGGGAAAAATTGAGTCCATTTAAAATTCACCCCAAATACTTACTTTTTTTTAATCTGCTCGAATAGTCTGTCGCAGTATTAATAATGATGACATAATTTTCACCCCCCATAAATCTCGGAAAATCCCACAAAATCAACATATGTTTTTTCATTTTATATCAATGATGTAATAATACTTATATATTTTATAAATTAAATTTCAGGTAATTTTTTACACATTATATTATTATATTCCTTATATTAATTATAATTGTTTGTATTTTTATAATTAACAATATTGATTTTTATTTTATTTTTCTTACAAATATGATATACAATATTAATCTAATCTGCCTTACTGCTTTGATAAAATAAGTCGATTTTTTCATCACTTGCCTTATTAAATTTTACAATGTTTATTAAACTTTACTTTTTTTATTTTCTTTACATACATTGGTTTAAAAGTTAAAATTTGGTTCATTTATTCGATTTCACTGTCAGGTCTGAACCTTTTTGTTGCAGGTTGTTTGTCTTCACTTATTAAGTCAGTCTTTTCATACATTAACATATTAATGGGCGATCTTAATGCCAAGGTGGGTCAAGGTAAGGTAGGAGAACAAGTAGGAAAATATGGGCTTGGAAACAGAAATGACAGAGGAGATCGATTGATTCAATTTTGCCAAAGTGAAGACTTCGTAATAACAAATACCTTTTTCAAATTACCTCCTCGACGGTTATATACATGGACATCTCCACAACATACCAAAGAAAAAATAGTGAGAAATCAAATAGACTACATTATGATAGCAAGAAGGTATCATAATGCTGTTAAATGTACTAAGACGTACCCAGGAGATGATATAGGCTCAGATTATAACCCGGTAGTTACTGTGATAGAGGCAAGACCAAAAAAGATTAGAAGACCACACAGAAAGGCACTAGATTTAAATAAACTTAGAAACAAAAATATACGACAAGAAATAGGAGAAGAAATAAATGAAAACTTCCGTTCAGTGCAGCAACAAATTAACGATACAAACAACGTCAACCAAAAATTAAAGTTCATAAATACAGCTATACAAACAGCAGGAACGAAACATCTTACAAAAACAACAACAAAGAATAAGGGGTGGATGACACAAGATATACTAGACTTGATGGAACAAAGAAGAAAGATTTAGAATTACCCAGACAAATAAATAAACACATAAAAAAGAGAATAAAAGAAGCCAAACAGGAGTGGATTAAAGAACAATGTGAAGAAATGGAAACCTATGAGGAAAAGTACGATGCGTTCAATATGCACAAAAAAGTAAAAGAGATAACAGGAAGCATAAAGAAATGCCAAATAGGTAAACTTAAAGACAAAGATGAAAATCTTATTGTAGATCTAGAGAATAAAATAAAAAGATGGACAGAATACCTGAATGAACTATTTGAAGACGATAGAAACAACTTAACTCAGATAATCAATGCAACTGGGCCAGACATATTGAAAGAAGAAGTAGAATATGCAATAAAAAACGCCAAAAATGGAAAAGCAAATGGACCTGATGAAATTCCTATAGAACTGTTGAAGCTTTGGAATGATAAATCAGCCATAATATTAAATTTTGCAGCGAGGAGCTAAAACAGTTTCCCCTCCACTTTCCTATGTCGATCTTTCGAAAGTAACTTCGTTTCGAAAGGTTTTAAGTTTCGAAAAATTGGATGGATTTTATAGCTATAAAATTCAATATAAAGTTTAGATTTTCATTCAAAATTTGTGCAAATTTTACTTCTTAATGTTTATAAACAATGGAGATATAATTAACAAAAAAATTGTCGCTAACTTCGTTTCTATTATTCATAGAAGGTTTATTTTTTTGTTAAATGTGAGTTTTTTACCAGCTATCTAATGGTTTTACATACAAGTCTGTAGCTTGAAAAATATAGAAGTTGTTACAATTGTTTATAAGTAAAAAACATACCCCTTTTTCAAACGTTTATTTTGTAAATAATTTTGATGAAAACTGAATATTCATTTAACTTCTGAGATAGTATAAGTCTTAAAAAATCCTATGAAATTTGTTAAATGTGTCTAGCATCATCCATAGGGCAAGTTCAATGGTTTAAATAATTAGTCCCAGGGATAAACAAATTGAATAACTTTTAAACTTTTTGACCGATCGGGGGAAAATTTCGCACAAATTTAAAGGACGGTAATTCCTCAATGTTGAAATGTATTAATAACATTTTATTTTGTTAATAAAAAAATTAATTAAATTTATAAATTAGTGCAAAAAAACTGCTTTTTTGCAAATATCTCCGTAAATTATTTATCAATTTTAATTGAAAAAACGGAAAAATAAATATATTCTTGATATAAAAAAATGGTATAAATATTGTTTATTTAAATTATAAGGGAAAAAACTTATAGATAAAAAATCAAATTCTGACCATAAATTATTGTTTAAAAAAAACGCAAGGTAAAAATAGGAGTATCTTTTTATCTATTCGTCATCTAGTAACCCCCACCTATGTCTTAAAAGTTTCAGATATCTGCGAAACATTTTGCCGTGAAATCGATGATTTTTGTATAACCAGACCGGGCTATTTTAGTCTCATGTCCAGTGCTCATAACATTAGTTTACTTTTTATATTATTTTGTAACATGTTACTATACTTTTTAAATCTTAATCAAATAGTGTTTTAAAGCACGCTACTACTAGTTTTCAAAAATTTGTAGCCACTACTAAGGGGTTATTATTTAAAAAGAATATTAAGTTGTAGAAAGAATTGGGTGCAAACTATTTTTAGAATAATTGAAATTTAATTAAAAAATAATTAATAAAATCTAATGAAAATCTGGAATAGTTTAATATATTGAAATTGTATTTAAAATATTATGTATTTCTTATAAAGGTATTGAAAAATAAATTGTTCCTCTTTAAAAAGAAAAACATGGGATTTATAAAATACCGGATTTTTATTTTTAATGAAACCTCAAATACCAACCGGCAGTAACAAACACCAAACGTCCAGCATCATTTATATCAACAGTTGATCCGGATCTTTTCATTTCTAATGCAAGAAATCCTCTCAACTAATTTATCCTTGGGGATTATCGGTGAACCAGTTTAGAACACGAGCATTACCTGGTTTTTCTTTTTTTCTCCCATTTTTCCTGCCTGACCACCACTTTGAATTGATGTTTTACGTTTTACGTGACATCCTTTCAGAAATAGCCTCCCGGTTTTCGAAGAATTTTCTTTCTCTTGATGTCGAGGGACGAGAGATCAATGGATTTTTTTGTAAATGGAACAAATTGAGAATGAAAGAAAAGGAAATGGTAATGTCGATGGAGTTATATTATGGAATTAACCTTCCCGTCTCTTAATGTTAAGCGCCAGAGAATTAGGTTATTGCGTCAAATGGAAACATCTGCTATCTTCGGATAAAATTAAAGAGGGTGAAGCGATATAAAATTTCCCAAAATTTAGTAGGTATAAGTTAAATTATTTGGTATAAAATATCTGTATAATTTTATTATACTTTTGATTTTTAAAGAGGTACGAATATTTTAGTATTTAAATTGTAAAAATTTAATTAAATCTGGTAAAAATCAAACGATAATAACGTGACGTATCCACTTGCTTTTCCTTTATCCGGAGAATTTTAAATAATGCTCTTGTTAAAACATAATTTTTATGTAAATAGTTTATTAACCCACTTACGACACATTTTACAATTGCCATATTATATCATTCAAAACCGAAACACATCAGAAGTGTGTGTCTCAGACTGTGGCCGGTTTAGATAGGTATAAATTGGATATTTTGTATTTGAAACTACTATATGTAGATTAGGTCGAGGGACCTGCCTCAATAATTTGTAATACGTAATGTAGTTGTAGTACAAATAAACGTTTTGTTTGTGTTAAGAGCCTCTTCGAGATTGGAAAGAAATAAGTCTCCACCCTAGCTCTCAACATTACGTATGGTAATTTGAAAGCACACTTAAAGGCTCAAGCGAACCAAAGGCAGGAATCACATCTAGATATTTTTCAAATTACCACATATTATATATACCGTATACATGGCCTACTTTGCCCAGGAAATTTCAGTTTTATTTAAATATTTCTTTTTGTACGTTTTGATTTGACTACTTTGACCACGATATACGTTTTGAATTTTATTTTTTAATAAAAACTAGAATAAAAAGCTCTATTTTTCGAGTTTTTTATTAAAAAACTTTAATTACAAAAATACAAAAAAAATTATTACACCTTTATTAAAAAAACATAAGAACAATTGTGTACCCCGCCACACTTGTTCACTGTAAAAGTTATTCATTTTGTATTCATTTCAAATTCAATTTTTAATTTTTTTAGTGTGTTTTATTTATTCTAGTATGCCACAACTCAATACAGTTTTGTGCTACACTTTACGAGAAACGAATGACAGCTCTCGATTTGAAATTAAACATAATAATTTAAAGTCATGTCTAAATTTTTTATTTTTTAACATTATTTTTCAATTAAAATATTTTCATAAATTCTAATAAAACACGATTCAAGTCCTTCTTTTAGCTGGTTTGATATAATATATTCGTTATAAGAAAGAAGTGGACAAAAATGATAATTTGTTTGGAGAAGAAAATTCGGATATTGATAAAATCTATGAGCCTCTAAGTGGTGAAAGCTCAGAATCGGACGACAATGATATGAGACGTATAAGTAAACCAGGGAAAACAAAGGTAAAAGAGAAAGCTATTATTACTCCTACGATTAGTGGGGCAATAAAAAAAATCTTCTTCAGGACGATTTATCCCTAAGCAGTGATGCAGGCAATTTCAATGAACATAATGAAGTTATTTTAGAAGAAGAGAAAAGTGTTAAAAGAAAGGTACAAAATATAACTAAGTGCAAACAAAAAGGTAAAAAACGTGTAGTAAATAAACAAAATTGGGCCTGTAATGTTCGCAAACAAAAAATAGCTGGTGGGAAAGAGTATCTCAGTCAAAGAGGCAAAGACATGCCTGCAAAAATGTTACAGCCTCCTTGCATGTGTCACATGAAATGCTCTGAAAGATTTCCAGAATACGAAAGACAAAAAATTTTCAACTCATACTGGACCGAGACAAACGTCTCAGATGTTAAAAAGCAACTTATCTTCTCATGTATCGACATCCAACCTACTCTTCGATCAAGAAAAAAAGATCTAAATTCTACCAAATCTAAAAATAATACACTACACTACCATTTTACAGTGAACAATCAGCTATTGAAGGTGTGCAAGGTTATGTTTTTAAACACACTTTGTATATCTAATTTAGTAGTAGTAAATATGTTGAAAAAAAATTGAGCCAGGAGGTTTAATAAAAGCTGATCAAAGAGGTAGACACACGCCAACCAATAAAACTCCTACCAAAACCATAAATAGTATACATCAACATATTAAATCATTCCCAAAATACGAGAGTCATTATTTCAGAGAAAGGAGTAAGAGAGATTATCTGGGCACAGAACTTACAATAGAAAAGATGTATCAACTGTACATTGATAAATGTAATGAAAGACATGTAGATCCAAAGCACAGAGAAAAAAAGTGGTTGTACGAAGATATTTTTAATAATGACTTCAAGTTGTCGTTTATGCCGCCCGATAGAGACATTTGCGATACATGCAGTACATTCACCGCTCAATTAAAAAATAATCTTGCTGCAGATGAGCTAACCAGTGTACAGGCTGATAATGATACTTACCTAATTTAATCTAAAACTCGGTATACCTTTAAATAATTGCACTTTATAATAGCTAAAGAGTCACCAAAATACAAAGTACTATCTGGTGATTTGCAATGTTTGCCTTCACCACTAACAAACAATTGTATTAATTTCTACAAAAGGAAGCTTTGGACATTAAATTTTACATTACACTGCAAATAAAGACGATCACCCAAAAGTTTTTACTGAAAGGGCACACACATATGGCAGCAGACACTGTTCATCCTTAATCGAAAGAAAAAAAAAAGAAACTCTTTAATTTGGCCATTTTAACACCATGGGACTGGCAACAACTAGTTAGGCAAACATCAGGTAAATACACAGTGCACAATATGGAACTTGCAAATTTCAAAAACGCTGTTTGATAAGAAATTGTCATCTAATCCTACTTTTGTAAGTAGAAAAAAAAATGTTAATAAAGACCCTGTTCTACTGTCAACATGTGTTTTCCTACAAGTCAAACAAGAACACATTGGAAAGTTCTTTTATAAGACCGATTTCAATAATCAAAATATGTATGAAGTGGACTTCATGAGGTATCGAAGACAGCAAGTAACGTTTTAAGCCCAATTAAATAAAGTCTCAGTAATCCCATTACCAATCACAAAACAAAAGTACAATAACTTAATTGCACTACTGCCTTTTGTTCCGTCAGTTTGTCATGCGTTTTATCAAAATTTAACACATAGCGATGTAGCCACAAACGATTACCCACAAGAAGATTAAGATGATATGGAGCATCTTTAACAATTTTGAAACTTGTCTATAATTTTACTTAATTATTATAACATTATAATATTTACCTCCAATAAAATAATGGTATAGGCTGTTTCATGTGTTTGTATTTTTTATTTCGTAAAGACCTTAACATGCAATGCCACATTATTTAAAAAAGTTGTTAGAGGTAAACAACACTATGTCCAACTACACATTTTAGAAAAAATTTTAAATAATGAACGGTAAACCTCAGGTATATAACACTTCATGGAATGAAAGACGATTATACACACCACAATAATAATATATTAATCTTGGTTAAATATAAGAAACATTTGAGTATTTACTGATTACAAATTTAAAAAATTTTAGTGTCCTTTACCTCCGAGGTACCGAATTATAACTGAAAACAACTTAAATTTTCTTTAAAAGAAAAAGATCTTCTTCTAGTTTTGGAAGGTTCCTTTAATATTTTTCTAATGTCTTCAAAATTAATGTCCGATATATCGGATATGTTTGGATAAACAAAACCATTTATATTTTTCCTTAAAAATTTTACAGTATATTTTATCGTCACTATTATCCTGATGAAATGTTTAATTTTGTGTAGGAAATTGGACCACTACAAAAAGTACCAATTTTTAGATTATTTTCATCTACTTCGATATTTATATCGGACTCTATATTTTCAACCACTTCGTCCTGCTCTTCTTCAGGTAATTCTTCTCCTTCATTATCATTATCATTGTCAGCTGCCTTCTCACCATTATCATTGTCACTGTTATTCATCTCCATCTCCATTTCTTCTGCTAAATTTTCGTCGTCATTCGTCTTCAGATCTATTTCTCCTTCTAAATCCTCGTTTTCACTTTTCTCCTGATTCTGATTAAATTCTTCAAATTGAACCGATTGACAGGGTTCAGTATTCAGCAACTTTTTCTTTTCTTTTTTAATGGTATTCCCTTTCTTTTTCTTTTGTTGTAAAAAATTTAATAATGCATTATCAATTTCAGAGCTTACTTTCTTCGCAAATCTCTCATTCAGCATTTTGTTTAGCACTTTGTCATGTGGGTCAAAGGGACAAATTCCAGTTGAGCGAAATAAACTTTAAATATTTTTTTGAAAGTTCAATCGTGGTTCAATCTCGTCTATTAGTTTTGTTAGCAATTGAGGAAAGATGGTTTTTTCAACTAAATTTAAGTTAGGTTGACCAGTTTTTAAATCAGTTAGGATCTTTTCCAGGCTCTTTTTAAAGGCCGAAAAAATCCAATATCAAATGGTTGTGTAAGCCCAGAAATAGAAAAATTATATTTGCCCTTTCACAAGCTCTTATTATCTTAATATTCAGATGTGAGCACAAGTTGTCCAAAATCAAAACCTTGGTGCTGTTATCTTGTTTTGACCACAATAAAACAACTTTAATTGATGCATCAAACCATCCAGATTTTATTCTATTATACAATGTATGAGGGGGGCCATCTCTTATTCATCTATCATACAATCTTCTAGTTTTATAAACGACATACAGTGGTAGGCGTTCTCCTGTTGCGGTAGCTGCGAACATTAGCGACACTGCGCTTTTAGGCATTTATATATCTTTCCCGATATTTTGTCCCACGTCTATATACAGATTTTTGGGTACCAGGGTCATCTGACAGATTTATTTCATCATAATAGGATATTTTGAGGTTCAATGTTTTCAAAAGTTATTTTTGAATTATTAAAATATCCCTCTATGATTTCTTTAATGTTGGCTGCCTTGTATGGTTTAACGTTTTGGCAGTGCCTTTGAGTTAAAATGTGCTATGTTGTGACAAAAAAGCTTTGACCCAGTTACAACTAGGAAGGTTGTTGTGAGAGAAATAATCAACTCGAGTTCCTCTAGCATCTATATATGGTTTGACACCAATTAATGTTCCCGGTAAGGGTCTAAAATAAATAGTTAGTTGAAATATAAAAGAAACAAGGGATTTTTCTGCTTACCTCATAAAGAGGCCACTCACAAAAATTCTTCCTGTATGCTGTACCTTCAGAAAGAGAAAAAAAGATGAGTTGTGGGAACGTAACCAGCGCTCGAATTTTTTTATGACAAAATCGGAACATACTATGAACTGCAGTTGGATCCTTGAGAAAGTAATTAAGATGTTTCCGTACTTAATGGATAGGTGGGAGGAATCGTATTGATTTTATTATTTATTAGAAATTACATAATTGCATAAATTATAAAGGATTAACTTTTGAAACAGTTACAACGTAAGTCAACTCCTTTGATGACTTGTCGCTTGCTTTAACAATGCTGTATAACCGATTTATTCCCTGGAGTATTTCCAGCTCTTTATACAGCTTTGCTGACGATTTTTCCTTAGCCGTAGCTATAACGCCTTTTGTTTTCATCCTTTCTACCTTTACTTATCCTCATCTTCTATTTTTTTAAGGCCTATTATACACCTTACTAGCCTCTTTATTTTATTTAACCTATAATGCCCTTCATTGTATCACCACCAAGTTTCTTTATCCCTAGGAAGCACTTTATTAGATGTTTTTATTCGCATTTCCTTTATCATTCGTATCACAACTATGCTGTTTGCTTCCCACTAATTAATTATTTACCGTCTCTCTCCTCAACCTCTTTTAGCATTCTACTTTTAACAACTTTTACCAAATTTTTATCCCTTAAATTTCCCCGCTTTACTTTTTGATGCCCTAATTGCTTTTTTTTTCTGCCTAATCTTTATCTCCGTATTCACTAGCACCGATCAATATTAAATAGCTACTTAGTTACTCTTTATCACTTTACAGTTAGTAACCTCTTTTAGCTGGCTTATTCTACTAATATGAACTATATTATTGATCTAGTTCATATTATTATGAATCACCTAAAAAATAATGAAAAATTTGTGTACTGTTATTTATTAGACGATAAAAATTATTCTAATTATGAAAACTGAATAATGATTACAAAGAAGGTCAATCGGAAGCGCGGAAAATGCACAACGACCAGATCCCGATAATTTGATAAAATTTTCACCTTGATGTGATTTTCACGGTTGCGGCTGTCCCCGGAAATTTCATCCAGTAATGTCGTCACCAAATTAATTAGCATTCAATTTCCGCCGCACGAAGTCGCTAGAGTGCGGCATCTCGTCTTTAACCAAGTTCAGTCGATGCCAAAACGGATTGATTTATAAAGAGGAAATCGATTTCTGTAAAGTGCTAACAGTTCTTTTGTATTGATAATTTGGAAAGTTCGTCGAAGTAAATAGAATTAAAAGGTTGGAAAGTAAACTTAACAGTTAACTCGTTACAGGTGAAATTGTGCGTTAGGAACGTAAAGGAGACGTGTACGGCCAATTCATTTTAAAATGCTGATGCTATATATAAATATATTCGATATACATAATAGTAGAAAACTATTCTAAGAAAAATTTGGAATTAGTCTATGAAAATAGACAAACAAGAAAAAAATGGCAACTAACCAGAGCACCATAAGACAAAACAAAAGTAAACCAACTTGGGCTTTACAACTAAAGAGAGAGATTAGGTTTCTTAATAATAAATCCATTAACGAATTCCTGATACATTTGATAAATGATTTTAACATTGAATACTTGCTATAAAAAATCACCAAGATTTTTAAAGAGACCATTTTTATGCAAATGCCTTCTATAAGTAATATCCCACGAGATTGGGCAAAAAATAATAAACAAAAATGATTAGTAGTTGTAAAATATCTTGAAAGTGCTTTCCAACTATTTATAGTAGACATAGATGAGTCTCTCTCAGAAGCTGTTCGACAAGATGATGTGGTTATTACTTTTAACATACCAAAAGAGTTAAAAAAAATCGATACCAACGTTAATCCCAAAAAGGCTCC
This sequence comes from Diabrotica undecimpunctata, assembly GCF_040954645.1. NCBI lineage: Eukaryota > Metazoa > Arthropoda > Insecta > Coleoptera > Chrysomelidae > Diabrotica > Diabrotica undecimpunctata. The sequence continues at coordinate 127,624,010 of NC_092809.1, read as the reverse complement.
CGACTAATCTGTCAACTGGGCAGGTCCTGGAAGGGCAGGAAGAAGCTATTCCAAGAAGGCCCTGGATAAACTTACGAATAGAAAAAGAACTATTAAAAGGTAGCTGAGATTATCATGATTCCAACACCAAGCAAACCACCACATAAAATGACGTCATATCGGCCAAAATTTTTGCTACCGATAATGTCAAAACTGTTCCAAAAGCTCTTCTTGCTTAAGAGGGTAAAACATATTATCGACAAAAGACGACTTATCGCCAATCCGGATTTCGAATTCAGCACTCTCCAATTAGTCCAATCCACCAGATCACCGACGTGATCGAAAAATCACTTAAAGAAAACAAGATTTGCTCAGCATTATTTTTGAATATAAAACAGGCTTTCCGCAAAGTCTGGTATGAAGGATTGAAGCATACATGGAAGATAAAAGTGGCCCTTCCTATTTGATACTCAAAGATCTTAATTTCATCTATATCACAGAGTTACTTTAGAATTAAGTAGGAAGATGCTTATTCTGAACTTTAAAATTAGTGCAGGGGTACCGCAGGGAAGTGTACTTGAACCCGTCCTATATATCCTGCACATTAAAGAACTGCTATTTTCAAAAAAAAAAAAATGTTGTAGGTATGTTTTCTAATGATACGGCAATTATGGCTATTGATGACAACGTAATTAAATCAACAGATAAGTTACAAAATGCAATTGAATGAAGTGGATAAATGGATAAACAAATGGCGTAATAAATTAAATTAACTGAAATTTAGCAGATATAGATTTTACCAACAAAAAAAAGCATAAACCCATATACATATTCATCATCATACAGTTCTCTATGTCAAGACGGCTAAATACCTGGGTATGATACTGGACGCTAAATTAAGATGGTTAAGAAAAAGCAAAAAGAACTCAAGTTGAAATAAAAAAAAATGTATTGATTATTGGGTCCATATTCAGGTCCCTCTCTCCAATACGGCTACAACCCAAATCTATTTTTGGCCTCCTCCAAACTTTGCCTCCAACCTTGTCGGTCCCTCGCCGACCTTCTTCAGGTTCTCAAATTTAGAAAATTTTGCGCGTCCGCTACCACTTCAAACTCCCACCTTTTCCGTGGCCTTTCTTCTGGTTTTTCTCGTTGCATTTAACTATCTAGGGCTCTTTTTTAACGAATTCTGAGATCGGTGCCTCTTTAAACAGTTGGTAGAGTTCAGGGTTGTACCTGGATCTCAATACTTTATTTTCTTTAGTAATATCTTGGTTAGAACTTTACGTTCGAAGACTTCCAGCTTTCGTTTTGTGTTTTCTGTCATCATCCATGTCTCGCATCCATAGCATATTGGTCTGATAATAGTTTTGTAGACCCTGATTTTCGATTCTCTAGTGCGTATTTTTGGAGCGGAACATATGAACGTGTGAAAAGTAAGCTTTTTGAGCCCTATATTCGGTTCATCAGTATATAATAAGCTCCTGATCACCAAATCCTCAAACCGGTGTGGACTTGCGGAATCTAATTATGAGGATGTACCAATGCCAAGTAAGTGTCATGCAAAAGTTTTAGAATAAAGTACGTACTTCGAGGTATAGTTCTCTTGTTATGTTCGTTACCCCCCTCGAATGTTCGTAACGATAACTTCTATAAACCCTTAGATGTGGGAAACGGTCACTAAGTTAATAAAAAGACTAGCTAAGGGCCATGAAACCTGCTTCATTAGCACGTAAATCCAGAGAATCTTAGATAATACTAACGTGATTTGACGACTTAAATAAACAAAACCGCTTGATCCGGCAGAGTGAGTGTAAACTAAAGTGCGAAAAAGTGCGGTCTAAAGTATACAAGTTAAGGTGGTGTAAAATGCTTATTGGTCTTATGTACCAGATTAAAATAATAAGATTATCACACTGATGTCAAAAAAAATATTCGCACTGTACTCTCAGTGCACTTGCTACAAAAGTTTCTTTGCAAATAAGAAGTAAATCCAGTGGTTAGCAAGTTTAGTTACTTAATAATGAATATTAATTTTATTTTTTTTTTGTTCATTCAGTATTGCTGAACATAAATAAATGTAATTTGATATGCACTATCATAAGTCAAGATATTTACGAGCTGTTAAAAAATTAATCTTTTTTAAAGATTCCTTCCAGGCTTAAACTAATAAATTGGCTTAATAAACTTAATAAAAAATCATTAATTAAATTGGCAATGGTTTACATTGAAACTGCTAGTTTATTAAAAAATACAATCCTAGAACTAAATTACCCTTTACATAATTAGCGAGTCCCGGCCCGTCTCTTGTATTACTTGATTAAACGAAGACCAAAAACGGAAGCTGTTCATTTTAGAGAAAGCTGAAATTTGGGATTTTGTACGATACGGGGGTAGCCGTAATACGGAGCATTAATTTTTAAGGGTAATTTGCATTTTTGACGATTTTTATGTATCCTTGTTTAGAATGAATAGTAAATAGTCCACGATTTTGTGTTTTTGTAGGAAACAACAGAAATAGCTACTTAATTTATTAAAGTAGTAAACAGAAAATAAGATATATGACGTAAATAATAAAAAAATTGGCATAACTTATAAATTGCTCTCAAATTTACATAAACTCAATTATCTTATGAAATGGCCAGTTAGCAGGTCGGAAGTCAGCTAAGCGTCGCGGTGACATAAAGAATGATCGACGGATGACCTCTTCGGATTGCCAGTAGGTGTTCGCGTGACGAGTTCTTGCTTGAATCTACCTCGTCCGTAGGTAGGAATTCTTGTTTACAAAACCGCAAATGCACGGTAATAAATTATTTTATTCATAATCTCTAAACTATCATTTCAAGCTTTCTGTGCAAAATGACATACACGTTTCCCCAAGAAATCTGATATTTTAAAATTTTTATTTCAAGTTTTTGGGGTTTAAATTAATGGTTTCCTGAAAACATGTGGTGATTTAGATAAATGGCTTTCCGATTTATAAAGCATATTATGAAATATGCCAATTTTACCAAAACGTAGATGAGGAAAACGAACAATGAACAAAGTAATTAGAATATATAAGTAAATACGGTCATATTATAATAAAATAATAAGAATATTAAAAATAAAATATTTTCAGTAAGCACTAGATACTTTTCCAAACATTTTGTTTAAAAAATACATGTTAAATGGGACAAATAAAATACCAAATTACTATCAAAAATCATAAAAATTATTCAAGTCAAAGAAGTTTGATGATTGAACCATTCTGTGTAAAAATTTGTGGCCTAGATTTTTATTGCTTTCCTAAAGTCCAAAGCGGTTATTATTAATAAAATATTGTAAAAAAAAGGCTAGAATTAAACAGACTATATTATTGGTAAGAAGAAACTGGGTTTTTGTAATGAAAATTGTATATTGAAAAATATTTTTTTGAATTAGTCTATGTTACTTTCTGTTGTAGTTGGATTTGTTTTGTAACCTCAGAATGGCTGGTATATATAACACAAAACTAAGGACAGAAATCCGGTAAAGCTTAAGAAATAATGCCACCATACTTCAGGCTAAAATTGTCGCTTTAGGAAGGTCTGCTTCGCTTCTAATATATCGACAAGTGAGGATGCCTCAATCGTGATCTACTGCAATAATAATGCAGCTCTAAAGTTTTATGCAGGATAATTTAAAGCTTATGTGTAATTGTTTGAATATCCTCTTTCAGTTTGTAAGTCGAAATATATTGACACTATTGACACCCAAAGCTACCAGACTAACGAGAAGACTAATCGTCTAGAAGTCTTGCTTTGGAGTTGTGAATACAGACAACATAGCAGACATGGATAAATAGTTTTAAGATAAGTATTTAGAATAGAAGATAAATTCACCATAACAAAGGCAGGTTAAAGAGTTCATTAAGATATACACAACCAAATTCACAGCCAACTAAGAAACTCACAATAAAAAGAGTGTCAGTGTGATAGTAAGGCTGCTGATTGGACACTGTATTCACAATAAGCTTTTGAGTCGTATGAGCTTGACAGAAAAGGATACTTGTCGGTTCTGTTTAGAAGAAGAGAAAATTGTTTTGTAGGTCTCGTGTCAATGCAAAGGCTTCACTAAGCTGCAGCATCTAGAACTCGAAAGATTCAGAAGCGTCAATTATATGAAAAGGTCCCTCTCAAGACTCATCATTATTAGCCTTTTTGGGTTTACTGCTTAAAGTTGGCCTCCCAACACAACAAATAACACCAATGCTTCTAGTCTTAAACACCTCGAATCCAGATGTCGAGGACATGCTTAATTACGAAAAGCATCGTGTCTAGTTCTCCATTCTTAAATTTTCTTGGTTTTTCTTAGACTATGACTCTGGCAACATGGCCTGCCCAGTTCCACTTTAGCAATGTAATTCTATTAACTGCGTTCGTAAAACCAGTTTTTGTCATTACTATTTAGTTTGAAATTAAAACTCTGTCTCTGAGGAATATATTTAATATTGACCTCTTCACTGCTCTCTGTGCCACTTGTTTATTACTTTTCTGGTAACGTTTCTTCTCTATACGTTAAAACAAACCCACCAGCCAACGCACATCGGCAACAACACTGTCACAAGTCGAAATTCCGTGTTAAAAACTTTCCGAAATTGTTAAACTTTCGTCAGCATCACTGTCGAAAAAAGATATTTTGTCGTATAAGAGCTAGATGGCGACTTATGTCTATTATAGCCATAACTATTTTTGTAGAACTCTAGTCAGCAACAGTATAAGAACTCACTTATGACAGCGTTACAGTAATATTTAGATTTGTGCTATACTACTATTTTTAACTAATAGTGGTAGCTCTTGACAACACTGTTACAATATTCCGAAAGCCACATTGTGGTGCGTTTTCTGTTTGTTAAAAATGTGTTTTTTGTGATTTTGTCGTAGAAAAATGACTGATCGGTCAAAATACATTTATACAGATAGCTGTCAGCAAATAGCTTATATCTATAGAGATTATATAACAATTTGTATGAAAGAAAATAAAAATGTCGCCATGTTCTCAAGAATTTTTAGAAATGAATTTAGTACCTCATTCTGACCGACACCACACATCCATACTCATTTCTTAAAAATTAATGCTCTAAAGGCCTTCCTGTTGTGTTATACTGCAACAATTGCTATGTTCAAAACAAAAACAAATTTATAACCTCGTTACTTCTTTATACACTAAGTAAACCCGATATTTCTTCGATCACTTTAAAGTTTTTGGTTGTTGGTCATACGTAAAATGAAGGGTACAACATACACTCCCTGATTGAAAAACAGAAGAAACGTGTGCCAAGATCTGCTCCCATTTACACTCCTTCGCAAGGGATTCCTGTAATTTCTAATGCAAAAAAAACTGGTACTTCACGCAAAATTATAGACGTACATTTTACAGATTTTTTTGATATAAAACATTTGCAGGAGAAAATGGGACCGAATTTTGTTTTAAATTCCGATGGACAAAAAGTTTCGTGCTCTGATATTGTAGCACTAAAAGTATTTAAACATAAACTGTTTACTGTTTATTACAAAACAGTGATAGTAACTACAAAAAAAATTAATTCGGAAGACAAACAGCAGAAATTGGATTTGCTTAACTCATGATAATATTGAACTAAAACAGCTCTATAACGCACCACTATAATTTGCCCAAAATAAATAAGATGCCTTAAGCATTTTATGCAACAAAAATTACATGACAGTGTTGTTGCTAAAGTGCGCAATATACACACTGATGAAAGATCTTTCTTTTTGAGCACATTGAAATATCTGAACTCGACATCAATACTAAGCTTATCACAATCATCAACCAAAATATATTAAGATACTTTGGACACATTACCAGACTAATGGAAGGCATGGAGAGGTTGGTGGTTGAAGGCAAGGTAGATGGTAAAAGAACCCGAGGAAGATCGCCACTCCGATGGTCAGAACAAATAAAGTGCGCTACCGGTTACTCTCTATCTGAGGCAGCACACCGTGTCCAGGAGAGAGAAGAATGGATAGCAACCATTCGTCAAATACCATAACGGCACCACATCCTTACAAAGGATAAGGGATAGAGAAGAAGAGGAATATCTGATCTAAAAACCTTGTTGTTCCTATTTTCCTGTTTAACTCTATTGTTTGGTTGCTTCTCTCTAATGTAATCTCGTGACTTATATACTTAATATACTTGCTAAATTTGCTTGCTATACATTAAAATGTTGTTGGCCAGTACAAGGTTGTTCATGTACGTGGTTTAGAAAAAGTTAATTTTAAGGTCAACTCTTGCACAAGAGCTCTAAAGGCCTTCAAGAAATTAGCATGCATGCTTTACCCGATTTGGAATAACAACTATGTCATCTACAAACACCGTGCTGCTCAGAAACGCCCTATTCATGTTACCTCGAATATTTTTTTAATTATTGTTTCGCCTTGCACTCTGCAATAAAGCGGTGAATGGTTTAGGTGAGATGGTTCTTGCCAAATACTTTTCTGGAGAAATGTGTTTTTGTCACTATAGTACATTTTTTCTGAAACTGTTGGAATATTATATATGTTCCGAAGAGTTCCTAATATGCTGGACTAAGTCAAATGCTTTTGAAAAGACTGGAAATAATAATATCAATGACTTGTTATATTATATAAATTCTTCTTTAAAGTAATGTATTATTGTAGGTGGTCATTCGTTTTAAAGTCACTCCTATGACTGATACCTTTTTCTTGTTCATTTATACGTTCTAAATGTTTGAAATTTCTTTCCGCAGATAGCTTAGCTTCCTCCATGGATGTATTAATTGTTGCTTTGGAAACCTCCGAGTCTTCTAACATTATTGCCACAAATTGGTTGCATTGCTCCTGTAGTGATCTTTCCCGAAGTTAATATGCTACTTTTCTAACTTGGCTGCACCGTACTGAAGAAGACCAATATACTAATAAGTTTCCATTCTTTCCTGTTTTCTGCTTTATTTTCTCTATGTTCTTTATCAACATCCTTCTTCCACATGGTTTTCGGTCTACCTTTTTTCTTTTTTTCTCCTATTCCTCCGGTCATTATTCTTTTGAGTTGCTCGGGTAGAGTTGGGTAGACTTGGGTGTTTGTCATCCTTTGAATATGTTCTAACCATCTCAGTGTTCGTGATTTTATGATTCCTTTAATATTTGGTTCTCCATACATATTCTCTGGTTCTATAGTTGGTCTTTTATCCACATTCTATTCTATAGCTTCCCAAATAATATTTTTCTGGGGACTTACTTATCTTTCCCACTTTTGGAGCAATACTTGTTTGGATTTTGGATCCCATTGTAGTACCCTCTTACTGACTTATCTGTTCCTTTTCCATTTATTTTAACTCTATTCTCTGTCTTTAAGAGTATCAATTTTATCATTCTTACTAATATTCAGGAAGATAGATGGATTGGTTCGTGGAGAATAAAAATCAACTATGAGCTGGTTGAATTAAAGCGGAACGAAGATATCGTCAGATTTGTAAAGTCACAAAGACTTTACTAACTTGGACACTTAGAAAAATGCCAGATAATCAAGCTGTAAAAGTAATCCAGAGATAGAAACCCCAAGGAAATAAGACAAGAGAAAGGCCCCGTAAAAGGTGGATAGACGATTTAAAGAAAAAACCATGAACGTCAGGCAGTGGTGAAGAAAAGGATACGATAGGGCAAAATGAAAGAACGTTGTTAAGCAGACCAAGACCCACAAAGAGTTGTAGCGCAATTGTAGGAAAATTTTTTACTCGAAAGGTGATTAACCTTAAAGGTAGCCGTATGATGAACTTTATTTGTAAAGACTACTTCAACGGTCTGAGGTGGACAGAGCATGTAATGCAGATGGAACAAAATAACCCAGCTAAAAAACTCTCTTCGATAGACCCATTGGTCAGAAAAAAAGAGAAAGACCTAGAACAACGTTCCTTGATAACATCGATGACGACATGAGAAATGTGAGAATACGTGCTTGGCGGAGAAAGGCGATGGATAGGGACGACTGGAGAGGAATTCTTGAGGAGGCTAGGACCCACGTAGGGTTGTAAAGCCAGAATGATGATGATAATGACTTCAAGGGCTTTAAGTAAGTTTTCTTGTGTGCTATAGAACCTAGTGACCTTTGTGATTCATTTTTAATAAAATTGAATAGCTTAATAGCAGCCAATATCAACAATAGTTTCATTTGTCTCCAAAAATATGATGCTTTTGTATATGATATGAATAAAGTCGTCTATAAATGCCAAAACAGACCAACAATGTAATTTTATTGAATTTCCCTAAATATACATAGTTTTAATCAATCTTACGTAAAAAGATTTAATTTTAGATACCTGCTGCAATTCAATAAAGCAGCTGATGAACCAAATAAAAAACGGTATTCAATATTTTTATAGATCTTTATTATTTATCTTATTCGCTCCGTGCGAGACCATGGTAGGGGTACCTTGAAACGATGCCAGCGTGCGTAGCGGCGAAATATGACAAAATTGGACCTTTTGGATTTTTTTACGCATAAATTTTATCAAAAATGGGTGCAAATACATGTTGCGTACCTATTTAATTGTGCTTATAATAGCAAAAATAGTGAGTGTAGTTTTTATAGTTTTCCAAAGATTACATATAAATTACAGAAAAGAAAAAGATGGAGTCGTGCTATTAATATGAAAAAGTAAATATCACATAATTTCATTTTTATGTAATTGAAATAGGAAAAATTTAAATAATTTACCTTAAATGATATTTCATAAGGCTTCAAGCTAACTGCAGATTGCCTGATGACTTTAGCTTTTATCATAATTTTTACTATTATTCTTTTTACATAATTACCTACATGCTCTTCCACATGCAAAAACTTGATTTCCCAGTACTAGATTTTTCCCTTTATTTTCCGTTTGGGGTTAAAAAGATAAAGTTGACGAATTCTTAGATACCCAGTTTTTAATACTAAATTTATTTTGTACATAAACTGAAAAAATATAATTAAAAAACTAATTATTAATGCCTGTCAATTTCTATTTAACCTCAAATTGGGAGGTACATATATTTAACATGTTTAACCTCAAATTGGGAGGTCAGATTAATGCGGTAGATGTCGCGTTAGTCACGCACGGAGCGAATAGGCATTTTTTTAAATTAAAACAAGGAGAAGTATTAAAATGTTATTTCGCTACATTGTTATATTTAATTTATATGTGTATATGATATTTTATTTATATGTGTACATAATTACAATTGTTATTGTTTTTACTTTTGTTCTTTTGTAAATTTTTATATTTTTTATAAAATTGGAATAACCCCGTTAGTTAATAAATAAAGGGAAACCTTGTCCAAATAAAAAATAAAAACACTAATAGGAAGGACTAACAATAAACTAACCTTTGTAATATATTTTTATTAAAAGTATTCATCTTACACTCGCCTGAAACTAATTAATTGAGCCTTTCTGCTTAATTTGCATAATTGGTGTAGTTACGACGTAAAGCGCCTCGGAACTATGATGTTTTGTATAAAAGATAAAAAAAACATTTTCCAAGGTAAGTGGTAATAAAATTTGGCCTTAACAAGAGATAAAATTTTAATTAGCATTTTTTAAAACTAGACTAGAGTATAATTAAATTCCAAAAGCTAATCTTCATAAAATTGGATATTGGTTGTAAAAAATATGTAAAAAGTGATTTTTAAACGACTTTGTCCATATTTTATAATGTATTTACGAATCTCTTGGGAATAAAATCAAAAAAATATTATGGTAACAATAAATATTTTGACAGATTTAAATAATTTTTGATACTTGATTAAAAGTAAAATATTATGTTTATAGAGAATTCACCCACATATAATATCATCATGAGAGCACAAACAGCGCGTACAGAACTTTTAAACTAAAAGCTGACTATTTAACCTACAAGATCAAGGCCAAATAATTCAACTGTCAGGTTAAAAAACATAACCGCTAAACAAGTTTGGTTATAAAAACATCACACTATTTTAAAATAAACTTTTTTAACACTAGAAAGTCGGGCTTAGCATACTTACCTAGAAAGCCTGAAGGGATCATTTTGGCCCCAAGTTCCTAAATCAATAAAAACCAAGTTTAGAATTAACTATTTATTTGGGAGTAAACAAAAAATAAAAATAAACAGTTTTAAGAAATTATATAAACTCTTGACGATAGAATTTGATTTAATTTTTTAGTTTCATTTTAAACATTTGGAACACCATACAGTTTGCAGTTTTTGGCATTTGCCACACATTGCCTTGTTACAGCCGTGGCACTCATTGGAAGTATGATTTCCTTTACAAAACATTTTTAACTGACATTTTTTTCTTTTTTGGCTAGTAACAGTGCTGGTGGTTGGTAACTTCGGTGGTGCTATGTATAGTACCAGATTTCGGGAGGCAAGGTATGGAGCCCGTAATTCTTCACACAGCTGAAGAATAAACTTACGACGACTGATTTTACTTCCAGTAACTTTTTTATAAATAATCCGTGCATTTATTGCTCCTACGTCAAGAATGTTATAAAACACGTGCATTGGCCATCGTCTTGAAGCAACTTTTGTAGTATAAAGACGCGCCATTTGGTCCACTACATCAACCCCGTATTTTGTTTTATTATAAAAACTTACTGTTTGAGGAAGTTTTTTTCCATCGACAGCAACATCCACAGATTGATGTAATGAGCTCAACAAAAGCACATTTTTGTGACTCTTTCCTTGGTATGCAGGAAGTGTTATCTTTTCGTCGCTCTGGAATATATGGGTAACATATAATTCTCCATTTTTACTCTTTACGCTTAGAGGAACTTCCTTTCTGTTGCGATTCAAAGTACCCACAAGACTTGTTGATTTTTTTTGCAATGCCTAGGCCAATTTTAACGATGTAAAGTAGTTATCTGTCGTAAAATTTTTGCCCTTTCCCAGTTGATTTTCCTTTAACCGCAAAACAACATGTTCACCAACACTTGTATCTTTCTTGCGTAGATGATCAGTGCCAGTATAAGGGTAACCATTTACAATATATTTTAATTCCACGTATGTCAAAAGCCAAAATTTTATGCCAAACTTATCCGGCTTATTTGATATGTACTGTGTGAACGGGCACCTGGCTTTAGAAGGCAGTAGTTGTTCGTCCACAATAAGGTTTATTCCCGGTTAGTAACATGCACCACTATTTTCTATAAATCCATTCCAAACCGCAGAGGCTAGAGCAAATTTGTCGGTTTTCAATCGTTCAGATCTCATTTGCTTTATGTCAAATCTGAGATATTTTATAATATCCTTGAATCTGTCTCGCGGCATAGTTTGCCTAAAAAACTGAGGACCCCATACTGTTGACCACAAGCTGTTGGTTGGGAAATTTTTGGCGCCGTAGACTCCTCTTGCGTACATAATAGCATAGGGCAGCCTACAGTTCTTCCAATAGTCCATGTGTCATTTTTCAAACATCGATGTGCTTCTGCAATAGTGCATTCTTTTATATGACGTAACATGCTGTCGTTGATTATTAGATGCCAAGCACTTACCACACAATTGTTCCTCACGTTCCTTTTTGCATACGACGTAGGACCTGATTCCTCTCGATAAATGTTGTGCTGAGCGCGGCGTCCTGTAATGAGCAAACATTCAATGAATATGAAGATACTAAAAATCATAATCTTACCAGGTACTGATCCAGAATCAATAACTTTCCACGTTGTTCCGTCTTTCAATTTGTTCGGTGTCTCCGATTGAAATAGTTTTTCCTTGTTGATTTTTTTTTCTTGTGACTTGGCTTAGATGCACTTGGATTCACGATAAAATTAGCTGACTCGTGCTGTTGAGTTGTAGAAGCAGTGTTTACATAAATTGGTGAGTCTTGTACAATAAAACTTTCTAACTGCTCTGAAGCATTAGAGTCACTTGAATCATTATTTTGTGGTGGTACGTATTGTTCATCGTCTGACTCATTATTTTCTGCAAATTCAGATTCACCTCCCGAAACATCTTCTTGTATTTTTCTTCATCTCGTCCACGACGAGACTTCTTTACAGTCTTCTTGAATTTTCACAATTGAACGAATGTTTCAATATTCTAGAAACGAGAGTCAGCAGAACCTAATAAACCGCTCAATAAACAAAATACTTTCAAGGAACAAACAGTATGTAACAGAATACCTTCTAGAAATAAACGTACATAAACATAATTTTATCTATCCGACAGAAAGTTAAAAGAAATCGTCAAATTTCCGAGAAAACGATAATAATTAATACAGGGCCAGTTTGGCCCCTTCAGACTTCTATGGTAGGTTTGTTAGAAAATCCATTTAATAAATTTAGTAAACAATATTTTTTTGCGTTAAATAAGACTTTGTATCAAAATATTAAAAGTCATAAAATATGAAATTATTATTGTGTCAAATAAAAGAACTACAATAACTTCAAATCGCAACAGGGGCCAAATTGGCCCCTCCGACTTTCAAGTATTAAAAACGATTTTCGGAATGGAAATCGAAACGTCAAACTTCCACTAAGAAATGCACGCTAAGGCCTAAAAAATATAACATTTCAATGGCCTGATATATTTTATTCTGTTTTAATTCACTTAAACTTTTGCTATTTATTTACCTATTATTTTATTCTTTTAGTTTACAAATAAGTATGCAATACCAAATATTATCTATGTTTAACAATAATTATAATATAAATTATTATGTATTTTGAACTAAATATTTGGTGGATGTACCAGATTTGTTATTAATAGAGATCATATAGATATTTTGCTAACAAGCCTTTCATGGAATGATTTAATTTTCACCTAATAAATATTCATGCTATCATTGTTTGCCATAAATTAATGTTTTAACATGGAAACCTAATAGCCCTGTTTTTGTCGCTTTTCATTTATAAAATATCGTAATACTAATATCATATTACCGCTTAAAATATTAGTATAATTAAATATTGGTTAACGAGGAAATCAATAATATTATTACAAAATTTTGGTGGCAGAAATATCTTTGGTTAAACCACTTGATAATTATCTTGTGCGCACTTACAGGGTATCTTCTTAAAATCTTAAAAAGCGGAGATAATATTATATGATAAAAATTTCAAATAAATCAAAGTCATGTAATAATTAATTATAATAGTAATATATTATTATTACGTGCCCAGTAGGCCTATGGCTTATTTAACTACTTTTTTTTTATGATATTTTCTTTTCCTCTTTTTTGTTAATTAGTATTTTTGCACAACAAATAAATAAACAAGTCAATTCTATCGTGTTATTTTTCTGCAATTTTTTTGTAATGATAATTTACGGTTTTTACATAAGTGATGGATTCGATCGTTACTTAAAATTTACTAAAAATTTATCTTATATAACAATAAAACAGTGTCAGCTTTGTTTTCAAAACTTCCACAAAATTTATTATAATGTCTTATGACTACAACTGTTTCGGCAGAGTGTCTTTCTTAAGTGTTCTATTTATGGTATATGTTTACACTTTATTCGTTAACTGAATAGTTTGAGGATGGGAGATTTGTTTGTCTTAAGTTGGTCATTCAAAATTATGTATGTTTTTTTAACTTGTTACTTTCTATTGATTCTAATACAGATAGCTTAATTTTGGATGTGAATTTTGGATGTGAAATATGTCATTAAAAGAACGATTGTGATCTAGAAGGTGAAGTGCGTATGTAGAATCTGGTTTTCTATTAAAAGCCCTTTTATGTTCTGCTATACGTTTTTTAAAAGTTCTACCAGTTTGACCGATGTAAGTTTTTAGGCAGTCGCCACATTTAAGTTTGTATAACACTATACAACACTATGTACAACAAAGTGATTTTTATTTTGGCTTCTGTTGTTCTTAATATATTTGCCTAAGTTGTTGTTTGTTCTGAAAGCTGGTGTTATTTCTGTCTTTTTTATGTGTTTGGCTACTTTTGTTGATATTTTGCGTGTATATGTAATCGAGCAGAAGGTACTAGATTTTTCTCTGGTGGTGGAAATTACAAACATTAGTGTTTGTATTTTGAGAACGATTTCTAAAGTGGAAATTGAAACAGCAATAAACTTACTATCACCTTTATTTGTGACTTATTCCCATTTAAATAGTAATTACTTTACAATTTTATTATTTGTATCTATGCAACATGCTATGGTAGGCTGTTAACTAATTTTTAAGGCCACAAGTAAAAATAGACTGCCTTTTACTTTCATTCACTAATTAAAATGGACGCCCAGAAATTTAAATCTTCTTTGACTTCTTCTTCTATAATTTTATATTTATACATTGAATAATACAGAAGTCATTTAAATTTTTAAAAGATAATTTTACTCTGTAATTTATTATCAAACTGGTCAAAAATAATTAATAAAATACAAAAAATATTATGTTTTGTGCGACCCTGTATAAATCATTTTTAACACAATTGCCTAAATTAATAAATCACATCATCCTATTGTAATCAAAGATAACTATCTCGTTTATATAATTTTGAACACTAATGGGCTAGAAAGCTATTCCCGTCTAGAGTTTTTACCCCACCTATTTATCATCAATAACAAAAAGTCAGCCATAGCAAGAAAAGTCATTAGTTGTAGTATAGTTCCTCGCCGCATCAATCACCTTTAGTCTGTCGAAAGATTTTTTCTAGTGTTTGAATTGTTTGCTGTTTAGTTTTAGATAGGCGCATTTAAAATATTTCGATTTATATTATAAAAAAAAAAATAATATTAAAAATGTTACAATATTTAAAAGCTAAATTGTGTTTCAAAATAATTAATATGATGGGTCTCGGGAGAAAACCATAAATGTCATAAATTAACTAAAATTGAGTTAAGTACTCCATCTAGTAAGTTTTGTTAATATCTATGTTTGGACATTTCAAATATAGATATAATGAAAACAGTGCGTGTCACTATGGTATATCACATATGGTATTTAAAGCGCGTAAACGGCTGAAACACTGAATGTCCACTCTGAATGCCACTGTAATTGGCATCCTTATCTTGCAATCGGTCGTGTCAGTGTAGTAAATACATCGTCATAACCATGTGCTTGTGTAGTTCTGTTCGGTTAGTTATTTTTATTTAAAACAATTATGGCAGATAGAGGAAACATATCCACTAAAAAAGAAGTGAAAATGGGCAGGTTATACGAAGTCATGAAAAAAAATGAAGCTTCAGTCACATGAGTTTGGTGAATTCTGCAAATGCAAATGCTTGAAGTGTTGTCACACAGTAAATGAAATGAATAGACAAATAATTTTAATTCACTGATATCTCATAATGAACAAAATGCGTATTTGTATTCTCTTACATCATTAGTAAACGTACAGAGGTGGCGATCTAGGGCCAAAAATGTACACGATGCAATATATCATGATGCAGCCTATATGTACAGTGAAGTTCATGGTATTACAGGGGCAAAACTTCAACATCTACAGAAAGAGTTAAAGCAGTCTAGCACGGCTCCTAAAGATAAAACGGGGGGAATAAATTATAACAAACTGAAGCCGAGTAGTGATAATTGTGTTCACGAGCATATCCAGTCATTTAAATCAAGACGTAGTCACTAAACCTTACATGATAATAAAGGTAAAACCTACTTGCCTGAAACTTTAAATATAATGAAAATGTTTTCTATTTTTAAAGAAAAATATGCGGAAGTTAAAATTCATTATCAAAGTTACAGAGAAATTTTTAGACAAAATATAACATTAGTTTCGGTTATCTGCGATCGGATACCTGCAGTCAATGCGACGAAATTACTGCAAAAATGAAGGCAGCTAAAACAGACCAGAAAAGTGGACGTACTGAAATAACCAAATTAAAAGCACTTAGAGAGCTCCATCTTCGTAGGGCTCAAGCGTTATATGACAGGAAAAAGTAAAGCAAAAGAAGGGCATGAATAGAAAAGAATTATAAAGCTACAGCTATGGACTTTCAAAAAAATGCTTCCTTGCCGAATATCTCCACCAATGATGTATATTACCGCCGACAGCTGTCGATTTATTGTTTTTACATCCATGTGTTATGAAACGCTGATTCTTATTTTTATACATATCCAGAGTTTATTACTAAAAAAAGAATCAGATGAAGTGTGTTCGTTTCTTTTCGATTTTATTATGCATCATTTGTCTCCAATTGTTCAACATCTACACATTTTCTGTGATGGAGCAGCGACTTGGATGCGATCGAAAGCCTTTGTCAGGTCTATAAAATAAAGATATGCTGGTTTATTGTACTCGATGGCCTTTTCTGTGATTTGTCTTAGTAAAAATACGGCGTCTACGTAAGATCTTCCGGATCTGAATCCTTGTTGTCCATCTGATAAAGTTGTAAGTTTATTGATTTTATTGGTTAGGACTTTTATGATAAGTTTAAGTGCGATGTTTAGTAGATTTATACCTCTATAATTGTTGGGGTCTTCTTTATCTTCTTTTTTGAATATTGGTATCATTATGCTGTTTTTTCACGCGTCTGGTATCTTACAGTGCAATATTAGTTTTTGGTTACTGGTGAATTTCCATTTTTAAGTAAATTTCTATTTCTTGAAAACTAATTTTAATTTCGTGTCTTAATTCAGGTACGTTATTGTTTATTATTATTTTCGTTGTCTTTAAACAGTTCCATCAGGTATCTTTTTCATTCGTTTGTTGGTATAATATTGTATTAATTCAATTGTGCCACTTCTTTTCGTTGGTTTATTATGAGTCTCCATATTTGTTTTTATGTACCATAGAAGTCGCTTTCCATCCTTTCTGTAAACTGTTCCCAGTGTTTATTTTTTGTTCTTCTTAACAACTGCTTTGTTTCATTTCGTGTTCTTCTATAAGTGTCTCGGAATTCTGGAGTATTGGTGTTTTGTACTTCGTGTAGGCCTCTCGTTTCTCTTTACGTTTCCCTTTTATTTCTTTTCTGAAGCATTATGTATTGTTGTTGTTTCTTTTGTTCAGTATGACTTTGCGTTTTCCTAGAGCGTCTGTTGCTGCTTCTTAAAGCTTCTTCTTTTGTGCTAGCCTCCGTTGGTACATTTCTCTTGTAGAGTCGTTCCACAGTGATTTTACATTGAATTTTTTCTCGTTGATTTCCTGTAGAAAAGGTTTTGTGCCGAATTTGTAAACATTGTAAAGCACTACGTCTTTCATACTTTTCCTTAATATAACGTTACCATTAGCGAATGCAAGAATATGTATTAATATAATACAGATAGTTTTGTTTAACCTTTAACTACGGGCTACGGTGTACTCAGTACACCAGTCGCACTAAATTGGCCGCTATTTCTGATAAGCACTGGTTGCGCACGTGTCCCTCTACCTAACCTATCTCTGATGTGTCAGCTATAAACCTCAACAGTTGTAAAATTGATTGCTGCAGAGATAGACTGACGGTTGGAAATATTCAGGAGAAGTTTACCAGTGATGTATGTAGTACACCAAGCACCTAGTTATGTAAGTAAATTTTGTGAGATTTATATTACGTTTATCTACTAAAAAATAGCATTATTAATGTATAGCGACTTATATGTAACAAAAGCTAGACATTTTGCAACGTTTTGAATAAAAGAATTTGTAATTTGTTATTAAAATTTTAATAAAACTTTCATTTTATTATAATAAAACTAGTTTTATGATAATACATTTGATCAAATATTTTATTTTAGCATTTTCTCATAACTTAATATACCATTATCTATTTGGATATTTGTGAGTACCTATTATTGGACTATTTAACGACCTTCTAGTTGTTTTTGTGGTCTTGTTTTTTCATGTTCTTTCTTCCATAGCAATACGGTCATGTCTCTTTGAAATATTAATTAGAAATAAATAATAAAAATTACAAACGTTGCCTCTATATATTTCTCGTAACGTTTATAAATCGAGAGGTACTACAAAATATTTTCTTTGCAGGGATCGTGTACCAGTAAGAAATCCCCAAAAACTCTCAGAAGATGAACTTAGAGCTATGGTTCAAGCTATATTTGAGGAAGAATCTGTTGAAGATGTTGGTGGAGACCCAGATACTTCAGACGACAAGCTAATAGAAAAAACGGAGCACGACACTGAATCAGAAGTTGATCTGAATAACGAAAATCAATATACGATTGACTCGGACACAAACAGTAACATTGAAAACAGTTCAGATCTTGATGAAGACAATGATTATTTTATAGCAAAAGATAGAAAAACTAAATTGTATAAGAAATCTCTTCTTATCAAATTTACTAAAACTCCTTCAAAAAATATTGTCAAGATATTTCCTGGGCCAACAGTTTGTGCGAGAGATGTTACTACGGAACTAAGTGCTTTTGAAAAACTCTTTACAAATGAAGTCATAGAAAATATAGTTGAATGTACAAATTTGCAGATTGCAAAAATGCGATTAAATTATGAACGGCCAAGACGGGCTAAAGATACGACTAAACAGGAAATCATGGCATTATTAGAATTATTATTTCTTGCAGGGACTAAAAAACAAAATCATACACACTTCCTCGAATTGTGGACAAAAGATGGTACCGGCTCAGAAATCTTTCGAGCCTGTATGAGCGCAGATCGATTTTTATTTTTGCTTGCTGCTCTTAGGTTTGACAACAAAGATACTCGAAAGGACCGAAAATCAATTGACAAACTTGCTGCCATTCGCTTTACTCTTGATACGTTTATGAAAAACTGTAGCAGCAACTATTCCTTGGGAGAAGAAATGACTATCGATGAAATGTTGATACCTTTTAGAGGTAGATGCAACTTTGTGCAATACATTCCAAGTAAACCTGCAAAGTATGGCTTAAAAGTGTTTGTGTTATGTGACGCGCAGACCTTTTATGTCACCAATTTTGAGGTGTATTGTGGTCAACAACCGGAAGGGCCCTACAAAAAATCTAACACGCCAACGGATATTACCCATCGCCTGCTTCAATCTTGGAAAGGATAAAACCGTAATTTAGCATGCGACAATTGATATACGAGTTATCCGTTGGCAATTGACCTTTTGAAGGAAAAGATAACGATGGTTGGCACACTTAAACGAAATAAAAGGGAACTACCTCCAGAGTTTTTACCAAGAAAAAACACACCAATTGGATCATCCACTTTTGGTTTTCAAAAAGAAGTTACCATTGTATCCTACACACCAAAAAAAAATAAAGCTGTCATTCTCCTATCTACCATGCACAGTAATTCTACAGTAGATCCCAAAACAGGAAAACCAATGATAATTTTAGACTATAATTCACATAAAGGAGGCGTAGACACTGTAGACAAAATGTGCAGTACCTATTCGGTATCCCGAAGAACACGAAGATGGCCAATGGCATTGTTTTTTCAACTCCTGAATATTGCCGGAATTAACAGCCAGATCCTGTACAATGCTGCCAACATCGACAATCCTCAAAAATATAGAAGAGTTTTTCTAAAAGAATTATCATTGGCATTGATAAGACCTCATCTTTCTGAGAGGGCGGAAATACAGAGTTTACCTCTGGATTTAAAAATATTCTTGAAGAAATACAAAAACGTACAAGACGACCACGATGAAGAACCACCAGCAAAAAAACGGGGGAGGTGCCATTGTTGTGGAAGGAGCAAAAATAGAGTTACAACAATATCTTGCAACAAATGTAATAGAATGGTTTGTAAAGAGCACTCTGTTACAATTTGTGCAAATTGTAATTTAGTAGACGCAAACGAGGAAGAAAACGACAGTGAATAGCACACATATTCTCAAATATGTTCATTTGTGAATGATTATTTACTCCTAGTTTTTAGATTTATATACTAGTTTTATAATATTTTTAATGTTAAGCTAATATACAAGAATCTCAAGAAGGTTATTTTTAGAGAAAAAGAAGTGGTTGAGTTTTTGTTCTTATATTTGTTGCTAATCTTTATATTTTCGTTATGTATTATTTTTTATGTTAAGACATTCTCTTAAATATATGCCTACATTTATTATATACAATATATGTACTAAAAATACCTAGTTGTGGCTTTTATTTGCGTTTTTAGTCGGTGGTGTACAGAATACACCGCGCACGTAGTTATGACTAATGGAGGGGCGCCCGTAGTTAAAGGTTAAAATAATATTTTTTATCTTACTGACTGCCTTTTTCAAGACAATAATAAAGAGAGGCGCGCTAAACATTTCTATCATCACCAAAATAAACGAAGCATGAACTGAAAGAAATCTAGCAAAATAAAATTCGTAAGACAGATGAGAACCAAATATTTATCGGTAATTATATGTATGTCATTTATCCCAAATAATACTAATATTCATGTTATATTTATATTAAACGTTTCATATTTAAGATTATAAAGATTTTAAATGTTTTACTTAAATGTCATTACTTTATCATCGCCCACATGTACGAGGCACATTTTTGTTTGTCTACGAGAACTATAAAGAGCAAACCATTTCTATGAAATTTTGCACATATATCGATTTTCATAATAGTAGGTAAACCGCGTGCTATGAAGTTCGCTCTAATTTAGCCCTAGAGAGACCTCCGAAATGATCCAACTTTGTCTGGACTTTTATTCGAATTACCCTACCGTTGTCTGGTATTTTCTTCTAGGTCACGTTCAGGTTCGTAGCTGGGATATATTCATTCGGAACTTTCGAACAAAGTAAAATTATACCTTATTAGTGAGATAAGACAAAGATAACGAGCATGTAATGCGATTTACAGGCTAAAGGTTTTGTAAAGTAAGCTTCCAGCATGTGTTTTAATGATTTATACGAGGGTAAAATATTAATATTCGATATCTTTAAATCGTTTTAATTATTTAGTTTTTAGAGTTTTTATAGTTCTCTATTTTAAAGCTTAATAAATACACTAGTTCAGTTAAAAGATAAAGCGTTTTTTATTGTAAATAATTAAAATTTTAACAATTCGTTTAAAATTCTGCCATATTTCAATACATTTCAGAAAAACATTACAAATAATGTTTCTTGGTTACATTAATTACTTTTTGGGAATTAAACTATAGTACTTCTTCTTCTTCTTCTGGTTCCTATCCGTTTCGGATATTCTCCTTCTACCGGGTCCTCGCTTACCTTTGACTTTACCTTGCAATATAGTCTGCAGCAGGGAGTAACGGTGCTGATTTCTCATAACGTGTCCCAGATATTGCAATTTTATGCGTTTATTTGTAAACACAATCTCTGGTTCCTTCTTCATTTTTTCTAGAACTTCCTTGTTCGTGATCCTTGCTGTCCATGATATTCTCAACATTCTTCTATAAAGCCACATCTCAAATGCTTCAAGTTTTTTAATAGTGGTGTCTGTAAGCGTCCATGCCTTCGCCCCGTACAACAACACAGAGAAAACATAGCATCTCAAATGTCTCATCTATAGTACTTACTTAAGTAAAACTAATCATTTATATAAATAATATAAACAGCAAAAAACTTCACTTAAGATGCGGTGTATCCCAAGGTACAGTATTAGGACCACTACTATTCAATATCCATGTCAACTATCTATATAATATCAATACTGAGGGGAAGATAGTAAGTTTTGCCGATGACACTGCAATTTTATATAGTGCAGACAATTGGGAACATCTAAAGAATAAAATTAGGCTAGATACATCCAAACTAATAAAATGGTCTAATTATAAGGGTTTAACCAATAATTATGAAAAAACGTTTTTTGTTCCGTTTTGCAGTTGCAAAATAACACTACCTTCTTATACTTCTATAACAATTAACAACACGAAGGAAAACGTAATTATAAATTCAAGTAACACTACAAAATATCTTGGAATAAAAATCGACTCTCATTTAAGATGGGATGCCCAGATAGATGAAATAACAAAGTGTTTAAGAGCTTTAGTACCAAAGTTTAAATTTCTCAAATCTAGAATAGATTTAAAATATTTAAAAATATTATATTATCTACTAGTTGATTCTAGAATTAGATATGGATTTGTTGAGTGGGGCGGTGTACAAAAGACTTATTTAAAGAAAGTCGAC
The DNA here is from genome assembly GCF_040954645.1 of Diabrotica undecimpunctata. Taxonomy (NCBI): domain Eukaryota; kingdom Metazoa; phylum Arthropoda; class Insecta; order Coleoptera; family Chrysomelidae; genus Diabrotica; species Diabrotica undecimpunctata. The sequence continues at coordinate 127,602,076 of NC_092809.1, read as the reverse complement.
ATATTACAAAAAAAAAATATTGAAAAAAATAATTAATAAAAAAATTACATACTCCTCTTATTTATCATTCTGTGATACTAACATAATGGATACGAAGCAACTTTATATGTATTCCCTGCTACTGTACACATACAATCATAAGCATATTCTGCGTACCTTACCTCATCACTACGAGACTCGCACTAAAACCAATCAACATGTTCAATTGGGAAATATCAAAAAATCAATAGGACAGAGATCTGCTATGTATCTTGCTCCAAAAATATTTAATCACTTGCCCAACATGTATAAAATATACATTAATACTCTTAATGCAATAAATGTGGTAAAATCTATTTGTGCATACACTTTTCGATCTGACTAATTAAGATTAATCAAAATTAAAAAAAATAAGAATAGGTATTTGCAATATAGTGATTTTTTATATTCGTTCGTATAAATATAAAAAAAATAAATACATGTTATATACTTACTACACAATGTTTTTAGATTATTATACACATAAATAAATATAATTAAATGTCGTCGCACACTATTCCCGTGTTCGACCAATAGGTTTTAACGGGTAATGAGGAAATGTTTTTTTGATTTTTGAGTGACAAATGTAAATTAAATATGTATGTAAAAAACTACTAATTATACTTTTTTCTTGTATATTGAAATTAATAAACATTATTATTATTATTATTATTTATTTAAAACTTCGAGCTTTAATCCAAAATTGTAATTAATTCAGATAATAGCAGAATTCCACATTATTAAAGCAATAACTAATTATTTTGCAAGTATGAGGTACATTTTTTATAAGATGTCAACAATCTTGAAATATTAATAAATAAATAAGTATAGAGATTTGATTATGTTAAATACCTAAGTAACAAAGGAGTTGTTATTCAGAAATGCTTTCACTGCGTACGATGTTGCCAGATAATTGTCTAAGAAGCTTTAGGTAACACGAGAGCTCTTTCCGGACTGCAGATGGCATGGTGTATGGAGGGATGAAGAAGCTGAGGAGTACCCTTTACCATGGATGAACTTGTCGAGGCATTGGGTTCACTCAAGATGCGTAGGTCCCCGGACTGGATCAGATAGCACCTGAGGCGGTGAAGGGTCTAGGACGGGCGGAGTCTGCGTGGCTTCTGGAACACATAAATGCAGTGCTGAAAGCACAAACCTTTGCTGAGCCTTGGAGGACATCGAGGTTAATGCTCCCCAAAGCTAGTGAAAAGTATCGTATCATTTCGTTCTCCCATGCATCAGTAAGCTGTATGAAAGGATGCTGCAAGTACGCGTAGACGACATGATTGAGGGGTCAGGTGATTTATCTCGGAGGTAATTCGGTTTTTATAAAGGGAAAAGCTCGATTGATGCAATCATGAGTGTACTAGAAGCATTGCGCAACAGAGGGGATGATCATCGCTGGGCGGCCCTGCTGTTGTTTAATGTTAAAAATGCATTCAATAGGTTGCAGTGGAACATTCTAGTTACTTGATAAATGTTGTGTCGGAGTATTTGTCCGAGAGGAGGATTATGGTGGAAAAGGGCACGATCGTGGACGTGACGGCCGGGGTACCCCAGCGATCTGTCCTGGTTCCTACGCTATGGAACCTGGGATATGACGGGGTTATGCATTGTAAATATAGAGAGAGGGACCTTGCTGTACTGGTAGTGGCCCGGGATTAGCCAGATCTCAAATACCGGGTTCGGAACGCAGGCCGCATCGTAAAGATATGGATGACGCACCACGGACTTAAACCTGCGGCAGAGAAAACCGAAGCGATTATTCTAAAGGGGAAAAGCAACAGGCAAAGTGTTGAATTATAATGTGCGGCAGCATGTCTAATACCCAAGAAACAAGTAAAGTACCTAGGAGTGACATTGCACCAGAATGGAAAATAGGGGGAGCACGTGAGGGAGGTATTTCGGAAGGCTGCGAACAGTGTGGCTGCGTTGGGGAGGGTGATGCCTAATATTGGGGGACCCAAATTCGAAAGGAGGAGGGTCTTACACGGTGTTGTACAGTCGATCGTCCTTTACGCGGCACCAGTCTGGAGCGAGGCGGTAGAGATAACTGCCTATAGGAGGCTTATGACACAAGTGGTCAGAACAAGTCTGTTTCTAGTGGCATGCACCTACAGGACTATGCCTGCGGCAGCCTTGTGGACCATCACTGGATGTGTTCCGTTGCATGTTTTGGCGGTGGAAAGAAAAGAGCTCTATGAGAGAAGAGGCCCAAACCTTACTGTGGCCGAGAGAAGACAGGAAAGGGAAAGGTCAATTGAAAGATGCCAAGAAGAATGGAAAAACACGGAGGATGTAGCGCAGTGGACCCGAACATAAGAGATTGGGTAGACTGTGGCCATAGGCGACTGGATTATTTCCTGACGCAGGTGCTCACAGGACACGGGTGTTTTAGGGTCTACCTCTCTAGATTCGGAAAAGCTGACAGAGATGAATGCCTATACTGTGGAGACTCGGACACTGTGACACATACGATGTTAGATTGCAGCAGATGGATAGTAGAAAGAAACAGAATGAAGAGAGAGACAGGTGTGAATTTTGTTTCAGTGAGAGAAATGATTGAGAGAATGATGGAAAATAAATCAGGTTGGACTAACATACACAACTATATCTGTGCAGTGATCAAGAAAAAAGAAAAAGAAGAAAAACAGCTGGACCAACGGCAAAGGTAAGAGTGAAAGATGCTGGAAGTTAAAGCTAAAAAAGTGGGTCAAACTGTATGAGCTAGAATGCGTGAGTCAGACTGTGGGCAAGGAGGAAATGCCTGTCTGGGAATGATGCCGTACTAGGAGCAATGAGGGTCTCCTACGCGCTACCTGGAACGAAACAGGGAGCCCCCTTTCTGATAAATAAAGTGTTGATGTGGATGAATGGAGAATGAATGAATGAAGGTAGTGCTTCGAAACTGATGCTGTCCTTACAGCGGTCACTTCGGTTCAGGATCGCTGGATGAAAGAGGAGGGTCTGGTTTAGCAGATAGGCATTTGGCGTAGACTTGGCGACGAGAGAGCACTTTAAAGTACCTCGGGAACTATCGCTGGGAGTACGAAGAACGAATCTTGCACTAAGGTCAGTCAGGCGGCGTCCTGGACTGAGATGTCTTTTGAAGATTCCAGACCCCCCTCTATAAAGACGAAAAAAAGGTACAGATCATATAATTGTTTTAAAAATTGATTCTTGATACAATTTAGATGAATTTGCTTTGTTGTAGTGAAAAGGTAGTTTAGGTAACTGTTCGATATAATCTATAAGATATCTAATATCTTCTGCCTTTGGATTGGCTTTTGTTTAATCTCAACAAATTTTTCATTTCGTTATGAGTATGCTTACCATGATTACCTGTTCTTGCCCAACTTTAAACTGTAAAATAACCTAAAGCAAGTCTTCACACTGGATATTTACTCATATTTAATGTTAAAGTATACTTTAGAGTTTCACCTCTTCCAGAGCCATCTGCGGTTGTGCTTCTTTTTGTAGCTACTCTGGAAACATAAGAAGTAAGATATACTTTTCTTTGATTCCACTTTAAATCCGACCAAAACTTCTTAATAATAGGTTGTCTGTTATTCTCAGTAAACTTATTACACATCAATTTTTCCGAATTTTTACACACAGAAGAAGGAAACCTTTATTTTAACGACCTAGCCTCCCGTATTTTATTTTGGTTCATTACTTGATTTTTTGGTTTTGTATAACTTAAATATTGCTTTTCTTTCATACACAACTTCTGATTTTTATTGTTTTTCCAATTAGTTGTCCCAGTCTTATTTATGTCTTTATAATTTGCGTTAACCGAAGTGGTGTTATTCTTCAAGTATATCTCATTTTGTTCAAATTGATCATTATAATGGTAGTCACTGTCCACATGTTCGTTCCCATCAGATAAGTAATCGGAACCGGAAGCTACTGAACAGTTGTCCTCAACTTGCTTATCCCTACTAACAGATTTTACATTTTCTATCTTTGATTCTACCACGTTCTCCACTGAAGAAACTAAACCATTTTCTGGAACAATAAAGTTGAAAAACTATCCGTAGTATTGATTGACAGATTTATGATCTCAGAGATATTTGGTAATAAGATTGGTGGCAAATTTGCCTTAATATTATGAACGAACTATTACCCAAAGTTGCCACATTTTTAAGATTGTCTTCAATATCTTGATGCATCAAATCTGCATTAATATCAGCAGTAGAAGCCGGTAAAAAACATAAAGGTAATATATCAATGACTTCTTCTTTTTTAATACGATCTTTAAAATTTTTTCCGCTCTGTTAGCCATATTGTATTTAAAACAAAACAAATTTCCAGTAAGGTCAAAATTATTTTTTACTACTGTGGTATGTACCCCTTTCCATTTTGAGCGTATATTGTATAATTAAATAGTTTTTAAAATGTTCTAATATTAATATTATTGGAAAAATAAAAATAAATAAAAAATTATTATTATATGATGAACATGGCAATATATTCTATCTACATTAAAAATTAAATTGTTTGAATGTAAAAATCTCTTATATTATACAATCTGATTGAAATTTATATCTTTAAACCAATAGTCCTATTTTTTTAAATTGTTTTATTGTGTGAAATGTCCAGACACTATTAAATAAAACTTACCAGTGAAGCAGTTAAATAATTTTTGGAAATAACAAAATTTCAAACAAAATAATCAAGCGATAATACACGTTTAATCTTGTCGGTAACAAAATGCAAGATATGAGGTATTTCTTTCATATTCTCTAAGGTATGCAGATTCATGATATTTATATTTACAGTTGGCGGTTAATTTAAATAAACAATACAAATAGGGAATATTTACACTCAGTAGATCTAGAAAATATATATCTGTTGGTATCAAAAAGTCATATTTCATAAAATTGGTGGTTGGAGGTGTTTGCAGTAAACAGTCAATCTAGTAACAATAATTTTAATCAGATAAACTAAAACTAGTATTACTCCTAATTGAGAACTTAAAAATCACAATCCTAAAAAACGTCAATGTTATAAAAATTAAAATGTAGTTTTTATATTTAAATGTCTTTAAGAAAATAGGCAAACAATTAAGAATTCATTACTCCTGTTGGAAAATTTCATGACAAAATCGACAAATAAGTGTTATGTGTTTCAAACACATGTCTTTATTGCATATGAAATAAGCATGTTTTGATTTTGTGAAAACTGCATCTTCCAGGTATATTATTCCTCTGAAGAGCAGGTTCAATAGCGTCTTCAGTTACACACATATCTCTAAATCAAACCTAAAAATTTTAGGTATATTTATCATTACAGCACCTGCCTGCACATAATGATGCAATAATGCATTTGCCAGTTCTCTTAATTATTATCTCATCAAAATATTTTAATTTGGATAATTGAGCCATTACTTGTGAAGTAATCCCTGCTACATTTAACATAGAATAAAAAATAATCATTGACCATATTCGAGCATTTTTTGATCAATTGTAACTAGCACAAAGTTTGTCTACAACATTAACACTACATTTGGTACGGTTATATTCTGGTTTCCATTTTTCACCAGTACTTTTATCTATATCGTCTTGGTCGTGCATACTAGAAACCAACACTACATTTTTATGCTTTCCTGGCATAAATGATACGAGGGTGCATTTAGGGTAAGGTCAAACATACTACTATTATTAGCTAATCGTTCTGTAGATTTAGTAAACTATTGGTAATGCAAGTTTGTTCTTTCTGTGCATTCCTATTAGAGCCATGCTATGGGGTTTTTGCATCAATACTTTAGCCAAAGAGATTGACATAAACCAATCGTCAAATTCCGATTAGATGTTTGAATATTATCAGGAAGCCGTGAGACAACATTTTTGGCACTAGATAAAATCCTGAATGGTTCTTTTGGCGGCTGTCCGACATACACTTCTATTTGGCTGGTACAATATGAAATATGATATGTAGATGAAGATACATAAGATGAAACATATATTTCTATCTAGTATTTATTTGGTTTTGATTGTATATATTGATCAAAGCTACATCTACCTCCAAATCCTAGTAGCGTATCATCAAGAGTTACATATTCCGAATGACCATTAGTTACACAATTATAAAAAAGATTTTGTATAGGTGCCAGCTTATCTAGTGATCTTTGTTTATGAGAATTTATGTCATTAAAATGTTAATATTTTAGGAGAAATCTAAATCGCTGCAAATACATACTAACACGTGATAACTCTATACCTGATCTATCGGCTTTTCACATATCTTCAATTTAAAAAGACTGTTTGCGTGATAAAATCCAGTTCAGTAGAGTAGCGCCAGTAGAGCACTAATCTTAGTCACATTTAAAGGTGTAGAATCACGAGGTCGGAAAAATTGTGGCGAATGGACTCGATATATCGATTTGTAAATAGAACAATCAAATGAATCATACCCTAATGGATAAAGTATTCCTATTTTTCTCTAATTGCTTTGAAAATCCTGATAATTCGTTTTGGAGAAAGAAAAATGTTTATCATGTTATGTGCTCTGGTTAATATAGTCTTAAAAACTGATGAGAGGTTTCTCCATTGTCTTATCCAACTCTTTCCAATCAATAGTGATCTATTGCTCTCTATAATATTGTCTTTATCATTATCAGAAATATCTTGTTCATATTCACTTCCTTCCAGATCTACCTTCTTATGGTCTGATTCTTTAGCATTGAACTTGTCATAGGCAGCTTCGTCAATGTCTGTCATCACCTCTTCCACAATTTTTTAAATTTCTTCAGTTGTTCTTCGTAATAACTCATGTAAATTATAAATAAATAAACCAGGTTAAAACAACTGTATTTAATAATAAATACCTTCACAAATAAATTAAGGAAGTAAAAAAATAGTCAGAAATGTCAAGAAATCAATACATACATCGGAGGGAAGCAATGTACAGAGGTATGGAATTTTATACAATCAGTAAAAAATACAGGAAAAGACAAAGCACACATACACACCATAAAACCAAGACAATGGAAAGATCACTATGAAAGCTTGCTGACAGAGACAAGACAAGAATACCTAGCGAACTCCCCAATACAGTCAGTACATATACAAGGAGAGGAAGCGAGGGTAGACATCGAAACAGTAAGGAAGGCTGTAATGACCCTAAAGAATGGTAAATCCGCTGGACCTGAGGGAATCTATGCTGAAATGCTTAAGAATGGAACTCATAAACTATTTGAAATATTAACTTATGTGATCAATCCGTGTCTAAATGGACACCCAGTACCAGAACAATGGAGAACGGCATACATGTCCTCAATACACAAAAAGGGGGACAAAAATAATTGTAATAATTATAGAGGCATATCGGTAACCAGCACCCTGAGCAGACTGTATGGACGAATTTTGAGGAATATGATCGAGGAAGAATATAAGCACAATGAAGAGGAAGAACAAAGCGGGTTCCGTGCAGGAAGATCGTGCACCGATAACGTATTTTGTCTTAAACAAATAATAGAAAAAAGATCGGCTAAGAATCTAGAAACTCATATTACTTTTGTAGACCTGCAAAAAGCATATGACAACATCCCCTTAACAAAACTGTGGACAACGTTGAAAAGATCTAACATTAACCACACATTGATAAATGCTGTACAATAACTATATAGAGACTCTAAGGCACAGATAAAAACAGGAAAATATCTAACGGAAGAATTCCTGGTTACAAAAGGCTTAAGACAGGGATGCTGTATCTCACCAACCTTATTCAAGATATATGTTGCAGCGGCATTGGAAAGATGGAAAAGAAAGGTACATAGGATGGGTATAGAGCTTAGCAATGAATGTATATATACACTCCAGTTTGCTGATGACCAGGTAGTGCTAGCGACCGACAGGGAAGACATGCAGTACATGCTAAGAAAACTGATAGAAGAATATAACGACTGGGGAATGAATGTCAATACAACAAAAACCAAATATCTTTGTATTGGAAACGAGTCAGATAACATAGACCTCGAAAACGGACAACATATTTCCTGCTGTCAGAGCTATGACTACTTGGGTGTTGCCTTTGACAATACAGGAACTGATACACGGGAAATAGAAAAACGAATCACTCAAGCAAAGAAAGTCTTAGGATGTCTCAATGGTATACTGTGGAGTAAAGAGATAACGAAAGGAAGGAAATTTAATATATATGAGACCATGATTAAAACTACTCTTCTTTATGGCGCTGAAACATGGAGAATTAGTGAAAAGAACAAAAAGCGAATAGAAGCAGTAGAGATGGATGCAATGAGAAAATCTTTAGGTATTTCCAGACGAGACCGGATCAGAAATGATGTAATAAAACAACGTATGGGAATAGAAGGAAATATAACTCAAGATATAGAGAAGAAACAATTAAGGTGGTATGGGCATGTTCTAAATATAAATGGGAAGGTACTGTACATCCGAATGTCTTCTTCTCCACTCTCGTTAAAATCAAAAACTTTGTTTCGGACTGCGAGACCGTATGCGACTGCTGGATGGTTAAAACAAAAATTTTAACCTCGAATAACTCTAAAATAAATAAAATAACTCTAAGAATACGGAATATCCAATAATCAGTTTGGGTTTATGCAAGGCAGATCAACAACATATGCTATTTTCATTATGAGAGAGCATATCGAGTTCCTCGAGAGATTCGCTTAAGAAATGAGTCTTCGCTGAGTATGTGAAGATTGTGAAATATGGTATGAAGGAGTAACAACTAGTATTAGGATAGGTATTGCAGGGATTGATTAATTTAATTTGAAATTAGGATTGCACGTGAGTTACTACAAATAAAACAAAAACTTTATAATGTAATTATAATGTAATTTGAAAATAGATGAAAATATATGCAGTAGAATTAGGGTGGGATGGATAAAGTGGAAAAAAAGCAAGTGTTGTGTAGTGTAACAGGGAGATTTTAATAAAAAATTCTATAAAACTGGCATAATGCAGCTACGTTGTATTGAAATAAATATTGGGCAATTAAAAAGAAAGAGAAACGACAAATGCATGATGTGCTAAAATGAGAATATTTAGGCGGATGAGTGAAGTGACAAAAAACAATAAAATTAGGAATTTAGGGCTGTCTAGAAGTGTCACAAATTGATGCCAAAATGAGAGAGCATAGATTTTGCGCATGTTAAACGTCGAGTCGTTCATCACCAAAAATGAAGAATCGCTGATTTGCAAGTTTCTGGGAAGAGTAGGAGAGGAAGACCAAAAAAAACCTGGGAAAGACGCAAGATATGTAGGTAAATTGGGTTGATATTAGTATCACGGAAAATATAAACGTGTATAGAAATAAAATATGGATATCATTCCCACATAGAGGTAAATGAAAAGAAAATGATCATGATAAAAAATTGAGATAATTAAACTATTAACTAAAAATGGCAGGAACATTGAAAATAACCAAACAAGTAATATTTGACTGCTAGTTTTTACTAAGTGAACCGTAAATATTATTATTTAACTTGTTAGTAACTTGTTCTAACTTGGAGAATGAATAATTCTCCGACTTTAATCGATTTATTTTTTCAAACAAACAAAATCTAGTTAACTACTCCTTTGCACGCCACTTTTCATATTTAAATTGAAAGTTATAATGGTAAAGGTCCTTTGGCACATGTGAGTTTAAAACTAGTTCGTTACACCACGTTAATGGAAGAAGTTTTAGCCGTTTAGGACTTTGAGGACGTTTCACTCGGTTTAGTGATAAGTAATAGAGAGGAACATTGAACGCCTGGGGGAGATAAAAAGCTTTAGGTGTTTAGTATATTCTTCTAGGTATTAACATAAATAAGTGTATTATCCTAACTGGTTTTGGTTAGATTTTCTTAGTAATGGAGGAAGATAAAGATACATTATTAGTTTTTTATCTATCATTTGTAAACAAACTATAACAAATAATCTAGTAAAATAAGGCAAAAAAGGGGGCAAACCTCGGAATGAAAGATAATAAGCTGAAAATTTGCATACGTCTTTATTCTGATGGTATAAAACTTACCTCAAAAGTCTCATATAATCACGACTTAAGATATTAAAGGTCAAAGGTCACGAAAATGAGTTTTCTGCAAATATCTCGTTTCCCTTACACTTTATGACATTTAAGGTGGTAAGAAAAATTGTAGAATGGAAAATTCTCTTCAATTTTTGTCTCAGGTAGTTTTATGTACCTTCAACCCTTCTTAAGATAGAGCGCAAAGAGTGGGGGACCGCTTACCTGTGTATACGGTAACGCGAAGTCAGTCAGTAGGATTCAATAAATAATAAGTTATATAGTTAATTATTCAGTTAAAATACTAATATTATCATTAAATTTTTATTATTTATTATTTAATAAACTATATTTATAGATATTAATTATAAAATATATATTTTTTATATAATATTTGTTTATTTTTAACAAACATACAATATTAAATAAAATACTTTTCGTCCATATTACTACGAATATTATATCTCGAAATACAAATCTCTTGTACGGCGGTTGCTATTTCTGCGAAGCTGTAGCAGATGCTCCTTTGTTATATATGACCTAACCGGTTTTTTTTAATATGACTTTCTACACACCGTGGCGAATGAATTTGGGACTTCTATGTATATACGCACAATAGCAGCAGAAGAACTGCTGAATACAATATTTTGCAATTGCAAGAAAGGTTGTGGTTCTAATTGCGGATGCAGGAAATCAGGATTGCAATGTACTTTAATTTGTGGGTAGTGTAATGGACAATCATGTCTAAACGCTTCATCAACTTCAGATGATTTCAATGAAGAAAGTGAATATGTACCTGATATTCTTGAATATTTTTATTCTGATACTTTAATAAACGAGAATGATGATGATGAATCCGATATTGAGCGGTCAGAGGAAGAAGAAGAAGAAGAAGAAGAAGAAGAAGACGATGATGAAGAAGAAAATTAATACAAAAATATTAACCATACATAATAAAAGAATATATATTATATTTGTAACTTTAATAAATCGATTATTGGATTAGTAAATAAATATATAATTTAAAAAAATAATAAATATGATTTTTTCAGTATTTAATTAAATATAAAAATGATTATTGTTGAATTCTGCACTTGATCTTTATTTATCGTATATACAGCTGTTAAAAATATCATTAAAGTTCATTTGAAATATTTCATTTAATATTGTATGTTTGTTAAAAATAAAATAAATATTATATAAAAAATATATATTTTATAATTAATATCTATAAATATAGTTTATTAAATAATAAATAATAAAAATTTAATGATAATAATAGCATTTTAAGTGAATAATTAACTATATAACTTATTATTTATTGAATCCTACTGGCTGACTTCGCGTTACCGTATACACAGGTAAGCGGTCCCCCACTCTTTGCGCTCTATCTTAAGAAGGGTTGAAGGTACATAAAAGTACTTGAGACAAAAATTAAAGAGAATTTTCCATTCTACAATTTTTCTTACCACCTTAAATGTCATAAAGTGTAAGGAAAACGAGATATTTGTAGAAAACTCATTTTCGTGACCTTTGACCTTAAATATCTTAAGTCGCGGACACGTGATTATATGAGACTTTTGAGGTAAGTTTTACACCATCAAAATAAAGACGTATGCAAATTTTCAGCTTATTATCTCTCATCCCGGGGTTGCATCCTTATTTTACCGGACTAAAATGGTAGATACAAATAAAATATAAAAAACTATAAAAACAGCTCAGTAGTACTTATTCTTATTTACTTAAAAATATATTTTTGCAGTCGTCCAGTTGCCAGTTTACCACACCTATTTTTCTAGCATTTTTGTCTACTATATCCTTCCATTTAAGTTTTGGCCTACTTCTGCATCTACTTATCACCAACTGTGTCATAAGAATTTGTTTACTAGGGTTGTTTTTGCTGGATGTCTTGTCCATCTTAGTGTTCCTTATTTTTGAGGGATTCTTCTTCTTAGGGTGACTATCCGTTCCGAACGTTGGCGATCATCTTGGCTATGATGACTTTGTTGGTTGCTATACTAAATAGCTGTGTTGAGGTCTTTCCATACCATGCTCTTAGGTTAGCAAGAAGAATATCCTCTTCTTCATCCTTGGGCCCTTTTTCCTTTAATTTTACCTTGCAAAATGCATTGAAGTAGCTCGTATCTGCCTTGATTTCTCATTATATGTCCCAAGTACTGCAGCTTACGACTGCAGTACTTTTTTATTGGTGACTTTGTCTGTCCATGGTATCTTGAGGATCCTTCTGTATGACCATAGCTCAAAAGACTGAAGTTTTGATAGAGTTTGAGGGATATAACGTCTATACCACCAGATATCTTTATTTGTAGTATACTTTATTGTTATACTTCTTCCTACAAAAACCGTTTTTTACAGATATCAGAGTATTCAGGATTCTCGTTCAAATATGCGCAAGAGGTAACTATCTGTCTTGGAGATGGTCCATGTTACCGATCAATATGTTAGCACTGACCATATAAGTGTTATGTATATTATTATTTCTATTTCCTGACTTACGTTCCTACTTTTCATGTGTTTACCCAGCCCAAAATAGTACTTGTTTGTCAGAAATTCTTCGTTTTGAAGTGAATACTTTATAAGCGAAAAACACACCTACGCGATTCCGACGCGATGGCATTCACGATGCCGACGCGTCTGAAACAAATCAAAGGATCAGCACATCTTTGTCGCGACCTGCTGGCGATCAAAGGAATTTGTGCACCTGATGACAATCACAGCGATATAATGAGTTTAGCGTCTAGAATGCAACAATTTACGTTGATCGCTGGCCGCGTTGATGCAAATAAAAATGGTTATTAAAAAACTATTGAAATTGTAAAAAAAATCGTATATTGTTCGACATGTCCCAGATTTTTTTATTTGTGCCTCAGGTTAGTAGGTATCATGTACCCAAACTGCATAAATATCTGCATTTAGAAATGGAAAAAATAGACCGCCTAATATTTCTTACTAAACTTTTTTTACCCGAAATAATTATCATATTATATACCTTCGAATTGGATTGAATTGTCTTTTTTCGTCCAACAATACTACAACAAGCAATACTTGTTTTTCTTGAAAATCGCACTTTTTATACACTATATTTCCAACTGTATTATTTATACTAATTAAAATAGAAGGTCGCTATCGGCCCGATGTGTTGGCTTTCTGCAGAAACCAAGATCGCCATCGCCATCGTCGACGCAATCGCGATCGTGGTCGCTTAGATATGTTCTCCACAGACCAACTGTCAACTGTGTCGTTTTAACTGACAAGAACCACGTGTTCAATTCGAGCAAGGAAGCATGTTGCTCTTTAAGTATTAACATTTACAACAATTGCCATTGATCTAGGGTCGCATTAAAATTTAAATTTAAATATGTAAACCATATATTGATGTTTCCACTGCAATTTTAGTGTTACAGGTACCAAAAAAAGCCACTGAGGATAATCTGAGCTAGATCGAAAACGTTATGCATCTATAAATTTTGGACGACACTTTTAACAAATTTTCAAGTTTTTTTTTTCAAGTTTTTTAAAAAATTAAAAAAAATTACATAAAATTAAATAAAATAATATAAAACTAAATAAAATTATAGTTAAATTAAATATATAATAATAAACAAAATTAGATAAAATTAAATAAAATTAAATAAAATTATTTAAAATAAACATAAGTTTAGTTTAGAACGTTTATAGTTGTTTATAGATGAGTATTTACAAATCATTATTCATGATTATTTTTAAAATATAGTAATAATTAAAAAGGAAATAATTATTCATAAATACAAGACAATAATGAAAATGTTTTTAATGAATAAACTCTTTAGGTATTATATTTAACAAATTTTAAAAACTACTAAAGGGGGAACGTCAAAAAACTGTCAAAGTGTTTAGAATCATTTCAAAGTTTCTCTTAAAAATTTAAATATTTAACGATTATTTCTTCAGTTCTGAACATGTAAATAGTGAATTATATTAAAATCAAAATCATGTTCGAGTCTAATCTAAAATAGCTCGCAAAGAAGTTAATTTTATAGTGGTTTAATAACTTAAGAAAAGTAATTAAGTATAAAAGTGAAAGTGATTTGTGTACTGAATATTGGAATAGTGAGTAGATAAAATATACTTTTTTCATATATTTGGATTTATATATTTAAGTAAACAACTGCAATCAGTTATAAGTATTATCCAATTTACATGAACTGGTATCACAACGAAAGCTGTAAAACAGCACCGGTTTTAGTCGGATTTTAAAATCCATTTAGAAGATGTCATCTTCCAATCAGCTACCACAAAATGCATCATACTCAAAAGCAGTTAGTCAACCAGGTAGTATATTAATCCCAAGCAGAGATCAAGCTATTTTGTTTAACACTCTAGAGAATTGTACAATTAATGACTATCTTGAAGGATTGAGTCAGCATATAGAACCAAAAAATATAATTTTCGCATCCCGTATATCAAACGGTAAAATATGCATATATCTATCATCCAAAAACCTAGTAGATAAATTCATAGCAGAAACAAAGAAAATAATAGTAAATGGAAATATACTAGAAGCGAGAAGATTAATAACTCCATCAGTCCGCTTAATTCTGTCCAATGTATGTCCAAGCATACCTTCTAACATAATAATGGACGAATTAATAAAACTAGGTTTAAATCCTCTCTCAGACATATCATATCTACGGATAGGAGCAACCAATCCTGCCTTTAGTCATATTCTAAGCTTCCAAAGACAAATTTTCGTTTCACCTTTTCCAGACAACTTTGTACTACCTAAATCTTTTATTATCCAGTTGGAACAAACATCATACCGCATATTTATAGCCCAAAACGAAAATTGTTTCAAATGCAAATTAACTGGACACCAGGCAGCTAATTGTCCAAATATTTCACCTTCTATCCATCCTCACAATGATAGTGCAATGCAAACAGAAATAAGACAAAATTCATCAATAAATCATACTCAACAAGATAATCGACAAAATACTCCCGCAATCTCAAATACCACTCCCTCCACACTTACTACGTCTTCTCAAACCACATTACAAAGAGTAGCAATCCCAAATTTATCAATAAACCAAACCCAACAGTGCTCACTACAAAATACATCCATACATTTGACCACTTCTTCAGTTAACACTACAATCGCAACACCTACATCGTCTGAGTCATTCTCTAATACCCAAAAACATAAATCAACCTTACCTGAAACAAGTCAACACTTACCTCCAAATAAAAATACATATTTGAACTCTTACGAACCCCAAGTAACTTCGAACCAAGCAACCGGAAAAAGAACCCTAGAAGATGCAATCACGCCACCCTCCGAAGAAAACTTTGAAAAACCTAAGCTTCAATTAAAGAAAAAAACCAAAACTGATGACAAAAACTTAAGAAATGATATACCAAATCTCCAAACATTATTGGAACCAGTTAGAGAATATGTAGAAAGGGAAAAGCAATTGTTAAGATTCGATCAAGTAGTGGATCTATTCGAAAATATACAAGGATCAAAAGACATAATTAGCGTAACAAAATTGTACTCAGAAGACTCTTATGTACTTATAAAGTTTCTAACGGAATTACATTCATACTACATCGACAAAAGAATGAAAACCATAAGCACCAAATTAATACGAAAACTTGGCAAACACATAGGTTTACTCTCTACAGTGAAAACTTCATTATCGGAAGAAGATTCCGACTCATCGGTAAATAATTCATCTAAAGAATAATAATATCACTGTTGACTTCATGTCTGTTCCATCACAAGTCTTAGGAAAAAACATGAATATTAAAAAACACAATAAGTTATCTTAAAGACTCAGAACTGTATCAATTATTGTAATTTTTTCTACCTTTACCTGTATTATATTTTTTAGGTCGCTAATAACCCTTGTGGTTGCAGCGTAAATAAATAAAAAAAAACTACTAAAATCAATAAACAAAATTTTTAAAGAAAAAATTTTAAAATATGTATTGTTCTTATAAAAATGAATAAAAATTTAGTATTAAAATCCACAAGGAAATTAGATTCCTGCAGCTGGCTGTATACCATGTATCACAAAAAGAGGTTTAATTCTTTGTAAGTAGGTATAGGCAACTGAGTTGCCAGCTGAAGTCCGTATGAAGAGGTCTACCCTCCGGACGCTGGTACTCACGTGAGACATGGTTATATGTTGCCTAAAGTTAAATCTAATATAATTCAATACATCATTCACTTTTAACAACAATATGTAAATTTTTTGGTAACTTTAATTTACGTAAAGGTGGGTAAATTTTACCCTAATATTTTGGTGGCTCAGGCATGTTAACCTGCTTTTAACCTGATGATGGAATTATTATTCCGAAAACGTTTGTTATTTTGATGTAGCCCTTCTAGGGTTTTTAACTATACCTACTTCAAAGAATTCAACCTCTTTTAATTTAGTAATAAGCCGATATTAAATTTCATTAACCTATATATAGTAATAACACGCTATAAGAAGTGTTCACTTCTGTCGTCACTCCCTAAGTGCCACGCTCTTTTTTTCTTTAGTTATAAAGTTTTCCTAGGTAATAAGAGAGCTTATGTTTGTGAATTTGTTTAACAATTCAAATCAAGAGTTATTAGCAGTGAATTGGGGACTGCTGTTTCTGGCTTGGTTGTTTGATGTTGGTACCGTCATGTTAGTTTTTTCTTTATTTATATGTAGTTTCATTTTTTTAAGGCATTCGAGAAAGCGGTGTACATTTTTTTCCATCGTGTCTGTTGTCAGAGCAATTAGGTCTAGATCATCTGCATGAGTCATAATTTTTGTCTTGCATCCCTATTCTTTTTTTCAAGACTATGTTGTAAAAGAGATACACCGGCGCATCTCCCTGCAGTAGTCTGACATGCATTTCAATCGCTTATTTTTCACTCTGTATTTCTACTTTGCAAACACTTTTGCATATTTAAGCCCTGACTAGTCCTATTAATTTATCAAGAATGTAGAATTCGCCTGTCAGTAGACAGACGAATGTAGACTAGTCTGAATCTAGACTGTCAATGAAGTCACGATAGCGAATATGGTAGCCAACATGATATACAACGATCGAAAACGGTCATGGAACTAGAAGAGGAAGAAGAATTCGTCTATACAGGGTGAGTCATGAGGAACTTTACATACTTCTACCATATGTAGAGTCCCTCAGGGAGCATATCATGTGGCCACTAAAAAATGTCAACTCCTCTTCTTTATTAATTAACAGGGTGATTTGTGTAATTGACCATTTATTTCATTTTACTGTAGTGTTCATACGGCTCATTTGATTTTTTTAATTTTTGCATGATACAGTACACTACTATCAAGCATTCGACTGGTATTAGCTAAACTAAAAAATTCCAGTACTGGCTCTGGAAAAATTAATTTAGGGATTCGTATTAAATATTACACCCTGTATATATATTTTTTAAAATGCAATAAGTGATTTTCAAACTACATAAATAGCCAATGAAAACGACATATGCGACAATGTTGTCGCACTTTTATTAAATTTTTAGTGAACGATCAAATCTTACCAAAAATAGAACAACCATAATGAAGTATCAAATTATAAGGTAACTAATTTAAACAAATGTTATAAATTTCAAACATTTTAATTGAAATGATAAACTGAGTCACTGCACAACAAAAAACAGTAACTACTTACAATAACGAAGAACAATTAAAAAAAAACTAAAAATATGTACATAGTTATGGTAAACCCATAAATTAGAACTGGAAATAATACAATAATGGTAACAAAATAAAAATAATTCAAAACAGATTTTCGAAATGGAACCCTGCAGCCTGTACACATTTTTGTTGCCGAATTGTTAATTGACGTATTGAATTACGGATACTCTGGGGATCGTTTCTAATAGTATTACAACAATGTATAATTCTATCAATTAATTGTTGTCGGTTATTAATATTCACTGCGTAAACTAGTTGCTTCAATCGTCCCCAAATATGGTAATCAACGGGATTGAAATCAGGGGATCTTGAAGGCCACGAAATAGAACCTGCACGTCCTATCCACCTGTTGCCATAAACATTATTGAGATGTTGTCTCACTGCCAGTAAAAAGTGTGGGGGTGCCCCATCATGCTGAAAATATATCCCTCGGATAGCAACGTTCGCGTTGGCAAGCAAATTCGGCAAAATATTTTGTAGAAAGTTCAAATAGACCTGCCCTGTTAAAGGACCATCAAAAAAGTGGGGACCTACTAATTGGTTATTTATGACACCAATCCACACGTTAACAGAAAACCTTAACTGAGAACGACGTTCTCGAATAGCATGGGGATTTTCTTCTGCCCACACATGTAAATTTTGTGAATTATTTATCCCGTCTCTGGTAAATTGGGCTTCATCTGTAAATAGTGGACTGTATAGCGTTGGTCGATTATTGTTAATCCATCTACAAAATTCCAACCTATCGATCTCATCTCCAGCATGTAGTCGCTGAACCATTTGAATGTGATATGGGTATAGATTATTTTTTTGTAAGACTCTACTTACTTTTGATTTAGTAACATTGAGTTCTCGACTTACTTGTCTAGTGCTTATTGTAGGGTTCATAGTAACGGCGTCCATAATGTCAGCTTCCTGCGCTTCATCTACATGTCGCTCTGTTGTTCCACTAGGAAAAGTGCCAATTTCTCGCAAATAATTAAAAACTGACCCAAATGTTGGATGACTGGGAGTTCGACGATTAGGAAATCTCCTGCGATATTCTCTACTAGCAGCCCTACCATTTTCATTACAGAATCCATAAACAAATATTATGTCTGCATATTCTGTGGTCGAAAACTGATGTGGCATTTTGAACGAAAGTAACAAAAGCTCTACCAATACTAACACAATGTACTTAACGTAGATATGACAGAAGAAATATGTATTCTTGTACACATAAATAACAATTGATAATGACAATAATGACAATGGGTATAAAATATCAAGAAACGTCAAACGGTCAACGCCAACCTTCATTTTAAACTTTTTTAGATTTATTTTTATTTAGTACACTTGATGCAATGTATTATTATTTGACATCAAATTTTAATCATTTACAATCAACAAAAACTAACACATACAAGAGGTTTGACTTTTTAATCAATTTAATTTATTATTTATCGAAAATAATGCCCCAATACGATCTATGAGTAAAAATTTTAAATTGAAAAACAATTGATTCTATCGTAGAGATAATACAAAGTGACAGTAAAGATGTTAATTTTTTTACGTATTAGATTATGTTGTAGGAACTCATTTTAATTAAAATGTTTGAAATTTATATAATTTGTTTAAATTAATACCTTATAATTTGATACTTCATTATGGTTGTTCTATTTTTGGTAAGATTTGATCGTTCACTAAAAATTTAATAAAAGTGCGACAACATTGTCGCATATGTCGTTTTCATTGGCTATTTATGTAGTTTGAAAATCACTTATTGCATTTTAAAAAATATATATACAGGGTGTAATATTTAATACGAATCCCTAAATTAATTTTTCCAGAGCCAGTACTGGAATTTTTTAGTTTAGCTAATACCAGTCGAATGCTTGATAGTAGTGTACTGTATCATGCAAAAATTAAAAAAATCAAATGAGCCGTATAAACACTACAGTAAAATGAAATAAATGGTCAATTACACAAATCACCCTGTTAATTAATAAAGAAGAGGAGTTGACATTTTTTAGTGGCCACATGATATGCTCCCTGAGGGACTCTACATATGGTAGAAGTATGTAAAGTTCCTCATGACTCACCCTGTAGGTGCATACGATTTGCTTCATAGCACACTATCATAGGCTGATTAAAAATCTATAAAGAGATGGTAGTTATCGATATATAATTCGTTGGTTTTTTCCAGTATCTTCCTCAGCACAAAAATCTGGTCCAATGTTGATCGACCAGAAGTAAAACCACTTTGATGTTCGCCAAGAAGCTCCTTTGAAAATGCACTTGAGCGACCATATAGGATACTCGAAAATATTTTGTATACTATGTTAAAAGATGTTATACCTCTATAGATTGTGCATTACAAATAATCACCCTTTTTGTTTAACGGAAAAATAAAACTTTTCCGGGATTAATTTATCATTGGCAACTCTTAATATTATTTTATATTATTTGATTCGTAAGACTATCTCCCCCATATTTAATAAGTTCTGCATGTATACCGTAACTTCCTGAAATTTTTTTCTTATTTTGTTTGTTTTATTGTCTTTTTAACTTCTTGAATTAACGGATGTTCTAATGTTTTATTATTTCTTGCTCCCGTTGTGGTAGATTTAAACTTCAGGGAAAAGTTGCTCTTTATATTGTCCGTCTGATTTTACTTTCCTACTCTTTCGTAACAATAGTTTTTTTTACATAGCCTTACCTCTTGTTCGTCAATGGACTATTTCTCCCGCTCTCGTCAGCCCTGACTCTGTTTCCTACTGAGATTGGTTGCCACAGTGATTCACTGGGTAATATTTATTCTAAATTTTTTTTGGGAAAGCTCTGAAGGCTGAAGTTACCAAAAGGCAAAAGTTTGCGTATGAAATAAAAAATTATAAAAACTTAAAAAAAAATTTAAAAATATAAATAAAATTATAAAAAAATATAAATAATCCTAAAAAACTATTAAAAATTCTAAAAATTAAAATTAAATTAAATTCAAATAAATTAAATTAAAGTAAATAAAATTAAATAAAGTAATATAAAATAAAATAAAATCAAATTAAATTAAATAAAATTAAATAAAGTTAAATAAAATTAAATAAAATTAAATAAAATTAAATAAAATTTAATAAAATTAAATAAAATTAGATTATATTAAATAAAATTAGATAAAATTAAATTTATTAAATTAATTAATTAGCTTTAATGATATATAATATCATCTATGATATAAATAATGAAAATGTATATGATGAATAAAGTCTGTAGGTATTATATTTAATAAATATTGAAAATTACTTTACACCCTGCACAAAAAACAACAAAAAACATTCTATAAACATTGAAAAACAAAAAAAATGTTTAAAAAAAAAAAGTGGAAAGGGCTAAGGCCATAACAGAGTCCTCAGTGTCGAGTGAGTAGGAGTAGGCAGATTGAGACCTCAGTGTCGTTACACACTTCTTGCATTTCTACAGAACAAGGTACTGGTACGTCACGAGTGAGAGAAGTAGGCAGATTGAGACCCCTAACTGGAACGGAACCATATCCCTCTTGATAATGGCTCAAAAATCGGTGCCGAAACGAATTTTAAATTATTAACGCAGTGCGTCCCGAGAACTTAGTAATTTTTATTTATATAAATATATATGTATATATATATATATATATATATATATATATATATATATATATATATATATATATATATATGGATAAGAGATCCATTTTTGCGAACCGAGACATTAAAAAAATGCCGTATATTTAAATGCTACATATTCTCAGTTCGGTTCTACGGAATGGAGGCTTAGATATTTAAGATTATACAAACATTCTTACACTTTATACACAAAAAGCAATTATTTCTTAGTAATTTTGTATTAAACTGTAAGTGCTTATAAAAGTAGGTCTCGGGAAGTTCTATTAAAGTAGTTCTCTTTTAAGAAACATACAATAGCAATTCGACCTTTCTTTAAAAAATATTGTAAAAAAACTATTGTGTTCTTTTTTAGAGTCAAGTGAAAGTCAATCTTTTTCTCGAAAGTTTCAGATAGAATGTACTCGAAAGCTCAAGTGTGAGAGCTTTGTTTCAAACTCTCGAGATCAAGAGGGCA
This sequence comes from Diabrotica undecimpunctata, assembly GCF_040954645.1. NCBI lineage: Eukaryota > Metazoa > Arthropoda > Insecta > Coleoptera > Chrysomelidae > Diabrotica > Diabrotica undecimpunctata. The sequence goes on along the minus strand of NC_092809.1, from coordinate 127,580,261 downwards.
TGCTCTTCTCGGGAAACGCATCACGAAGTATGCTCTAAATCTGAATTTTAATCCATGAAAACATTGTGTTTTATCTTTGGATCCCGTTTTATTCGTGTTCAAGGCAAGAGGAATTTTTAGCGATGCAAAATGTAAATCCTGTTTGTTTTAGTGAAGTTTTCTGTTATATTTGCTGAAATGTTTTGCCTACATTTGTAAATATTTGATTTATTCGTTTTATATACATTTATCAAACTAAAGCCATCATTGCGAATTTTCATCCAAAAACTCGCGATAGATTTTTGTTTTGTATTGGCTTGTATTGAAACAAGTCCTCTAACATGTTCTGTATTTGTACGGATATATAATTTTTAATGTATAATGTATATACTTTCCACTCACAAACAATCACTTCTATAATACTCTATAGGTCCTAATAAAGCAAGATTGCTTAAAATTTTTGTCTAATTTTGGCTAATATTTGTGCTGTGTAACATAGGATTTTAAAGTTTATTTTAGTATGGAAAGAGTATTAGTAAGTTTTGTTTTGGAACTCTATGTAAAAAGAAAATTTTTTTATACACTTATATACAGAGAGAGGTTGAAGTATTATGGAATGCCATAATTATCTCGGAAACTACTTGCACGATTTTTGCAGATTGTGATGTGCAACGATCTTGTGATCCTGTCCAAAATATAAACCTCATAACTAATATCAAAGCAGTCGCTGTAACAGTACTGGCTCCACTAAAGTTTGATATTTGTAGCATTTATGCTTCACCAGACGAAACTCTAACTAAACCCGAATTACTTAATTTTATCCAACAAATTTTCTCACCTCGAATAACTATGGGAGATTTTAATGGACATAACCTGACATGGGGATCAAATAAAACAACACAGAGGGGAAATATGTTAGAAAACGTTTTTAACACTATGAACCTATGCCTACTCAACGACGGATCTTCAACAAGATTCAATATGGCTACCTGAGCATCTCCTGTCAGTGATCTTTCCATATGCGAACCCTCATTGCTCACTTAACTCGATTGGACAGCACTAAAAGATTTCTATTTTAGTGACTACTTTCCAATCTTAATAAAACATACAGTTAACTTAAATACAAATACAATATCAACTTAAAAATAAAAACCAACAAGGGCAAATTGGATTAAATTTAAAAAAATTATATCAGAGAAAATGAATCAAATTAAAATCGATTAAAGTCAATTGACGACACACTCGCGAGCTTTAATCAGCTTGTACTGGATGCTGCTAATATAGCTATAGGAAAATCTCAACTTTTAAAGAAACACAAACCAGTTGGTTGTCTACGACACCAGCGTGGTATAATACACAATGTGAGATCGCTATTCAATTAAGTAAAAGAATTTGGAACCGATCCGAAAAGTAAAAAAATATTGATCTATTAAGAGAGTAAAAAAATGTAGAGCTGAAGTAAGAAGAATCATAAACAAAGCCAACAAGAATCCAGGCAGAAATACATATAGAGCATTAACAGCAACACAATTATATCATCGGTTTAGAAAAAAAAACGGGTGTGGCAGTCCAGTGGGACTGCCGGTAGAAGTTACACTTCTAAACACGCATTCGCCGTTACTAATTTATTTGGGAGTCAATCTGCACAATCATTACATATGTAATGCTATAGGTAAGACATAGCAGAAAGAGAAACAGAATAAATAACAACTTACCAACAATTAATAAACAACATTTGACCTGTAATAGGAGTATAGTAAATGAAGGATTGAATCAATATTTTGATGAAAATGTATATTTTTATTTTCATATATGTATGAAAGGAGTTGAATGCAAAAATGTTTTTACACATACTCTGCAGTAAAATTCATTGTTTATTTTGATATTAATATAAAAATACAATACAATACACAACATAATTCAATATAATAATACAATACAAATTAAAATGCAATTTTCATAAGTATTTAAAAATGACAATATTATACATAACTTTTCTACTTACGCATGTGTTTAATTTACCATGTACTAATATTAATAAAAAAGTCCTCCCCGACTGGGAATCGAACCCCGGTCTCCTGCGTGACAGGCTGGGATACCGACTATTATACCACCGAGGACATGACACAAACGTATTTCAAAATTGACAGTTCTGGGTAATACAGTGATTTATTGAGATTATTATTTTGAAATACAAAAGACTAATATAATTATGAACATTTAATAAATAATACAAAACATATCACATAAATAATAATATTAATAAATATTTTATTATATGTATAATATTATATGTATATATATATATATATATATATATATATATATATATATATATATATATATTATATATATATATATATATATATATATATATATATATATATATATATATATATATATATATATAATATTAAATATATATACAAAAGGAACATTTTTATATTCGAGAGAGGAAGAGAGAGAAAATATATCTTCTGTCTCTCTCTTACTCATTATCTTACATATGTAATGATTTCACAGATTCACTCCCATACAAATTTTCAACGTGGAGCGCGCGTATAGAAGTATAACTTCAAAAGTTAAAAAATAACTGGACAGCACACTTACCAACAAATCTTAAGTCTAGAAAAAGAAGGGACGTTACTAAATGATCCACACGATATAGTACGATATCTTAGCCACTACAAACTTACCACAGAAAGGTCTCTTATACGCAGACGACCTTGTTATCTATGCGAGAAGTCAAAGTATGGAAAACATCGTGAATATGCTACAAACGTTTTTTCGTTAACTAAAGAAATGGTCGCAAAATTGTAAATTTAAATTTTTTTCAGAAAAAACACAATTTATATTGTTTTCAAAGAAAAGCTACTCGAGTTACCCTCCACTCTCACAAAAAAGTTTTTAACCATATACTATTAAAAAATATTCTAAAACACTTTCTTTCACGAGCGAAATACACTCAAGTATAGTAGATATTAAAAGTAAGTGTTTAAACACAAAAAATTCAAATAGCAACTGTTTCCTGTATATGAAATATTGCAAAACGAAAGCGCTGCATTTTAAACATCGCACACAGCATAGAAAAATTTTTCCGGTGCCAGAGATATTTTCGAATTGCCTTTTAATATTTGCGCGTGCATAAATTCGTAAGTGCTCTCCAAATGTAATTTATGCAAGTCTGCATCTCTGAGTCATTCGTGTAACAATTCACATTTACATTTACAGTTACAATCACTGTTTACTAGCAAACTCTCAAATGTATACCTAAGGTAACCTGTGATAAATTTGCATAATACATTTCTGTTCGTTGGGACGTATATCTTCATCAAAATAGATGTAGGATTAGTATGCTGCTCAGTTCGGAATTTATTCGTAATAGGCCAGTTTTATATTTAGACACAATTAAATCTTCAAACCTATAAACAAAATATGGTAAACTAGAACAAACCAAACAGTAAACTTTTATTTTTTAAAACAAATATTACACTTATGTTAGAAAATCTTATGTTTTTATATTATAACACTCGCACTACGGCCACCCCACTTTATAAAATCGAACGGTAAGCATTTACTTGAATGAGGAATGGGAAAACTTTTAAGATTCTAACGAAGTTTTTGAAATACGTTATAGCTACAACGTATTTCCTTATGTAGAAATACACATTTAATTCAAGGATATAAAAGAAATGCAACCAGTCAAAATATATTAATTTAAAAACTATGTAGCTGTTGAAAAAGCTTTGTGTAAACAAGTTTATTTAAGAAAACTCGCGCGTCTCTTATAGGTTTCTTAAACTTGGTATTTAGCTGTTTATAATATCGTTGTGACCTTATAAGTCAATTTGGTTTTTATGTTAATAATTGATTATCTTTTTTTATTGTTTAATCGAATTAGCTACGATAGAATGATTATACTGTTTGCTACAATATTGAATATAAAAATATAAAATACATGCGCACATACACCTATGCACACATATGCATACATATTGTAGGTATTAACACTTTAACTCTTGGGCCTATTTATCCGCATAAATTGTCACAGTCTAGCCACTTTTTTTTCATGTTCTTTAATAAAATGCTCTACATGTATGTGTTAATTCATATAATAACATTTTTTTTATTTAAAAGGTGCTTTGTAGGGTGTATTTATTTTTGATACACGCAGTTCACATAGACGACTTTTCATAATGTCATTACCCATAGCCTATATGTATTGAAATGAATACACATTATTTATGAAACTTTATTAAGTAGAAACATAAGCAAACATCTTAACAAATTATTGTAAATATACATTATGTGTTTTAAAAAATAGATGCATGTGCGCTACCAAAGGATTTTGTCAGTGTGCTGTAACATATAACATATAACGCATCGTCCTCTTTTGTGATATTCTTTCAGCCTATGGTGTGTTTGTTGAGGTTTTATAACATTATTGTCTTTGCAAATGGTAGTCACTAATTCTTCGCGAAATGGTGTTACATTCATTTTTTGTTCAAAGCTTTGTTGTACAGAATTAAAGCATTCACTACGGCTGTATTTGTCAATAATTTATTCCCACTTTTCGATACCATTTTATAGAACGTCTGATGGGATTACTGTAGGAAGCTTTTTGATCAGAGACGTCAATGTAAGATTTAACAGAATTATATTCTACTATTGTAGACGGTTTACTCTTCAGTTCTTTTTATTCCTGATTTTGTATGAACGTCGACCATTTCTGGACAAGATTTTGTAGTCAAAAATATTACCTCGCTTTTGTCGATCCATTTTCCTACAATAACTTTCGTGTTGCTCTGTAGGGCCATCATATCTCCTTTATTCAGCTTTTCTTCAAACACCGACTTAAGTTTGTATTTCCTATTTTTACGAAGTGCTCCAATTAGATGAATATTGTTATCATTTAGTTCGTGTGCCAAACTGACACTAGTGTAAAAATTGTCTGTAACCAATGTTCTTCGCGACTGTAGAAAAGGTTGCATTAATTTCATGACCACTAGGGATGTTCTTTTGGTCTTTTTTGCTTTTTGCCATAAATTTTTGCGTTATATGTATATCCGCCCTTTTCCGCAGAGTTTAAAAACTTTTACGCCAATTTATTACGTTTGCCAGATATGTACTGTAAAAATGACAAACGTCCTCTAAAGGGAATCACCGATTCATCAATGCAAACGTATTTGCCTGGTACCAAAGCAGATTGAAAACTTCTATTGAACGCCTGCAACAATGGTTCAACTTTGAACCATCTGCTTTCTTTAGGACAAGCTCATTATCTGAAAAATGAAAGCAAGTAAGAAGGGCCTCAAATCTACATCTGGACATGTTTGTCGTCTAGTATATTGAGCAATGATAGATAAAATTAGTGCTCCAGTAATCTTGTAGTCGTGGTTTTGTATTCAAACCTATCCATATCAAAATTCTCAAAAATTATAATATTTCTTCTCCGTTAGTATCATTCCAATTAGTGAGATATGAATTTTCAGCCAGATGCTCAAGTTCGTGTAAAGAAAGGTATCTCTTGTTATTTTTAGACATTGTTCAAAAATTGTTCCGATTACAATGAAGGTCTAACAGTAACTGGTATCGACAAATTCGTGTTTCCAAATTTTATCTACAATGTTGCCGATTTTAGTATGCAAGGATTGCCGAACTAACATTGAAAATTGGATACCACAGCGTAAAGGAACGATAATACACGTATAAAATACACTACAATAATTGCGTTCGAACCACATACACCGTCGCTTGAATGCGTTCTATACTCTCGTGTATCAAATTCATACACATAGGCTCAGGGAGAGTACCTGTTGTGTATTATGTATGATACACATAGGAGTCAGAGTTTCAATAAATAAAAAAACAGGGAAAATACAAAAAAAGTATCAGTAAAGTACAATAGATATCTTTTTCATCTGGTGTCCTACTCCACATCGGCGGGCGCGCTATCGCCGTAGTAAAGAATTAGTTGTAAGAAAAAAATTCTAAATATAAAAGTTCTAAAAAATATTTGAATGCTATGCTGGAACAACGTTGTAAACGCCAAATCACATTACTAAACAAATTACTTACAAACATGTTTTATATGACGTACATATCAAAATAATATTATTCACTCTTAAGATTTTGATGGTAGCTTATTGTAGTGGAATATTTTCGGCAATACCTAATAAATTTACATGCTTTTCATTTTTAATTGGTAGTGACCCTTCATTGGCTTCTATAAATTCAGCAAGAATGACTTCAGTTATAGGCGTTTTAGTTGATTTTAAAGAAGATGACCATGGTTGAATCGTATAGTATTTAGATCATCTGAGCTAATTTGTATCCACACTAAGTTATTTTGCACTTTTTATCTTTTAATACTACATATTCTGCGTTGACGAAATTTTTAAAAAATGTTTGATGCATGTAGATAACTTTAATTGGGGTTTTTAACTCTAGCTTTTGCAATTTCATTTATTCACTGAAACGGGATATAAACCGATGAAAGTTTCTTGTTGCGTTTTATGAGGGTAAAGTCTCTAGTCACTAGTTAGAAACTTTCGCTCCAGTTAGGTGAAGTATTTTTCTAACAGTAGTAGTCGAAGTAATGTTATGACTTTCTAATTGTTATTTTAGCTGACACATCTATCTGACCAAATAACAAGTTTTGTTTCTGGGCCTGGATCAAAACGATTGAAGTTTTCAGTTATATAAAGTAGCAATTCTGATGCTATCTCAGTGGAGCCTCGAGACACCATTACTTCGTTTTACATTATCATTGTAGCAGTATTACTCCCCATATTGTGAACAGCGTGGATAAATGAAGAAAGTTGTCGCTGGTAGAAGATTGATGATTGAGTTAGATTAGGGCAAAAAAGAACTTATTGCAAATCAGTACATAAAACGACATAATTAGCATTTACTTTTGCAATTTCAGTATCTTGTTTTTATGTTTTGTAAACTGCTTTCACCCCCATATGATGAATTTTACTTTCAATTTTCATTTTCTTTTTTTCACATTCATCGCTAGTAGAAGAAAGTTTAATAAAGAGCTTGTCACAATATGAACAAGTATCTGATCTGGGAATTTCACAACGCAAGTTGAATTTACTTTTAAAAATGTCGTGGCAGGTTCGTAAATAGATTTTTGTATCAGGTTACATTTTTAAAGATAATCTGTAAATTTTTGAGATGCTTAAATTAGCTGGAAGGCAACTTTTTGAGAAAGCATTTCTTCAATGATTTTCTTGCTGCGGATTTCACCTAATATAGTCGCATATTTTTTCTACATCTGTTATCATGAGTTTTTTGGGACGATTAATATTTTTGCCACGTTGATCATTTAGATTTACTCCTACTTTAATTTTATCAGCAAGGTACTGGAGTCTTCTAGCGGTTATTGAAAATATATAACAATCGGTTGCTTTACATACCCTTATGTTTTTTACTGTATATTTCACTGTACACTGACGACGAGATGTTGCTTCCCCAATCCTTCTTCTTTTTGACTCTTGCAGCGAAAGAGACTGAGATAAAAATTTTGATTGGCCATTGTAACTCAATTCTCTAAACGTTTTAAATAGTTTTGCTTGATTGCCCACTAATAACTTTAACTTACTGGGCAACTTAGAGCTGCTTTGGGTACTTCTCTGGACAAACCATACGAATCATCAGCATCTCTGTAACGTGTTACCACTTATCAATGTTAAGCTGTCGTGTTTTCCCTCTGTTAATTCTGGTAATCACTGACTTGGTTATACTAACATCCATTTTAGCTCGAAATAACAAATTACACGATTAAAAATGTTGACTTACAAAACACGTGCAGAAAATTTGGCGCGAAACACGACCCACTTTAACACAGAAAACGTTGTTATACCGAAAGTTGAAGGTTAACTAATTTTAAAACTATTAAAACAGGCAAGTTAGGTCTCATAATGTTCCCCACAGCTAGTAGTACAGTATTTTGCACATTACAACGTTGTTCCAGTATAGCATTCATTTGACGGCCACAGAGTTACAAGAGTTGGCTGATAATTTGGTAGATGTCGAAGATATAGTGGACTGTAGCGATTAAGAGAAAGGCGAGGCTAAAGAAATTATACGACTTGGCGACTCAGGACTACCAGGAGACGAAGATTTTCAAAACCCGTATTCTATGGAAATTCAGGAGTTTGATTATCTGTTTTACATTGCGAAAGATGACAAAAATATATGAAAACATTTTGTATGCGAGATGCATAACAAGTGTGTCTCGAAGAAGGCATTTTTTATTTGCCAATTTCTCCAGTCTATAACTGTCAGATTCCAATTCTGCTCAGCCAATTCTAGATGCCGATGCCGAGGTACGTGTAGTACTCTTACCGATTTGTAAAGATCTTAGTAGTGAGTTCAGAGTCATATTTCTCCTGTCGCTTCTTATTGAATATTCTAAAAAAAAATTGACATAAAGAAATATTTTAACATTTGTAAAAATAAACTTTATTTTCATTAAAATGCCATTATAAATGTAACCCATACTCTGAGCATATCAAAGTTAGACTAAAGGCTGGAAAAAAATTAAACCAATATTATCTGATAGATGGTAAATAGTTAAAACTGGAAATAGAGTTTTGGAAAAAGAAATAGGAAAAACATTTAAATTAACTTTATATCCCCTAACAGGAATAAACTTAACTGCCGTGCAATCAGCATATTCCACAACACACGGAGTGCTAGTGTATACCTGTGTATACCTATATTGCCTATTCGCTATTGTTTCAAGTCTATTTACTAAAGTACATGATAAATATTTAGAGAATCAATATTTCCTTCAAGAACTCAAATAAGACGTTGCTATAAATAGATAGCTACACATAAATTACTGTAAATTTGTTTAAGGATTGTTACGCGAGGATAAGTATGATTTAGTAAGATCAATAATTTTTTTAATATCGAAATAAAAACATATTCATGATCAGTCGTAATTTTTCTTATATCTGTGGCTTCTTGGTAATTTAATTACCAATTTTCGCTGAATTATACATTTATACATACTACATTTATAACTTGAGATTATCAACGTAAACTTTGGTTATTTAAGAAATATTTAAAGCATAGAAGCTTCTACAATCCCCGTTAACAACTTTGACAGCCCCTTAAATGTTTCTATAACTCCTCAAGAGTTTGAGTTTTCTTTCTTAAATATAAAAAACACATCTGCAGGACCAGATGATATTCTACCAGTCTTCATATAAAACTTACCATTAAGAGCCAACTTAATTCTGTTGGAGATTTATTAAAACCTGCTTCCTAAAGCATGAATTCAATTTACTAATGTTTGTATTTTGAGAACGATTTCCGAAGTGGAAATTGAAACGTCAATAAATGTATTTTAACCTTTAATTGTGGCTTATTCCCATTTAAATATTAATTAATTAAAAAGGCCACAAGAAAATAGCTTCAGAACAATAGTATTCAACAAACATTGAAAGATACTGGTATTCAAGCTCACATACTTGAATTTATAAAAAAAAACTTTTAAAAAAATCGCTTAATTCAAGAATAAATGGAGTAACAAGCTCATCTAAGATACTAGATAATGGAATTTTCCAAGGTTCGATTCTTAGTCTAACTGTATTCTTAATCGCTTTTAACAGTATTATGGATGTAATTAAAGCACCCACTAAAGCTAGTCTTAACGCAGATGACATTGTTATTTATACTAAATCGAAAAATGTAATGATACCAACTAAAATTATACAAGGTTTTCTAAACCGGCTTCACAATTGGACGATAAAACCGAGATTTATTTTTTCCATTGGAAAACATGATATAATATTTTTAATAAAAATAAAACCCACCTCACAACTGGTCTAACAATAAATAATTTACCTTTAGAACTGTCACAAAAATAAACTTTCTAGGTCTAACTTTTGAGAGAATTTTAAATTGGTATTCGCACATAAATAAACTACAGCTTTCCTGTCAAAAGAGATTAAATATACTCACAATATTATCCAACAAAATTTGGGGTGCTGATCAAAAAATATTAATTAGGCTTTACAAATAGCTAATTAGAACTATAGTCGACTATGGTTGCATATGTTACGATGCTGCATGTAAAACTACTCTAAAAAAACTAAACATTATTCAATCTACACCTTTGAGTTTAGCACTGGGAGCTTTTAAAACTAGTCCGGTTAGTAGTATGCAAGTTCTAACTGGAGAACCTCCCTTACATATAAGACGACAGCAACTATCCTTAAACTATATAAGATATCATCCCAGAAACAGCATCCTGCATTCTTTCACATCTGCAACCCTGGTCTTCCTCCTATCAATAAGACTAAAAACTCTACATCCCTCATAAAAAGAATAAAGCTAACAACTTTCGATAGGAATCAACTCAATGTATCGCTTAATATAAATGCAAACTATCCCCTTTGGACAAGCCACCCATTAACTATTAACTTAACACCTACAAAGTATCCCAACTCGACTACAAATTCCACAATAATTCAACATCTATTCATGGAAATTCTAGACCACTATCCTAATTATTTGCAAATCTTTACAGATGTCTCTAAAACTCCTAATGGTCACGCTGCTGCCCACTACTGTAAAGAAAATTCTTATAGCATATCGATACCAAAAAACTTCAGTATACTCACAAGCGGGGCTACAGTTATTTTAGAAACCATATTCTTTTTCAGAAAGTGTAGAACGATGAAGTGCATTATCTTAATAGACTCATTAAATGCATTACTGGAATTGAAACAAATATATACCAACAACCCTATTATATAAAAAACAAACAAGAAACATTCCGATCATTAGTAAAGGAAGCAGCTTTTATTTGGGTTACCTTCACATATAGGTATTTACGAAAATAAGAAAGCAGATCAATTGGAAACCAAAGTCGAATGAGCTCAAAAGATACTGCAAAATTTAAAACATATCCATACACAGTTCTAAAAAACCTGGTTAAAATTCACTGTACTAAAACATGGCAAAATAATTGGGAAAAATAGGTACAAAATTAAATTTAATTTACTTAAAAATAAATGCTATCCTAGAGACTTATTCAAACAGAAGAAACAAGTTATTATTAACTGTTTAAGAATTGGCCATCCTGCCGTAACACACAAATACTTAATAACAAAAGAAGCACTACATATCTGCTACAGCTGCTCTAACTAGTGACCGTCAAACATATCCTGCTTAATTGTCCTCAATTCATGAAAAAAAGAAGATCCCACGTATTTACAGATGATGATATTAAATTTAAAAAAAAATTAACAGTGTTAACAGGTTCATGGCGCAAGGCGCGGATCCGCGTTCAGGTCATTCATTCCTCGGTGCTAACGGCGCGGATCCGCGCTTTAAACATGACTATAAACATGATTTGCTACATCAGCATCTAAGAGTAGCATCAGGTAACGGAAGTTACATCACAGTTGTCACTTTTGTTGTTTTCTTTTATTCTGACACGTGTTTGACTATTGCAATGATGGAGAACACAGAGCCAGGTTGTTCTCAGCCAAAACGTAAAAAAATATCCGTAAAATACCCTAAAAAGTTAACAGAAGAAGAACTTGAATACTTTTTAACACAATCAGATAGTGAAGATGAATATATTTTATCGGAAGACGAATATATTCCATCTACAGACGATGAGGATGGGGATGGGTTGGGTAAAGTGAGTTTAAAAAAGTGTTAAATTTGTATTTTTGTAGGTGACGACGATATTTCGGGTATTGTGTAAGTCATGTAAAACGAGGAGGAACCGAATGAAAATTTAAATCCAAATGCAGGTTAAAGGGAAGAACCCAATGGAAATTTAAATCCAAATGCAGGAAATCCAAATACACATGAATGGCAAAATGATTATGATGGAATGAAACAATTTGAGTTTATTAGATGTTGCAACTTGTTGGTACAGCCACCACAAAGTAGGACACCTGCTGATTACTTTCGTCTGATGACGGATGAAACTTTTTTTGAGCTGATAGTGACAGAAACGAATCTGTATGCTGAACAGTTATATCTATCGGGTGTTACAGAAAGATCTAGAGTAACAAATGGGAAACCACTCATAACCGAAGAATTACATAAATTTTTTGGGCTACTCTTACACATGGGGACATGGAAAACCAACAGAACGCAAGATTATTGGAAAACTGATAGTCTTTTTAATGTAAAGCGTTTCCCAGAAAATATGAGTAGAGATCGTTTTTTGTTAATTCTTCGGTGTTAATTAGTAGTTTTATGGCGTAGTCGTCTCTGTTTTAGAATGTATATTAAAAATAAGCGCCATAAATTTGGTATAACAATGTATATACTTACTGAACCTAACGGATTAGTTCAAAATATGAAAGTTTATGCTGGTAAATTTGATACTACCTCCGGAACAGACCAGAACAGTCCAAAGTTGTCATGGAATTGATGCACAAACATCTAAATGCAGGTCACTCATTGTTTATGGACAATTTTTACATGAGTATGGACCTTGCCGAAACACTTATGAAGAACAAAACATATTGTACAGGAACTTCTCTGGAAAGAAGACAAGGAAATCTAGTAAAAGTGACTAAAACCAAGTTAAAAGAAAGGCGAGTCAGTAGCAAAATCTAAAAACGGCGTTGTTGTTGGCAAATGGGTCGATAAACGGGAAGTAATGTATATATCCACTGAGTTCACCAATGTTATGGTAGAATGTGAGAACAAACGAAAACAAAAAAACTAAAACCTCTTCCAATCGCCGAATATAATAAAAATATGAGTGGTGTCGCAAACCCTTCAAAAACCCTTCGCTGGTACAAAAAATTGGATATAAATATACTACAAGTGATTTTAGTAAACTCTTATTTTTTATTTAACAAATATTCTGGAACAATACTGTCTCTTTATGACTTTCGACTAGAAATTATAAGAAATGTACTATGCTCTCCTCAGAAAAATGTTCCTAAAACATTGAATAACTTGACTGAACGGCATATTTTGAGCAAAATAGCTGAGAAAAATACAAAAGGAGAAACGAAACGTAAAAAGTGCAAGTACAGTGCAGTACAGTGAATCAAAAAAGAAAAGATACGATTTATGGGTGTCTTATTTGTACTGACAATCCTGGTCTTTGCCTAGGCGCATGCTTCGTAACATACCATGAAGACCGAAAATTACTCTAGTTGGTGTATTTTTTGTACTATTTGTTACATATTACGTTCAAGTTACTCTTATTATATTATTTTTAGTGTATGTTTTGTTACTTTTCAAATAAAACCTAATTTTTTTTTTGTAGCCTTTTATTTCAAAAATAAGACGCGGATCCGCGTCCGTTAGCATTTGGTGTGAAAATTTAAAGTCTGGTGCTAACGGGGCAGATCCGCGCCCTTTTGACATTTGCTCCCAAATGTGGCATATAATGTCAAAAACATTATCTGTGTCTTAAACCTATCACTGTTTGTTGAAACAAAGTTCCTAACACCTGGCATGTTCCTATTAGATTACGTACGCAGTACGTTGAACCTGTTAACCTATTTAAAAGACATCAAGTTATTCAATTGTATTTAATGGAATATTTCTTGTATATATGATATTTACTAATAACTCTGCGCTGTTGATGTGTTTTTGTGTTTAAATAAAAAAAAAAGAAATATTTTTGACAGTTTTTTCATAAACAATTAAGTTAAAATGGTATCCAATACGACAGAAAACAAATATCGAATTTTTTTCAATCGGATGTAAAATAAATAGCTATATAGTAGCAATATTAATTTCCGGAGTGTAAACATGCAATTTTTGTGCAGTTTTCAGGTATATTGGCAAATTGATGCAAAAATTGAAAATTATAGCTAAAAATATGGAATCTCTTCAGCATCAATTTACCAACATTAATTTCAGCAATAGACTAACAAATATATTTGTGATATGGAACATTCCAACTTATTTTTACAAACTAGTACATGGAAATGTTACATTGTTTTGGCCCTATTGTGTGTTTTTCAAAGGACGCAATTTTATTTTTTTATGTATAGGGGGATTAGTATAAGCTTAAGTTTAAGTTTGTGGGGTCGCCACCGTTGCCCGACCAGAATCTTAGAAAAAAAGGTGCAAAGTGCTTTATTTTATAATAAAATGACATCAGAGCAATCTTATAGACGGGTTATTAGCAAATAATTTTTACTACAAGTTTTTTAATTTCATTAGTTTATCTGGGTTTAGCAGCGCTCCGAAGTTGACCGGGTTATTGGATACTGGTAAGAATACGAGAAAAATGAACCATTAGACTTAGTTTTCTGTATGTGTGGAGAGAGAAAGATAGCATTAGGCATGGAAAATTGTTATAAGGATGTTTAAATTTTTTAATATTGTTCTGAAGCTATTTTCTTGTGGCATTTTAAAGTAATTACCATTTAAATGGAAATATTCAAGGTCTTGTTCATAAACAGGAAATTTTGGTAGCTGGTATATAAACATAATATATCGCCTGCATATTGAATTATTTTGCATTTGTCATCCATCAAACCATGCACATCTACAGTATATACAATAAATATTAAATAACTTAGAATTGAGCCTTGTGGGAGACCGTTATATAATATTTTTGGACCGTGTAATACATTCCTATGGTCCCGTAAGTATATCTTTCTGTTTATATACACATTTGTTATATTTACAGATAAACTTTTATCAATACCACACGTCACTATTTTTTAATATAATTTAATCAATCACGTCATATTAACCACACTTTAAACCTATAAACAGACATAGCATAAATTCGATTTTTGAAAAACAGAGTTGAATATCTGTAACTAAATGTATGAACGGTACCTCGACCTCTACGAAATCCATACTGCGAGTAGAGCAAAACTAAACTATTTTCAATAAAATGTTCTAATCTCAATTATATTAACCTTTCAAAGGATTTTGTCACACATGATAATAAAGAAATAGGTCACTTAGTTTTCTGTTATATATTTTTTATTCATATACTTTATCATTTTCTTAACAGCCCTATTTTGTTATGTACGGAGATAATATTTAGCATAATTATATATTTAAAAAGTTGTTTTCCAGCTACTGTTTTTTTTTTATTTTGTTTTATAGTATAAGCTTAGGTTCAGGGTCTAATAGAGTATCGAAGGTGAATGGTAGCGGAATAAATGGACTTAGAATTGGTGTCACTGTGAGCGCATTCACCTTCGAATTCATTTTCTGTGAAAAATTTGGACATTTGCATGATGTTACTGTCGGTTTTACCAGAACAATTAAGGCACACTCCAGAGTATTTGAGACCTGCTTTTCCGCAATCACACTTACTACCACATTTTTCCTTTATCTGCAAAAAGTTAATGTTAGATATTCAAGGGGTAGTAGAGGCTTGAATGTTTGGATTCGTATCCAAATTTTTTCATGCTTTTTCCAGCCTCCATCTTTGAGATCACAATTTTTACCGAGCCACGAATAAACTGTGGAAACGGGCTGCATCTTCTGTTGAAGGAAGGCAAGAGGTAAAGTATTACGCGCTGGGCAAAGTGCACAGAAATCTTCAGAGAAGATGCGGAGTGGCATAATAAAGAACATTAATAAAATTACTAGAACTATATTTTTAAGCAGGCCAAGTTGCTACAATAATAGAGTGAGTAACCGATATACACTTTCTTTGTGCTGTAAGCAATTACTTGCGTTTTGCTTGCCATATAATTCCTGATAATAAAACTAATAAAGTTTCAGGAATTAAAGTATAAACGTCCTTAAAAAAATTATCTGAAGGTGGATACTGCATGGTTTTATAAAGCTGTGAACGGATGTCTTGCAAAATAATTGCAGCTGCTTCTCTAAATGTCTGCAATTTCTCCTTGTGATGATTTCGTTCAGAATAACTGTCAAACTACTGTCAAGATATAAAACATAATAATAATTTACGTACTAGAATAATAAATTTGATATTTGTGAAAATTAATGTTAATATTTTAGCGTGTAATTTTAAAAAGTGGCAATATCTATCTAAATTAATGATTTTATGGAAAAATACTTACAAAGGGGCAAAGAAGTTGTAACATAGGTATATCATTCCATTGACGCCCTCTTTTTAATCCAATGTTATACAACAAAAAAGTTGAAGTAAAATGTATAAAGACCCACTCTAAACATGTAACGTCTCGTTGACGAGACAAAACTGGTATCCGAAAAAAAAAGAATATGTTTTAACTATACCACGCTAAGGAGATTATACAGACTTTTATTTACTTTACGCGTAGAATGGGATCTGCTAATTACTGGTATATATTGATTGAAAACTCAGCAATTATTTTAAAATTTCTATGGGCCAAACAGAGAAGAAACGAATTGAAAGCAAGACAACAAATAACCAACTTGGTAGAGCATCTGATAAGCGTAAATAAACACTGTTAATTATTTTAGCAACATTTTCCAATGCAAACAAATGATTGCATTTTGTTTATGTTAATAGACGATTTTGAGACGCAATTCTAGAAGCGTTAAAGAGCAACAAGCGGTTGCTTTTATTTAGGGCAAGTAAGATTGTCTAAATAAACATTCAGAGTGAGTATGTCTTTTCTTTCGAAATCCAAGTGTTTTTTTTAAGATCTGTAATATGTAAATTAAAATCCTATACATAGCCGAAAAGAAAATTGTTACAAACATATAAAAAAATGGAAAAGAAATATTTTCGCTACTTTGGTTTTATTGGTCATGGCACATATTATAATAATATAAATTTTGATAAAAAAGTTTTAAACCTTTCTGGAACAATAATAAAAAAAGTTAATTTTTTTTACCTTTAACTTTTTACCCGTAACTTTTTGTGGGGGCACTTTTGTAATTTGGGCCAAATCGATTTTAATTTCGTTCCTAAAAATCGTGGTATAATTAATGATCAATCATTTTGTGTTACCCAGTATTAAATTATCAGAGAGAGATATTGCTATCAATTATGAAGGCACAACGTTGCTGGATTAAGATTTGCTAAGTTAAAGTTATATTTGCAAACTAATATTTTGTCAATAACCATCACATAAGAGTTTAAAAGGTGGAAAAATATGCTAATTTGCTGAAGAGGTTTTTAAGGTTAAACAAATTATAATTGGTTTCAAATGAGTGTAGAGTAATAAATCATGAAGTGTCATAAAATTTGCCTGAATTTCGGTGTCGTCATGGGCGTAGGCAAATGGACGGATGTCAACTTCGTCGTCAAAAATTGATGTACCTCAAAATATCATATTTTGGATATTTTGTGATAACCAATTTTATTTAATTTTTCGATTAACTTATTCTTCAAACTCGTATTCCATTATATGGTCATTAAAGCTAATTACATTTTTATTTATAAAAACAAATTCACTTCCTTACTGAACGAATAAAAGCATTAGAAGAAACTGATAAGGGTATGACGCACCTCCTAATATTACTAAGAACTAAAATAAATCAACATGAAGACTAATAACGCGTAATGAGGTTTTACTTACACTTTCATTATAATCCCTCTTTTATTTTATTATTATCATTCGACATTCGACATTCGAGTTAGTAATTGTTGCTACACCAATTAAACGTACAGTAATATTGTGATATAGAAATAGTGAAAAAGTTATAAAATGGCGACATTTACTCCAAAGAAAAGAGGTGTAAAAAATTCTCCGCTATCTGTTAGTGAAAAAGTTATAATTTTAAATGTATATGATTGCATAAAACACGATCACCCTAGTTTGTCTGTGCAAGAAAGTGTTGAGCGATGTGCCCGAATGACTGGAATTGAACAGTCCACGATTTTTAAATTATTGCGAGAAAGAAAGATATCAGGCCAGTTAAGTCCATGCAAGAGAAAATCAGGAAGACCAATAAAAATCTTAGGTGAAGACACCAAACGTGACATTCGAAGAAAAGTTCATTCGTTTTATTTTAAAAAGGAAATACCCACCCTTGACAAAATACTAATGGAGATAAGCCAAGATAACGATATTCCTTTGATATCCAGAAAACTTTTATGGAAAACTTTAAAAAGTATGAATTTTTCCTGGGAAAAGCACAATCGAAAGGCACTATTACTGGAAAGTGATGAAATCATTTGCTGGAGACGAAAATATTTGAGAACTATAAAACAGTACCGCAGAGAGCACAAGAAAATTTTTTATCTTGATGAGACGTGGATAAACGAAGGTTATATAGTCCAAAAAATGTGGCAAGATAAAAATGTAACAAGTGCTCGCCAAGCTTTCATAGAAGGCCTTTCGACGGGTATTAAAGTGCCTTCGGGAAAAGGGAAGAGGCTTATAATTGCTCACATTGGAAGCGAAGAAGGATTTTTAAAAGAAGGTTTGTTAAGCTTTGAGTCATGTCGGACGGGAGATTATCATGAGGACATGAATTCGGATGTCTTCGAAGACTACTTCGGGGAAATGTTAAAATTTCTTCCAGCTGATTCGGTCGTGGTTATGGATAATGCAAGCTACCATTCAAGGCGCATAGAGAAGGTACCAACTTCAGCTTGAAGAAAGCAAGAAATTATTAACTGGCTGTCAAATAAAGGTATTCAGTTTGAGACGAATTCAATAAAGAAGGAACTACTAGCCGTAGTAAAACAACATAAATCTCGCTTCATAAAATATGCCGTAGAAGATGTAGCAGAAAAGTATAAAGTAACTGTGCTACGCCTACCGCCATATCATTGCGAATTAAATCCCATAGAACTTATATGGGCACAAGTTAAAGGATATGTTGCAAGGCACAATACCACATTTAAAATGAAAGATGTCAAGGTATTGTTTGATCAAGCCATTAGGGAAATCACATCAGAAAACTGGCAAAAAGCAATCCAGCATGTTTTAAAAGAGGAAGATAAAATGTGGGAACTGGACAACTTGGTCGATCAGGTGGTTGACCCTATAATTATAACACCAGGGGATGATGACAGTTCTTCGGATGAAGACTATAGTGATGTAGAATTGTAATAACGTATCCAGTAAAGTTTTTGTAGTTTTTGTGAATAAATTGATTTAAACTCCCCACAAGTGTTTCAATATGTAAAGTTCATTCGTGTGTGTTTGTGAGTATTTCCCGATTTCGGTTCGTATATATTTTATTGTTACACTTTATATTTTTTTAATAACACTGTTCTGCTGTATTACATTTTTATTTCCTTTAATATGATTTTTAAGAATGCATATTCTTTTGTCAATTAACCCACTAGCGCGCCTCTGGCTCAGTGTTTATCTGTCGATAACAATGGACTAATCCCTTAAAACAGGGTGATACCTACCTGCTCTTTATGAAACGACAGAATTTTGCAATGCGGACGGAATTTATTGACGGATTATTGACGGATTACCCTGTAGCGCTTTTGAATACTTCATGAGATTTTATTACTCTACACTCATTAGAAATAGATTATAAGTACAAAAAAGCGTCACCGCATTCTTTCTTTACAGCTTCTAAGAATTGGAGAAAAGAAGACGAAACTAGGAAACAATAATTATATCGATGGAAGGCAAGCGTAAATATGTATTTCTGACTATTTGGTCGTCCTCAAAAACTGTTGTTGTACTGAAAATATTCCTGAAAATTATACACTCTAGAGTACACAGAACACTGGAAATGCACATCAATAATACCCAGTTTGGATTCCGAAATGGACTTGGAACAAAAGAGGCATTGTTTGCACTGAACGTTATGTCTCAAAGATGTCTTGACATAAATCAAGATGTATTCATGTGTTTCATAGATTACAACAAGGCCTTTGATAAAGTGCGGCATGATCACCTAGGCATGAAAAGAATTTAGATAAACGAGATATCCGACTAATAGCAAATATGTACTACAATCAGAAAGCAGTAGTGAGAGTAAAGAATAATACCACTAAAGAAATTAAAATAAAGCGAGGTGTGAGACAAGGGTGTATACTGTCACCAACCCTTTTTAATCTCTATTCCGAAGACGTAATGAATAGAACACTCTCTGAGCAATCCGTAGGTATTAAAATAAATGGTGTTAGATTAAACAATTAGATTTGCCGACGACACCGTCCTGATCGCAGAAACACTTGAAGAGCTACAGACATTGGTGAATAAGATAGCAGACTGCAGCGAAGGATATGAACTATCTTTGAAAATAAAGAAAACTAAGTTTATGGTAATATCAAAATCAACACAAAATGTCCAAAATTTATATTTACACAATGAAATTGTCGATCGAGTTAGCAAATACAAATATTTAGGCACTTTTATAAATGAAGACAACGATAGCTCAGCAGAAATCAAAATAAGAATAGAAAAAGCCAGATCCATATTCACTAAAATGAAGAGAGTGTTCTGCGGAAGAGATTTGAGCCTTGAAATGAAACTTCGCCTGATGAGATGTTACGTACTTTCTGTGCTGTTCTACGGAATGGAGTCATGGACGTTGAAAAAGATTGATACCAAAAAATTAAAGGCATTTGAACTGTGGATGTATCGCAGAATCCAGAGAGAATGAATAAACAAAAGGAAGTCATATTTACGATCAAAAAACGCAAAATGCAATACTTGGGACACATTACAAGAGGCGAAAGATATGAACTGCTTCGAATAATTATGCAAGGGAAAAAAACAGGAAAAAGATCCATAGGAAGAAGACGAAACTCCTGGCTAAAGAATCTACGGGAATGGTATAGCTGTAGCAGTAACGAATTGTTTCGGTCAGCAGTTTCGAAAATACGTATAGCCCTGATAATCGCCAGCCTTCGGAACGAAGATGGCCCTTGAAGAAGAAGGTCGTCGTCAGTAGGGTGTAGCCAAGTTATAAAAAGATCATGTTAACTTGGAAAAGGAACACTACAGAGGCAATGCGTCCAAATTGTGACAATTAAGTTAGCAGACCCTGATGGTTTCCAGGGCAACAACTAACAATAACCACGGTAGAAGCTACAAATTGTGGAGTGTTAACGACATGAAAAAGGCAGTAGACGCTGTTCGTAATAAGCATATGGGCTTTAAGAAAGCAGTCAAAACATTTGCTGTACCAAGAACTACGTTAAGAAGGCTACTTCATGATCCTGAGTTATCATTAGATCTGTTAGTACGAAAACAGTTAGGTAGAAAAACTATTTTACCTTTAACTCTGGAGAAACAATTAGTCGATTATCTTTTGCAAATGGAGCGCACCTTTTATGGACTTACTCGCTTGGATGTTAGGCGAACGGCTTATCAATTAGCAGTCAGAAATAACATCCAGAATCCGTTTAAAAATGAAAGAGCAGGTAGAGCATGGCTCGACGATTTCATATATAGACATAAAAAACAATTCTCTCTCAGAAAACCAATGGGAACATCTTAAGCTCGAGTGCAAGGATTGAATCGCCCAGCAGTTAAGGAGTTTTCCTTAAAAAAAAGTACCGCAAGTAATAGGACGAAAAGGTAAGAGGCAAATAGGGGCGTTAACTGCAACAGAAGGCGGGTCTTTAGTGATGTTGGTGTGCGCAATAAGCACAGGAGGAACTTCCATCGCACCAATGGTAATTCTTCCAAGAAAAATTTTTACAGATGTATTAATGAAAGGGGTTCCGCCAGGAGCAATCAGAAAAGTATACCCTTCTGGTTGGATACACACCAATTTATTTTCTGAATGGTTCAATCATTTTTCATCAAAGACCAATCCAACAGAGGATTCTCCTGTCCTTCTTATACTCGATGGACATTACAGCCAAACTTCTTATGTTGATATTCTAGAAGTTGCTCGTGAAAAGCATGTCACCATTATCAGCTTGCCTTCTCATACTACGCACAAGCTGCAACCGCTTGATAAAACATTTATAGGTGCACTTAAATCTCATTATAGTGAGGAAATAAGAAAATTTCTGTTACATTCTGACAGAATGCTTAAGCCTCATGATATTGCTGAGTTATTGGGTAAAGCTTACTTAAAATGTGCAACAGCTGAGATTTCAGTAAATGGTTTTAGAGCGACTGGAATATATCCCTTCAATCCTCAAATTTTTCAGGATGCTGATTTTCTAGCAAAGTCACAATCGCTTCAAATGGAAGAGGAAAATATATCATCAAGTACAACTTCTTCGATGATGAACCCACCTAAGCTGTCTGTCGAAACTGCTACATTAACTGTAGAATCGTCTCCCAACCCACTTTATGCACTGTTCCTCAATCCTCAATTAAACTGAAGTCATGTGCTCCAAGCACGTTAACATCAGATTCAGTATCTCTTCCACCCAAATCATCTAACGAGCATGGAATACTGCTAAATATAAAGCCTTCTGTCTTCTATTTAAAACCAGGAACATCAAATGTAAATTCTTCGCTTATACTACCCCATCAAATTTCACCAATACCCAAGCCTAAAATAAAAACCTCAAATCGAGGAAGAAAATCAACAAAACCCACTGTAATAACATTATCGCGTTATGAATTTAAATTAGAACAATCTCTTTAAAAAACTGAAGATCGTAAACAGAGTTGTGGACGCGGAAGAGGACGCGGAAGGGGACCCGGAAGGGGACGAGGACGAGGTCAAATTTGCAAAAAAAGCCCAAGGGAAAGTTCGGAAACATATTACCGTCGAAGATTCTCACACCGAAGAAAGTGATCTTTCCAATATTGAAGAGGATACAGATTCCGAACTAAGTTCACAGGGTTCAATTCCTGTTAACGACGACGCCGTGTGCATCTTTTGCGAGCAGTCTTATTCAAGTAATAGCAGAGGGGAATCTTGGGTAAAGTGTCATAGCTGTCGTTTGTGGGCACACAATGAATGTGCCAGTGCAGAAACTGAACTGAATATTTTTTTTTATGTTAGATCTTGATTTTTTTATATTTTTTAATAATACTGTATTAGTATTAGACTAATAGTTATGTGGACGAAAATTAAAATTTAAAAATGTTGATTGTTTATAATATCTAGTTGAAAAACAAATTAAGGTGTCATATTCCCACCTTCTCCTCTATTATATAGAGAATATATATCGTACAATACTTCAACAACATTTCATACATATGCTGAAAGTTTTAAACGACTATATTGTCTCTTAATTTATACAACAAAAACTTATAACACGTGTTAATTATAAATTAATTATCCCGTTTTTGTCATCTGTTCAATAGCGTCACAGTTTCGCCTATTCCAAGCATCATTTGGTCATCAGATTGAGTTGCACTCATTCCACCCATTTGATTTTTGATAAAGGATCATAATGCAGAATTATTGTTTTGCCGACTGTGACAATTAGTGAGACAATATTCCGCAATTGGTTTGACATTGTATTCCCACATCCTACCTGAGGCATATCAGTAAACAAGGCACGCCGTCTAGTGAACTAGTATAGAGTTTAAGCTTCGAGCAATGTATTCGAGTAATACATAGAGCGTAGGCCTAAAATATTCTTTTTATACGTGTTCAAACATGAAGAACGTGATGGAATGCTTAAACCTCCGTTAGTCGCTAGGAAAAACTGAGCATCAAGAGTCGCTGCGGTGTCTGAGACCGACAATTAAGAAAAATAGTTATTGCTATAATATTCATACAAATATTTAAAAATATTTTTGAAAATGTTTTATTGAAAAACAACAGGTACAAAATGAAAAACACTAGTATAACAATATATTGTTATTTGTGATATAAAATTAAATTAAAAAAAAAGTTCTTCAAATCTTTGAAATGGAAAAACAGTTCGTAATTTTTAGTTAATCCATTTAAGGCCGAAACTTTTATTGTCTTATATTGATGAGATATTTAATTTTTAGGCTTATTAAGGTTGACAGAAATAAAGTATGGAAGAAATTTTGGAAAAAATACAATATATTTTTTAAAAAAGGGTGTACTTTTAAAAGCCCGGTGGCAAAATCACTGATTGTGAATAAAAAATTAATAAAAGTACCTACCAAAATTTTAAAACAAAGTTTTTTATTTTAATTATTTCAACAAATTAAGATAAGAAAATCTTAAATATTTATTTTGTATGATATTTATAAAAATATTGTTTTGGATGTAGTGCTACATTACATTTATTGCAGCAAAAATTACATTTTTTGTGACACAGCACAACGAGTTTGAGTGTCCTTATAGACAATAAGGATGTCCATCCGATCGTATCTTGAGTGACGATGCAAATTGGCTGAAGGTTTGCTGGGTCCTCTTTTTGTTATCTTTTTAAAAGATTCAAGAATGCCTACTGTAATTGTTTGACGATGCTGTAAATGGTCCATTTTACCACCACTAATTCTATGGAGTTGCCAGACATTTTGTTCTACTAGTACCACTATGTGGCTTATTATGGGAAAATACCATTTCTTGCCACGGATGGCTACTCTGTAGTACTTAGATGATATTTTCATCTGCCCGATCGACGATACCCATGTTTTCATTATACTGTTTTATAATATTAGGTTGATCAACAAGCACCTTTTTTTTGAGAATACCGTTGTACTTGCTTTGTTGGATATATTTGGTTGTGATTTTATATTATGAAAACAACGTTATTGTCATTCCATTTGCAAACTACTATTTCACTTTCCTCTGCAGTGCAGTAGTCAAACGAACCCATTTCTTTCTTTTTCAGTGTGTCTGAACCCTCAATGTCGCAATCTTTCCCTAGGCGATTTTCTCTTATTGTACCTGTTCCTTTACATCCCCTTGATGTAAGTTCTTCCAAAAGGAGCAGCGTGGTAAAATAGTTGTTAAAATATATATCATAGGGTAATTTGGAAGCCTTTACTTCTAGGGCATCAATAACAACAAATTGTAAGACAACACTAGGTCCCAAACCAAGAATTTTTTATTCATTACATCAATCAGTGATCGAACCTTTGAAAATTTGTCATGTGTATCTAATTTTGCATTGTCACAGCAATTAATACTCTGTACGATAAATCTGAAACGGTTTCGAGACATTGCATTAGCCACAAGGTCGTGAGTAGAATGACGGGATTTTTCCCAGTACATATCTCGCCTAGGAACACTCATATATCCACTATATAATAAAATCCCAATAAAACATTTAATTTCATTAGTTGTAATATCGCCTTCACGGTTATGTAAATTGGCGTACATATTTGAAAATTAAACAAGCATCTGTATAATTGTATCATCAAAAAATAGGAAAAAAGTATCTACCGGGGAAATGATGTTTTTTGGACCTTCTATTATACTCCATCTTGAAATCTTGCTATGTATATCTCTTTTGGTCCATCGATAGTTTTTGCAGCGTTTGCTCTTCTGTTCCTTTACATTTACTGTAGGAGCTACTTGTTTTTTAGACTTTGACGTATTCTTTTTAGAGTGCGACAAAGAGATGTTGTCTTCATCCTCATTTATATCGGATTTGGTATGGGTTTTTGGATCATTTATGACTATCTCTGCCTCTACTCGTAGTTGATTTCCTGGCAAGTTACTTATTTCCACAGCATCTTCATCACCGCTGTCCTCGTCAGTCTCTTCCCCATCTTTGGGTGGAAAAATAATTATTTCATCAGAAAGTTCATTATCTGACAGATTTTCTATCTCATCCATCAACTCACTTAGAGTCAAAGGTTTTGTCCAATACCTAAAAAAATATTCGTACTTAGTATAACGAAAAACGGCACCGTTCTTTATAAAGAACGCCAAACTTTGATGACCAATTTACAAAAATAATAATAGCTTTTCTATTATATAACTCCTTACATATAATATTAAAGGCATTTTAAATACATACATAAAATATCTTTGAAATTAAGAAATTTAAACAATATATTTTACTCACCTTCTATCAGTCATGTTTGGAAACTATAAACAACAGTCTTTCAGGTGACCTCAAAACTTCTGCAGTAAACACCAGATTCATAAAACAATTGTTAATTTTTTTTAATAAAATGGCTTCTTTTTAAACGACACAGCACGCCATCTCTTAATAACTAGCAAAATAATTAAGTTACAGGCATCTTTGTAGCGAGGTCTTTTAAAAGGACGGTGGCCTTAAATGGGTTAAGAGGAATATAGATTTACTAAAAAAAATAACTCAGGTTTTTAACAAAAATATGAAGTAAGCATTTCACTTGATTTAGTAAGTGAGACATTTTATGTTGTAGCGTCACTCAGGCAAAGCTGACATATTCCATGAATATGTTCAAGGCAGATGAATTTTTTGCATTTTGTGCATGAAAAGCGAGTACACCTGTTCTTTTTGTTAGTACAAAATGCACAACGACTCTTTGCTTGATTTCTTTCTGGAATTGCAGGAGTTACATCTGTGATGCCGCATATTTCGCGAATTCGGCATTTGAGGCTAACTGGCAGATTTGTAGTAGTAACTCGTTGTTCTCATTCTTACCGTTTGCATTGAAGATAACCATTTAATTAATGAAAGATATATTCAATATGGTATAGAATATAACCATTGGCCAACGCTTTGTGCTTCTTTATTATTATTATTATTATTATTATATTACAAATAAGGGCAGAGGAGCGAGCTCCTATTATGCCCAAAAATCAAAAATAAAAAAACATCCTTATAAAACTAATACCAATTATAAAGTTAAGTAAACATAAACAATTAAGTATATCGTACAAAAGTTGAATGGTGAGACAATAAATAAATAAATAAATAATGCTATCCAAGAAAAAAAATCCTATAAATAAAATAAACCACTATCAAGTTTATTTTTAAAGATGTTAACACTAGTTGCCGATATGGTGTCTTGATCCAAATTGTTGCAGATATTAAAGATTCTATTTGGCAAGAAGTTCACCCTGGACCTTGCAGTAGTTTGTTCCCTTTTCAATTTGTATCGATGGCCTCTTAATCTTTCGTCTTGATTCAAAGTGAATATGGTGCTGAGGTTCCCAAAGTTATGTTTTAAAATACGGAAGGACATAATTAGATCACCTCGAAGACGTCGCTGCTCGAATGTCGTAAGATGAGCCATGGATAATCTTCATAGTTAGGTCTTACACGACCGTATGCCAGTCTTGTAGCTTTACGCTGAACATTTTGAAGTAGGATCTTATCGCGAATGAGATCTGGATTCCACACTGGTCCGGCAAACTCAAGAATAGGTCTCACGTATATTGAGTAAAGTTTACTAACAGAAGTTAGAGATATACGTGTAAAACATTTACGGATCAAAAACAGTTTCGAGTTTGCACGTTTACACACCGACACTATGTGATCAGACCAATTTAAGTCACTATTAATTATCACTCCGAGATCATTGTGGGAGGTTACCGAGTTTAAGGGATGTCCATTAATAAAGTACGGTAGTGATGGGTTATTTTTGCCGATATGTAAAACAACGCATTTTTCAATGTTAATCGGAAGTAACCATTCTGAGGACCATTTGAATATTGCGTCAAGATCTTGTTGAAGAACATGTTGGTTAATAGTTGGATTCACATATAATTTCGTGTCATCAGCGTAAATGGAAACCTTACTGGATACGATGAGCGGAAGATCACTAGTGTAGACACAAAATAGTAGCGGTCCAAGTACTGATCCTTGTGGGACTCCACTCTTGACTGGCTTATCTAGTGAGTGGTCTTCCCCAAAACGAACCCTGAAGTATCTATCGGATAGAAAATCTTCAATCCAAATGTTCAACTTTCCGCAGATACCATAGTGATCCAATTTAGCTAGTAATCGACGTTTTGGAACAAGGTCAAAAGCTTTGGAGAAGTCTAAGTAGACTACATCGACAGGATTCCGATTGTTTAAAGATAATGACCAATCATTTACACAATGAAGTAAGCTTGTGATCGTTGAACGACCTTTGATAAAGCCATGCTGTTGGTGAGGGATGATATTTTCTTGAAGAAGAAACTCAGACATAGCTTCTGAAATAATCGATTCCATGACCTTGCCGACAATAGGAACCAGGCTGATTGGACGATAGTTATTGCAATTAAGTTTATTTCCTTTCTTGAATATAGGAGTAACCGATTCCAATGTCCAGGACGAGGGGAGAGAACCTTCATTAAAAGAAGCATTCATTATAAGAGATATAGGGATGGCTACAGATTCTGCACATTGTTTGAGGAAAAAGCAGGTGAGTCTGTCTAATCCAGGTGATGAATTATTTTGTAGTTTCCTTAAATGATGTTTAATTTCATCCGGTGTGAAAGATATATTGTCAAGAGTTTTAGACAAACGTGGGCACATTATTTGAGAAATGGTATCGTTAGGTTCATTTGTAAAAACCTGAGAAAAGAATAACGATAAACATTCCGAAGATTCGTTATTCGAAGAACATAAAGACTCGTCAGCTTTTTGAAGTAACGGTATGGAGACTTTAGAAGATAAAGATGTACGAATGTACCGATAAACTTTTTTACTATTACCACTAGCAATGATAGATTCTTCAAATTCTGTTCTTAACTTTAGCAAAGATTGTTTGACTCGGTTAGAAAAATTAAGGTGGGCAAGAAAATCATCAAGGGATCCAGTAAGTTTATATCTTCGCCAAAGCTTTTGCTTATGTCGAATTAAATGGGTAGCTGAGAGGTTAATCCAAGGTTTTAGTCGGTTTCTGTATAGCTGCCGTTCGGTTGTATAATCAGAAATTGTTGCATAGCAGTATGAAGAAAAGAGTCCCACATTGACGATGGATCAGAGTGATTAAGAAAAATAGATTGCCAGTTTAACTGGGATAAAACTGAATTTACATTAAAGAAATCAGTAGTGGCATACGTTACGAAATTATTATTAATCAGTTAGCACTGAGCTGGTCTACCATGTGGACTCCTATTTTTGTTGAATTGTATAGGGCGATAATTTTTGGTTTATTTTGATTACCCCTACTATAATCAATTGCATCATCATGATGTAGTGAGGATATAAGCAGTACTCAAAACTCGATACTTGTAAACCAGTTATCAATTGTTAGATTCCGGCTTGAATCATAAATAGGTTCACATAGCCGTTGAACAACATCACTAGGTCTGTTACTAACTTGAAAACGTCCTTCAGGTTGTTGGCCAACATATATCTCTAAATTAGCCCGAAATTAAATTATCTCTAAATTAGTAAGTTAAGGGTAGTTTGGTTTAAATGTGAAAAACTGACAGGCGCAGGAGATACGATACGGCATGAAAAGGCAAGTCATGCTTATCGTATAGACTTTAATTTAGTAAGTCGGGAAATTGAAATAATTTAATTATCATTGTTTACTTATTAAACAAACTATTGTAGAAAAGATAATTAATTTTCTACAGTATTTTACTATCTTACTTTTATTACAATTAATTAGTACATTAAAATTACCTGCTTAGTTTTTAAATTTATTTGTATTGTTTTCTAATTATTAAAATAAACAAAAATTAATATACCATTATTTATGTTTTCATTGACAATATGCATATTTTCTAACAAAAAGTTAAAAAAATGCATATTTTTGGGTAAATTAGTGCATATTTATGCGCATCTTTATTAATTTTTTTTTGGCTATTTGCCTAAGTCTAGTTATCCCTAGGATCTGATTCGACTCCACTTTCAAAAGTTTGCTTTGGTAGATGTATTGACTGTTTTGTATGTATAATATGCTTCTCAAATCAGTCTGAATTAGAATGAAGGAAAAGCTTTTCATTATCAATTAGGAGACATTCTGATAAAGCGTGTTATAGAGTTCTTCAAGAGATTCTATGGTGAGTTACTTAATAATTAAGGAGTTGTCAATAAATATGTATTGGTTGTGAAATACATTTATAAAGGAGTTACAACTAGTGTTAGAATAGGGGTATGAGAGACAGATAAATTTCCTGTAAAAGTAAGATTGTAAGACCGACTCATTCCTTATTTATTCTTTATTTATACTTTTTGGAGAGAAAATACTGTAAGATTTAGAACAAAAAGTGGAACAGGGTGGAGACAAGTTCTTGAGAAAAAAGTTTTAAAACTTAGTAGAACAACTGGAACAGATGGTATACCCAATGAACTCTTAAAATATGGAGGCCCTGAACTTGCAAGCAAACTGTCATAACTATTTAACAAAATCTTAAACGACACAGAAACACTAAAGGAATGGCATACGAGCATCACAATCCCCATATTTAAAAAAGGACAAAAAACTTGCCCACAAAACTATAGAGAAATAACCCTCTTAAATACAATGATGAAACTTTTCACAAATATTCCTTAGGACAAATTGGAAAGGCTAATCACTAATGCTGAAGAACAACAAGGTTTTACAAGAGGGCGGTCTATAACAGATGCAGTATTCATAATAAAACAAATAAAAGAAAAAGCTATAGAGTTAGGCATGCCAACATATATTTGCTTCATTGATCTGACGAAGGCGTTTGACAGGGTTTGCCTGGGAGACATTCTAAATATATTAATAGAAAATAAAACGCCGACCAACATAACAAAGATAGTCCATAACCTAAATAACAACAATGTAACCAAAGTTAGAGCAGGAGACCAATTCACTGAAAATATTCTAACACCGGGAGGAATTAGACAAGGCGACAGTGTAAGCCCCTTCTTGTTTAACCTACTTATGGGCAAAATTATAAACAAAGTAACATCTCTCAATCTTGGATACAGAATGGGCAACAAAAGAATTGGTATGATGTGTTACGCAGATGATGCAGCAATTATTGCCGAATCAGAAGATGATCTTTTTTTTTTTAACGCGGTTATGTCATTTTACAAAATTGAAAGTTGACCCACTCGCCGTGGTATTATAATAGGCCACAGCCATGCTTTGGCTGAAAAGATATGGGGGAGTATGAGAGTGTTCGTGTATTTTGTATATGTGTTGTGTGTTGCATACGTATTGTGTATAAATAAAAACGATGTGTTTTAGAGTTTCTTATGCCGCTATTGTTGTTGACTTCTTTTTTTATTGGCAACCAAAACCTACAACATTCTGCTGATATATTTGCTAAAAACATTTTTCTTTATTCAATAGGATAAGGGGTGCTTCTTTGATATATGTTTCATACTAATTTATTCTGACAGTTAGTGGTCTTGCAGTTTCTCCCATAGTTAGCAGGTTTTTTTATTCTTATAATGCCTTTTCATTAGAATAGGTCTTTTGGGCTTTATCATACAATTATTTAATTTTTTTGGTTAAATGTATAATTATCGTTACACAAGAAAACCATTTCAGAACTTTATTTATGGTATTGTTATTTTTCTCGTACCTATTCGTATTCTCGATTTAGGAGCCCGTTCAAAATTATTTTATTCCATTCAGTCTATACTGGAAAATGCCATATTTATAAACGACAAAAGGTAATTTTTTTTTATTAAACATTATGTAATCAAATGTTTCTCCTCTAAGAATGAATTTTTGGTAGAACAAGTAATTTTGGCTCTATCATATAAGGGTTTGTAATTTAGATATCTGTTGGTGTGTGTTGGTTTTTTATATGATTTTTATTTGATTGTAAAAAGTAACAGTTTTAAGTACCTATGATCTGTGTTACAAAGTGATAAAGCAAGAGATGCAGAAATATGCAGTAAAATTTGTTTGAAGGATGAAGCTGAAGGAAAAATGTTATAAAACTGTCATATGTTATGTTGTATGGAACTGAATGTTGTGTAGTTAAAAAGAAAGAAATATAACAAATGATTAGATTTATGACATTTATGAGTAGCCTACTAAATCAAAACAAAGAAAAGAACGAATTATTATTTTTTTAAATTATTTTAAGTACTATTCAACACTTGTTAAATGTATCAACCCTAATACTGCTGTTTACGATTTTATCAGCTGTCCTTTATCTCTTCTACAAACTATCTCCAAAATATCTCTATATACGCCAATGGACGAGGTTCTTTCATCGTGCCCTACGTAGTCGTTTCACTTGCCGAGAGCTTGCCCTTTATGGCGTTATTCTCAGATGGCCCATTTTCTAGCTCCTCCAGCAATCTACATTTAATATGAAATGTTTTTGAGTTTTATCAAGGCGAACTCTCTAACTCAATGAAAGGGTTTTGTATGAAAGGGAAAACGGAACAGGGCTGGATTATTGAATAAATATGAATATCTTCATTTTTTTTTAACAAACAGAAACAGAAATATAAATTAGAGTTTACTGGTTAGATTACCATAATGTTAATTGGAAGAATGGCGTTAGTCTGAAAAGTTACAAAAAATAAAAATATTAATTGAGGCGTATAAATGCAAAACCAGAATTTGACCTATAAGTTGTTTTGAGTAAATCGCAAAAACCTACCAAAATCGGTATTTGACACCAATGAACATCGTGTTTTAACCAAAATTGTTTATCTTTGATAAAATAGTTACTACTAAACAAAACATAAATTAGACTTGTTAGTAAAAAGATATTTTGGTTTAAAAATTAGACATCTCTTGTTTTGCACGTGAGAGTTGCACATTATGCACATGTCTGCTTATGCATATAAATGAACCTCAACTGATTTTGTATTTCTTATAACATTGATAGCCTCCTGTGTGATACTAACAAAAAAGGGTCGTAATAAAAGAAAACTAACTTTGAAAAACATTGCTTTTAATGAATATATTTTCGGTATACTGCGAAAACCAGATAAATGACAAATTTTAAAATATTGAGTTAAGTATACCAAAATTCTCAGCTTTTTCCGCTCTACATACAGGTAAAACCCAATAAATGATACGACTTACCATTCAGCAGATAATTTGTGTAATAAACAAATAAGTTACACCTAATCAACTTTTCATTTTCAAATAAAACAATATATCGCTACTTACTTCCATAAAATTAAAGTTCTGTTGCATGTAAAACAAAGTAAGCCCACATATATTATTATGCCGGACAACAATATATTTCTACTTCTGCAAACCATATTCAGTAAAAAGGTGATAAGTGTCATTAATACATTTTACGTGTATGATTTATTAAAATTTCTCTTTCATATCGACTAGTAAAAACCTTTAAGTACACTTAATTCATTCTACCTGAAAACGGGTTAAGTTAAAATTTAGAAATGGTTACTAAGCTAAACCCATAAATGATCTTTATAACACATACACAGATAGAATAACTGAAGACAGCAGTTCAATTTTTGATGATTCTGAGAACAATATAGTTTCAATGATGGAATCCATTTTTGATCGTGACTTTTCAGATGTAGACCCCACATATCATCTAGGAAGTCTATATGATTTACACACAGCTGTCTTTGATAGCCTAAATGATGAGAAAAAAGATACTGAAATAGGTGCACCCACGAACAATTTAGTGTCAACTGAAATAGCTAGTTGGATATTAAATCTGCTTCTTGACAAAGTATGGAAAGACGTTGGAGAAAAGTTAACCCCAAGATTGGGTAATAAAGGTCGCAAAAAGGAGGCGTGCTGAGGGTTTGCCTTATGAGATAAAAAAAATAACATAGACCAGCAAAATTGCCAAAACCAGTTAATTGTTCAGAGTGCTTTTACAAATGTGCCAGTTATTTCAGCGAAGATTACAGACAAAGACTATGTCGTGATTATTGAAAGTAAGAATATGTAGGCCTGAAACATTTTCTTATTGCAAGTATTAAAACGGAGCCACCAAAGAGAGTCGTTGCAGTTCGTTGAAGTTTAAAAAACCACGTGCATTTTCCAAAAAGTATTACTTTTCTTTGAATTGTTAAGACATACAGGTATGTGAGAAATTTTTGTGTAAGACACTTTGTATATCAGCGTCGTTAATACAGGATGTTGTAAGAAAAACTGATATTTAAGGCTGTTATGCAGATACGGATAAAAGAGGCAAGCATACACCGCCAAATAAAACAAGCAGTAAAACCCGAAAAATCGTAAAGGCTCATATTGAGTCTTTTCCAACCATGGGCCCACATTATATTCGCCAAAGTTCAAAGCGTAGATATTTGAACAAAAATTTAAGTATAAGAAAAATGTACCAACTTTTTATAAATGATTGTGAGCAGAAGAAACTGGAAGGTGTTAGCGAAATTACATATCAAAGAATATTTTCTAACGACTATAATTTAAGCTTTTTTGTTGCTAAAAAAAATCAATGTTTAGTTTGTAATACATATGATGGGGCTAATCCAATTGACAAACCGGATTTAGAAGACAGTTACAGAGAACATCAGAGAAGAAAATAAATATGTAACCTTAAAAAACAAAATGATAAGAAAAGATCTAATGAACAACGGGATTTTGTTTCAATTACTTTCGATCTACAGGCCGTACTACAGATTCCAAGTGGATTGACTGGAAAACTATATTATTCTCGAAAATTATGTGTCTACAATTTGTGTGTATATGAAGCCGCATTACCAAATGCAGCTTACTGTTTTGACTGGTCAGAAATTAACGGTAGACAAGGAAGTTCTGAAATAGGAAGCATTATACTCCACTACTTATCAAAATGTGTTCCAGAATATGTAAGTGAAATAAGTTTATTTTCTGATACCTGCAGAAGACAGAATCGTAATCAGCATATTGCAGCCTTACTATTATGCGATGTTCAAAACATAGACCATTTAAATATTATTGAACACAAATTTTTAAAGTCTGGACATTCCTATATGGAAGTTGACTCTATGCAGAGTAATATCGAAACCGCTAAAAAACACAGATCTATCTATGTGATGCCAGATTACTTGTCTGTTTTTCAAAATGCAAGAGGAACTAAAAATATCAAGGTTGAGGATAAAAAAGTATGTATAGAACCATACAAATGTAAAGAAGTTAAATACTACGACTTTTATGATTTAAAAAATTTGTCACACACTTTAATTAAAAACCGGAGAAAAGACCAAAACAGCGAAAAAATAATGTGGTTGAAGATAGAAATAATGAGATGCGTGAAAGGAGGGACAAACAGAATCTATTTTAATTATGACATGTCAACAAGCTTCAATTATTTCCTTACTGATACTGCACGGCAGTCAAAAAGAAAAAAGCACTCCAAGTTATCAACTAATACAAGCAATCTTGAAGAACTTAAACGACTTTATGATGCACATTTGCCAATTAGCATAGCAAAAAAGAGAGATTTGGTACAGCTATGGGATACGGGAGTGATACCAGAGGAATATCACGGGTGATATCGTAATTTGAAAACGGAAAATGATGTAACAGACATCTTGCCAGAGCCTGCTTTCAGTGACGAATCGGACGAGGAAGCCTCATAATAATAATATTGTTATTATTATATTCGAAATAAATTTGATTTTTTCTATAAAACTGCCTATCATTCATTAAAATAATAACTATAACTACACACACATGTTAACAAAATTTTCAGGGAAAACCAGTTAAATGTCATAAATATCGACTAATACCTTAAAACATTGCTATTACCTAGTAAAAGCCTCATATCTCGATCACAAAACTGGAAAATATTATACTTGGTTTATTATATTTGTGTTAAATATGTTATTTGAAGAGTAATTGATTTATTTAGATTTACAGGTAAAACCAGGTAAATGATAGCATTTCCAACTTAAATTTAGGATTAGTCAGATAGGTGCCTTAACTTTTTCAAACTAATGATAGAATATCATTTCAGATATATGCATCTTTCACTAGAATACCTAATATCAAAAACAGGCTGACTGCTTAATTCACAATAAAAAACTAAACTTTAAAAACGTTTTTTCTCGATTTCGGTATTCCGACATTTACCTGGTTTTCGCAGTATACCGACGATATACACAAAAACTAAATTATTAAGTTAATATCTTCAGTATCAGATGAATTAATAATATTTTATTTTTGTCTTCTGCACCTTCAGGATGATCTTTCGTACCCTCAGGATGATTTTCCGACTGTTTAGTGTTTTCCAAGTAGTTAAAAGCTTTTGTAAAGTAATGAAGACGTTGGTCAGGCGCCCAATTCATCTCATAACGTTTCGGTAACAAAGTTTATATGCTTTTTATTTTATCTTGTTTTAAACGTCTCCCTAATGTTTGTTCCACGTATAACCAAATAACCAATAATAAAAATAGTGTGATAATTATTTTCTTTTCTTTCCTTTGGGAAGAACTTAAAAAAATTGTGACTGGCTGAATGGCAAATGCCTGTGCTAAAAAAAATGGATGCCTCTGATTGTAACTGGATTTGAGTAATATTATTTCTTTTCTTGCAGCTGCTCTTGGACTTAGAAAGCACATTTTTATAAAACGGTTAGCCTGTGACATAAAGACACCCTTTCTTGTTTTTTGAAAATATATAATAATCGTTTAGATGGTTAAATACGAAAATGCCAGGATCCAGGACTTTTAAGAACTTTTTGCACCTTACCTTTCCAGTTAAAAACTGTGTAATCTTCTCCCATCTGCAGCACTGTAGAATAATCTTTAATAAAATTAATATACATTTCTGAATCAATTATGATGGCACATTTTTTAACTTTTCTTTCTATTTGATTAAATACTCGATCAGGGGGAAGGAAAGAATGACCAACTACGGGATATACGAGTTCTATACACTTTATATAAAGTGGAACACAGCATTGTAGGCAGTATTGAACTATTCCAACCATTGTGATATTCTTATTCTGCCCCCATAACCATTGGCCACTAAACGCACTTTCTCTACCCCTTCATCAAAATTAACGTTTGTCAATATGTAATAAACAGCGAAAACATCTCATTTGAACTCCTCTGACGATCATTGTTTGACCATATAAACGGCGTTACTGATTCAGGATTAAGTGGGGACTTTTTAGTTAGAGAATTTTCAGTTACAACTGTAAAATTGTACAAATTTATTTGCTACTAAAATAGCAGGCCTGGTCCGGAATCTTTGATAGTGGTAGATTCTTTTGGCAATCAAAGGAAAATATTGTTACTGTGCGATTGTCTTCTCTTAATAACTCATAAAACGCTTTACCAGGCAGTTTGTGTACGCGCTGTTCTGTCATTATCTTTATTTTTTCTTGTGGGTTTGTGATTTTTTTCAATTTTTCTGAAAATTACAGACATTGTGAACATACATCAATTTTTGGTGATCCAAAACCAATATTGTATTGTCGTACAAAAATATTTCTGAAGAAGCACTGTCTTACTTTTAGATGTTCCTCCGTTGTAGAATTAGATATCTTCCACAGTTTCGATATATGTATTTAGTTCACAAGGCAAATATCGTCATAACAGCTGTTTTATTCCTGGGGTAATGAGTTTCGCAGCAAGTAATAAATTCAATGAAATATGTTTGTAGCTTGCTTTTTACAAATTGATTTTTGTGAAGTTCTGTCACCTCTTCTTCTTTCTGTTGTCACCTCTTCTTCCTTCTGCTGTCACCTCTTCTTCTTTCTGCTAGCAAAACTCCTGTTTTATGATACTCCTTTAATATCCTTTCAACTAGGTTTTTTTAGTACTCAGTATCTCTACGAATATTTTTTTACAAACAGGAATTGATCCTCTTGAAGTGATGATGGTGTACTTCACACTGACTGTTTTTGGTTTATGTAGAACGTTTTCTTTAATTTTCGTACCAGGTCTTTCTGGATTATCTGTCACGCAGTGCTTCAATACAAACATGTCTTGATAGTATTTGGATGGTTTGCTATAAAAGCTTTCGTTGAATTTTCTGATATCGGTCATTCTCAACGAGGAAAGTTGATGACTTATGAATATAATCCGATTAGTTGTTAAACAAAAACTTCAATGTGAACATACCTTTGTTTTTTACCATTTTTCGTTTCCACTGATCCTTATTTACCAATGGTTTTCGCCCTTTATCAGCTGGACTTGGTTCAATAATAATGTCATTCATGTTTACAATGTTTAATTATTGTTTATTTTCATGAGCACTAATTCATAACGTATGTTTACCACGTTTGGTCTTAATGTGAGTACAAAGTATGATCGAAATACGAGTTTAATGACAAAAAAGTCGCATCTGGATTGGTTTAAAGGCCAATGTCTGCCTTTGCACGTAACAAGTGTACACAAATGTTTGCTTTTGCATCTAACGCTAAATTTTAACTGTGTATAATGTCACTCAAATGTCTGTTTATAAACATAAGGGTCAGAAAAACGGATTCCTATCAATGTTTACATAATGGAATCCATATACAACTCATTTTTTAAAAAAATGTCAAATGTCTGGTTTTGCTTTTATACGCTTTAATTAGAAATTAGAAATATTTGAACAAGCTAAATTTTTTTCAGTGATTGTGTACACTAAAATTTTAATGACTGGAAGAGACTTTTGGTCATTAATAAAAGCAAAGTAAGTCTTAAATCTCATGAAGGACGGTTTTGTGGTTGCATAGTCCATTCAAGAGAACCGAATTGTGGAGAATAAAAAATGTTTAGAACAGAAATTTATTTTAACGCTCGCACAGAAATGTCTATTGGTGCGCAGATTGTGATTATATTGTGTCAGTTTTGGTATTTGCTCCATTTATAAGAAAAACACTACTTTTTATTCAAGATGATGCAAGCTCTAACATAGCGACGTTATTTTTAGATTATCTAAGTAAAATTTCTATCCAAAGTTAAGAATAATCACTCGCAAGTCCAGATTTATGATACTCACAATTCAAATGAGTATCTTTGGGATGCTGTAGAAAAACCATTCGAATTCATTTTCCTGTCACAATATTTAATTCAAGCATTGAATGTTGTTATTAAGAATGGGAAAACGTTCTACAAAAAACCATCCACAATTTGATAAGAAATTTATTCAGAGGAAAGAAGAGTGGTTACAAGAGCTCAAGAGAATATTACACGGTATTAAAATTTACCATTTAATTTTTAATATATTTTGTGAAGTTGAAAGATTTGCTAATTTTTTAGTTTGTTGTACCTTATCGCTAATTTCTTTTATTTTCAAACAAAAAACAGAATACGTATATCGATGGGAGGCAACCGTATAATACGTATTTCTGACTATTGGTCGTCTTCAGTACGGTGCAGCCAAGTTAGAGAAGGAGCATGTTAACTTGGGAAACGATCACTACAGGAGCAATGCAAGCATTTTGTGGCATTATTTAGTAGAACCTGATGGTTTTTAGGGTAACAACTAACGATAAACACGGAGAAAGCTACAACTACTTAAGGAAAGGAATGTCAAACGTTAAAACGTTTAAAACAAATAGAAAAGGTTAACAGGAGTAAATAATAAAAGTAAAACGTAATGACTCACACAATAGAAAAACAAAACAGGTATATCGATGGAAAGCAACCGTATACACGTTTTTGTGACTATTGTTCATCTTCAGTACAATGTAACCAAGTTAGAGAAAAAACATGTTTACTTGTGGAATTAGAATTAGAAGAACTCTTCTTATAAGATAGATCTTTAAATATATATTTACTAAAATAAAAGATTAAAAGTTAGTGGATTTAAAAAACCAAAATTTTCTCACCCGCGAGGAATCGAACTACAGTCATCCGCCTGAAAAATAAAAAAGTAGAGGAAGCGCGCCATATATGGAATACCGTTTTGTATTTGGTTTGTAATTTTTTTGTTTCTTAAAATAATATGTGATTCTTTATTCATAAATACACATTATTGTTTCATATATCAGATTTTAATACTAAAAATAGGAAAATCTGCTTACCGGGATAGTCAAAAAGTGACATATGAAAAAGGTAAATTTTGCACCTAATATGGAATATGCGGTGATCCTATTATAGAACACAGTAATATGCATTTAAATAAAAAAATAGGATTTAAAATAAAACATTATTTATTTTACAAAATTCTTTATTTTTATATTTTAACTTATTAGGATTTAGATACTTTCTATCCCTTGACAAAACATTGTCATTAATTGTCTTTGCAAATCTCACAAATAAAGATATTAGTTTCACACCCGGAACAATCTATATGGCACCATTCTTTGCAGACAACGCACTGTATCCACTTCTCTCCTTTTCTGTCTTCCAAAAATTTTCCATCGCAATAGAAACAAATAGCATCTTCTTCTTTAGGATTGTCTGCTGCAATATCTATCATGTCATCATCATTGGGAGAATCGTCTTTGAAACTTACTGATTCGAATTCTAAAGAGAAATCTTGAAATATTGTCTTCTTTTTCGACTTACGTAGATGCTGGTAACTACATCATGTTTGTTGGTTATCTAATGATTACATTAGTACTTTCCGCTTTCCTGTTTTGGCTTGTTTTAAAGAAAAATTTATTGAAGTTTTTAAAGCGTCTTTGTATGGAGGCGAGGTAATAATCCCTGTTTTCCAGGTAACCTACCCCTTCGAGGTCCTGTCTGTTTTTGAAAGGTTGGCACCGATGTAATGTTTTCGGGTCCAACAAATTCATTTTCATCTACACTATTGTTGGCAATATTTTCAACTAGTGCATATTGTTCTTTTTTAGTATTTTTTTGTTCTGCAGCAAGGAAATTGCTTTCGTTATAGACATGGCGATTTATAGGAAATATTCCGGTCTTTCGGAAGCCATTAACGGCAATTGTCCTAGTTTGTACCTTCCAAATAGTTCAGCAATGTCATAATGTGTAATTGGTTTTTGATTTGACCTTAAAAATATTCTCAACATCTCACTATAATGAGTTTTTAAGGGTCCCATTACCGTTTTATCTAAGGGCTGCATGTGGTGGGTAGAATAAGAGGGCAAGTACACTATGTCAACACAATTCTCCCTTGCCAAATTTATCATTTCTAAATTTCGACAATGTGTATGGTGTCCGTCTAATACTAGCAACACTGGATCGTTTTGTGATAGTTTCACTTTTTTAATAAAATGTAGGAACCACTGTGTAAAAATATGGGTTTAAATCCATCGATTTGGATGACACACAATTTTTTAACCAGGAGGAACACCCTTTTCCAATAAAACATTGTGTTTTTTTCTGGAAAAAATAAAATATAGTGGAACAAAAGTTCTTCCGGCACTCATACACAAGACTGCTGTGACCTCTTTCAGCAGAAGTTAATGCTCCTACCTGCTCGATCCTATAAGCGCAAAAACGTATTGGAATTTAGACTGAACAATACTTAATCCAGTCTCAACCAAGATGAATACTCTATCAGCTGAAAATCAAATCACCTCCAAAATATTAAAGAAATTTGTCACGTTTTCCTTATTAAAGCCTTTGGATCTATGGATGGACGTTCCAGTTGGCTTTCTGACAGAAATTCTATACTTGGGTCATTTCAGGAATAAACTTAACCATTTTCTTCCGGCTCTTTTCTTTCCTTTTAAAAATGGATTGGGTATTTTATTAACAGTAGCCAGCTGATAAGCCATACTTTTAACACCATTTCTTGTTAACCCGTAAAACTTCTTTTTCATTAAAAGTAGATAGTCTACTAACTGATTTTCTAAGTTTTGTGGTAAGACTGCAGATCTTCCTAATTTTTTTTCAACAACCTGGACTGATGTAGCATTCGTCTTAGCTCTAAGCTGATAGACTAAATAATGTAGTGCGCGGATCATTAAATATATCTGCGGCTTTTTTGTATCCCATCTTCTGACTTTTCTCCATTTTTACGACCCATGGTATTACTCTAAAAAAATATTAATAATTAATTTAGACAGTATTTATTAACAGAAATTCTATGTAGATTTACTTTTTTAAATACTCAAAAATTAAGTGTACCTAATATAATAATATAATATATTCCATCACAGGGACAGTATAGGTACATGACCATCTTTTTTTTTTTCGTTGGCCAAATTAAAGAATTTGCAACAGGTTAATGTTAAATTGCAATATCGGAAAATTAAACTTAAGCCTTCTAAACATGCAAGACATAATCGGATATTTCTATGCTTTTTTTTTAAATATATTTATCAAAATGTAATACATGCCTTAAATAATTTTTGAACCTGCGTAAAAACAAATATAACTACGAAATTACACCTGTTACTTTCAACGGTTTAACGATGACTGTCTACCTACAGGCACGAAAAGCACTGGCTACACGCTGCTGGTGATGTCGTTCAAGTGTTGCCACTTTTAGTTTGTTCAACCTTAGGATATTCCATAATAGGGACATATTCCATATTTGGCACACTTCCTCTATGTATACAATTTTATCGTGTTTTCTCTCTTTTTAAACCTGACTTGGACTTCTAAAAATCACGAAAAACGCTGATTTCTCTAAGCTCAGTATTGTTAATATTTGCTGTAAATGTGTAGAGTGTAACTGTCTAGTAAACGTGTGTTGTGTGTTGCATATGTATGGTGTAGGATGGAGAATGATGTGTATACCGGGTTTTTCATTACGCTATTGTTGGTATATTCTTGATGGTGACTTCTTCTGTTAGTATTGGCAACCAAAGACTCCTACATTCTACTGATGTGTTTGCTACACATTTTCTTCGTCGAGTAGGACGATGGCTGCTTCTTTGACTATTCTATTTTTCATGTCTGTTTCTTTTGTGACTATTATTGCATCGTTTGAATTTACTCGATGTTTCTTATACCACTCTTGGTCAAAGTAAAATTGATCAATTCTAAGGACAAAACGTAACCTGGTCTCACTGCTCTTTATATGAAAATTTCGTTGTTGTATCTTTCTTCAATTTATACGGTGGCGGTTTGATTTCAGTACAGA
The DNA here is from genome assembly GCF_040954645.1 of Diabrotica undecimpunctata. Classification (NCBI taxonomy): domain Eukaryota; kingdom Metazoa; phylum Arthropoda; class Insecta; order Coleoptera; family Chrysomelidae; genus Diabrotica; species Diabrotica undecimpunctata. The sequence continues at coordinate 127,537,875 of NC_092809.1, read as the reverse complement.
TTTTTAATAATACGAATATCATATATTTCTATATTTTTTAATTTTTGCATTCTTTCATTCTTTTGCAATTTTACATTCTGTACTTTGTCGAATGTGTTTTGAAATTCAAGTACATCTTTTCTTTGACAACAACATTTTTGTAATAGGAGATTTATCGCAAAAAGTGTCTCCCTAGTTACCATAGCATTTCTTTGCATTGCGCCTAATTCTGTGTAAGTATACGTAGAAAAATTTTAAGAGTGTTGCTCATTAAGCTAATTAATCTATATTTTAAGCATTTCTTAGTGTAGAGTTTTTTATTTATAGCAAAAAAGATATATCTAAGCCAGCCTGTGGGAATCACTTTAGTGTTATATATAGTTTTACCAACTTAGTCGGTGTATCATCGGAACCACAAGCTTTCCTAATTTTAGCATTTTTTATAGCGCTTTCTACCTCTAATTGTATAATTTCAGCATCCTCAGTAAAATTTTGGTAGAGTTCTGTATTATTATTTTTGTCATCGTCAAACAACTCTTCGTCAAACAACAAACAACTCTGTTATTTTGTAGATAAAACATTTTTTGATGGGCTATATACCTACATTTATGTTCTCAAGAGGAAGCAGAAATTAGTAAAAATACAATGGTGTAATAAAATAGCACAAACTATTATTTGTAATAGAATATTTGTATGCATAATACATGCGTACTTTGAAATCTCGCAATTGAGCAACTCACTTAGACTTGTTTTTATAAGCTTTCTCGGACATACAAATAAAAGCATTTTTTCCTTTCACCTTTTTTTTAACAACCTATTTCTCCGAAAATTATATATCACTAATATTCTTCAGGGGCACTCAAACAAGACGCCATTTCTACTATTTTACTATTTAACAAAGCACTATTTCTATTTTTTTACTAATAAAAAATAAGAAATAGAAGAATTAAACCACAAAACCAATACATGAGAAATATTCTAAGTTAACAAAAAAATTTAAAAATACATAAAAAAAAAGATCTGATCATGAGTAAAATTTTTTAAATATACCATGCGGTCCATATGTATGGATTAATTCATTTTTGGCGTTATTATGTACTATCTGAAAAAAACCAAAAACAGGTCGATTTTTATTCTTAAATTGACAATTTACATTATGAAAATATTATCCCCTTCCAGCACCCCCTTTAAATTATAAGTACCCCCTCGAAAATTTTAAATAACAAAGGGGGTCGTGTGATACCTTATTAGAAAGGGATTTTAGTCCTCTGTTCAGAAATATAAAGTTTTTTAAGTTTGGTGCAATCATAATTGAGAAAATTGATTTTTAAGATGTAAAATTTTGATAATGTCTCTATCACAAAACTTTAGGTTGAATGAAGATAATAATGTCACATAATATTTAGAATGTATTTTTCAATGTAATTTTCAATTAAATTAAATGTTCAAAATAACCACTATTCACTTCTTGACAATAGCCGAGGCGATTTTGGAATTCTCGCACAAAGTAATCGAGAAGAGTCAAATCGGGGATCTAGCCGGCCATTCGATCGTTCTACGTCTTCCAATCCACCTATTGGGATAAACCTGGTTTAAATAATTTCTAACTATACGTGCAAAATGCGGAAGAGCTCTGTCTTATTGGTATTAAATAGATCGATCTATCTCATTTGGATGATTGACATCAGGAAAAAATCTTCGTAATGTAGGCACTACAAAGTTAATCAAAAAATCTAGATAAACCTCACCATCAACTGTGCCCTCAAAAAAATAAGGACCAATAATTTTATTGTTAATACCAGCACAAATGTTAATTTTTTTAGGATATTGCGTAAGTCTCACACACCCAGTGAGGATTTTCTCTGAGTTTGTTAACAGTTCCGTTTAAATGAAACGTCGCTTCATCAGAAAAAACTATTTTGTTTATGAACTGCAAATCTGCGTTCAGTCTGCCCATCATCATTTCACAAAATTCTTGTCTTCTATCGGGATCATCATCATTTAACTCCTGAACCAACTGAACTTTGTAAGGGTGGTATTTTTCTTTATGCAAAACTCTCAAAATAGATGATTTACTTACATCATTGACGGCGGCCAGTTTTCGAGTTGTCTTATGCGGATTTTCCTCAATCTCTAAAAGTACATCTAACTTTTTTTCATCAGTAAATTTAACATTTCTACCTGGTTTTTCAATATTTTTTACATGTCCAGTATGACGAAACTTCTTTTCAATTTTTCTAACTGTAGACTGCGAAACTTGTTGACGAGGGTATTTATTATTAAACATTTCACAAACCTCCTTTTGAGTTCTTGTTTTATTACCAAAACCAATCATAATTAAAATGACTACTCTTTTAGTCTCGGACAAATGAGCCATAATTAAATTTAATACGCGTACAAATATTATACTGACGTCTTTTGGTAACTTTAATTACCTAAATGACAGCAGCCTACTAGATTCATATCAAATTTTATTAGCTTCAAAGTTTTTTCCCTAATGTTTAGCAGAACAGATACGAAAATACCTGATTATTTCTAAAGTATATTTTAATAGACCAGGCAATATTGCTGATTTAAAAGTTAGGATAATGGAAAAAACTAACAAAATAAGCCCCGAGGTCATAAAAAATGTTGTTCGAAAATTCCAAAATCGCCTCGGTTATTGTTAAGAAGTGAATAATGGTGCTCAAGTTGAACATTTAATTTAATTGTAAAAATCAATTTTCTCAGTTATGATTGCACAAACTCAAAAAACTTTATATTGCTGAACAGAGGACTAAAATCCCTTTCTAACAAGGTGCCACACGACCCCCTTTGTTATTTAAATTTTTCGAGGGGGTGCTTATAATTCAAAGGGGGTACTGAAAGGGAATAATATTTTTATACTGTAAATTGTCAATTTCAGAATAAAAATCGACCTGTTTTAGGTTTTTTTCAGATAGTACATAATAACGATAAAAATGAATTTATTCCATACATATGGACCGCATGGTATAACGAAATAAACGAATATTTCTCCTAAACTTTTTAATAGAGGCATCGTGATCATACCGTATTATTGTAAAATTTAAAAAGATTTATGTAAAACAAATTTCGTCCAATTAATTCCAAAAAGAAAAGTCCTATCCTGACCTCAAGCTGCGAATGGCTGCAAAGAAAATTTATTAATCCGTGGGGCACCTTTTACAATTTTGCCTTTTAATTTATTGTTAAAAAGAAAAGCCAACTCGAAAATGATTAATTAGCAGAAATTTATTTTTCATTAGTCTTTTAATTCCTTACTTAATATTAATAGACGGTTGGAATTTATTTCCCGTTTAATTTCTCTACTTGTTTCATAAAGAGGAAGAGGGAGTATATAATACCGCAAATTATATTTTACAATCTGACTTACTGTTTTTGTTTACATTCTCACGAACACTTAAGCAGACAATTACAATTAAAATTGTTGTTATATATTAACTGTTGTAACTATAAAGTGTGAGTAATAACTAACAGGTTAACGTCGAAACTCGATAGCTATCAACCGGTAGAGTAGGCATGATTCCGAAAGGGTTACAGTACAGCATATCATCTTCTTACAGTCAGAACGGTAATAGAGAAAGCCAATGAATATCACTTGAACTGATACATTGGCTTCGTTGATTATAAAAAGGCATTCAACTCCATAGAACTTTGGGCAATAGAAAGAGCTATTAACAACTGCAGTATAGACTCCCGAGACAGAATGCTCATACATAATATTTACAAGAAAGCTACAATGAAAATACAAATAAATGCGAAAACCAAAGCTATACCAATCAACAGAGGAGCTCGCCAGGGAGATGATATCTTACCAAAGCTATTTACACTTGGACTGGAAGACGAGTTCAAAGATATTAACTGGGTAGATAAAGGAATAAATGTTATTGTTATATTCACTACAAGTTTCGAAGAACTATATACCATGATGACGGAACTATTTCAAGCTTCGGAAGAACTAGGTCTTAAGACGAACTTGGAAAAAACAAAAATAATGACAAATACACCGAACATTAGATAAATAACGTTGAACGACATAAATTTAGAAACAGTAAGCGAATACATCTACCTGGGACAGATAATGAAAGTTAACAAAGAAAATCAAACTGCCGAAATTACCAGAAGAATAGGGTTAAGGAAATCCAAGAGAACTTTTAGAGAACCAGAAAATCTTTATTTTCTCTATTGACCTTTTTAAGTTGTTCCTTTGATGATCAACCGAAGTAATATATGTCTATCTCTTCTCATTAGTTGTCCGATGCATATTGGCTTACGCTGCTTGATCGTTGGCATTATCTCTTTGGTTTTTTTTACATTAGGTTTCGGCTCAGGAAATGCATAGTATTCTCCTATATATAGCGAAACGTCTTCGATAAACTTATGAAGTAGTTGACTTCTTTTTTTATTTGCCAATATAAATATATATATATATATATATATATATATATATATATATATATATATATATATATATATATATATATATATATATAAGTATTCAACTAGTGAATTCAGAGGTTTAATTGGTCATTTAAATTGGCAAATAAAAAAAGAAGTCAACTACTTCATAAGTTTATCCAAGACGTTTCGCTTTATATTTCTAAAGCTTCATCAGTTCTAACTCAATATGTAGTATATTATCGATGTTATTATATATGTACTGTGAACTTTACTCATTATTTAAAACTAACTTAACAAAAAAAAATACAAAAAACACACAAACTCTGTAGAAAATAATGTTCATATTCGTAGATACGAAGATTTAAAATTTTTTAACTAGACATTTGGCTTCATTTAGAGATGGTTCTCCACTGAAGACAAATAAAGCACTTTGAGGAAATGAGGCGAAAATAATATTAACTATCAAAAGACGAAAACTTGAGTACTTAGGACATGTGATGAAAGGGCAAAAATACGCATTATTACAACTTATTATGCAAGGCAAAATCCGAGGAAAGCAAAATGTGGGAAGACGAAGAATATCCTGGCTTAAAAACTTAAGGGAATGGTTTGAATGCAGTAGTGCAGAACTTTTTAGAGCGGCAGTCAACAGAGTCCGCATAGCCATGATGATTTCCAACCTTCGATAGAAGATGGAACTTAAAGAAGAAGAATATTATTCTGTACTTTTCAATGGTCTATTATATCGGGAGTGAGAAAGTCCCAATGAAGTACCTACAGTTTAAGTTTTACTGCCAATCTTTATAGCAGACTTTCTGGATGACGTATTGGAGTCAAAAGAACACTGTCCAGAGTTCGAGATAGATTTTACTAGATCAATTTTCGCCCATATGTAAAAGACTGCTGTAAGAAATGCGATTTATATAAATGTAGAAAAGGCCTTGAACAAGAAATCGTAACAAAATGACAAAATATATTTACAAAAAAAAAATCCTTTTAAACGTTTTGCAGTGAATATTCTTAGTCCACTTCCAATGACAGAGAAAGAAAATAAGTACGTATTGGTCGCAATAGATTATTTTTTAAGATGGCCTAAAATTGCACCTTCCCAATTAAAAAGCAACTACAGTAGCAAAACCATTCACAGCACACGTCGTATTAAGACATGGAATTCCTTTAGAGTTATATTCTGATCAAGAACGAAATTTTAAATCAGAATTATGGTAAAAATTATTAAAAATCGTGGGTATTAAAAAATCTTGCACTACGACTCTTCATCCATAATCAGACAAAATGGTCGAAAGATATAATAGAACTGTTTATCAATATCTTTCAACGTTTGTCGCTTATAATCAGAAAAGTTGGAATACTTTCATTTTTTTATTTTTAGTATCCTATAGAAATTTCGAACATGAAGTAACCGCTTATTCTTTATCGATGGTGATCACAGAAAGAGAAATTAAGTTTCTTTGAGATCTATTTTTCAGAAGATTGCCTTCCTCCGAAGCAGAACGTTTATCCCTGACGTACATTGAAAATTTGAAAAAAAAATTGAAAAAATCTACGAATTTGCCCGTAAAAGTTTATAGCTTCAAAGTGATAGAACCAGAGTCAAGCCTGACATTGGTCAAATGGAAGGGCCCGTACACCGTCCTGCAAAAAATAAATGATCTAGTCCATCGCATCCAGTTTTCACCTAGAAGTAAACCCAAGGTAGTTCATATCAAGAAATAAGCTTTATGCATAGAACTAATGCGCCTTTTTAGCTTCAGTTAGTGCCTGATAGACCAGTTATTCGAGGCGGATAACTGTAAAGGAGGAAGCAGTGTTACGATAGTTCCGTGAGATATATTCCATATAGAAAAAGTCCCTTGACGAAAATGAAGAAGTATTAAAAAATCTAGAACGTTCTAGATGCCATCAAAAAATTGAAAATTGTCTAGTAGTGTATAAAAAGTCATAAAATGTATATAAACACAGGAACTTGGCAGTTTAATAATAGTAGTATTTGAGTTTTTAACACTTGTGTAAAAGTTGTTAACAAGCCTTATAATATTGTAAGTGTTTAAAGAAATTGATTTTAAAGAATTGTAACAATCATCATCATCATCATCATCATCATCATCATTATTTAACCCGGATCTATCCACTGCTGGATATAGGTCTCCCTCAGTCTTTTCCATGTATTTCTGTTTTGTGCTGTTTGCATCCAATTTTTGTCGATCCGTTTTATGTCATCAGACCATCTTGTTGGTGGACCACCTCTACTTCGATGTGCTTCTTGTCTCGGTCTCCACTGTATTATTCGCTGTGTCCATCTGTTATCCGACATTCTAGCTATGTTCCAATTCCAGTTCCACTTAAGGGTCATAATTCTTTCTATGGCATCTGTCACTCCTGTTCTCCGTCTTATTTCCTTGTTCGTGATCCGATCCCTACGAGAAATGCCTAACATCGATCGTTCCATGGCTCTTTGGGTAACACAAATTTTATTTCTTACTTTCTTGGTTAGTGTTAATGTCTCTGCACCATATGTAAGTATTGGCACCATATGTAACAATATATTCTTTGAAATACGCTTTTCTGTTCCAATATGTTGTCCTTTTTGCCACGAATCGTATCCGTATTTTTCACAAATATATTAAAGTTTTTGGTATTATTAGCATTAAAAAAGCTATTTTGGTTATACTGATCAGTAGGTAACGGATTTGTCTATTACTCCAGTCGTTAGAGACGAAAATGCCACTGAACCTATTAAAATCGTACGAACAAGCTGTATTTTGCCGAAAATATTAATTTTGGGACTCCAGAAAAGATACAAAAAAGTTTTACCCTCAGGTTTCTCCCTAAAACGCCCTTATAGGGGAAAAAGCACAAAAAAAATCGATTTACAAAGAATCTGTTCACCCTAGAAAAAAATATTTCAAATAAAAAATGTAGCTGAGATAATTTTAAATAAAAATGTTTTTAGGCATTTTTTGTGTAGAATGAACCGTTATCTTAGAAACAACGCTAGAAGCGACCGTCGATTTTGCATGTCAGTTCTTCTTCTTCTTCCTCCTCTTCATATGCCACAAATGTGGCCTACGCATTATCTCCCAAAAACCTTAAGTTCTAAATGTTTATTCACATCATTACACACACATTAATGTTACAGCAAACGATAAAACTTAGACATCCTATAACTTTCTTTTTATTAAGTTTTATTAACAAAAAGTGGTATAAATTTAAATATTTAAGGAAAGGATCTACTATATTTATATGAATAATTGCTATACACTATCGTGGAAATTGTATATTTTCAATTTTAATCATCTTAAGAAACACACCCGAAAATGGAGACCAATTTACGTTAAAGGAACATCTGACATCTTTACTAGTACTAAACATGAACACCAAGAAATTTCTTGCGCTTCCAGCAATTACGCTTAACGTGAATTCAAAATTGCACAATGGGATGCTAATAAAGGAAAGCATCAGGCAGTGTAAGTAAATGTACTGCACCTTATACATTTATAATAGCCCACCCAGCACCTGACAGCCTCGGCAGTCTCACTATGGTAGTAAATTTTAAATGGAGAACGTGACACTCAAAATTAGAGTATAATCTATTTGGAAATGTCGTGTAGAAGAAAAGCGGATGCATTTTTAGAGGAAGTTTGCGATCCTCTTTGTTGGCGAAAATGGGTTTGAGCACGTTTATTTTTCTTTTGTATAGAAAAAGGTTGTCCTAGTTATTGTGTACAAATTTGATTACTTTGGTAACAACGTTACTTTGTCGGATACAAAACTTTTTGCCGGAAATTATATTTTATTGTATAAGGGAAATAGATAATGCAGTAACCTCCATAAACAAATAGTAATGAATCACAAAGCTGGTGAAAATAAATGAAATGCCGCGTAGTTATATTAAGAATATTAGTAGCTTAATAAATATACAGTGTGGAAACCACTTATGGAATAAAATTGTTTGTGTCCTTATTATAGAAAATAATAAAACACTCTGGGACACGTTAACTTTTAAATTTAAATGTGCGCTTTTTAAACATAAATTTAAATGTACATGGTGATACACGTAAGTCTGGCATAGTCCATAATCCTTATTATTAATGAAACACCCTGTATATTTTTATGTTTTTAAAATATTCTTAACAACCTGATTTTAACAAACTCTATCATGTAGGGTCTATAATAAATAATATATTATGTGTTATGGTAATATTTTAAATTAGCTAAATACAGACAATACACTTCTACTCTAAGTGTCAATATATTGAGGACATGTCATGAATAGGTAAAAACTGTCTAGATAGTCTGCTAATTAAACTAAATCGGTAAATAATGCGAATTGTTATCAATAAGTTTTTGGTGTGTTGAAATTTTACATTATAATAATAAATTCCTATAATTGGTTTCAAATGAGTGTAGAGTAATAAATCATGAAGTGTCATAAAATTTGCCTGAATTTCGGTGTCGTCATGGGCGTAGGCAAATGGACGGATGTCAACTTCGTCGTCAAAAATTGATGTACCTCAAAATATCATATTTTGGATATTTTGTGATAACCAATTTTATTTAATTTTTCGATTAACTTATTCTTCAAACTCGTAGTCCATTATATGGTCATTAAAGCTAATTACATTTTTATTTATAAAAACAAATTCACTTCCTTACTGAACGAATAAAAGCATTAGAAGAAACTGATAAGGGTATGACGCACCTCCTAATATTACTAAGAACTAAAATAAATCAACATGAAGACTAATAACGCGTAATGAGGTTTTACTTACACTTTCATTATAATCCCTCTTTTATTTTATTATTATCATTCGACATTCGACATTCGAGTTAGTAATTGTTACTACACCAATTAAACGTACAGTAATATTGTGATATAGAAATAGTGAAAAAGTTATAAAATGGCGACATTTACTCCAAAGAAAAGAGGTGTAAAAAATTCTCCGCTATCTGTTAGTGAAAAAGTTATAATTTTAAATGTATATGATTGCATAAAACACGATCACCCTAGTTTGTCTGTGCAAGAAAGTGTTGAGCGATGTGCCCGAATGACTGGAATTGGACAGTCCACGATTTTTAAATTATTGCGAGAAAGAAAGATATCAGGCCAGTTAAGTCCATGCAAGAGAAAATCAGGAAGACCAATAAAAATCTTAGGTGAAGACACCAAACGTGACATTCGAAGAAAAGTTCATTCGTTTTATTTTAAAAAGGAAATACCCACCCTTGACAAAATACTAATGGAGATAAGCCAAGATAACGATATTCCTTTGATATCCAGAAAACTTTTATGGAAAACTTTAAAAAGTATGAATTTTTCCTGGGAAAAGCACAATCGAAAGGTACTATTACTGGAAAGTGATGAAATCATTTGCTGGAGACGAAAATATTTGAGAACTATAAAACAGTACCGCAGAGAGCACAAGAAAATTTTTTATCTTGATGAGACGTGGATAAACGAAGGTTATATAGTCCAAAAAATGTGGCAAGATAAAAATGTAACAAGTGCTCGCCAAGCTTTCATAGAAGGCCTTTCGACGGGTATTAAAGTGCCTTCGGGAAAATGGAAGAGGCTTATAATTGCTCACATTGGAAGCGAAGAAGGATTTTTAAAAGAAGGTTTGTTAAGCTTTGAGTAATGTCGGACGGGAGATTATCATGAGGACATGAATTCGGATGTCTTCGAAGACTACTTCGGGGAAATGTTAAAATTTCTTCCAGCTGATTCGGTCGTGGTTATGGATAATGCAAGCTACCATTCAAGGCGCATAGAGAAGGTACCAACTTCAGCTTGGAGAAAGCAAGAAATTATTAACTGGCTGTCAAATAAAGGTATTCAGTTTGAGACGAATTCAATAAAGAAGGAACTACTAGCCGTAGTAAAACAACATAAATCTCGCTTCATAAAATATGCCGTAGAAGATGTAGCAGAAAAGTATAAAGTAACTGTGCTACGCCTACCGCCATGTCATTGCGAATTAAATCCCATAGAACTTATATGGGCACAAGTTAAAGGATATGTTGCAAGGCACAATACCACATTTAAAATGAAAGATGTCAAGGTATTGTTTGATCAAGCCATTATGAAAATCACATCAGAAAACTGGCAAAAAGCAATGCAGCATGTTTTAAAAGAGGAAGATAAAATGTGGGAACTGGACAACTTGGTCGATCAGGTGGTTGACCCTATAATTATAACACCAGGGGATGATGACAGTTCTTCGGATGAAGACTATAGTGATGTAGAATTGTAATAACGTATCCAGTAAAGTTTTTGTAGTTTTTGTGAATAAATTGATTTAAACTCCCCACAAGTGTTTCAATATGTAAAGTTCATTCGTGTGTGTTTGTGAGTATTTCCCGATTTCGGTTCGTATATATTTTATTGTTACATTTTATATTTTTTTAATAACACTGTTCTGCTGTATTACATTTTTATTTCCTTTAATATGATTTTTAAGAATGCATATTCTTTTGTCAATTAACCCACTAGCGCGCCTCTGGCTCAGTGTTTATCTGTCGATAACAATGGACTAATCCCTTAAAACAGGGTGATACCTACCTGCTCTTTATGAAACGACAGAATTTTGCAATGCGGACGGAATTTATTGACGGATTATTGACGGATTACCCTGTAGCGCTTTTGAATACTTCATGAGATTTTATTACTCTACACTCATTAGAAATATATTTATAATTAAAAGGTAATTTATTGCAGAAATAATAAAAATGAAATATTTAACTGAGACCCACGGAATTGAGATTTTAATGATGATCGGTTACGGGGAGAATTGTAGAAGTCAAGTTGAAGCAGCAAACTTATTTAATCAAAGGTATCCTCAGTTGCCTAATATTACACAAGGTACTGTGTCTAAAATTAATGCACAATTCAGAGAACTTGGACATGTTAAACCATTAAAAAGAAAACCAAACTTTATTGAAGATGAGGTCTTCTTCTTCCTATGCGTATCCATTAACGGAGGTTGGCGACAACATTTCTAAAAGTTTCTCTATCTTTTGCAAAGTGGAATAATCCGTCTACAGTCATGTTTGTCCAGTCTCGAATATTTTGCAGCCATGACTTTCTGTTTCTACCTATTCCCTTTTTGCCATGCATGATGACCTGCAGAAGACTATATTTATCATTCCTCAGTATGTGTCCAAGGTATGCAGTCTTGCGTACTTTTATTGTTCTCAACAATTTTTTGTCCCGACCCATCCTTCTCAGCACTTCCTCATTGGTGACCTTGGCAGTCCATGGAATTCTCAACATTCTCCGGTATATCCAAAGTTCAAAGGTTTCAAGCTTCTTTACGATTTGCGCTTTTAAAAGATGAGGTGAAAGTGGATATTTTGTTAAGTGTCGCAGAGAATCCAACGTCAATTTGCACGTCAAAATAATGTGAATCACACAACTATCCTAAGGTGCCTCCATTAAGAAAAACTTCATCCATATAAATTGACTTTTGTGCAGGAGCTAACAGAAGACGATCCAGATCGTAGAATGGATTTCTGCGAAAGAATGATGGATAAAATTAACACAAATGAAATAGCTCTTGGCACAATTCTTTTTTCTGATGAATCAACATTTACATTGACCGGAGAGGTAAACCGACAAAACTGTAGATATTGGTCTGTGGAGAATTCTCATTGAATGCGTGAGACACACACTCAGTATCCTCAAATGTTGAATGTTTGGGCAGGTATTATAGGAGATCATATTATTGGTCCTATTTTTGTAGATGGTAATTTGACAGCGTAAAAATATTTAAGCATGCTAAGAGACGATGTTTTTCCTCAGTTGGCTAACTTATATGCCAATCCAATAGATCCGACCCTACCGCATGAAACTGTCTGGTTCCAGCAAGACGTTGCAACACCCCATTATGCTTTAATGGTGAGAAATTACTTGAATGAAATCTTCTTCAATAAATGGAAAGGGGTACTATTAAGTGGCTAGCTAGGTTGCCAGATTTTACGCATTTGGATTTTTTTATGTGGGGTTATCATAAGAACAAAGTATATGCAATACAACCAACTAGCATTAAAGACCTCAAAGAAAGGATAACTACAGGTGAAATAAGGAATATTTTACCTCAAACTATAAACAAAATTCGGGACGAGTATTACAGGAGACTGTTTTATTGCCAATAATAAGGTGAAGAACATTTTGAGCATTTAATTTAAAGTAATTCAATCAATTACCTCGGGTATTCTATGAATTCATTGTCTTGAAAAAAATTAAACATAATTTAAATTTAAAAGTTAAGGTATCTTAACGTTTTTTATTATTTTCTAAAATAAGGACACAAACAATTTTATTTCATAAGTGGTTTCCACACTGTATAATAAAATACCCAATATTATATACAAAAATTAAATGGTCATTCAAGAGAGACAGTCAGAAAAATTAGTCAAAGAGTTGATACGGATAACTAACAGAATTGTACTAGGAAAATTACGCGCTGTGATATGCAATATAAACATCATTACAGAATACGCACTGACATCTGATAGAACACAGGAAAAAAGAGTTTTTACGATAAAATAAAAAAATTAAAAAAAATTAAAATAAAAAAGAGAAAGTTAATATTATTCAATGCGAAAGTAGGAAAAGAAGGAGGCGGAAAAGTAGTAGGATAATATAGACTGGGAAAACGAAATGAGAGAGATGAATGGCTAGTCTACCTTTTTAAAGACAAAGAGCTACCTCATTATCAAGAGCACATGATACAAACAACCAGTGCCAAGAATATGCACCTGGAACATCGCTATAGATGATGGTGAAAATATAGTAAGAAACATTGTTTATATACATTATCAAGCGGTATCGGTATCAGTATCGACTATCTAGGGCAGATAACGCAACAGAAAAAAGAGAGAGTTATGAGGGATCCTAAGGAACATCACAGAACAACAACTAGAAGAAGATCCCTTAAAATCAAACAAATGATAACACAAGAAATATAGACACTGGTATAGAAAAATGCAATAATATAAACGAACAACACAAATATAACAATCAAACAAACAATTCAAATATTCGAAAGCATTGTGGCTATTCTAGCCTATATAGAAAAATCTGGTTTAACATCATATACCGATTGCTCACTTTGGAAGGCCACCAGAAAATTAAAATAAGCCACTAAACACATATCATTAAGAAACTTATATAGCTCATAGGCGATGACAAATCAAGAAAATGCACAAATATTTGGAAAATATCTTGAAAAAGCTTTCCAACCTTTAGATATGTTAGTGCTGAAGAAAATAAAGCTATTTACGAAAGTCTAGCAATAATATGATTGTTATTATAATCTTGTAGTAATCTGATTAATAACAACAGCGAAACGATAAAGTGCCGTTTTGGCATTGTCTTTGCATGCGTTTGTTTTCTATCCTAACATATTTATTACCACCTCCCCTTCTTATTGATATCTTACACATTGTTGAACGTTGAGCCGTTTAGACGTTAGAAGCTTAGTGTCCTTTTGGCAATACACCGCCATCTTTTTTTTTTTTGTGTTAACGTATTTCCTCTCCCCTTTCCGACGATACTTTGCACGTTGTTGTTCGTTGAGCCATTTAGACATTACATGCTTAGTGTCCTTTTGGCAATACCGCCATCTTTGTTTTTTGTGTTAACGTATTCGTTAACCTCTCCCCTTTCCATCGATACCTTGCATGTTGTTGTACGTTGGAATGTTTAGACGTTACATGCTTAGTGTCCTTTTGGCAATACGACGCCATCTTTGTTTTTTGTGTTAATATATAATATATAATAATAAATGTAGATTGTGTAATTCCTCGATTGTTCGCTCCTGACAGTTCGTTGACATCTCTTATATACCTCCAGACCCATGAATTTTCCCAAAAAACAATGTCTGGCACTTCGGGTTCCAATCCTTCGAAGACTCTTCCAGCTACAGCCTCAGGCAATAGCTTCTTTCATGCAGAGATTAAGGTGTTCCTTGTAACACCTATCCAGGCCTGATCAATACTTCTTAGTCATATCATGATGTTATCATCACAAAGTAGAATTTGTGTTCTCCGTCATATCAAAGCAGCGCGGAGAAACGTGTTTGGTGTACAACTTCTTAAAATTATAAAGCATCTGCTGATCCATAGGTTGCAGGATAGGAGTGGCGTTGGCTGGTAGGTAGAAAATCTTTATAAAACTTGAACTCTTTGAGTAAATCATCTTTGAGATTTCCTTGCCAAACCAAGCATGTCCTTCGAGAAGGACTTACTTGGATAGGCTTTATTCTTTATATATTTTTAACAGTAGGGCCAGATACTAGGTTTATCCACTTCATAAAGAATTTCCTAGGCACCCATGCCTTCGAATTTGCTCTCCACATAATTTGCAGTTTTTCTTTTAAAATCCTATATGATTTATAGGCTCTAGGATTTTCCGAATTGTTTACTAGCAAAGGCTCGGTTTTTCAGTCGCCACTAGTATTAGCGAAAACTGCTAGATTTAATCTATTCTTCATTGGTTTGTGACCCGGCATCGTCTTCTTCTCTTCTTATGTAAGTCTTATTCGGCATCCTATTCCAGAAAAGGCCTGACTGATCACATTTGAAAACTTACTGGGGAATGTATCCTTCTATCAGTTTGGAAAACGTTTTGATGTAAACCTCAGCTGCCAGGGTCCCCATCCTTTCAAGATCTCAACTGGGAATGATCATATTTCTCACACATCTCCACTCTTATGATTTTCATCTAGCGGGCGATTGGTTTCCACTTAGAGGCATGCGTAAAATGTAAACAATTACTTTTAATTTTACTAGCAATAGTTTAGAATAGTTTAAATTTGGTTTATTTTAATCGACGCTTAATTTAAACAATTATTAAATTTTGTTTTTTTTTCCTTCAAAGATTTAAAGATGCAATCTCTTTTTAGGATATTTGAAAGACGTGTATTAAAATCTGATACAGGTAAAACAAAAATGCTATAGGATTATTGAACGTCTTGGTTTATTAAAGTATTGGATAAGTAAGATTCTACTATATAGTGTATAGGCGAATTATAATTAAATTCTGTATTTTTTCATTAGTAAAACTTTTTTTAATACTCGCTACAGAAACTCTAAAGTGACCTACTTTAAATTTTATTCAGGTATCTGAATTAAATATTGACACTGAGATGTTAAACTTTGTAGAGAACATTGTAGAGAACATTAAAAACCAAGGTAGTTACAGAATAGTTCATAAAATATTTCAAACTCTAACTTTGACTGTTCAACTTTCCAACGCCAAACTGTATTTCTGTGGACGTTGTCATATTCTTAATTTCAAGTTTATTACGTAATCCGTCACCTCGGAACTATCTTCCTGCAATGAGAGTTTCATTTTATTCTTTTTCGTCATTAAAAGTTGAGAATAAATATTCATAAACTAGGATGACATTATTGTCCCTAGCGCTCTTTGGCGTAGATAATACATTTTTTGGTTTTTGTGAGGTTGTCAGTGCAAATTTCATGGACTAAGTGAATTTATGCAGATAATATAGTTTTAGAAAGGTAATCTGGTTTGATAATGTCTGACCGTATTTTAATATTTATTAAAATGCAAAAATGTGTGGCAATACTGGAAAGATTTCTTTATAATAAATTAAAATTGACAGATTTAAAGTAACGCAAATATATTTTAAGTAAGACACGACCTACTATTAGAACGTTTGCAAGAAGTCGGTTTAGATGGAAAAGACATTAAATTTTTAAAAAAACTTGTACTGGAACCAAAACGCCAGAGTTAGGATCGAAGGTTCCACATCCGCAGAAGTAGAAATTAGGAGGGGAGTTAGACAAGGATGTGTTCTGTCGCCTCTGCTGTTTAATCTTCACTCCAAGTTCTATTTAAAGAACCATTGGAGGATTCCAAGGATGGAGTCAATGTGAATGTCGTAAATATCAACAGTATAAGATACGCCGACGATATAGTGTTAATTGCGGATTCCGACTTAGGTCTACAACGACTCATCGACAAGACCAACTCGACCTGTGAGCAATTTGGTATGAAAATAAACATTAAAAAAACCAAAGTGATGTCAATCCGAAAAAACCAAAACGTACCTCAACCTTGCACAATAAATGGGCACATTTTAGAACAGGTTAATAGATTTAAGTACCTGGGATGTTGGATCGATAGCAGCCTAAATCCTGATCTAGAAATAAGATCGAGAATAGAACAGGCCAGAAAATCTTTAGAAAAAATAAAAAAACTGCTTTGTGATTCTCGAATAAAACTCGAAATTCGACTACGTTTATCAAAATGCTACGTCTGGTCGACTCTTCTATATGCAGTTGAAACGTGGACCCTTAAAACATCAACCGTAAATAAATTGGAGGCCTTTGAAATGTGAATCCGGAGAATACTCAAAATTTCATGGACATCGCATACCTCAAACGAAGAAGTGCTGCATAGAATAGGCAAGGAAAGAGAACTTTTTAACACAGTAAAAGTTAGAAAAACATCATACCTAGGCCACATACTGAGAAATAATAAGTACCAATATGCCCAACTTATAGTGCAAGGAAAAATCGAGGGAAAGAGAGGCCTAGGAAGGAAAAGACTATCGTGGCTCAGAAACATCCGACAATGGACAGGGCTAAATTTTGAACAGCTAATAAGAACAGCTGAAGATAGAGAAGAGTTTAAAATTGTAGTAGCCAACCTCCATTGAGGAGAGGGCACTTTAAGAAGAAGAAGAAATATATTTTCCAATGTTCTTTATCTTGACAGAAAAATTGAAAAATAAATTTTACAAGAAAACATAATACTAAACATATAATAAAATAATACAATAATTACTAACTCTAAGCAAACTTACCAAATGTAATCATATATTTGTCCATCTATACCTAATAAGGTCATTGAACAGGCACTCTAAGATTTTGGCATTCAAATGGTGTCTCGCATATTATTAAAGATAGATATTTCAGGAAGTGAGTACTTCAGGAGATACCCCATCTACTAAGCAATACGAACTTTAAACGTCACTTTTAATACAGCATGAGAATAACGAATATATATTATTCTTGTAATTGTGATATGTAATACATTTACCCCGTTGTTTAAATTGGCCTGTGGTTTAAATATTCTAGAAAAGTGGGATTCGGTTTATCCAGGAAAGAGGTATTTTAACTAGTTAGAAAATTTGTTACTAAAAATAAAATTAAAACAAAGTTTAAAGACGGTGTACTTGGAGAGGATTGGTTCCACCTTCTGCTAGAAAGAAAGTATTAGACCCATTCGTAATGCATGCATATTTTGACTTCCTGGAAAAAACACGACCGAGTTTGAGCTTCTTAATGAGGCTCATAGAGTGTGGAACTTAGATGAAAGCAGCCTAAGTATAAATCCTAGAAAATCTAAAGTAATTGGTGCAGTCAACAAAGCTTCTTCGAGAACAGTAAGTTTACTTGATAAAGAAAACACAAATATTCTTTTAATGTTCGACGCAGCTAACGGTAAAGCCCCACCATTAATAATATTTAAAGGGAAGCATTTGTAGGACCAGTGGCTTGCATCTCCCAAAGCAGATTTTTCGGGTACCGTTTTTTCTGCTTCCAGTAAGAAAGGCTGGATAGAGAATGACATTTTTAAAAACTACTTTCTTAAAACTTTGATTCCAGCATTTGGTCTAGAATGTCTTGTTTTAATCATTTATGTTGGTCAATCAACCCATATAAGCTTGGAAATATAGCCGAGATCGGGAACAACCTAACTATATTAAAACTACCACCACACAGCAGTCATCTTTTGCAACCATTAGATCTGTCTGTTTTTGGGCCATTTAAACTAAAATGGGATAAAAAGTTGTAATCTTAAAAAAGACAGCATATGGGCCAAAAACTGCCAAAAATAATGTTTTCGCAGTTTGTCTAAGAAACCTGAAAACCTATTTCAACAGGAATTATAGAGGGTGGATTTCGAAAAGGGAGAATTTTTTCAATTAACAAAAATGTTATACCAGATAAAGCTTTCCCTGCAGAAGAACTAAAAAGATAACACGATTCTCAAAGTAGAGTCCGTGTTAACGGAAATTCGATAGCAGATGGCACTGTAGTTGCTTTTACACTGCTTCTACGTAAAAAGAAGGAAATGCTACAAAAGAACCTAGTGTTAAAGTATCATTTGGGAACTTGTTATTGTCAGTAATTCATCAAGCACTTAAGCCGGAGACAACAAAAAAGTCCCGAGTATGTTTTGGTTCTGAAATATTAACCTCAGACGAGGCCCTAACTCGACTAAAAGAAAACAGTAAAAAATCAACACTACCAAAACCAGCCAAAAGAAATAAAAAATAGATCAACTTCGTCAAGCAGCACAGATTTACAACCTGCAACTCCACCTTATATGGATTCCGACAATTCTGAAGAGTTTTAGCGTAAGTTTGAAGATGATTATAAGATTAAAAATGTTGACTAAACTGTAACTCCTATTTCTTGGGTACTAGTCAGATATTGCACCAAAAAACTAATAAAGCATTTTGTTAGAATGGTTACAGAGTCATGCGATGATGGTTGGAGAGTAAAGCTCACACGATTTGCAAAGAATGCGTTTTCGTCGCCAGTAATATAGGACATGGACAGTGTAGACCAAAGTGATATCGTCCTGTTTTGCTAGAACTAACTGAGCTATTGCTTGGATACCAAAAGTGCTACAGGCAACAGCGATTAACAAACTTAACCATATTCAGCGGGTGGCTTGCATAAATATAACAGCTGGTGCAAACCTTGATGTAGGACAATTGGGAACTTGTTTCTGGTGAGGAGAGCTGGATGCGCTACCACTGCTACAGGCAGGCTGTGACTCAATTGATCCAAAGTTTTTCTTTAACAAACCCTACAAAATTGAAACAAGACAGTATATGGAGACAAACGTGGCAAATGAATATTGCATATACACCGATGGCTCCAAAATGAAAGAAGGCTCAGGATGCGGGATATACTCCAGATCACTGAACCTAAGAATAAAGTGGGGTATGGGCAAAAATGCCAGCGTCGTTCAGACAGAACTGACTGGTATCTTCATAGCCGCAAAAGAGATAACCCAAAAAGGTATAGCAGGAAAAACTATGATGATCTGCACAGATAGCAGACAAGCGCTACTAACCTTGAATAGACCACGTGTCACATCAGGTTTAGTAATGGAGTGTCACAAGTCACTAACCCAAGCTTCGGATGGTAATACCATCATCCTGAGGTGGGTTAAAGGACACAATAGGAATAAAGGCAACCGCATTGCTGACCAATTAGCTAGGAAGGCGGCAGGCCTAAGACTCTTAGGACCTGGGGATCTTTTTGGTTGGTCAACTACAACAATCGCGGAAATTGTCAAATGTCACTCCCATACGCAAACCAAAGATGGGAAGAAGGGCAAGGATGTTAACTTGCCAGGGTAACACTAAGTAACCTTGAAGAGTCAACATCAAAGAAGAACTTGGAAATGATCAGGAAAAACCTACGTTTGGCAGTTGGTTTTTTAACTGGTCATTTTCAACTAAGCAAACACCTCCACACACTGGGGCTAGCAGACACACCTCTATGTAGGAAGCGTGAACGAGAAGACGAATCTGTAGAGTATGTCCTATGTGAATGCCCAGAGTTATCGTTAATACGAGATTACGTGTTCGGCGAGTCCTGGCCCACACCAGCACACATAAGAGAGATGTCTCCTGGTGACTTGTCCACCTTCCTAGAAATGGCAGGATAGACAATAAGCTAAGGGTGACAGCTTCCTGGGAGGATGCACAATGGGTCAATTGTGGCCTAAGTGCTGTTAAACTTAACTAGCCCTCCCCACTCTACAGATACAGAAGTACCAATAAAGTCTGTTTTTTTAGATAATTATTTTTTTAGAATATTTGTTTTCTTTACGATTAAGCTTTATACTTTAAATTTTATAAATAAATAGGGGCAACATTTTTAAAAAAAAGTTGTGTATATGAAAGATAAGATCAATTAATAACTATATTTGAAGTATTGCCCATTTTTTGTTTTATCACTGTTTCATTAAAAATGCAAGTTTTACTCGCATGAAAGTGAACTATTAAAAAATTATATCACATTTACCCCACTTCACTTTATGAGTTATCAAAAATAAAAAATCAATCACAATTATATACTTCATAATTATAGTCGACTTTACTAGCGGTACTTACTATTTACTATATAAAAAGATTTGACGACAATATTGGACAACATAAAATACCGCTGTTTAATTCAAATTAAAATCCTTTAAAAACGAGCCGGACCGATGGCTACTAATGAGGTGAATTTCAGTTATTGGTCAAAATCCGTGAAATAAACAATACATACTTTTGTGCTGTTAATATAAAATTGGA
This sequence comes from Diabrotica undecimpunctata, assembly GCF_040954645.1. Classification (NCBI taxonomy): domain Eukaryota; kingdom Metazoa; phylum Arthropoda; class Insecta; order Coleoptera; family Chrysomelidae; genus Diabrotica; species Diabrotica undecimpunctata. Next base: position 127,517,101 of record NC_092809.1, on the reverse strand, counting down.
ACAATTATTATTTTGCTTAGAATGGGCTAAAAGGGGGACTGGACAATCACTGTGCCTGGAGACAGGGTAAGCAAATAAATTGAAATATTTACGGACGGCTACTTGTGTTTTGGATGGAGAGCTAAGTCGTGGATAAGGATAGAGATGTCCTGGGCAACACTACACAAGAAGATTCCAAACTATCTAAAATTGGGACGCTGTTTAAAATAATCCTCTTGCTGCATGGAAAGAAAGCTTTTGGGGGGACAAAAAAAGGAAGCTGGGCAAAACCTGGGAAAAATTAAACACTAAAGCCAGACTTTAGGTTATCCTGGACGACAACAATATGTATTCTTTAAAACTTGGCTCCTTATTTTTTACTCAAAACCATGTAGGCCCACTCAGTCCTTAGAAACGCTGTTATATCCACTTTACAAAGACTACCAAATAGCATTTTGAGCTTAAAAAACATACTATTTATCAAAACTCATGGAATTAAGCCAAAATTTGCCGGTTTTTGAAACTTTACGAGAATAATGTTTCTCAGTTCAAACTCTAAGTTGTTTTTCCTGATTCTAACCCGCCACACTCTTCGCGTCAAACTTGTCTCTCGTCGTACCAGTTTCTCACTCACAGCCAATCTGATCTCTCCCTGACTACACTTTGGATTTAATAATGGACTTTAAAGCAGCGGACCTTTAAATTTTTATGTGAACTTATTTAGATTATAACGCAATGAAGGCAAAGTTAGACTAGACCATTAGGTAGCCACTATTATCCCACGACGACTCCTCAAATACACTTGGGTAAAAAACGTCAGATCACTGTTACGTACCAGCTAGGGGCGTATCAAATAAATTATTTTTATATATTTAAATATTCAAAGGGAAAAATTCATGCTACAAAATACTGCAGTATCTCAGAAATAAAGTAGCTATAGCTGATCTGGAAATGATAAACCTCGTAGATCTACAACTTAATGATTTTATTTAAAACAACAAATACCATTCTTTAAAAGCAATAAAAACAATAAACAATTTGCCACTCTTATTATCAACAAATTAATAAAATTTTAAATCAAAGCTTTAAATCTAAACAATAAATAAATTTTCTTTAATTGTATATTTTACAAAAGTCTTTCCACAGAGTTCTGTCTTTCTGTTAAGAAATAAATAAAGCTTTTTATTGATAGTAAAAAACTTCGATTTATAATTTAGTATCCAAAAAAGGATCTATTTTTCTCCACTATACCGACCATAGTATAACCATTATTATTCCGTGCAAAAAAAGTCATCCGCATACTGAGAATTCACTCGTGGAACCGTAAAAACAACAATAAAACTCGTGATTTAGAACAAGCCAGCAGGGTGGACAGGATCAGAGAGACCGTAATTTGTGGCGTCTTGAAGAAACACGAGAAAAGATGGAAAATGTTTACAATCGTGCCCCAACACAATGTTTTGCGTTATCATCAATCATACCCGCAGTCGAAAGTAGAAGCTACATCCGCGCGTATAGGAAATTTCCCTAGAAAATATTGAAAGCATCAGAACGTTCTGCCAACGTAAAATATTTTATAGTGCAGTCGTTGATACTACTGAAATATGTTATATCAGTAAAAACCGTAAAAAAATTTAAGACTTATGGCTTGTTATAAAAGTTCTCTTGATTTACAGGCACTACCACTTTCACTGCTAACAAATTTCAGCAAAAAATCTAATAAGAGTTCTAAAATACTAGTAAAATTAAATGTTAAACTGCAATTAAAGGTGAAGTTAAAAAGGACAGTGCGCTAAGTCACACTAAGGGCAGAGCAGTATTTAGACAAACAAAATAAGACCAAATCTTGTGTAAATAATTCCCTTTTAATACCTTAAAAGAACTTAGAAATAGAAAAACTGTTAGTTTTTTTTTTGTGGATGGGTTTAGTCAAAAATATTGATCAATAAGGTCATACTGGAAACAATGTTTTTTGTATTCTATGTGGCATTTCAGCGATAATACAGATATTTCGCTGATACCTATACATCCTGAAAATTAAATTTATTGCTTAGTAAACTTGTAGAAAGATTCCTAATATACTATCCTCTTGGTTTAAAATTATGTGTAGATGAAAGCATGGTTCCATTCCGTGGACGCCTTCGGTTCAAAAAGTATATTAAAAACAAAAAACACATTTCGGTATAAAAGTGTATAAATTATGTTGTGAGGGTGGCAGGACATATAGTTTAGTACATCGTTGAAGCACCGATACTACTCACGGTGGAAATTTACCGTTGCTGCGTATATTTATAATCATATAAAAAACGGACGGAAAAATATTATGTATATCCTATTTTTAAATAGTCCTATACAACACAAACTACACAACAATCGTACAGATGACTGTCTGGCCGCATTCTGGCTGTCCGTCGTGCGCGTTATTCCATAAGACTAGTTTCATACTTACACGACCCGACACGACCGAGTCGTGGACGACTATTTGCCGTGCACGACACAATAACCCGTCATTTTCACATATACACGAGTTGACTTAGTCTGATTAAACCAGTCGTTCGTCAACCATGGAACGTACCCAACTTATTGCATTTATAACATTGTATCGTCGACTAAGGAAAAATAAAAGAAATATGATGTAGTGGGTTCATCCGTTCAACATAAGACGGCCTGAAGTTGATGTATTCTTTGTTCTTTTCGAAGATTTAAGAATGCACGAAGAAAAATGTTTTAATTACTTTAGAATAAACTTTCTTTGATCATTTAATGAGCTACATCTGCGATTAAGGGATTCCATTCAATGTCACTAGCTTCAGGAAGTGTATTGAGCCTGCTCAGATGTTGGTAGTCGCAATCAGGTAGGTCGAAAAAATTATATTTTTGTTATATATATATTTATCCAAATGTACTAACTACATATTTAAATTAAAATTGAAATGAGTCAATGGGCGAGTTTTCGGTATTTGGAGCTGCTGGAGATTCGACTGATGTCCTAACAAGCTGCCAACCAGTTTCATAATACTATGCGGTTGTAGAGGTCTGTGGTATATCGTGGTCTACTTCAGGGTGTTGTGGTTGTAACAGTTGGTACTGAGTTGATGGTTGGCCTTCAAATAACGTGGCAGGTCGGGGGGCTGGATGAATATTTGCACCCGACTTCTTTTGAGCTGTCATTGCTGATAGTATTTGCAGTACTTTCAGTTGGAATTCCACAACCTCATCGTCACTTAAATTTTCTAAAGATGGAATAATCACTTTGAAAAACGATAAATGCTGGTTCGGCGTTTCCTTAAGGGCACTTATTAATTCCAGTTCAAAAGGATCTGGTTTCATTCTTTTAGACTGCTCTTGCGGTTTTTTGAAACCATGACTTTCAATTAACTCAGGATTGAAGGGTTCCATCTCCGCACAATCATTATTACCTTCTTCTTAGCGATAGCGCAGTCATGATTGTAAGACTGTCTTCAGTGGGCCTGGGGTCTGTAATTGTTTTTAATTAAAGCTACTTCTTATAAATGTTTTAAACATAGTTTTTTAGTCGTCTCTCTTCTTTGAAAGCAATTCCGAAGATTCGTCCATTTTTTTATTACAGCTTTACCTAAAAAAAAAAACAAATTTTTAAAAAATTAAATTGAATTTATTTTTATTTGTAATATATAAGGGCAGGGTAAATAATATTATGTAATGTTTTTTTTTTCTTATATTCCAATTATAATTTTTACATTTTTCCCCAGATATCTGGCAAGAGGTTTCACGTTCACGGAACTTCACTACAGTTTCAGACTAGGAATTTCCACGATCAGAAAAATAGTGAGGGATGTCTGCTTAGCTATTTGGTCGATGCGGCAAGAATATATCCACGTGCATACCGCACCCCATGTAACAAAAATTGTGCTAAGGAGTCTGGGTGACTCTATCCAGTGTAGCAAAAGGGTGAACTCTAAAATGCACCTTGATACACCAACGAACTAATATGTGGAATAACGGAAGATGGAAGGGATTAGATAGAAATAAATTATGTAAAAGAAATAAATAAAGGGTAAATATGAATTTCAAAATATAACAGAATTAAGTGTTGGCTAGCGACTATGCAGGAGAATGACCACTTGACACTCAAAGAAGGATTCGGCCAATTTGCATGCCCTACAGAGACCGTAAGATATAAGAACTAATGACAAGAAAACCACCAAGAAATAAACAGATGAAACATAAAAGTTGCTCTAATGAATGCTTGGGCGCCAGGAAGTTAAATGTTTTCTTCCGAGATCTCTTGGATTGCTGAAATATGAAAGATAGGTACTAATTGAAATATTAAATTTTAACCACACCTTTAATAATTACCAACTTAGATACAGACTATTTTAAATACTTATATACTAAACCACCACCTCTTATGTACAGTTAACTATAGCTATATTTACAGTAAAATCCCTGAATATAATTATAAAACAATTTACCCCTGATATACCCCTTGATTTCAAATCGTGACAAAAGTTATATCCAATAATAATGTATAAATAATAAATATAATTATATACTACTCACTAATAGTTTAGTTTTCGTTTAAGAATTGTTTATGTTTTAAGTGAAAATTCTCTGGATATGTGTGCACACGATAACCTAACAAAGAGAAATTCAAGGGAGAGTTATAACCTCTTCCCTTGGTAGACAATAAATAATTAAATTAAATTACAATGATTAATGTTTTTAAAAAAATTAAAGATATTTATTATTAAGGATATTTTTAAATTAAAAGTGGAACCAAAAGTTAAAACCTTGAAGAGGACGTAGCAAAAGTTATTTAAAATAATTGAATGATAACAAAAATAAAAGTAAGTTCTTCCTGCCGGTTTCCGTAGGTTTCCCTTGAAGATGATCCGGTGGAGAACTAGACTCAGGTGGTAAAGGGTACCAAACCTAGATTCCCTGGATCAGGTACTATTAGACAAATAATTCCAACTAAAAATTCTTCTTAATTTCCATAAATAAACTTGAAATTTCTTCCCCTTGTTCTAAATAAGTATAACCCCAAAAACTAAAAAAAATTTCTTCCCCTGACTTGCAACTGAATTCTTGGAGTAGGCTAAAAGGAACAATTGTGTTACTTCATGTTCTTTGTACATACAAAAGGTAAGGAAAAACACAAGGGTTATCAACCTTGAAAGGCGATACAAAAAATGTCAGCAAGTGACCTTAAATTGAAATAAAAACCTTAATGGTTTTCGGTAAATAGTGACCTTCGAATGGTGTGACAATGTTTTTATAATGTATGGATATATTAAATAGATAATTTTAACGGAAAACATGATCTTTATATATTATAGAATAGGGAAAAAAAAAGAAATATTAGCCGGTTTTAACGGTATGAAATTGAAATAAATAATTGTGTGCTTTCACTCTTGAAAGGAAATAAAAATTTGAGATATTGAATCTAATACTTATAATTTATTTAGGTATAAAACTTTTCCTTAATAAAATAAGGTGAAATATGACATGTATAAAATATATGAAATACCTATCAAAGACGAAATTAAAATAGGTCTGAATTTTACTAACAATGGCGGATGATATGAAGGATTTTTCCTTATAATTTATTTGTAATTTTATCTTACCGGCTAGGGTGATCCAACTGAAAATATCCTCGTACAAACAACAAAATAACTCAAATAATTTCTTCTAAAACAAACAGCTCTTCCCAATAAAATAAACTTAAACTAAATTCGGGAAAAAGTGGCACTCCCAGCCGCAACTACTCTGATTGAATCGATCCTCTTTCGATTACATTCAGTTGACCAGTAACCACGTTGAGATTCTACACCTCGTGGAATGAATGTACTTTCAGAATCTTGCCACTGGGGGCGCAGTTTAATGCCAACCTTAGAAAATAAGATTTACTGGGAGTTATTTAAATATTTAGTTTAAGAATATTTCAATATGAATTTAATTTAGAATTAAATTAAAAGATTCCAGTCACAAAAAGAAGGTAAACGATTATTTGAGTAACGGACTCGTTACACCCACCAGTGGAAAGAAGTTGCTGAAGAATTTGAAATTAGAGCTAATTTTCCTCATGGTATAGGAGCTGTCCATGGGAAGCATATCCACATAATTCACTCATGTAATTCAATGCTTTACAATTACAAAGGGTATTCATCTATAGTGTTGATGGCTATGGCCGCAGTCGTAGTAGTACGCGTTAGCTCCTAAAAATGTACTTATTTTAATAATATTTTAAAAGCACCGTTACTTTATACTGATGCTAAATTCGCGCTGTATATCTAATATTTTATTATTTATACAATAAAATTGTAACATCATTGAAAACTCTTTTTTTCTTATTTACTGGATTTACATAATATAAAAACAAAAAAGAGGCTAAAATAATGGACCAATATTAAAGTGTGGTTCTTTAGTCCTTTCGTCCTTTAATGAATAGTTTAGAAAAATTGGATGAATTTTATACCTATAAGTTTCAGTATAAAGTTTAGATTTTCATTCAAAATTTGTGCAAATTTTACTTCTTAATGTTTATAAACAATGGAGATATGATTTTTTAAAAAATAGTCCCTACCTTCATTCCTATTGGTCATAGAAAGTTCTTTTTAAAATGCGAGTTTTTTACCAGCTATTTAATGGTTGTACGTAAAAGTCTGTAGCTTGAAAAATATAAAAGTTATTACAATTGTTTATAAGTAAAAAACATACCCCCTTTTCAAACGTTTATTTTGTAAATAATTTCGATGAAAACGCAATACGTATTTAAATTTTGAGATACTTTAAGTTTTAAAGAATCATATGGAATTTGCTAAATAAGTCTAGCATCATTAATAGAGCAAGTTCAATAGTTTAAATACTTGGCCTCAGGGATAAATAAATTAAATAACTTTTAAACTATTTTATACAGGATCGGGGGGAAATTTCGCACAAATTTAAAAGACGTTCAAAGATGTTCAAATGTATTAATAACATTTTATTTTGTTAATAAAAATTAGGGCAAAAAACTGGTTTTTTGCAAATATCTCCGTAAGTTATTTATTAATTTTATTTTAAAAAACGGGAAAATAAATATATTCTTGATATAAAAAAATGATATAAGTATTGTTTATGTAAAATATAAGGGAAAAAACTTATAAAACAAGACAAAAAATCAAATTGTGACCATAAATTATTGTTAAAAAAAACGCAAGGTAAAATACGAGTACTTTTTTATTTATTCGTCATCTAGTAACCCCCACCTAAGTCTTAAAAGCTTCAGATAACTGCGAAAAATTTTTCGACCTTTTTTTTAAACTGACGGATATATGGGTTAATGTGTCAAACTAGTAGAACAAATATTAGTTATTTAAACTAATATTTATATAGTATATTAAATATTTAAACCTTCCATTCCACAAATTTTAAAAATATTTTATTTTGCTTTGTTCCGTTTTGTTATTATGGAAAACCGCATGGCGCTATTTTATTTTTTAACCTATTCACATTTAATGCAAAAATCAACAATATTGGCTTCGTATATGTATAACGTGACCCCAATTCAAAAAGCGACGAAAATAAACCAAACCATCTATTTTAATGTCAATGCGATTTTGTCAACCGTAGTTGAAGGTAGCCTATTATATTTTCCGGTTCTCAAAGTCGTGAAAGGAAGTTGGTGAATACACATTCAATTTATGAATTTACTTAACGAGTTCTACGATATTGTTTATGCGAAATAAATTGAGAATGTATAAAAGAACACAAGAAAGCTATGTTTAGAATATGTATGCATGTATTTGATGCTAAAGAAATATGGTTTGTTGAAGAGTGAAAACTTATTCTGTTTTTATTACAAATTTAATAAAAGTTTTAATATTTCGGATTTGCTTTGTTTTAGAAAAGTTATTTACCGGTTTTTCAAAGAATATCATTCAAAGCAAAAATAGAAAAATCCCAGATGCTAAACATCAAACTAATAGACGGGAAAAGAATTATAGGAAAACAAGTAAAATTAAAATTGGCTGGATATACCCTTAAGTACCAAGAGAAGATGAGGGATGAAATAAAATACTTATACACTGGACACTATGCAACCACAAAAGGTAAAGAGGGAGACCGCAAATGAGATAACCAATAATCTAAAAAACACGCTGGAGCAAAATAGATGCAAATTTCCTGTGATAGATAGGTATGAAAAAAGCGTACATCCAAAGATAGATGATTGGTGCTATTTAAATAGATGAAAAGTGTAGGAGAAAGGCATGTGTCTTGGTATAAAATTTACTATTATTTTTCATTTTTTATTCTTTATTTCTTTATTTCACCGGCCATCCTTAAGACGTTTATTATGTCCAGCCCATTTCCATTTCAGTTTAGCTACCTGTTCGACAGCGAGATAATAAGTATTTACCATATAAAGTTACAGTGCCATTAGTTTCAAGGTTCAGCTTGTGATTTACCCTTGCGAGAGGGTTGGTTTTACATTTGGACACGAACTAACGACGATTAAATAGATAAAACGAATATTAAAATACCTTTTTTTAATTATGGCAAAAATCCATAAAACTATTTTTTCTGTTTATGTATTAGTTAAAAGAAATATTTTGTGGAAAGACAATGTTGAAAGATTGAAAGAATGAAATCTCTCGTCGTGAGCACCGGCAACACTTTCACGAAGCCCGAATGCTTCACGATGGCAATATTTTCAACATCCGGGAAGACATGTGTTGAAAGATATGAATTACTAGGAATTATACGGGAAGTTAAAGTGCAGTCAAAAAATAATTTGACCACTCATCCACGGAAATCTTTCGTTCAGTAGTTTCCAAAGCTACAATTGCCATTCGGATCGCAAACCTTCGAAAGAAGGGAGACGGTGCACTAAGAAGAAGAAGGGAAGACAAAATAAACATTTTGTTTCCGGAGAAACTTCACAGTAACAGTTTTTTCTGCTTGCTTAAACCAAATTATCATGGTAAAAATTAATGGATGTAGTTTTTCCAGCATCTTTAAATTTTACTACACTTGTAAAATTGAGTGCAACTTTGTCTAGTGGAAAGAAATTAAAAACGTCTTCATTTTCGGAACATAAATAAAATCTGCTTCTATCGGAGATATCTTTAATCTCGAGCTGATCTTCATCTTTAGACGAAGAAGAAGATAAGTAGAAGATACGAAGTTACGACTAGTGCTCTTTTGACAGCCTCTTTTTTCCTCGGAACTGTCTTGTATGTTCCATTTATGTGAAGGCCTATAACATCGACCTCGCGACATTATATCATTACTATTAACCATGATTGTCATGTAATTTAAAGGATTTTTACATTTATTTACGTAGCTAGTTTTAGCTACTTTAGAATTTTCACTGATGATGGTTTGACTAGACCAGCGGTTTCCAACCTTTGTTAGCTTGAGATACACTAATTTAAAAACTCGTTCAGTACGGCACACTTGGTTAAATAATCTCGATAATAAGTATAATCATAATGTATTGTTATGTGATTTCTTTATTATCTTACTTTCGTTCAAAATATAATTTTAAACATAATTAATTAAGTTAATCCTGTACTCATTATGGAAATGATTAGGAAAATTAAGAAAACAAAATTTTCATGCACTTACAAACATATATGTGTGCTTAGTGACCCTTCATTCTCAAGTCGTCCTCAAAATTTTAGCTGTGAATTATTTGTGCTTTTGATGGCGTTCATCGAGGAGAGAGCAGATTCACAGATATAAGAAGTTGAAAACGTATTATTGCATTCATAGTTTCTTTACATCACATGTAAACATCTAGAGATATAACAGTAGTCATGGGTGATTTTAACGCCAAAGTTGGAGAAGGCAGATGTGAGTCTACTGTAGGACCATAGGACTCGGTGTTCGAAATGAGAGAGGAGAACGCCTTATAGAATTCTGCCTAGAACATAATCTTGCAGTAATGAATACTTTCTTTAAACTGCCTAAACGACGCCTTTACACTTGGAAATCGCCAGCTGACAAGGTCGATAAAATAGTTAGAAACCAAATTGACTATATTTTAATAAACCACAGATACCGAAACGCAATACAATCAATACAATCAGTGAAAGCGTACCCAGGTGCAGACGTGGCGTCGGACCACAATCCTCTTGTAACAAAATTTCAACTTCACTTACAAAAAATAGAAAAGTGATAAAATAAACATACAAAAATTAGAATCAGAAGACGTCAAAGAAAAACTGAAGCAAGAAATGAATGCAAACCTAGAATCCACACCAGAATCAATTGATGGTGATGTAGAATAACAGTGGCAATTCTTTAAAAATGCAATTATCGAACCAAGTCGCAGAGAACTCACAACAACCAGATGCAAGAAGGGTGATTGGGTGACAGAAGAAATCTTCGAAATGATGGAGGACAGAAGAAAGCAAAAGAATATCAACATAACTCAGTATTAACAGCTGCATAATCAAATAAGAAGGAAAATAAGAGAAGCTAAAGAGACTTATTTCGCTGGAAAATGCCAAGAAATAGAAAACTTACAAAACAAATATGATAACTTCAATCTCCATAAGATAGTTTAAGAATTAGCTGGAGTAGCAAAACAAAAACCCTCAAGAATACTATTGGACAAACAGGCAAAGTTAACAGTATTTTAGTGGAGACAGAACAAAAATTAGGAAGATGGAAAGAATATATAGAGGAATTATTCCATGACCAGAGACAGGAAAATACATATAAAGATAATCAGAGTAAAGACGAGGGACCCGAAATAACAAAGTCAGAAGTTATGCATGCAGTAAAGTCCATGAAAAATAATAAAGCTGCTGGTCCAGATGAAATACCAAGTGAATTGCTAAAACTGATCAATGAAAAAAACATAGATCTTTTAGTCCAACTACTGAACACAATCTATTCCACAGGAATCATTCCACGTGAAATGCTGACATCAACATTTATTTGTCCACCAAAGAAAGTAAATACCAAAGAATGTAGTGATTATCGAACGATCAGTCTAATGTCACATACCTTAAAAAGCCTGCTAAAAATCATACATAACAGAATATACGCTAAGCTGGAGATGAATATTAGTGATTCTCAGTTTGGATTTCGGAATGTAGTGGGCACAAGAGAGGCACTATTTTCTATTACATGACCGACTTATAAAAGTACTCAAAAACAAGAATCTGGATGTGAGGGATGTAACATTGATCTCAAATTTATACTACAGCCAACGATCACATGTGAAGAGAAGTATCAGAAGAAGTGGAGATAAGGAGAGGGGTCAGGCAAGGTTGCATACTGTCGTCGTTTTTGTTTAATGCTTATTCTGAAGAAGTCATACCAGAAGTTTTGGTAAACGAGACAGTCGGCATAAAAGTGAACAGAAGTTTAATTAACAACATTAGGTATGCCGACGATGCAGTCATAATAGCCGACAGCTTGGAAGACTTGGAAACAATAATGAACAAAATATTAAGATATAGTGGAGAATACGGACTCTCTCTTAACATCAAAAAAACCAAATTCATGAAAATTAGCAAGAAGATTAACGGTAGGCGGCCAGCAGACTGAGAGAGTAAAAAGATATACTTATTTGGGAACGATAATCACAGAACATAACGATTATACTGCAGAAATAAGAGTCATAATTAATAAAGCACGTGCCAACTTCGTGAAAATGAAAAAGATTTTATGCAGCAAAGATCTGACATTGGCCCTCAGAATAAGGCTAATTATATGCTATGTACATAGTGTACTCTACTATGGAGCTGAATCATGGACATTAAACCGGAATACAATAAATCGACTTAACGCGTTTGAAATGTGGACATTTAGAAGATTGTTAAGGATTCCATGGGTAGATAGAGTCACGAATACAGAAGTGTTAAGGAAAATAGGCAGAGAGAGGGAAATTGAAAATACAATAAAAGAAAAGAAATTGCAATATCTCGAACATGTGATAAGAAGCGAAAGATACAACATCTTCTTATAATGTAAGGAAAACTAGAGGGTAGGAGAATCGTAGGAAGAAGACGCGTTTTCTGGTTGAAGAACCTGAGAGAGTGGTTTGGTTACAGCTCAAGGCAATTGTTTAGAGCAGCTGCCTCGAAGGTCAGAATAGCCATGATGATTACCAACTTTCGTCTCGGAGATGGCGCTTAAAGAAGAAGAAGCTTTCTTTGTTACCAGTGAATATTCATTAAAGAGGGAATCCAAAATCATGCAACATCTACATTTACTTTTATTTTCTTCAGTTTTGACTGAGCCTCTACTTCTTCAACTAGTTTACTGTATTTAAGTTTAAGTCCACGGTCGTTTTATATATCTATCAACTTACCCTCTTCATTTGTAGTGAACAAAGCTGTGTCATAAGCCGACTTAATGTATGGATTTCGCACCTAGTCCATTGATGACGTATCGAGGAAGGAAAAATACTTTTTGATATTGTCATTTAGCCTACTAAGACTTTTCAAAAAAAGGTCTTTTAGATTTGGTTCCACATTGCAATTGTTTGTTAACTGAAACGTCCCATGTGGCTTGATTTTCAACTTCCTTTATTCACAGTAAAAGCTTCTAATGGAAGCAACTGATCTTATCAGTAGAGGTGAAGATGTTTTCTTGCTTTTCCTGCATGCCCTTATTTAAAACATACAATTTCCCAAAAATATCTGCCAAAAACGCAACTTTGGAGCACCAGGTGTCATCACTAAGCACACCTCCTCTTTAAGTTCATAGAATTTTTAAAGGATACGATTGCAAGATCACCATCTTACTTCTGCATGCAACAATATGCTCAGAATCCATAGCAGAATACAAACTGTTGAATAATCTCGCTTTTATAGGCCTACTTTTGATGTAGTTTGCCATTATTACAATAGTTTGCAAAACTTGATTTGGTTTAGGCATCAAGGAATTAGAAATAAGTGCTTCTCTGTGTGAAAATAATATCTGGATTTTCCTTTTAAACTACAGCCAGAAACCCTGGTGAGTGTCCTACCATCGTAGGGCAACCGTCTGTGCAAACACTCAAATAAAACAGCCCATAAAAGTTATTATCAAAGCGAAGTAAAACAATAAATACTATTAAAAAAACCGTAAAATTTCGCGGCACACCTACAGGGACTTCAGGGCACACGAGTGTGCCGCAGCACACTGGTTGGAAACCTCTGGACTAGACCGAAAACGTTTTAAAGAATTGTAATCATTTTGAATAAATTTTAAATATTTTTTAATAAAATATACCATTATGCACCGGAAGTCTTTACTTCTCTGTATGTTTTTTAAGCCATGGTATAAAGACAACCACTGTGATTTTCCCCTTTTACTTTGTAATTAAACTTTCTACGATAAAGAGTTTAACACATTTTAACGCAATAGTTTTCATACTAACTGAAATTTTTGGTAGTTTTGTTCATTTTAAACAAAATTTCAAAAATCGGATACGATTTTAACAACAGAAAATACAACTCCAACTTCTTTTGTCATTATTTATACGTGCTCCGAGAGCGATACTTCACGATATTTAGATATAGCGCATAGGAATCATCACCGGGATATTTGTTTTATGAAACAACAGATTTCCGTTCGGCGAACTACAAAAAGTATATCAGCAAAATCAAAATAATTGCGAAAATCCTCGTCTATTTTTCAATGTAGTATGAGTGACAGGCTGATAATTGTTTGTGAGGTACAATAGGGTCCATATTCTTACTAAAATATGTTTTTATATACACATCATTTTACTTGTAGAAAACATTAACAGCATATTAATTTCTTCTAGTTTGTTGCAGTCAACCTAATACAACATTTTTAAAGTTCAGTTGCTTTAATAAAGTCCTCGTAGACATACCGTCTCAGGACTTGCAACTTAATGTAGAGTCATATGTCGCCATGTTACCAATCCAACGGTAACTTTACCATCCTATTTGTAAACACGACATAATGTAAACTAAACTTCATATATTAATTTTTAAAGGGTTTTTACCCTCATATTTAGTGGCTACATTCATGTAATATATTGACACTGATGATGGAATACTTATTCCGAAAACGTTTTGTCTTTTTAACATAGCCCGACTGGGTTTTTTATATACCTTTTTATAAAGGATTTTATTGGAAAATTTTTAAAAATGTAATTACTACTACTTAATTTTGTATTTAGTTTAAATTTATTGTTTTATTATTTTATTTTTCTTATTTTACATTTCTCGGGATTTGTTAAGTAAATTGCAAATTTACATTAAATGGACGGAAGTATTCTTTGTCTATTTCTTCTTCTTAAGCTTTTTTCTTTTCAGGGTTCGCTGTTCCTTTATCTTCTTCGCCCCTTATTTCTGTATATCGTGCCTTCATCACCTAAAATGTTCTCTCTCAAGTCCTCTGCCGCACAGTTCATACATCTTCTCGGCTTTCCTTTACCTCTTATTCGAGGTAACTTTAAATTTAACAGCTTTATCCTTCGTCCTACATAGTTTTTATTTCTACGTCTAACATGATCAAACCAATGCACCGTAACATTTTCATTTCAGCTACCTCCATCTGGTTCTTCTGAATTTTCTTTAGAGGCTTGATTTCACCGCATAACACCAACTAAGATCTTACCACACTTTTGTATTTTTTTTTGTTTCAGCCCTTCTCCGATTTTTCGATTGCAGAGTACCCCGCTCATTCGCTTTCAGTTAAACCAACCAGTCTGTATCCCGTGAGCAATTTGTCAATATAGTGTCCCATTTTCCATTATGTAGGAACCGAGATATTTAAATGGAATAGAATATAAATATGATTTATTGTCACTGAAAATTGTACAATTTTATAAACAAAGCTTACAAAAAGTCAGAAAAATAACAAAAACCATTTAAAATTTACTAAAATTATATAAATCGTCAATATCACAAAATAAAAGATAATAAAATAAAAAAACGGTTGCAAAATTTAAATAAAAGTGCAAATTGCATAATAAAACCTCACGAACTAATAAGTTTAAGTTGCTGCATATGATACCCAAATATACAGGGTGTTTCAAAAAGGTATGTCATAAATTAAATCACGCATTCCGGGGAAAAAATAAATTGATTGAATCCAACTTACCTTAGTACAAAAGTGTACACAAAAAAGTTACAGCCCTTTGAAGTTACAAAATAAAATTTATCTTTTTAGCTTTATCTCCTAAACTACTTGACATTTTGTAATAAAAATGGACACGTTACTTTCTTGTTCTGAAAGCATTTTTCATACAAAAGAAACAACAAAATCTAAGCGCACAGAAAAATTTTAAGGGGGGTGTGCAGCCTTGTTTTAATAAGTTTTAGATAGGTTTCTGTGTACTTGGTGGTATATTTAGTGACAAAGACGTTGGTAGTAAATTTCTTAATGTACAAAAGTGAACGCTTATTCTTAGCTGTCTATCTGCGGATACCTTTAGTAGTCCAGGGTTTACGATGTTTTGACTTAACTGTAATTAAAGGAAATGCCTTATTAAAAATATAGTCAAGCTTATCTAAGAAATTACTAAAATTATAGTCCACGTCCACAGAAGAAAAGTGTTACCCAGAAACGTCGGGTTTTCTAGTAAGGCTTTTTGATAGTGTTAAACCTGGTATATACTGCTTCATGATTAGATCTTCTTCTTCCTATGCCGTCCCCATTAACGGAGGTTGGCGACCACATTTTTAAAAGCTTCTCTGTCTTTTGCAACGTGGAATAATTCGTCTACAGTCATGTTTGTCCAGTCTCGAATATTTCGCAGCCATGACTTCCTCTTTCTACCTATTCCCTTTTTGCCATCGACTCTACCCTGCATGATGACCTGCAGAAGGCTATATTAATTATTTCTTAGTATGTGTCCAAGGTATGCAGTCTTGCGTACTTTTATCGTTCTCAACAATTTTTTGTCTCGACCCATTCTTCTCAGCACTTCCTCATTGGTGACCCTGGCAGTCCATGGGATTCTCAACATTCTCCGGTAGGTATATCCAAAGTTCAAAGGCTTCAATCTTTTTAACTATTTGCGCTTTTAGTGTCCATGTTTCTACCCCGTACAATAATTGCGACCAGACGTAACATTCAACAAACCTCAGTCTCAGCGCAATATTCAGATTTTTGTCACAGAACAATTGTTTGAATTTTAAGAACGCTGCCCTTGCCATTTCCTTGCCAGATATTTATATTTTGTCACTCTCTCTATTTGCTGTCCACCAAGAGTTAGTTGTTCATTATTTATTGGACTCCTTGATACTATCATAAATTTGGTCTTATCTGTGTTGATGTCAAGTCCCATTTGAATGCATTCACTATTTATTGCATCTAGTAAAGTTTGTAGATCTTCTATACTCTCAGCCATAATTACCGTGTCATCTGCAAATCTCATGGTGTTTATGATTTCTCTACCAATTCTTATTCCCTCTTTTCTTTCCCATAAGGCTTTTCTGAATATGACCTGTGAGTACACGTTGAAAAGCGTCGGAGACAAGACGCATCCTTGCCTAACCCCTCTCGCAATCGGTATATTATTTGTTTCTATATCGTTCACCTTTACTACTGCTTTCTGGTTCCAGTATATAGCCTTAATAAACTCAATGTCTTTTTTGTCTAAATTGATGTTTTTTAATTCATCTATTAACTTCATATGCTGCACTCGGTCAAAGGCCTTCCTAAAGTCTATGAAGCATACATATGCACTTTTGTTATATTCCCGACATTTCTGCAAGAGTACCGTCAACGCAAATAATGCCTCTCTTGTACCCATGCCTCCTCTGAAGCCAAACTGAGTTTCATCTATCTGCTCCTCACATTTCTTATAAATTCGGTTTTGAACAATTTTTAAGAGAATCTTTAAAGGGTGGCACATTAGGCTTATCAATCTATAGTCATGACATGATTTGGGATTGTTGTTTTTTGGTAGAGGTAAAAATATCGATTCAAGCCATTCTTCCGGGATGTTGCCCTCTACATATATGTGGTTGAGAATTCGGGTGAGTCTCTTTATATTACCGTCATCTAAGGCTTTTAACAGTTCAACTGGAATTTGATCAGGGCTTTTTCTTGTTTTGCATTCTGTAGGGCATTCTTTACTTCTGAGGGTAAAATTTGTAGGTATTGTTTTTCTTCACCTATATCTTGTTCATCATGATTAGATAGTCCTACGTTAATAATTGTAGAGCGAACATAAAGTTGTGAGAAATATAAAACAATATAATCAATTATGGAAGATGTTTTTTTAATAATTCTTGTAGGAAATTTTTGATATATTATCTGTTAACATTAGTGTTTCTTATATTCATTTAAGCGAACCCGAGCTTTTGGCCTTGTCTAATGTGAGAATCGATTAAGTACCTCTTCAGACATAAAAAGCATGGTAATCATTGATTTTTCCTCTCCTTTTTTCTTTTTAAAAGTAAGTTTGCTTGTTCATTGGTAGGTTGTTGCATCTCTGGAAGATTATTACTCCATCTCTCTGCACGGTCGGTCAATACTTCTTCTACCACTTGGTGATTTGTTCGTTGCTATCTTAACATCTTTTGTATTCGCCAATCTACTGATGATACAGTTCCATTATTTTTTTTCTCTTTGGTGTTCACTCTTTTATATCCTGCACATTACATTTTGCTCTAATCTCATCTCACAATGAGAGAGCTGTTCGGTCTCTCATTGTATTTCCTGTAATTTTTTTAAGTATCTCATTTCTTTTGTTTCTCACTGTGTTTTGGCTGTGTTGGGTCTTTTCCCTAATGCATACATCATTATTGGTCTTATACTGGCCTTATAGATTATTGATTTTCTCTCACAATGCGTCGGTTCCACCATATAGCGTTATTAATGCATCCTACTAATCTATTTGATCTTTGTACTTGAAATTTTAATTCTTTTTTCATTACTTCTGTATTGTTAACTCCATTGACTTTAAGTTTACACATGAAAATGACCACAAGCTTCTGATACTCAACATCAGGCTTCGGCTTAAAGTCTTATACAGGTACCATTTACAAATAATCAGCATCCAGGACCCTTAAACGATAGAAGGTTTTCAAAGAAACCTTGAAGACAATCTATTACCAGATTAATTAGGTAGGAAACAGCAAAGAGCTCACAGTACTGCTTTTACAGGTAAAAGGTGTTATCAAGTCGCTAAAGAAAATAAATCTGTGCTAACAGAAAGAGAACTACTGAAATCCCTACGTGCCAAAAAATACACATTATCCGCTTTATTTATAGAATTTAGAAGGAATTTTTGTTTCCGTAAACGTTCCAGGAAGAAGAACAAGTGGATGGTTACGTACTCGTTGAACGGACCAATTGATGTATTTAACGGGACGTTCATTCTTCGAAACCATAAGAGCGGACAAAGACAGAAGGCCAATGAAAAAATCTATTGGACTGTATTAGGTGAAATTATGATCCTCAGTTATGAGGTAACGGAATATGGAGAGACCGAGAGAGAGAGATTTCGTAAAATTCAAGAAGGTGCTGACTTGTTCAGAATTCGATCTTCAACTGAGACTAAGGTTTACTAAGTGCTACGTGTGGTCAGTGCTGCTATATGGCGTAGAGGGCTGGACACTCAAAACGAGGGAAATAAACAGATTAGAAGCTTTCGAAATGTGGCTCTATCGCCGTATCCTAAAAATACCATGGACAGCGAAAATCACAAATATAGATGTCCTTAAAAGAATAAACTAAGAACGCCAACTTTTCGAAACCATCAATAAAAGGAAAACGGCTTATCTAGGTCACATCATGCGAAATGAAAAATACCAGTTCCTCCAACTTATAATCAAGGGGAAAATTTAAGGCCAGAGAGGAATGGGACGCAAGAAAATGTCCTGGCTCCGAAACATAAGGCAATGGACAGGGATTAACGACATACAATCTCTGATACATATTGCAAGAAATAGAGAATTAATGGAAAATGTGATCGCTAACATCCATTAGTGGATTAGCATCTGAAGAAGAAGAAGAGAGAGAGAGAGAGAGAGATATAGAGAGAGATAGAAAGAGATATAGAGAGAGATAGAGAGAGAGATAGAGAGAGAGAGCGAGAGAGATTTTATTTTTATTCTCAATTTTCTGATACGCTTAAATCAGCGTTATGATGTAAAGAAAAATTTGCCCACTAAGAAATTTTTAAGCGTAATCAATTTATTTGATTGCTTGAAGTGATCTTTAAAGTGTCAAACTTGTTTCGTGTTCTTTTTATTCTTATTCAAATAATAATAAAATAATTGAATATTGTTTAGTATAAAAATCATGATTTTTCTAAACTTAAACTTTTTTCCAGATCTCGGACGATGACCGCATGTCCCTGACGACGGCAGTCTCCGATGAAGATGACGGTGAGAGCGTTATGAACTCTCCTTACAAGGCGAAACAAACTGGCACTGCTGCTGCTTCGTTCAACTGCACAGGCGCCGTCAGAAAAGCAGGGTAAGTTTAAATTTCATTCCCTTTATAAATGTTGAGATAAAAATAATTATTTAGTTTACATTTATTTATATATAAAATATGTTAAACATTTCGACAACATTATTTTTTAAATTATGTTTTCTTTTGGTTAGAGCAGTGGTTCCCAAACTTTTAATCTCGCGTACCACACACGAAATTATAAATTAGTAGCGTACCACTGAACTGTGGTAATCTTTAAAAAACCTTGAAAATGGTAAAGTAATAAAAACTGCAACAACTGTTTATGACAACATTATTGTTTATTAATTATAGGAAAAAATACAATATACTCAGTGCGAAAAATGATGCTGCATGTTCGAGACAAGAGAGGAAATATCTGGCTCAGTTGTACTTAATTTCAGGCGCAAATTAGTGTCTATGTTAAGCTTGTTACGATATTTATTTTTTATTATCAACATAGCAGAAAATCCGCTCTCACAGAGATATGTAGTTGTAAATGGAATTAGAAACAGTAATGCTTTTCTGGACAGCGATGGATATCCATTTTTAACTTTTAGCCAAAATTCACACAGCTCTTCTTTGTTGAATTCCACTTGCAAAGCTCCATCGCAAGACAACTCTATCAAAGATTCCTTTTCATTTACACTTAAATTTTCACGAACACTATCCAGATCTGTAACGAATGGGTTCCTTATCCAATTAAACTCCGAAAAATATTCTTCAAATATTTCAACGATCATTTGGCTGTGATTTTTGATGTTATTGATCACAATTTCACTCACTGTAAGTTCATTTTTAGTTATAAAATTTTCTAAATTAGGAAAAGATGCTAGGTTCTCATTCGACACGCTCTTTTCAATCATTTAAAATTTTTTGATAAATGTTTTTATTTTGTCATTTACTGAAAATCTATTTGTAGATCTACCTTGCAAACTTAGATTTAAGTCGTTGATGCGATTGAAAATGTCTGATGAGTAAGCCAATGATATAAGCCAGTGTTCATCTGTCAGTCGATTGCGTAATTCAAAATCAGTCCCCATCAGGAACAGCTGCACCTCAGAACGTAACTGGAATAATCTGTTCAGCATTTTGCCTCGCGAAAGCCATCTAACCTCTGTATGTAGCAGCAACTGAATATGGTTACGGCCCATTTCGGAACACAAGTTTGAAAATAAACGAGAGTTAAGTGCCCGAGATTTAATAAAATTTACCACCTTGATTGCATCTCGGAGAACATTTTTAAATTGTTCGGTCATTCGTTTTACTGCTAACGCTTGTCTGTGTATACTGCAGTGCATAAAATTACAATTCTTAGCAACAGATTTTACTTTTGTGGCTACACCTCCGAATCTACCTCTCATAGCTCGAGCGCATCAGAGCAGAAGCCAACGCAATTCATCCAGTCAAGTCCATTTTCAGCAAAGAATTCATCCAGTTTGTTGAAAATTTCATCCGCTGTAGTTCGTGTTGATAACGGCTCACAGAATAAATAATCTTCCTTAATTGTTTTATTTTCATGTATATACCGCACGTAAATCATAAGTTGAGCATAGTTCGTTACATCTGTACTCTCATCAAGTTGTATCGAAAAGAAATCGCTACTTTTTACATGATTGATGACTTTATTTTCAACATTTGATGCCATACTGTCGATCCTACGTTGAACGGTATTATTGGACAGTGATATCAGTTCTAGCATTTTAGCTGACGCCTCACCCAACATACAGGTAACCATATCTTTTGCTGCAGGTAACAACAATTCTTCGCCAATTGTGTGAGCTTTTCCTGACTTTGCAATTTTTAGGCTAACTAAGAATGATGCCTCTACTGATTTTTTGGTACTACCAGTAAATGAAGACATGACTTTCTTAGTGCTTTTCATTTCTGTTAATTTTCTGGTGAAAAAATCCTTCGGTTTGCTAATTAATGTAGAATGTTTTGTGTTAAAATGACGATTCAGTAATGAGGGTTCTATACTTTGATTTGATAAAATTTCAAAGCAGATGACACACTGAGGGCGTGGCTCATTCTTTACATCCGTCACCGTAAATCCAATATTTATGTATTCTGGGTCATATTTTCTAGTAATTTTTTGAATTTTAGTAGGTATTTTATCTTCTTAAATTACCGCACAATCTGGCTCCGAAGTGGAACTCGATGGTAAAGAATTTTTACCATCATCTTGAATCACTGAATTCTTGAGATGAACTTGGTGGTACATTATTTTGAGCACAAGGTCGTTTTACACTACTAAGCCACTTATCCATGTTAATTCAAATATATTAAACTTGACTTAAAACAAATTAGATAGGTAATTTGACGAATGCTAGCTGGTTGGACGTGCGTGCGGACGCTCGATAGCTTTGTCACTCATTGACTCGCGTCGCGGTCGCCGAAAGATGCGCTGGCCAGTAAAATAGGCGGAGCTTAATGCAAACTAAACGCGACGTCGCCCCCTCGCGCCGTGGCGTTATTAACTCAGTAAATTTTACTGTGTATGTCCTATGGCTGCTTGCGTACCACCTTAATAATCGTCGCGTACCACTGGTGGTACGAGTACCACAGTTAGGGAATCGCTGGGTTAGAGGATTCAATCCTTAATCATTTTGGTACTGTTGGACTGATACGCTCCAAGATATATTTCCATATTTCTGATTAAAATCAGTTATTATCTAGGGTGAAAGTACTATGGATAATAAACATTCACTTAAAGTATTACATAGAGGTATGCAAGATTTAAACTGCAAGACAAACAAAATCGATAATGCTGTCTTACTACTGTCTGGTGACTTCCATTGACCATTAACACAAGAGTACAAGTCCAAAATGATCTAATGTCGCAAATATTTTCCAATTCCAAATTTTATATATAAACTTAAAAACAAATTTTTTTGGTGGATTATGTTTAGTATATTTATAATATTTACAAATAAAGCTTAAACGTCATTTAAATATCTTACTTTGTCTGGTCATTTTTGGTATTTCTATTATCACGACGAACAACGCAATAGTGTCACACATACCGGGTATGAATAGTTGGCCAATATTTCATAAAGTGTCCCCAGTTTATATCTCGAGCATCAAATTCCCTGCATTTCATCTTCCTGAAATCTCTGATGTTTGACATTCCCATATCGGAAGCTGTGGGGAGATTGTGTGAAGCGGAAAATGTAAGGATGAAGGGAGAAAGACGGACATATTGACTCAATAGTTCGGTAAAATTCCTGGCTGCTGCAGGAAATATATAAATTCTTATGTATGTTAGACTACTTTGAAACAAACTTCAGATTTAAGTTTGTTTTATATGCAGTTCTGCGTCGGTAGTAAAATTAAATTTAATATAAATGTAACATAAAATACAATTACTGTTTAAAAGAAATAGTAGCACGAGAATGGAAACTTTGTACATTGAAACAAACGCTCTAAACTTTATAATATACAGGCTGATTCGTTAGTACCAGAATAAGTTAGCAAATGTCGTATATTCTACAAACTAATATATATAATTATATTATATAAAATAATCAAACGTAGAACAAAGGAAATATAAGATTTTAATCGGATTTGGTATATTCGAGATGATAATAAAATAATTCTTGTACACAAAAATGATATCAAAAAGCGTGAGCAAAAATATTTTTACAGTTTAATAAACAGTGGCGTAACTAGAGGGGGAGGCGGTCCGTGGGCCCCTACATTGGCATAAAAGGTATAAAATAAAAATTAAGAAATAACGAAAAAAAATTTTTAAACTAATGAAACTACACTTTGATACATAACATAAAATAGTTTGAATATTTATTTTATGTTTTCTTTTATAAAAAATTAGTATGCATTGTAATACAGGTTGCAGTAACCTAAAAAACTTATTCAAATATTGAATAATCATTGATATTATAAATATACTAAAAAATGATGGATTGGATCTACAATTGTGTAGGAGTCAAGGCTATGATAATAAAATTCACTATGTCAGGCATCCATACGGGTGTCCAAGCAAGGATCAAGAAAAAAATAGCAAAGCCATGTTTGTGCCTTGAACAAACCATTCTCTCAATTTGTGTGGAGTTCATGCATTTGCAATCAACCAGCTGTGCAACGTTTTTTGCAACTATAGAAAGTATATATAATTTCTCCTCGTCCTATCCACATAGATAGGGGATTTTATTGGAAGGTATAGGTGTATCTGTAAAATAGCTATATGACACTTGATGAAGTGCCAATCACGAAGCTGTAAAACCTATTTTAAAACATTTTGATAAATTAGTTCAAGTTACAGGAAAATTGTGTGACGCCAAGAAAAATATTATTACACAGGGCTCTGCTAAAATTTTACTCTCAAATATTTGTGATTTTAAATTTCTTGGATTCCTTCATATTTATGTGGGTACATTTTGCAATAAATGAACAGTCCAAAAAGGTATTTATAGACGAAGTGTTTAAGCCTTGAAAATGTCGCAATAAAACTCCGAAGTTTGAAAATCTTTTTGGAAGACAGTCGATATGAGTTGGTCATGAAGGCTCTCCAGCTTGCTTCGGAGAAATGTTGTATTTAGGTAGTTCCTATATGGAGGTTTTATTTTAAACATGTTTTATTTAGACAGTTTCTATATGGAGGTAAGTCTTAGCTTTTTCTTATATTGAGAAGAGGGGCCACTTCTGTTACTTTTGCCCCAGACCTCCTGAATTGTAATAGTATCACTGTTAATAAATAAATACTTATTTTAACAGAAAACTGCTAAAACTAACAGATATATTAACAGAGACAGTAACAGCAACGTGGAGTCTCTCTCCATCTCGTGGTGGTTGGCCGATATTATATTATTTAGTAAAATACACTGTTGCGTATGAGAAATGATTTTATATTTGTTTAAAAATGATAAAATATAAAATAGAAATTACTGAAATCTAAAATTACTATAAAGATAATAATATTATGTAAATACAATAATTTATTTGACACTATATTGTTTCACAACATTAGAAACCCTATTCTATTAAGATCATTATATTTTGTCAATACATATCCTCCCTACCATTTCCAACTATCGAATGTGAAAAATCGGGTTTTTCAGATTCTATGCTTATCCTTGCATTAGACGTGATACACCTTGTAGCAAAATATCGAAATTGTAGCTTGCTATGGGCATTTTGTCATTTTGTTTTGGTCAAAATATCGAATATACTGACGAAAATGGAATATTCGATACTTTTGTTTTGTATAAATATAACTAAAGGCATATTTGTGCAACGCAAAATGACGAATTTGTCACATTTATGAAATTTCACTAGCCGAAAAAAAGCCTTTGCAAAGTTTGTGTTACTCTTGATGGTAGTACAGATGACGAAAAGGTTTTAAACCTCAAAGCCCATCACAAACACCTCGAAAGGAAAGATGCAGCGAGAAAAAAAGGGATGAAGATAAACAGTCGGCTTTGGAGAATAGGAAAATATTAGCATTTAATATCGATCTGCAATCTGTTTTGTCAACAGCTAAAGGAGTTGCGGGACCTTTTTTTATGCGAGAAAACTTGCCATTTATAATTTGACCATTTACAATTTAGGAGACGGGAGAGTCCAGTGTTGCATATGGGATGAAACCGAGGGAAAACGTGGTAGTACTGAAATTACTACATGTATATTCAAATACATCATGTCTTACCCTGATATTGAACATGTCATAATGATGTCCGACAACTGCGGTGGACAACAGAAAAACTTTGCTTTTTCTGCCATGTGTCAATATGTTGTTAATTGTCATCCATATTTAAAAACAATTGACCATGTGTTTTTTGTACCGGAGCACTCAGAAATGGAATTCGATTCTGTCCATTTAAAAATTAAATCTAAAACAAAAAATTCTTCTTGAAGGATGGGCACAAATCATCAAGACTTGCAAGCACTAAGCCATGCCCGTTTGAAGTAATATACCTGCTTCATGACGACTTCTTAGATTTTAACACCAAAGAAGAGTGACATTTGCACTAGAAAATAAAATAAAACCAAAGAACAAGCTAAAACAATATGAAAAAGAAAATGCAGTAAAAGATAAAGCCCAAACAAGTAATAACACAAGTAGTAACACTTTTATAAAGTGGCGGTGCAGTGCTCAAATTTATCGCGCGCTCTTCGATTTTTGCTTCTTGGGAAAGAGTCACAGCAACCCATTGAACCTTGGGGCTTTTGTTCTATTATTTCTTTATTTTTACAATTTAAAATGTCTTTTAAATTATTATACATTCGTTCTTTTAAACAATCTTTAAACAAAATGAACGACAGCTCCTTTAGAAAGACTGATCGAGACAGTGGTTTATTAAAATTTAGTTTATGTATGACTTAACTGTTGACCACTACAATATCCAACATGCCATAGAAAATTCGCAATGCCGTCTGTAAGTTTTTCTGGCGACTGTTGTTAAATGGCAGAGTTGATCAAACGTATTTGCACCATCTTTTGTACTATTGTAGAACAAGATTATCTCTGGCTTTTTATACTCTTCATCTACATCATCTTGAGTATGCATAGACGATAAAAGAAAATGACGTTTTTATTTTTTTGCAACGAATGAGACTAAAGTGTTTTTCTTATTAAAAGCAAATCGAGATGATGAAACTTGTTGTCCTTTTGTTTCAATTAGTTGTCGTGGTATTTCTGGCTTGTTTTTTCTAAGCGTTCCCACTACAGTACGGTCTTTTTCTTTTTCGATACTTAATATGAAGTGAACCAGTTATCCATGGTGCAATTCCTATTGGTTCCATATATATCACTTGTAAGATGCAGTACATATTGTGTTGGAATTAAATATTGTAAACAACGGACTTCTTTTCCCACGTAAAGCTTGGCTGAACACATGTAATATGTGTTGGCATCAAATATTGTTACTATTTTCATCCCATATTTGTCAGGTTTATTAGTAATGTACATTTTAAATGGACATCTACCTCTAAAACCTAACAAACTTTCCTCAATAGTGACATATTCGGACAGGGTGTACATCTGTCTACACCGGCCCTCGAAGATGTCATAAACTTTTCTAACAGCAGAAAATGTGTCTGTTGCCTTTCTTGTTAATCTTGTAGTTTTATCGTCAAACCTAAGGCATGATATTAAAAATTCAAAACGATTTTTGGACATTTTAGCTTTAAAAGCAGTCGGACCAAACTGCTAAGAGCATAAATCGTTAGTCGTAAGATTTGAAGATTTCAAGACACCACTGAGATAAAGCAATCCTAATAAAGCGCGAATTTCAATGAGGTTTGTTGGGTGAAGATAACGTTGTTCAGAAATTGTGCCGAGATAATCTTCTATTCTTAGAATGAAAAGGTTTTAGATACCATTTGTGACCATTCTTTGAATAAATTGTTGTGTTATGTTGCGGACTATCTTTCCTTGTAGTTGGTTCTGGACTTTCTACCGCTTCTTCGGCCAAAATTTCTGAATTACGTGCATCAAATTCATCTTCCACATGATCTTCAGTTTCCTCCAAATCTTGTCTCGCTTTCCTCGCTCTCAATACATATGTCACCATCGTCAGTGTCGTCCAAAAGCAACTTCTCAAGTTCATCATGAGTTAAAGGCCGCTTTCTTTTATAAAGATAGTTCATGTTGGGGTTGTACTGGTATTTACCTAGTCACATAGAAAATATCTCTTAGTTTTTAGCAAAATAATAAAATAAAAAAATTACCTGATAAAAATTTATTTTTCTACGTAAATAACAACGTGGCGTCGTATACTACAAATCGCTCAGATTTCACAACTTCAAAAAATTATTTGCAAGTACCCTCTTGCCTGCGTGATCGTTGTCACTGAACTAAAAGGTACTGGAAATACAGGCGATGTATGTACAGAAGCGCATGGATACACAGCGATTACATTTTTCACAGGTCACCGGCGACGCCACGTTGTTGTTCTAGGGTTAATAATTAATTAAAACAATAATTTCATTTACACCTAATTTTGGTCATAAACTATACCTACTAAGCGTTTTTTATTGATTTTTTTTTGGGTAAACAGTCAACTGTTAAAAAAAAAAAAAATTTCTCCTGCGTTGAAGGTCTTGTCACTTACTGATCTAATTAATTTTACTTATTGATTTAATTAGTTGGCTGATTTCAACCGTTGGACCAAGCTGTCCATTTTTCAAGCAGAGCCCTTATGGGGTGTTCGCGAAGCACGACAGTATCGTCGGCATATCTTATGTAGTTGATCATCATCCCGCTACCTTTTATATATTCTTGGATGTTTTTAAGTGCGCTCTGGAACACTTCTTCAGAGTAAAGTTCGAAGAAAAGATTTGACAGAATACACTCTTAATGCACGTTTTTTTATGGGAACGAACACAGTTGGACAGGTTTTTGCCTATTATGACTTGAATTATATGTATTAAATATTTCTCTAAAAAAATGTAAATATTTGAGAACAGATATAACTATGGACTTTGAAGAAGACGTTCGACAAGTCTGTAACCTCGGAAACCTTTTTTGGATGGTGCTAGAAAGGTCACCACTGGAGACACTGCGAACGGTGGCTAGATGGTTGGTGGAGAGAGAGTCGAGGGTTCAAAACTAGCTTTTGGAAATGGGAATGGATCCAATAGAAGAAATATTAAAGATAAGGCAAGATAAGATAGATTAGAAAAGACAGAGGAATAGATAACAAGAGAGATAGGTAAAATTACCAAAGATAAGAGAAGATAAGAAAAAGGGCGCTACTTAACTTTTTGGGGTTACAAGGAAAAAATTAAGAAACCATAGAAACGAAAAGAGATAGGGAGAGTTAATTAGGTTTTGAGACCAAATACCGGGAAAGATAATAACAGTTAATTATTAAATAAATAAATAAAACCTAAAAAATAAACACTACATAAACAAGTAATAAATATGTTCTGTGGGATTCATCCACCTACTTACCTACAAACATATACAGCCTGATCTTTCTCCTGGTCGAAGATATCGTAATAGTTAAATATTTGTATTAGCAAATATTTAGAGATACTCCAGAGATATTATCAGGGAACTTATTAGGAGTGGATAAATCAAATTCAGTAGGTAAAAAGAGTAATAGAGAAGGCTAGGAGTGCATTCAATAACATGGCCAAACTCTTTAAAAGCCACAATCTTAATCTGGAGATAAAAGTAAGGCTCCTACGATGTTATATCTTCTCAATATTGTATTACGGAGTTGAATCCTGGACACTAACTGAAGCAATGGAGAAAAAACTTGAAGCCTTCGAGATGTGGCTATACAGGCGAATTCTAAGGATATCATGGACAGACAAGATAACCAACGAGACCGTATTACGAAGAGTGGGCAAAGAAAGAGAGGTGATGTATACCATTAAAAGGAGAAAGTTGGAATATCTCGGACATATAATGAGAAACAGCACTAAATACAGATTACTGAAGGTAATCCTACAGGGTAAAGTATTCGGAAAGCGAGGAATTGGGAGAAGGAGAATATCATGGTTGAAGAACCTGAGGAAATGGTTCTCCACAACAACAACGAATCTATTTAAAGCATCAGTCAATAAAATAATTTTAGCCAGAATGATTGCCAATATTCGGAACGAATAGGCACTGAAAGAAGAAGAAGAAGGTAAAAAAAACAAAAAATTTCAAAAACAAGAAATACAAATATATAAACCGTAACATGTAAAAGAAGATGCGAGATCTTTCAAAGTGATAGACATAGACACATGCACATATAATAAAATATAACATTAAGGAGAACTTGATGTTTAAAAAAAATCCAAAAGAATAGATCATATAAATTGCTCTCCTTCATGTGTTTGGCTTATCTCGAGATAACTAACTTTAAAAGTAATAACCTTTAGCAAGTACAAAATAATACTAAATTAATTTACAAGAAAGTTACAAAAGTACAGACACACGATTATAAAAGTCGGTTTTACCAAAAATTTAAATAAGGACCAAACCGCACTTGGTTCACAAGAAGCTACTCGTACATATTTTATTTAAATAATGAATGTCTGCAATTATTACTTTTTAATAAAAAGATATGAAAGTTAATGAAATTTTTGAAAAGTTTGATTGATGAAATAATTATCCCTTAGAGAAATTGATTGCATCGGTGGTTAGCTTTAACCACCAATCAGGAAAATGTTTTCGAAGATAGCCCGTAGATTACTCTACCTCTGACGATAGTTGGAGGTAATATTAATAGTAAGACCACTTACAGTAACTCTAGATGACGTTGCCTTTTAAATTGCACTAAATTTAAACTGTACTCAACTTTACTATCAAACACTGAAGTTAATTTATAATGTATATTTGATCTACTCGATTGTTAGATCAAACTACTTGAGATACAATAGAAGTGCATATACACACTTATAGATCAATTCTTAGAGAAAGAAATACGTTCAAACGCTTAGACGATGCAACCAAGTCAGTCTAATCTCTTAGACTAGCCAAAGAAAAGTGATTACCTCTTTCTCAAATCGGATGAACTATCCCCTAGACAGAATAATCACCACTTAAAGAATTTCTTCTTAATAAGAACCGCCTTATTTTTATTTTCAGCGGAAACCTATAAACATAACGGTATTTTTTAAAAAGAGAAGCAAAAAGCAAATAAATGTACAATATTGAGGGAAACGTCCTCTTTAAAGTAAAGAGGCCGCTTTTCTGATCCAACCATCACAAGTCGGACAAAGGCAGCCATAAAGTAATCTGCATGTTTCGATACTTCTTTTAAGGAATAAAAAAGTTGAAAGATATAACGAAAAATTAAGTCTATAAAGATACAAACTTCTAAAGTACCGTTACATTCTCATAAAAGAATATCGGCACCTCTCATACGGCACAAAAGGGAGATTTTTGGATACGGCCATTGGCGTAGCTGCGGTAATTGCAAAGGGTTTTTAAAATTAATTTTAAAGTAATATATAATAATTAGTTACTAATCTTACTATAAAAACAATGTTACAAGTCTTAAGAGTAAATAAAGCAGCATCTATTAATAATACAGTCTGGCAGAACAAGCACCTAGAGAAAATACGAAAGCAAGGATTAATAAAACAGAGATAAGACCTATAATGATAAACGACATACACGGCGAAGACGAGACCCAATATATCCGAAACGAAACTATTGCTAGAAACGACAGAGATAAGAATACTCATACTAAGAGCGAATCGAAAAGAAAAAAAGGATATGTAATGTAGCAGACACAGATATATGGATTACAAAATGGAAACAGGAATGGAACCAACACATTAGCAAAATAACAGAAAATAGGATAGTAAGAATAGAACAAGGAAAATCACCAAATGATTAATGAAATGTTGCAAGACCAAAGAAGAGATGATGTAATAGGTTAAAAAATACAGGAGGCTAATAGAGAAGAAATAACAGGCCTTACGAACCTATTTATAACAAGTAGGAACAAGAAAAAATATTTATATTTCTGTAGTCTTTAAATAATGCGTAGTCGCCTAGTTTTTAAACAGGCCTCTGGCTTAATTTCCCCCTCTTCGTTAAAAATAACGATATAAACTACCTTCTTAATCTGAAGTAAACAGAGAAAATCAATACACTATATACTACAGCTTATTAATTGCCATGTTTGCAATAATTCACCAGACTAAACTTAGCGAGAGAGATAAAATGTAAAGATCTTTCAGAAAATAAGGATAAGCCATCCTTAATGTGAGAATGTATCCTTAGGGCGCTAATACGTTCGGGGTCGGACGGCTTATTAGGTTTATCGGTAGCGTTGCTCTAGATTGAGGGATGTTTTCTAGTTTACGCCAAGCAAAATAAAAGTGTGAAAGTCGAAGTTGCGAATGATGTTTATATTTTAATCAATAAAGTAATGGGCTAGTGACTATTAGGAAAAATATTAAAAAATTAAATAGGATATTTATTACATGTAGATTTTTTTAAAATTTTATATTTTTACATAATTTTTTAATCTTATTGTTTTAATAATAATTAGCTGGAAAGATATTTAGATAGATAATTTCGAACTGGAAAGTGAAAACTTTGATAGTGGCTGCCAAGGTACGTTTTCTGTTTTTACAAACGTAGCTTGTGTCTGTTCTATTCGGCTTTCATTTTCCACAGTTTGTAGTACTGCATTTTTGACTCTAGTATTGTCATCCTGTATATAATTTTGGTTGCTTACTATCATATATTTGGTTTTCTTAACGTTTTAATACAAACTGATTATTGGACTTATTTTGCTAAGATTTTATAGATCCTTACTGCAGTTATCCAGTATTAAGGTATCGACGGTATATATAATGTTGTTTACGTTTACTCCGTTCATTACAACGCTTTCTGTTGGATAAATTTCTTTAAATGTATATACATACTGTATATGTATGAATATGTATGTAGAAGTAGATTACAATTTGCCAAAAGTACCTTGACTGAAATGTTGATGACTAGGAGCACGTGTTGTTTTCTGATGAATCGAGGTATTGCTTATATAGCTCAGATAGACGTGTGAACTATTCGACGGCCAAACGAACGCTACGCACAGTGTAATATACGACCTATTACTTTATTCAATGGAGGATCTGTAATGGTTTGGGGAGGAATATCTCTTACAGTACGAACGGACCTTGTTGCTTTACAAAGAGGTTCCTTAACAAGTATAAGGTATATTACAGACACTTTGTCTAACCACGTAGTTCCATTTGCTCCTTACGTAGGAAATAATTATCTTTTAATGCATGATAATGCTCGACCACATGTTGGACGTGTGGTCCGTAAATATTTGGACGAGGTTAGAATAGAAACCATGAACCACCCTGCAGCCCTGATCTCAATCCCATAGAGAATTTGTGGGATATAAGTGATCGTCAATTTAAGGCAAATCGTCAAAATTTATTTTAAATATGTTTCGTCACTGTGAAGAAGTAATTAGATATAGAAGTAAAAGTGTATTGGGCAAAGGGAATTGTTAAAGATTATTTTGGTTATATTTTCTTAGGCTTTATTTGTATTAAATGTCAATAAAGTTTATGTAAGTATGTTTTCTTTGCTTTAAATATTAATAAAAACTTGTTACATTTAAAGTCCTGTATAATCTTTGATAATAGAGACATCAAGATAGTTTTTTTACGTAAATTTTGAGAAAGTAGAAATCTATCTTAAAATATTAATTAGATCTAGCATTTATTTCTAATAAATTCCACAGGGTGTTGCAAAAAACGATGAAAAAACATAACTTTATTTTTACACCCTGTATACGGGTAAAACGTTGATATTTTTTAGAAAGCATTAATACATTGATTTAATAGAAATAGACCTATAATATTATGTGTATAATATGCTTAAAAATGATATTTATATGCTATAATATAGATATTATCTAAATATTAAATTTAAAAATTATTTCTATAACTAGTCTTTATTACAAATCATGAATTTTGGGACAGCCATTTTTATTATCAAAAATTGAGATAAGCTTTTATCCAAATCGGTGTACTTTAAACTCTTTTCGCTTTTAAAGTAGAATAGTAGAAGTTTTTTCATAGCAAAAAAGCTCTGCTGTAATGCGCGAAAATAGAAAATTACAAAAGCCGCTATTATGATGAAAACCCACAGACTGATAAAAGTGAAAATGGCTTTTTCTGTTTGTTGCTTTGTGTAAATTTGGTATCAACGGCGTAGCTTGTTTTTTATGGTAGGTAAATATATAAGCTTTAATGGAATAGTTTTTATATTGTTGTATATTAAACAGATTTCTTTTTGGGCTCATTTTAATTACTGCAGTTTTACAATTGAAAATATATTGTCTTGATACTAACGTTTTTTTTTTTTTATTAACAAAGAAAATAGTCGCTTCAACCACTTGGGTCATTAGCGACATTAGTTTTTACATTAGATTAAATTATATAAAGATGTATCTTTAAGAAAATTAATTAAGTCTTTGATGTTTAAATGTTCACCTAATACTGTTTTTAAATTGTTGGAAATATTGTTATTTTGTCTGTTGACTATATATTTTCCACATTCTGTTAGGAGGTGTTTAACAGTAATGTTGATTTGACAGTAATCACACACTGGAATGTCTTCCTTATTCATTAGGTACTTATGTGTAATGTTGGTATGACCTAATCGAAGTCGAGAGATTTTGACTTGATCAGCTCTTTTTAAGTTCACTAGGCGCCACGGACTTACTGTCGATTTAATTTCTTTTAGTTTAGATTCCGATAAATTCCACTCATTTTGCCACGCACTGATCACTTTTTCTTTGACGAACTGTTTTATATCACTGGAAATAGTCTTTGACACTATTGTAGCATGATCGTTTTTGTAAGCTTCCCTTGCTTGGAGGTCTGCTTTTTCATTACCTATACTAACGTTTAAAATAGTATATTAAAGTATAAGTGGATATTGAGGTCTTTAAAACACGCGCGATTTTTCGACATGCTCGAAATAGAACAAGTGTTTTAAAGACCAGTTATCCACGAATACTTTTTTTTACGAAGTGTTTTTTTTATCCTTCGTTATTATGGAAATGAGAAAAACAAAAATTAATTTACAATCTGTCACATAAGATTAATATTTTTTATTTATTTATTTATGCTGGTTTACATTTACAAGGGTTATTAGGGATCTAAAAAATATAATACAGGTAAAGTTAGAAAAAAATTACAATAATTGATAAAGTCCCAAGTCTTTAAGATAACTTATTGTGTTTTTAATGTTCATGTTTTTTCCTAAGGCTTCCTTGATATTATTTGGGATAGTGTGCTTCTTTCTTGCTGCTTTATATGTTTTGCACTAAGTTAGTATATGCTTCACGGAGAGTGTTACTTGACAATTTTCACACATTGGCGGCACAGTTCGCGTAAAGAGGTGTTTATGTGTAAAGTTACTGTGCCCTAGTCGCAAACGTGTTATTCTCACTTGGTCGTGTCTATTCGCTGTGGGTTAGAGCCACGGTTTCACTAGTTGTTTGATTTCCTTGAGTTTATTTTGTGATGCACTCCACTTATTTGCCACGCACTTAACAGTTTATATTTTGTTTCTGACTTGAAGTCATCTGAAGAAACCTCATTAATAAGAATGGAGTCCTGGCTGAAGCATGCTAAGCGGGCTAGTTCATCTGCTTCTTCATTTCCTTGTATACCTGAATGTGATGGAACAAACATTAAGTCAACAGTGATCTTATTATTATTTAGAATCTGTATTTCTGAATGGATATCTGAGGCAATTGGATTATTGATATATTTAAACGTTTGATAGTGTGAAGTGAGCTTAGTGAATCGGTTAAGACGGGGACTGTTTCGACTCTTTTATGTGAATAAGTGTTTGTAATATTGCAAACAACTCTGCAGTGTATGACGAAGTAATGGGAGTGAATTTAAATTTTTAAGGATGTATTGGGTGTGAAGATGGCTGCACCAATACCGTCTGAAGATTTTAAAGCGTCAGTGTATATCTTATAGTGATTTTTATAAGTTTCCATTTCTATTAAAAATGATTGTTTGATCAGGTCTGTTGTTATAGTCTCACTTTTTTTATATATACTAAGGTTAGTATTAATCTTGGGAATTGGTATTAATCAAGGTGAAGTTAGGAAATTTGTTGGGAGAATTTCAGGAAATTCAAGATGTAAGTCATGAAGGTTTAAAATCCACAAGGAATCTACGTTCCTGTATTTGGCTGTATACCATATATTAAAAAATTTATTAAAATCCTTTGTAAAAGGTATATATTTAAAAACCCAAACGGGCTGTGTTAGACAGAACGTTTTCGGAATACATCATTCCATCATCGGTGTCCTAGAAAATATGTAACCACTTAATTAAAAAGAACATGAAGTTAAAATTTTGACCAAGGTTAAAGAAAAGTGTGGTTAATACTTACTAGGAGTACATGAATGTAGCCACTAAATATATGGGTAAAAACCCGTTAACAAATAATTAGTTACATTTGTTAGACATTATATCTTATAAATACTTATGATGTTAAAGTTACCGTTGGATTAGGTAACATGGCGACATATGACTCCACGTTGAAGTTGCAAGTCCTGAGACGGTGTGTCTACGAGGACTTTATGGAAGCAACTGATTGAAATGACAATGTTGACAAGTTAGGACGGAAGTCATAACAGAGTAGTCAATATAACTGTATGTGTCTGCTTAAGACAAAAGCCAACGTTAATTAAAATTGTTAGAGTAAAAAATTTTTTTAATTAATATAACAGTATCAACCATCAATGTTGTTATTTTAAATTATGTATATGAGATGAAATGTGGAGAAATGATTGCGATGTTATAGTTAGGCAACCAACTATACATGTGTGTTGTAGTGTAGTGAAATAGAGATTTTAATATTAGGCCCTTTATGTTTCTTCAACATTTGGTACCTGGAAAATAGAAACTAGATACATGTAGAAGGTTGAGTTGTTGATATTTTGTTGATATTGGTGGAATAAGAATGAATGTATTTAAAATATGAAAGTGTACTTGTGTGAATGAAATAAAACTTTTGTAGTGTAATGGTCATGTGAAATTTATCTTATAACTCGATTATAGAACGCCCTGTATGTCAAAAAACAACATTTGATACCTGGTAAATGTAAAACTTATTAAGTTATAAGTACATGAAAATTAAATATTTGATAGGGTGTTAACAGACTAAGTGGTGTGGAAGTTTTATTTTTTTAACTATTATGTGAAATGAATAAAATTTGATGGTTGGGACATGGTTTTGTAATATTTTAGTAGAAAAGTACTCAACTTATAACTTAAGAAAGGCCCTATCTGTCATAAGCAACACTAGGTACATGGGAAATATAAAAGGATAAGTTATAAGTTGAATGAGTTGCAGGTGTATAATTATCTGAAATGTAAAAATGGAAAGGTTGTGGGTTGGCTCTGTTAAAATTAAGTAAAACAAAAATTATGGTGTCAGCTTTACTGGTAATTAAGTTATGGGATTTGTTTTTAATTCTTAA
The DNA here is from genome assembly GCF_040954645.1 of Diabrotica undecimpunctata. Taxonomy (NCBI): domain Eukaryota; kingdom Metazoa; phylum Arthropoda; class Insecta; order Coleoptera; family Chrysomelidae; genus Diabrotica; species Diabrotica undecimpunctata. Next base: position 127,480,823 of record NC_092809.1, on the reverse strand, counting down.
TGGATATGAAGGTCTTAAGGTGTTCGTTAAGCTATTATATAAAATAAACAGAATTTGATGGTTGGATCATGGTTTTGTAGAATGTAGTATGTATAGTACTCAACTTATAACTTGAGAAAGGACCTATCTGTCATAAAGCAACACTAGCTACATGAGAAATGTAAAGAGATAAGTTATAAGCTGGATGATTTGCAGGTGTATATAAACCTTAATTATGAAAATGAAATGGTTTTTAGGTGGCTCTGTTGAAATTAAGTGAAGAAAGAAGAAAATTATATTGTTTTTGAAAAAATGTGAGATACGGAAAGAATGCAGAAGGCTAAAATCGTGGTTTTGTAGTATGTTGTATGTATAGTACTCAACTTATAACTTGAGAAAGGACCTATCTGTCATAAAGCAACACTAGGTACATGAGAAATGTACAGAGATAAGTTATAAGTTGGATGATTTGCAGGTGTATATAAACCTTAATTATGAAAATGAAATGGTTCACTTAATTTCAACAGAGCCACCTAAAAACCATGAAAATCTAGAAATGTAAAGAGATAAGTTATAAGTTGGATGATTTGCAAGTGTATATAAACCTTAATTATGAAAATTAAATGGTTCACTTAATTTCAACAGAGCCACCTAAAAACCATTTCATTTTCATAATTAAGGTTTATATACACCTGCAAATCATCCAACTTATAACTTATCTCTTTACATTTCTCATGTACCTAGTGTTGCTTTATGACAAATAGGTCCTTTCTCAAATTATAAGTTGAGTACTATACATACAACATACTACAAAACCACGATCTCAGCCTTCTGCATTCGTTCCGTATCTCACATTTTTTCAAAAACAATATAATTTTCTTCTTTATTCACTTAATTTCAACAGAGCCACCTAAAAACCATTTCATTTTCATAATTAAGGTTTATATACACCTGCAAATCATCCAGCTTATACCTTATCTCTTTACATTTCTCATGTAGCTAGTGTTGCTTTATGACAGATAGGTCCTTTCTCAAGTTATAAGTTGAGTACTATACATACTACATACTACAAAACCATGATCCAACCATCAAATTCTGTTTATTTTATATAATAGCTTAACGAACACCTTAAGACCTTCATATTCATTAAGAATTAAAAACAAATCCCATAACTTAATTACCAGTAAAGCTGACACCATAATTTTTGTTTTACTTAATTTTAACAGAGCCAACCCACAACCTTTCCATTTTCACATTTCAGATAATTATACACCTGCAACTCATTCAACTTATAACTTATCCTTTTATATTTCCCATGTACCTAGTGTTGCTTATGACAGATAGGGCCTTTCTTAAGTTATAAGTTGAGTACTTTTCTACTAAAATATTACAAAACCATGTCCCAACCATCAAATTTTATTCATTTCACATAATAGTTAAAAAAATAAAACTTCCACACCACTTAGTCTGTTAACACCCTATCAAATATTTAATTTTCATGTACTTATAACTTAATAAGTTTTACATTTACCAGGTATCAAATGTTGTTTTTTGACATACAGGGCCTTCTATATTCGAGTTATAAGATAAATTTCACATGACCATTACACTACAAAAGTTTTATTCCATTCACACAAGTACACTTTCATATTTTAAATACATTCATTCTTATTCCACCAATATCAACAAAATATCAACAACTCAACCTTCTACATGTGTCTAGTTTCTATTTTCCAGGTACCAAATGTTGAAGAAACATAAAGGGCCTAATATTAAAATCTCTATTTCACTACACTACAACACACATGTATAGTTGGTTGCCTAACTATAACATCGCAATCATTTCTCCACATTTCATCTCATATACATAATTTAAAATAATAACATTGATGGTTGATACTGTTATATTAATTAAAAAAATTTTTTACTCTAACAATTTTAATTAACGTTGGCTTTTGTCTTAAGCAGACACATACAGTTATATTGACTACTCTGTCATGACTTCCGTCCTAACTTGTCAACATTGTCATTTCAATCAGTTGCTTCCATAAAGTCCTCGTAGACACACCGTCTCAGGACTTGCAACTTCAACGTGGAGTCATATGTCGCCATGTTACCTAATCCAACGGTAACTTTAACATCATAAGTATTTATAAGATATAATGTCTAACAAATGTAACTAATTATTTGTTAACGGGTTTTTACCCATATATTTAGTGGCTACATTCATGTACTCCTAGTAAGTATTAACCACACTTTTCTTTAACCTTGGTCAAACTTTTAACTTCATGTTCTTTTTAATTAAGTGGTTACATATTTTCTAGGACACCGATGATTGAATGATGTATTCCGAAAACGTTCTATCTAACACAGCCCGTTTGGGTTTTTAAATATATACCTTTTACTAAGGATTTTAATACATTTTTTCATGAAGGTTTCTTCTATCTCTTTCGTAAAATGCGCCTTTTGTACAGCGTTTTTCGTTCTGCCAACAATATTAATATCATTAGCATAGGCAAGGATTTGCACTGATTTATTATATATTGAACCAATGGTTGTGATTTGTGACATACGTGTTACTTTTTCCAGATTGAACAGTATACAGGAGAGCGGAGTTCCTTGGCGCAGCTCGTTATTTGTTTTAAAAAGTTCAGACAGTTCCCCCTGAATTCGTACTCTTTATTCAACTTTTCAAGATTTAGTTTTGTTCAATATACCAACTGATTTAATATTCCTAGCTCTTTAATTGTTTTGAACATTTCTCTTCTATTCGCAGAGTCGTAGGCTGCGTTGTAGTCTATGTAATAAGTATCCATGTCATATTCCAGTGTTTTCTCTAATATTTGTTTCAGAGTTGCAATCTGATGAACTGTCGACTTACCACCTTTGAAACCAATACTATATCACAATATGGCACCAATATGGTGCCATATTGTGATATAGTACTGTGGAAAAAAAACTGTGGCTTTTGATTCCTTAGCCTGTGTGTGATGATTTTCGAATACCGTTCTGCAATTGTCGCATCTCTCAGCGTCTGCAAATTTCCTTATTTTGTATGATTTTATTTTTTTTTTACTGGTGTTTGAAATTCTAGCTCTTAATATTGAGATTACTAGGCAAATACTGTAGTCGTTATGCAAAAATTATGTACTAAAATAGCTATTTGAAAACAGAGCAGAATTATTTTAATTTTTTCTTTAACTCGCCCTCTATTTTTTCGCTAAAAGCTAAACATTTTTCCTCCAACCTGCATTCATATTAATTAAATACATTTTTTAACAATTTATCATTTATCAAGCACTAAAGTTAGAACGAAATAATAAAGAAAGTGTTTTTATAACAGTTCGTTATTAAACTACCTTGAGGTTGCTTTTATTATTTTTTTAATTTGTGCTAAATTATTTCAAGTTCTTAGCTGAAATAGTACAATAAAATGAAACGACTTTATTTTTCTTTTAAAATAATTAATTACACGACCAGTTAGTTAATGAGTAATTTAAACATATAACAACTCAAGATAAGCGTAGAAATCAAATATTCAATTCACGATTTGTGTACGAAACAGAGGCCAACAATAACTGATTTCTACAGGGTGGTCCAAATAAAACTTAAATATGTTTAACATTTGATTTTATTTCAAGTGCGGCTTCTTTCGATCGTACATTATTGGTACATTCAAGAATTGTAGAGAGAAGAACCAAGGTCAGAACTATGGGAGACAATGTACAAATAAGAAATACAGACGGAACTCCTAGAAGCTACAAAAGCTCTATATAAAGAAAATAAAGTGTCCATTAAAATGGGAACAAGAATCATAGGAGACTTCACTACAACAAAAGGGCTCCTGTAGTGTTGTTCCATATCTCCAACCCTATACAAAATATATTTAAAGAAAGCCTTGACTACATGGAAAACAAAATGCGAAGGCATTTTGCCGTACGCTTTGCAGACGATCAAGTCAAGTAGTGATTGTACAAGACCAAGACGACCTCAGCTACATGATGAAGAAACTGGAAGAAGAATATAGCAAGGCTGGCCTAGATATTAACCTCGCGAAAACAGAGTACCTATCTACAAGTGAAGAAGACATAGAAGATCTACAGATTAATGACAACGTAACAATCAAAGGAAAGGATATATTCATAAATATATAAAGGAAATTCAAATACTTGGGGTTTATAATCACGAAACAGGCAACAGCAGAGGAAGAAATTGCACAAGGATTAGGACAAACAAGAACAGCAATCCGACAACATAAGACAAAAACAAAACATTAGTGCGAAGTATTATGACATATGGGGCTGAAAATTGGATCATAAACAAGAAAAACAGCAGTAAGATAGTAGCAATAGAGATAGAATGCCTGCGAAGATGCTGCAGAGTAACAAGAATGGATAGAAGAAGTAATGACGAAATAAAACAAAGAACACCATTAGAAACAGACATACTAACATATGTAGAACAAAAAAGACTAAAGTGGTATGGACATGTAAGAAAAACTAGCAACAGCAGATGGATAAAGAGAATAACCGAATGGAGCCTTATAGGAAGAAGGAAAAGAGGACTACCCCGAAAATGGAGGAACGAAGTAGACGAAGCCATGAGTAAGAGAGGCCTAAACGATGGAGAATGGGACTACAGAGAGAGATTGAAACGGTTAAGCGAGGAAAGGCAGTGAATACTGTAGAATCCCTGAATATATATAGAACCCAGGATACTGTATTTTACGAATATGTGCATGTTTTGTATTATTGCTAGATACTCGACAGATAATAGTTCTTTTTACCTTACAGCATAAAAAGTACGAAAGGAAATTGTTTTAGTAATGAAAATTTTAAACAAGTTATTTCTAAATTGAATTAAAAAAATCTTTTTACAGTATTAGTAAGAAGTAAGTACATTAGCCAAGAAATTTTCAATCCAAGTTTAAATTGATAAAAACTGGTTGGGTTATCATCAAGGGACAGGGCCGCACTCACTCTTGCGGATAACACCTGTTATTTTAAAATATTTTTACCGAAGCAAGCATGGATATAAGTAATGACAACAATTTGATTCCGAACCATCTCAATACAAAAGAAATGTATCTTTCAAAGGATAAAAACCATGTACGAGTGGAATGAAATTAAAAATAATACGCTTCAAGACTACCTAATTCCTTTTGGTAATATAATTTAACCCAAAAATATCATTTTTGCCTTCCGCCTTTCTAACAACCGAATCTGCATGTACCTTGCCTAACAAAAATACCCTAGATGAGTTTTTAGATAATCATGGTCAAATCACTATCCAAGAAGAAGTTTTAAGAGCTAGACGGCTTATAACACCTGCTAAAAGAATTGTTATGTCAAACGTATGACCGACCATTCCACATAATATTCTTGAAAAAAAATTACTTAAAATCGGTCTTAATCTTGTTTCTCCCATAACATTTCCAAAAATCGGTGCAAATCTTGCTGATTATAGCCATATCCTAAGTTTTAGACGGCAAGTATATGTTAGCCCTCATAATTTAACCATCCCATGCGCCATAACAATAACATTCGAAAACACAAACTACACAGTATTCTTTTCACAAGATGGGAACGTCTGCTTTAAATATAAGAAACCAGGATACGTGGCAGCAGCCTGCACCGAACCTACAAATATATCTGAAATACAACAAACTCCACTAAGTTCTACAACTTCTAATATTACAACTATAGCTGATTTGACTGCAAAAACTGTAACAGAAACACTTCCTACACAATCCTGTTCCTTTGCCAGTGAAACTCTACCTCCATTATCACACCAAAGCACTCTTTTACAACACACCGAATCAGAAGAAACAGGAAATAAAGAGACGCATTTAAAACGCTCTATAAATGAAGTCATCTCTTTAGAAACTGACACTGCACCTCAAGAAAGCCCATTTGTAACACCAAAATCCACATGAACTCGAAAAAAGCCAAAGAAAACTAAACTTGTAGAAATTCATTCAAATTTATCCTTTTAATATATGATAGAACCAGCCAAAACCTTCATCAATAATCACGAACCACCATTTCCAATGAACAGTGAACAATTAGCCCTCCTACTAGACAACACTGCCGGCTTATCTAATCCCATAATCTCGATCAAGGATTATATTTCTAATTTGCTAGGTCTCTCTAACATGTTAAAATAAATCCGTCCCCATTTAAAAAAAAGGTCAATAAAATCAAGACTAACTAACTTAAACAAAAAAATATTTGCTTATCTTGGAGAGGTGGGCTCTGAATTAGAAAGTGATGCATCACAAACCAGCACTTATTAGCAGCTATCGTTTAGTTTTTTTTTTATTTAAATTTTTTATTTCTTACATTCAACTCGATCATACAATGGAATATTGATGGATTTTTCCATCGCTTGGCTATGCTACAGATTATCATTGCCGAAAACTGTCCAGACATAATCTGTCTACAAGAGACCAATTTAAAACCCCAACAGAAATACAGTCCTAAACAATACATATGCTTCCGTAAAGATAGGATGCTTGTTAACCATGCTAGTGGTAGTGTTATGACATTAGTAAAAAAATCTTTCGATGCAAATTTATTTCCCGTAGAAAGCAATTTAGAAGCTATAGTCATCAAAATTAATTCCTTAATGTCATTTTATCTATGTAATATCTACATTCCTCCTAACTCACAGGTAAATTATGCAGAGATACTGCACCTCATACACAAAATTCCAACATAAAGTTAATTTAAATTTTCTTAATGATGGAACCCCCACGAGGTTCAACTCAGCATCAGGAGAATCCTCGGCAATTGACCTAAGTCTCTGTGATCAAATTTTAACTTCTTGCTTATCCTGGGAAGTGTTGTCGTTCAACTAGAGCAGCGACCATTACCCCATAAAAATTTGCAATACTAACACCCTACTGGAACCAAAAGACACCTTTGTCTTAAATTGGAAAACAGAAAAGGATGATTGGGTGAGTTTTTCAACATATATTGATAATTCCGTAGAAAGCTGTGAAATAAATGACTGTGCTATCGATAGAACAATCACCAATTTTGTTGACTTAATACTAAAAAGTGCAGAACTCTACATTCAAAAAACAAAAACAAATCACAATCATCATCCAGTACCATGGTGGAATAAAGATTGCAAAGAACCAATACAGCAAAGTAGAAATGCTCTAAACGGGTTTAAACGGCACAAAACCCAAGAAAGTAAAATAGAATTCAAACGATTCAAAGCTAGAGCCCAATTAATAATAAAAAATTCAAAAAAAGCCTCATGGTCAAAATACTTCTCCCAATTAAACAGTTCTACTCCAATGAGCGAAGTTTGGAGAAGGGTAAAGAAAATTTCCGATTTAAAGTATTCTTCATCAATTAACAAAATAAACAGTACTACAGTCTCTTCTTTACCAGACATTGCTAAAACTCTTGCTTTCACCTTTAAACAACATTCCTCTAGCGAAAACTACGACATTAATGTTAGGGACTACAAGCTAAAGAAAGAAGGCACCATGTTGTCTCTAGAAGAATCCCACGAAAACCCCCTATCTCAACCTCTTACTATTATAGAACTAAATAACTCCTTACAAGATATGAAAAACTCAACCCGATCATATTTCTGTTCTATTCCTAAAGCATTTATTAATCTTAGCGAAACAACATCTACTGCAAATTTTCAATCAAATTTGGCAACAACGACAATATCCATCTATATGAGCAATTTTGCCGTTTTTAAAGTCCAGAAAGCCTCGACTTGATCCAGAATCATACAGACTCATCTCTCTAACATGTGCCATGGCTAAGTTAATGGAGAAAATAGTCAATGTCCGCCTTATGTGGACACTGGAAAAATCTCATTTCTTCTTACCAGAGCAAAACGGCTTCGGACGTAACTGGTCAACAATTGACAATATCGTAGACTTACAAAGTAATGTCCAAGAAGCGTTAGCAATGAATCAAATATTCATAGCTATTTTCTTCGATATAAAGAAAGCCTTCAATACGTGTTGGAGATTCAACATCATTAAAAAATTGCACGTATCCAATATTAGAGGACACTGCTTAGCCTATATCGAAAATTTGTTAAAAGACTTTTCTTTTCAAGTAAGAGTTATTAACGTTTATTCTGATTTTTATACTGCAGAAAACGGTACCCCACAAGGCTCAATACTTAGTCCTACCCTATTCCTAGTTGCCATAAACAACATATTAAACAAATTACATAAACCTCTCAAAGCTCGCCTCTATGCCGACGATTTAGTGGTGTACATTAAAGGAGCACAAAAATAATCTATGTGCAGAATAGTACAGACATTTTTAACCCAACTAGATGAATTGACAGCTAGTACAGGCTTCGAATTCTCCGTTACAAAGACAACTGGTATGGGGTTTACAAAAAAATCATCCATTACACCAGTCCTTTATCTTCACAACAATATCATTCCCAGTGAAATTTCTTGGTATGTGGCTGGATCAAAAGCTTTCCTGGAAAAAGCACATACAACACTTGGCGCTAACATGCAACTAAAGACTCAATTTGTTTAAAACCGTATAAAATCTAATTAGATCCAAACTCAATTACGGTTCAGTTGTTTATCCTCCGCAACCAAGAGTACCCGAAAACCGTTAAATACAATCCACAATGCTGCATTTCGGATCATTCTCGGAGCTTTTTATACTTCACCCATAGAAAGCTTGTATTTCGAAACTGGAGAACCATCATTGCAGTATAGGTGGGCACTTTTAAAACTTTAACACACCTCTTCTGTAGCTGCTAATAAGGACCATCCAGTCTTCGAAAATACTTTTTCTACAAATAATATTGACTTTCTCTTTAATAAACTTCGTACTGGAAAACTTTATTACACACGAGTAAGATCAATTCTGAATAATTTTGACACAACAATCCCAGATGTATTTCACTGTAACATCCAACTTCCGACTCCATGGTTAATAAGCATCCCAAATTGCAACACATCTCTAATAGAGTTCCCCAAAAAATGCAATAAAAACATACTAATCAAAAACAAACTAAATGAGATTCTTGAACGAGACTACCTTAACTGGACAAACATCTTTACCGATGCCTCTAAATCTAATGGTGGCATTAGTTGTGTATTTGTTACTCAAACGTCTACTTTCAAATTTGAACTACCGCCTAGCTCAAGTGTTTTCACCGCTGAACTGTTTGCTTTGTACCCTAAAACATGCAAACCTCTCAAGATTTCAAAACCTCTGTTTCTCACCGACTCGCTCAGCTCTCATCTTGCAATACAGCATCTGTATCCTAAACAGCCATTGGAGCAACTAATAAAAACTTAACTACAAATAGCCAAAAGAACCACATAACTCCTAAATTTATATGGATCTCATCGCATATAGGAATTATCGGCAATGAAGAGGCAGAGAGTAGTGCTCGTGATGAAGCAACAAGTGCGGAATCTGAATTAGTGTGTGAGAGTGTATGTAAAGATCTCAAAACGTTTTTTAAACAAAAAGTGATTGGCCAGTGGCAGCGCGAATGGTTTCTATCGCAATTTAAATTAAGATCGCTAAAACCAGATACACGACAGTGGAAAACTAGTGCTAGTACACGGTTTATTCAAACGCGCCTACGTATAGGATTAGCATTATAAGATCACACACTCATGTTTACTTTCGGCCAGTGAACGCCCCCTGTGCGACCTACGTGCTACGCCTCTTACCGTCGTCCATTTGTTAATTGAGTGTCCAAAATACCATAGAGAACGTTCAATAAACAATATACCAAATACTCTACCAGATTTATTAGGAGAAAACTGTCACGTAAAACACTTATCAAATTACCTAAGGTCAATTAATATTTTGTATCAGATTTAAAGTTTTGTTTACTGAGTAACGCAGCTAATAACCTGTTGGTGGATGCGGCAATGTTTCTTTTTAATAAAAAAAAATAAATAAACCCATTGTCAATGAAAAATATTGATTTTACTTGTCTGTTTTATAAAATTTAAGTAGTGTCCCCTCGTACTAAACAAAACTTTTCTACACACATTCAAACAAAAATATAGTTGTTCGAATAGAATAAAAAAGCACTTTACCTTTCATAAATCGAAATGGTCATCGAGAATCCTAAAATAGTCACAAACTTGGACAGAAGCAAAGCACTATCGAAAATAAACATGCTCCCAATACGATGCCATAAGTGACTCTATAGAAGTTTCTATTCGAATTCGGAAATAGCCTTTTGCTGTTTACCCGTCGTTTACATTCAATGTTACTGTGAGGGATGCTCACAGGGCCGAAATGTAAATAGCTGATTTCGTTAAGTCGTTTTCTCCAAGTGCTTTTTTCGTTAGGAAAATTTCTAACAAAAAAATCGGTGGGCGTAACTGCGGCTCTTAGGTTCACCAACAAGAACTTTAATAATCAATTTTACGAAAGTTTTCTCGTTTATTTACCTTACCCCAATATGTTTAAGCACGAACTGTGAATCTTAAATTAGTTAAAATCGATTCTGTGATAAACATGTTTCTTTTATGCTTAGTTCTGATTTTTAATTTATAAGATTGTTTGTCTTTCTTGTTATGTGATATATCCGGCAATATTACTTCTTCTTCTTTAACCCTTTGTGGACGGACTTTTTTTGTTTATATTTAATGGTAAATAATGTGTTTTTAGGACATATTAGAGCAAAAAATAGACTAAACAAAGGTTTTTTATATTACATTTTTGTAATTAGTACAAAAAAGGGTGGTTCCATGTGGAACCACTAGGCCACAAACGAAAAACTTATTTGGTGTGAAATGGAATAAAACAATTTTTTTTCAGATAGACATAAACCTACTTGACATGTAGTACAGTGCCATCTTGTACGACGAGGAGTTGCCTTGGTACTGCAGTGTATACAACGTACTTTGGACTTTGGCTACATGCTGAGGCATATGGGCTACTTTGTCAGTTCTTATTTCTAGAAGAACTTGTTTTTTGAACCTGTTACTGGTGCTTGGTTTGTCCATGCTTCTTCTTCAAAATTTAGGCATTTGGGATCTGCTCCAATCAAACCGGTGGCCACAGCAATTTTAAATTCTTTCAAAGACATACTCTTACCAGTTGTTGATTGTTTAAAAATTATATATGAGTTTAGTAATGTTAGGTCAACAAAATGGAATAAAATTCTATGCCGCCACTTTTTTAATTTTCTATCCAATTTGTAGCAAGATACTAACATATCAGACTTATCTACATAACCCATATATTTGTTGTAATCTTGTACTAATTGTTTGCAGCTAATTTCCAATGATGTCCCATTCTTTTGTTTCCTCTTCACAGTGACATTTTCTTCAGGTTTGTGAAAATTGCTTAGAAAATGAATGGATTTTTTAACCATCCATTGCAAAGCTAGCACGCCGTCTTTACTCATTCTCCAGTTTGAGTCACAACTTTTCATTTTTTTATTTGTTTTAAGTTCAGTTGGAAAACCTTTCATATCTTTTCGAGTTGTTCCACATGCGTAGATATTGTCTTTTATCAAATCGCGTTGTAATGCAACAGAATTGAAATAGTTATCGAAATAAACTTTATAATTTTTTCCAACTAAATCTCTTGTAAGATCTTTTATTACTCTTGTCCCGAGCTGTTGTTCCCTTACATCGTTTACTTTTCCTGTGTATATTTGGAATTGTAAAACATATCCTGACTGATCAGCACGTACCCATACCTTATATCCCCTTTTTATGGGCTTCATCGGCATATATTGGCGTAAACTACTTCGTCCTTTGAACCTTATCATCGATTCGTCTATTGATTTTTGCCTGGTGGGATAAAATGAGCTTTTATAGGTGGTTGAAAGCCGCACTTTGTTGAGTTTATCGTAGTTGCCATTACCTTTCTTAGGTTGTAATGCATTGTCATATATATGAAGATGAGTAAGCAACCATCCAAATCTGTCACGCGACATACATGAAGAAATAAAGTGATCCCTGATAACAAAATTTGCAGACCAAAAATCTCTATAACTGGGCAACTTTTTCACACCCATCAAAAGGTTTATTCCCAAAAAACACTTTATTTCTTCAACTATTGTGGGAGTGTTGTTTTTGTTATTTTCTTGGACTACATATAAATTAGTTTGGGGAACAAGTGTATTTAACAGGTTCTCACTAAACAAATAAAGAAAGAAATCAAGAGGAGTCTCTATAGTATCAGGAACATTTGGTCCAACGTTTTCTGAGAATGGACGGAGTTGAGCAGCATTATTTGGGTCGGTGGTCCATTTTAACTCATCAAGAATAGCAACTGATACCTTGTCTTCACCACAGTCACTGTCATGCGCAACATCTTCATTGTCTGAAATATCATTTTGTTCATCTAAAACAGCTGACTCCAAAGTTATGTCGAAATCTTCATCCTCGTTCTCATCAAAATCGGATACATCAGATCCCTCCGATGGGATATCTGCTAGTAAATCGTAAGTGTCATGACTTTTTATTTTGGAATTCTGTAACAAAACATACCTATTAGTTACTGATCGGCCTAGTGGCACCTATTGGAACCGCCAATCAAAATATTAAAATTCACTTAGTTATCTACGTAGTTCATAAAGACTCAATAAGGCAATACATAAATACATCTATTTATCAACAAATTAACATAATACATACCTTTTATCAGTAGAAGAATGTTTGTTTATTTACAACAATAAATATCCTCGCTAGCATTCACTTGTGAGCGCGCCAAATGTATTATGTACAATGTGCACAACTGCTCCTGGAATTTTGCTATCGCGTGGGAAGTGAAATACACGACGTCTACATCGCATTCCATCTGGTGGTCCCAGAGTACGATTACTCGGGCAGTAGGAAAAAATTTGTTTAAAGGTGGTTGCACCGTGGAGCCACTAAGCCTGAAAGGGTTATCATCGTCAAATCGCATCTCTTGTTTTTGTTCTACGACGAATTTCTTCGTTTGGGATTCGATCTCTCAGAGACACACCAAAATCAGGTGCTCCAGAGTTCCAGAGTCACACAAATCCTATTCACTACTTGGTTGTTGCCACTCAGTGGAAAAAGACCCTGGGTCGAGCAGGAAATTTGTGCGTTCTCTTAAAAAATGTAATTCCTTATCATCGACCTAGCGTTTTAATAATTGCAATGTTTGTTACTTTAATTCTTAGTTCCAATTTCTTACTATTTTAATGGGAATAAGCCCCAGTTGAAGGTTAAAGTAAATTTATTGTCTTTCAATTTCCACTTTGGAAATCGTTCTCAAAATCAAATCACAATATTAAAAGAAGGAATCATTAAATCCTTATACGATAAAGCCAAAATTGCTTGTTGTAATGAAAAATCGTTATTGGAGAGAAAACATTTGTTAACATCTGTTTTATTGAAAAAAAAAATTCCTTCATCGTTTATAAATAAGGAATTTTCAATAATCGACCGAATAGAACAAAACAACTTATAACGAGATCCTACAACATACACAAGGAATAATAAGAGGAAAATAACAATACCATACATAAAAGGATTATCAAAAAAACTTAAAAGGATAGGAAATTAATTCAACATTTCAACAACATTCAAAACAACAAACATATTAAGATCTATTTTGTCTAAAACTAAACCTAACAATGAACAAGAAAGGACAAAGAATTGTTTTTATAAAATACCTTGCGAATGCGATCAGTTTTATTTAGGTAAAACATCAAGGCCATTAAATGTTAGAATAAGTGAACATCAATCTTATATTAAAAATAAAGAATTTGATAGATCTCAAATATGTAAACACGCATGGGATAATGTACATAGGGTTCAATAAAATGATTCAAGTATAGTCCTTCCAAAGAGGAAGTAAATAAAATAAAAATACCAGTACTATTAACCAAATAAAACCTAAAATACCAGTATATATAAAGTCAGTAACATATCAAGGATACATCATTTATTTTTTGTTAAATAACAAACAAACAAAAAAATATAAAATCAGAAGAGTAAACTAAATGTAATACCAAATACTTAACATGTCGGGATAGTATTATACTGGTTTTTTCCTCATGATTTACTGTGGAATCACTAACAGGAGAATTTTACTGCCATCATGACATGTGGTTGTGTTTTTAAAGATGAATTACATGCTATGATTTTTTTCTGATGGATATTCCCAAGTTTAAATTGATTTCATGTAAGCGAATGAACTATCTTACAATAAAGTCGTCCCAGGAACGCAACTCAGCAATATTGGCAATATCATTTTAAAGTCGTCTACTTTAAAATGTACAATATATGATTGAATTGTCAATATAAATGAGTCAGATAAAATTTAATTATTACAAGAATTTTTCACCAAGTAACAAAAAACAAAATCTGTTTAATTTCTTAATGTTTGTATTTTGAGAACGATTTCCGATGTGGAAATTGAAACGTCATTTTGAGAACGATTTCCGAAGGGGAAATTAAAACGTCAATAAACTTACTTTAACCTTCAATTGTGGCTTATTCCCATTAAAATAGTAGTTACTTTAAAAATGTCACAAGAAAATAGGTTCAGAATAATATTTCAATTTCTTTATAGACGTTTTTTACTGATAATAATGGGATATAAAACGATCTGAAAATTTTTAAACCGATTTTGGATAATTTTTTAAATTATTTAATAAAATTTATACCATTTTACAAAAGAAGTTTTTACTTTATAGTAAGTTTCTTATTAACTACCTCTGTTATGAGTGGTAATGTTTCCGCTCCATAAATGAGTACAGATAACACACATTGGACAAAGATTTTCCTTTTGAGTCATATGGATAGGTCCGATTTAAATACATAGTCTAATTTACCAAACGCTGCACCGGCAAATCCTATGCGATGTGGAAGCTCACATGTCTGGTCATCTCTGCCCAACTGAATTTCATGTTTTTAGTATTTATACGATGCAGTCTGCATATTATTCCTTCCACCAGCAGAAATATTTTGATTTAGCTTCAGATTAGTCAATATTTGCGTCTTGTTTATATGCATCGTTAGTCCAACCTCCAAGGAAGCGTGATAACATTTTTTTTCAACATTACTATTGCACCATCCATACGATCGGCTGCGATCGGAGTGTCTCTCCATTTATGTTGATACCACGCTCGTTCGGATCTGTCTTATTACAAGTATGTTCTAAAAGCGTTGTGATTACCTTTGGAGAGATAGTGTCTTCTTGCTGTACTCCTGCTGAATACAGAATTTATTCGTTTCTTGTTTAGATAGTCTTACGCTAGCTTTGGCATTTTTGTAGATATATTTGAGCATATTAGTGTAGTGATGGTCTATTCAGCATTCTTTCGATGCTTCACTGCCAGTGGTTTCTTGTATTCTGCAGACTTCTCTATCAGGTTCTACATCACCAATACGTGGTCGCTAGTGCTGTATCCTGATCTAAATCCAACTAGTTCTCTAGGCTAATAGATGTACGTTACATTTTGTTTGAATGTCTCTATCTCTCTTTCGATCTCTCAACGTATTTCCTGTAATTCTTTTAAATACTCTCATCTCTACCGTTTCCAGTAGCCTTTGGTTGTTTACTGATTACTATTGTTTTAGTTTTCTGAGATGAGATTGTCGTATTAAATTCTTTTGCGCTTATGGTAAATCTGTGGACCAGTCTTTGCAGACTATCTTTAACTTGGGCTATTAACATTGCGTCGCCTAAGCATTTTTATTTTTTTAAAATCCACAAGGAAAATAAATTCCTGCAGCTGTCTGTATACCATGTATCACAAAAAGGAGGTTTAATTCTTTGTAAGTGGGTATATTTAAAAAATCCTAGAAGGGCTACATCAAAATAACAAACGTTTTCGGAATAATAATTCCATCATCAGGTTAAAAGCAGGTTAACATGCCTGAGCCACCAAAATATTAATGTAAAACCCTTAACCGAAGTTAAAGTTGCCAAAAATGTACATATTGTTGTTAAAAATGAATAATGTTTAAGATTTTATTAGATTTAACTTCAGGCAACATATAACCATGCCTCACGTGAGTACCAGCGTCCGGAGGGTAGACCTCTTCAAAAGGACTTCCAGCTGAAGTCCGTTTGATGTAGGGTTTTTTTAAATATACCTCATCATCCAGCCTCAAGAGTCCACTGCTGAACATAGGCCTCTTCCTCATGTTTCCAACCCCGTCTATCTTGCGCCGCTCTCATCCAGTTTTTATTGAGTCTTCTTAAATCGTCAGTCCATCTTGTAGGTGGTCGACCGACGTTTCTCTTGTCTTCCCTTGGCCTCCATTCCAATAACCTCTTTGTCCATCGCCCATCTGTCATTCTGGCTATGTGTCCTGCCCATCTCCATTTTAGGCTGGCTATCTTCTCGATGATGTCAGTCACTCCGGTTCTTCTCCTGATGTCTTCGTTGGTTATTCTGTCTCGCAGAGTTATTCCTAACATGGACCGCTCCATTCTTCTCTGCGTGACTCTTAGTTTGGTAGCTGCTGCTTTTGTTAAGGTAAGTGTTTCTGCTCCGTACGTCAAGACTGGGAGGACGCACTGATCAAATACCTTTCTCTTTAGGCATGTGGGCAGCTCACTTTTAAAAGTTTCTCTCAGTTTTCCAAATGCTGCCCACCCAAGGCCGATTCTTCTCTTCAGTTCATGAGTCTGGTTATCCCTGCCAATCATAATTTCATGTCCCAGGTATTTATATCTATCTACGAGTTCTATTTCTTTTCCACCAATACTGATGTTCTGGTTGGGTACCAAATTGGTCATGATTTTTGTTTTCGAGATATTTATATTTAAACCTACACTTTCTGTAGCCACAACGAGTTCCTGTACCATCTCTCTTGCCATACCTAGATCTTCAGCTATTATAAGTATATCATCGGCGAAACGTAAGTTGTTTAGATATTCTCCATCTATTTTTATTCCCTTTGTCATCCAATCCAAATTCTTAAAAGCATGTTCTAGCACCGTATTAAAAAGTTTAGGTGACATTGGGTCTCCTTGTCTAACCCCCCGTTCTATTTTTATGCGATTACTGTTAGTATGTAATCTGACAGTGGTTGTTGCCTGCAGGTATATTTTGTATAATAATTTAGTATATCTATATAGATATACTAAATATACCTAATCAAAAAGAATTTTTTTTTCCATTCTCTTTCTTTGTTAACGCTTTTATGATTTCGTCTATGATTAAATTGAAGACTCTTGAATTTGTATGGTAATATTTTTGGCATTACCTTCTGATCTCTGGTTTGTGATTTTAGGCGGAAAATAAATTTTAGCTCGAAGTAAAAGCATAAAACTAGCTGAAAACTAACTAATCACGATAAACGAGACTTAATTATTTCAATACAAAATTTAATAAGAAATTGAAAACTTTGTTAAACTAAAATAAACAAATTTAAAACACACAATAAATATTAATTAACTGTAATAAGAAGTTTTTAATAATTTGTCCGCAAACACATTTCTTTCTGCAATGGTAAACTGATAGGCTGGTGCTTCTCCTTCTATTACCCAAAGAGTTCCATTGGGCGCATGTTTCAAAACTCCAATAGTTTCTTTGGCAACGTGGTCAGGTCTGAAAATTGATTACAAGTTTAAAAAATTTGAAACATCATTTAGTTTTAATGTTTGTTATAGTGAAAATGCTTATATGAACAAAAAATAGTCTTTAAATGATTTTGTTCTCGTGACCATCATAATTTCTGTTCTGGGGAGGTATTGTTTCTATTTTGCTTGCCCTTATATATATATATATATATATATATATATATATATAACGGTTACGAAAAAAGCTTTTAGTGTAAAAACTTAATGTTCGTATCCAGAATAACACTTCAAAAAAATAAGAGTTAGTAATCTAAAACTAAAAGTAAAAAAAATACCAACAGACAAGGATATTTGTACTTTCCCTTCCTATATGCTCGTAACATATATTTAAAGATATCGTTCACATGCAGGGAAGTCTTAAGATCTTGGTTAAGATCAGAGAAATCAAGATGTTGCAGATGTGTATTGGTTAAGTAGAATCCAATAATGGTCGCAGATGTGTATTTTACTACATGAAGTTGTCCAACGTATTCAACAGAGAGTGCGCGACTTCCAAAGCAACGAATCCTAGATGGAAATGCGACAAAATCTACTTTGTTTTGCAAATGTCCACACTTTTACTCTATAGGCATTTAAATAGAAAGCGATACTACTTTTTATGCAAATGCTTTTTTCGGTATTATATTTATATTATTCTCGTTGTAAGCAGTTTTTGTATTCTTAAAGAAATAAAGCGTTTTTTACCTTTTATTTACCGCATTACCTAATTTCTTTATCATTGTAAAAGAGCAAAACTCAACAAAATGTTAGGCAATATCGAGTACGTTTTATTACTTGCAGGACCGCGCTAATCAGTAATATTTGTTGAGGTGGCCACTAACTTCAAACTCCGATATACTTGCCGATCATTGCAGCGCGAATTAACATTGAGCGGCAGCCTCCACAGTATGAACAATCAATGCGAAGAAATTGACTCGATCGGCGTTTAACGTGTTAAAATGCAATCAATTTTTGTTCAATAATTATTTGGCAGAATATGTTTATAATTTTTAATATTAACTGTTATAACCAAAGCTGTGTGCTCAAGGAAAGCACAATATGCTTATACAGTATAGGTAAAAGTTTATGGTAGGTATGGTAGAATTTAACAGGATATCTAACACAGATATAAAATCATATTTTTAACGAATAGACAAAGAAAAAAATCATATTTCCCCTTGGTCTCCCCTCCACATTCTTTATACACGCTCATTACGGAACCCCAGACGATTATTTCCGATCCAACTTATAAGTAAGAAACGGCAGCAGGTTTGCCTTATTACATATTTGAATTAAAACATTAAATTGATTTAAAAAATTGGCGATCAGTGGTGCGGTTATATTGCCATTCACAACTAGATGATGTTATTAAAAATGAAACATTAATTGACACAAATACTGGTACAAAATTTCTTAAATCCATGAAAAATTTACAGATTCGCATTTTTATGTGACGAAATTGTAACCCAATTTTGAATAAAACAAGATAATTTTGGCAACATCGCCATTCGTCCCTTCTCTTGAATGGAAAATTGGATACTAGCCAGGCCTACAGCTATGCTATGTATTTTTTTGGAGGTAACTTTGTAAGTGTGAAGATAAGAATTAAATATGCAGACTGTTAATTCAACAGAAGAACGGGTACAAATAATAAAATGGTACTTTGGGGGAAATTCAGCACAAGAAACTATCAATTTATTTATTATGACTTTTGAAAATAGGCCAATATTTGTAGAAAAAACTGTATTAGCCATTTTTCATCAATTTGAAAAGTTTGGCTGTACTAATGGCAGATGTAAAAAATGTCATCAGATCGTCATCAGATCAACCTCGCCTATAGAAAATTTCTCAAGAACGAGAAATTAGAGAAATTCTCTAAAGTTTGTGCATTGGCTGAAGCGTCGCTGTGTTCAAGTAAACAAATTGCCGATGAAGTTCATTTGAATGCAAAAACAGTGAGGAATATTTTGAAAAGAAACAACTACCATTGTTATAAAGTGCAGACAACTCAAGAAATATTTCCTGATGATAAATTTAAACTTGATTCAAAATTGATCAAACATATTACACTATTTCTGTAATATGTTTGATCGTTTGTTCTTCGTTCGATTCGTCTCTAATTGCAGTCACTTGCTCGTTTAACTCATCCTCGTATCAAGTTCTTTTAGCATACGTAGGTAGTATAATTGTGTTTTTCTTTTCTGTACTATTTTGAGTTTGACTTGACAGTCTTGACAGATGTAAAGCTGTTCCGGAATCTTTCATTTACTAAAATGTAGTCTATTTGATTTCTAATAATTCTCCTGGGTCTGCCGTGAGGGGATGTATTTCAATTGGAATGCCCATATTGCAGCATTTTCTCCTCCACACTGAGAGCGCTTCATTCAGATATATTTTAAAGAGTGTAGTTGCTATATAGCAGCTTTGTTTGAGACCCTTACTGATAGGAATCCGTTACTATCCGTTACTATCCGTTACCGTTACTGTTCCTATTAGTAACGGAATAATAATAACGTAAAAAAGCAACTATGTCTTTGTTAATTTGGTTTATTCTCTTAATTATTACTAGAAATTTTCGCATTCATATTGAAATTAGCTTATGTTTATATTTTGTTCACTCCTGATTATTTGCATTAACTGCTAAACGTGCAATACTTTAATGCCTTTAATTTTCCTATTCCCCTTGACATAGTTCCATTTACCACTTCATATAGGGTGACAAAATAGATACTTCAGTAGACAAGCGAAAATCTGCTATTTTCAGTAAATTCTCACTTTTCCAAAAAAAGGTTATAATATACTGTTTTCTAGTTTTTGCAGACCTACAAATGCCAATTAAAATGACAACTAATTACACAGCTTATATACATACACATAAATATTACTTCAGTACATGTCCAGCATTCTTTATTGTAACGTCCATCATTTCTATATGTGAGTAGTAATAACTAGATATTATGACTCCCTAAATTAAAGCATAGCTTTGACAACAATCAGGAGCTATAGAGCTCGGGATTTTGCGAAATTAACTAGCTTGATTGCTTCCTGGAGAGCATTGAGGCAGATTAGAGTGAAACCGTGCATATTCGTTCATATTTGTGATAGTAATTCCAGAATTAATGTATAAAGCCCAATATGTCCCTTTAGCATTTTTGACCAAACTACAGTTTCATATTAATATTTTTTAATATTTTTAGTAATTTAGATAAAATATTAAAAACAACTATCATTAAACTTACACTTGCAGCAATTAAATTTTCCAACTTATTTACAAGTTTAGATTTACGTTTTTTTATCTATTGACTTATGGACTACGAAAATGTTGGCTTATTGTTCTTATTTTCAATGCGTAAATAAAACTTAAATTGCCCATTGTAATCAAAGAAAAACTTATTTATAGAATGTGATGTGTACCTAAAGAGAATTTTTTATTATATTAATAATTACCGATTTTGTTGTATTCAACCTACATGTGTTGTGGTTTTAGGTTTTTCTCTTGTTTTTCTTAAACTATATAAGATAAATGTAGTAAAGGATAACAACAATCAGCTTCACGAACAAAAATTAATATATCGAAAAGGATAGCTAAAATTTCACCTATGTTAAAAAATTGCGTTACAATCATAAGGCATTTTAAATAGCGGATAGAGAAAGGCACCACTGATGGCCCTTTAAGAACTTTTTTTAATATTTTTCTATGGAGAAACATGTAGGATTAGAATAGAATCTTAGCGCTTAATGTCATTTTACTTTCGAATCAACTCTACAAGGAGATCAACTCATCATAAAGATTAAATTCATAATAAAAATATTATAACGTTTTATATTTTGAACTACAAAAATCGCTGCTCTTGGCCATATATTTCTACATTTGGCCATACAGTTTTCCCACTTTTGGCCACCCAAAAACTAGTTAAAAATAAAGATACAAGTTGATATGTATGTGCTTAAATATTTATTGAACTTCAAAAATAGATAAAACATAATAAATTTCTGGTAACACAATTGGATAAAAAGCATTGAAGAATTTGTAAATAGTGTTTATGATTTCATATTTGTTTATAAATGTCTAGTTGTCTGGAAAAATAGTCTTGCATTTTATTCCCTGTTCCTGGACAATGGGCTCTGGTACTTTTCCCAAAATGTCGTTTTTATCTATACTGCAAACGTCATTTTCTATAGGACAAAACACAGTTTTCTCTTCATTAACACTTTTAAAACGTATCTGATACTCTTCTTGTTAAAGGGTATCTATAATTTTAATATATTTATATATTGTCGTCGATCTATTACCCAGTTTCTTAAATCTGGCAAGCACAAAGTCTCCCAATTTGAGATCATCGGTATCAAACAGTTCAATATTATCTTGTTCTGGTGACATAAAGTTGTAACATTCTCATTTCACCATGTATAGAATAAAACAACGAAAAATATTTTTATCGTTTTGCGTCTCTGAGATTGATAAGACAAGCATTTTCGGTTGCAAAAGTTTAAAATGAGTTTATCGACGTTTCAAGCTTCACTTCTGAAGTCGTTCTCAAAATACAAACATTAATAAATTAAACATTTTTTTGTTTTTCGTTACTTGGTAAAAAATTCTTCTAATGATTTAATTTTATTTGACTCACTTATATTAACAATTCAGATATATCATACATATAAAGTCGAGGACTTTAAAATAATATTGCCAATATTGCTAAGTTGCGTTCCTGGGACGACTTTATTGTAAGATAGTTCATTCGATTACATGAAATCAACTCTAACTCGAGAATATCCATCAGAAAAATCAGTATGTAAGTCGTCTTTAAAAAGACAATCAGATGCCATGATAACAGTAAAATTCTCCTGTTAGTAATTTCATAGTAAATCATGAGGAAAAAAATTATTATTTAGTTGTGCTATAACTTATTTTATTTCGAAGGATTCTATGTTAGGGATTATTTCTGAGTTGACATTCGTTATCTTTCTCTTAAGATCTTCCTTTGCAGTGTTATCTGGGTTCTTGTTTGAGGAATATAAATCACAGTAAAATGTTTAAGTAGCTTTTAGGATTTCGTTCTTTTCTCTTATTTCTTTCATCTTTATCCTTCAATGAAATTATCATAGGCTTTCCTAAGTTTGATCTTAAGCATTTCAGGCCTCGGTTCTTTTCTATTATTTTTTCTACCTTGTGTTTATAATAGATCCTTAAATCTTCCTTAACTTCCTTCTCTATTTGTTTATTCAATTCTTTGAAACCAATGGTGTTTCGCTTTCCTTCGCTTAGAAATGTGCATCTCTTTTCCATCAACCGTTTTGTTCCGTCACTTATTCTGTCTTCATTATTTTTTGTTTTCTTTGCAACAGTCCTGTTTTCAAGAGCTTTCGTTGCATTTCTTTAGTATGCACAGTCCTACAATATCCCACTTAATCTTGGATAGTTTTTCTTCTAATTCGTGGACCTTTTCATCTTTAGCCATAGGTTGGATATTGTATGTGGCTAGTATTAACTCTTTTTGTTTCTTGGTATCTATTTTGGCGCGTTTTGTTGAGCTTGTGCCTCATCCATAATCCGTGAGGCTGACCGGTTTTCCGGTGTGGGATACTGAGCTGCTAGCTCTACCCACCTGGAGTATCGTCTCATTTTGTTTCAAGTTCAACATGTTGTGTTTTGAGGGGTATTATTGAGGGTCATTAAAAAACCACGCTTGCCAGCCGGGTTGGTGAGTGTTCGCAGTATTACAGCCGGTTAAATCAGTATTTGATTTTCGCCTGCGACTTTGTGGTACCGCATCTGTCAGGAATTGTATTCCTCAGCCATGGGCCACAAATGACACACCTGCTGACCTATGTCACGTCTTCCGTTGATCCGCGGGTGTTTATTTGGCGAAAACTTATTCATACCTATCCTGCATATCTACAGGAACGTTCCCTATCAGCCATTGGTACGCGCCGTGTCCGAGTTGAGGACTTCCCCGCTAAGTCTGTCTTGCACAAAGTACTGAAGGACAACTCCTTTACACAGGCTGAGACCGGCACGGAGGTTTTCTTTATATAGGTCTATAATAATTTAAAATATTTTCAGATACCTGAATTTGTCACAGTCCGGAACAGGGTCATTTTTTTGCTTATTTCCCTGTACTGGATTTAAAGACTAAACGTCAAATAACTTTTAAAATTTTTCACGACCCCATTGATCAAATATATTTAGTATAACGTAAAAAGCCACAAATTAATAGTAACTGAATGTTTTTTTATGTCTCCACCTTAAAAACTAATGCTTTATTTCTTTTTCAGGTAAGTTCCTGTTAACTAAATCCCTTTTATTAAAGAGTAAGCAATACTTTTTTTAAATCATTATTAGCTTAGTGAATAGAAAATAAATATTATTCAGCTTAAAAATAAAATAAAAAAAGTTAGAATGCGAAGAACAATCCACACATAATTTGGAGAAATTATTAGAGACTCGTCCTTAAATCCTTAATTATATAAAAAAATACAAATTAATACCCTACAAATCAATAATACACCCAATCCTTATGTATAGTTCAGAAACCTGGACTCTAAAAAAATGTAATAAAAACAAGGATAAAAGAGAGACAGTTAAGATTTATTTTTACGTATAGTGCCTCTGTATATTCGCTTATACGTATTTCATCCTAAGAGGACTCAGCAGAGCGCCTGTTACACAAAGTCTGAACTATGAAAACAAATCTTTTCATTTCTGTTGATAGAGTTACTATAGTTCATCCCAAACCTTTCTTTCAGTGCGTCATAGTTGATCGAATTCTCTCTAACACATTAAGCTAGAAGTGACAGAAAAAAACGTGAGTCTGTGATTATTATACATAGAACTTAGAAAATTATTTATCGTAAAGCTAATTCTACTTACGGATGTATAATTGGTTGGAGTTTAGAATACGCTAAATAGATATCCAATCAATGATGCGCAGAAATATAATTTGACGCAGATTGTCCCGATCGTGACAGTACTTTCACAATGTCAACTGATAAAATAATAATTGTCATTCCAGGTTAGTATTATCAGACATTTTACAGCGAAAATTTAATTTTGTCTTTATTGTCATAAAAATGTTTTAAATATGCCGAGATATATCGAGAAAGAATAAAGACTAATATTAAATTATTTTCAAATAGAAAAGAGAAATTACGATCCTGCAACTGTCAGATTTATCTAAAATGTCATGCAATAATTCTCGACATTCTTAAAATCCTATATGACGTCAAAATTAGTGACGCACTGAAAGAAGGGTTTGGGACAGACTGTATTAACAAGTCCTCGTAGACACTTTGTCTCAGGACGAGCAACCTCCAGTGGAGTCTTACGTTGCCATATTATCAATTCCAATTGTAACTTAAACATCATAGCATATAAGATCAAATATTGTAATTTAAATTCAAATTCAAAACATTTCACGGCTTTTTACCCAAGTGAGTCAAAATATGTACAGTTAGATACACTAATGATGAAATATTAATTCCGAAAACGTTCTGTGATGTAGCCCGATAGGGTGTTTTAGTTATATACCTTTTATAAACGATTTTTAAATAAATTTTAAATATTTTCAGTCGAGAAGAAGCAACAATAACATGGCTTCAGTATGGACGCTATAGCGACATCTGATAAATCGCGAAAGTAGAAATCCGAACAAAATAGGCGATGTTAAAAGGTATAGAGATATGGAGCGAATAAACAGAGGCACTATACGTGACATTAAATCTTAACTGTCTTTCTTTTATTTCGGTATACTCTTTATGAGGACTAGAAACCAATTCGCCATGATAAGGAGATATGTTGTGGAATACAAATTTTAGATTCTCCATATTTTTCTTTACATATTTTAGCATCGTCTGTTTTGCCTTGAAGTTCTTAGAAGGCACAGATTAAAGCAAAAATCTGAATTTTGGTTTCGTTAATAGAAATCTTCGGATTTTTACTTTCTCAATGAAAATAAGAATGTTTCGAAAGGTAAATCTATGGTGCGGTGATGACAATAAAGTGTGGATTAGACCATATAACTTCGAATTTTATAGAATATACCAGAAACCAGATATCGTAAAATATCTTATAACGTTATAAATGTCACATCTCTATTAATTTATATTTAAATAATTATTTTCTTTAATTTCTTTAATTATTTATTAATTTCTTAACCTCCAGCTTCGTTTTTACTATTTTTTTCTTCAAAAGTAGTTGGCGCCCTTTGTCTTTCTTTTCTCTCTCTTTCTGTCCCGTAGAATAAATATTCGCCCCCCCTCTTTCTGTCCGGTAAACTAAATATTCTATTCGCTGTGGACAGAAAAGCTACTTCCATCATATAGTAACATCCTATGACATATGTGCTAACTTCATGCAGTCCCTTCCTACTTTCTGTCAATCACTTTTAATGGTGGGATTATTTTTTGTTTATAATTGAAATTTATAAAAGAAGGTAAGAATTATAATAAGCTTCATTTAATGGTCTGCAACATTCTCTTGTGGTGAGTACTTTCATTGTAATCTTTATTCTATAATTCTGACAGCATTTTCAATATTCGCAACCTGACTTCTTTCGAAAGCACGTTTTTTGATCATATGCATGTAGGGATCTAAACAGAATTTACCTAAGTAATAATAGTTATATTTCATTTTATCCTTGCCATCCGCTATTTGTTTAATTGTAATTTTGTAAAATGGCAAGGAAATTAAACACTTTATAATGTGTCTGTAATACAAGCTGTTGTTATATTTTAGTTTATTGACCATATTTACGGTTTATTGGCTGTATTAATTGGCCGTATCATTTAACTGGCCGTATTATGAAGATTTATTAAATATATTGGAGGACCTAACCACTTAATTGGGAGGCCACATACACATGGAATAACTGCAGCTCTCAGGGGGACCTAACCGTCTAATTGAGAGGCCATACAAGCAGCCCATTGATGCCATCTCTGCCCTAAGTATCACCCTCACTATATTCATTGTTAAGCATTGGCAGGGTTGATTGTTTCTTGTTTTTAATAAATATGATTAGTTAAAAACTGTTTTATCTGCTATCAGCTAAGGGTTCATGGTTTGATTCCTAGTTTAAGACAAGACGAACTCACACTTGAGATACTGAGCTAAGCTTTCATGATTGATTGAGATATTATTTTTATAATAGTACTTCAATTCTCATAATTTATAATAGTCTTCTAATAACTTATAATAGTCTTCATTCAAGAGGCTGGTTCCGGTTCCAATTATTTAGAGCAACAGCTTCAAAGATACGAATAGCAATGATGATTGCCAAAGTCCGTAGCGGAAATAGCGCTTGAAGAAGAAGATTTCAATTCTCTTTGGTAGTCTTATCGTTACAATATTAAGATAGGACATCTGAGGTGAATAGTGTGTGTAATCTGTCACCCTCATTATGAGTATGGCCGAGTTATAGAAGAAATTTTGAAATGAGTTACAACGTACTGATACATTCCAATTAGGTACTTGTTTTTCCTTGGCCACCACAATTGTCTGAATAAAATCTGAATTTCAAATCGTTAGAGTCGGTTTTTATAGATGTTTATTCCAAATTCTCAGCAGGCACGAACCAATTTCTATGGCAACTGTACTGCCTTCTTCGTGCGAAGCATAGCTGTACACATTTTCCAGTTCCTTTTTTTGAAGTTTATTTAAGAGAAATGATAAGTTGATAGCTTAGATTTATAACAGAAAGCGGAAATTCTGGTTTTGATAAAGCCGCTTGTAGGTCAAAACAAGCAACTTTTTGTAAGTTACATTCTCTTGGTCAAGTATTTTTAGCTCCCGGCTTAAGTTTTTCTCCGTATGATGGTTATTATAAGCATCTTCTAGGGATATTTATTCTTCACTGACCGATTTTTTGTATTTTTCATAATACTGATATTGATCCATTTGGGAGAAAAGAATCTTCTTTTCTCATTGCGCCATCTCCTTTCGAAGGTTGGCGATCCAAATGGCAATTGTAGTTTTGGAAACTGCTGCGCGAGAGATCTCTGCGGACGAGCGGTCAAACCATCTCCTTAGGTCTTTCAGCCACGAGTTCTGGCGTCTTCCTACTGATCTTTTGCCCTGTACTTTTCCTTTCAGTATAACTTGAAGTAATTCATATCTTTCGCCTCTCAAAACATGACGCAAGTATTCCATTTTCCTCTCTTCGATTATTCTTAGTAATTCTTTTTGTTTACACATGCGACGAAGTACCTCAACATTAGTAACTCTTTGTATCCATGGAATCCTCAACATTCGTCTGTATATATACATCTCAAAGGCATTTATTTTTTTTTTATATTTCAGAGTCCATTGTCCAACTTTCACAGCCATACAGTAAGACAGAAAAAACGTAACATCTGATCATTCGGATTCTACGCTGTAGACTAAGGTCTGATCTTGTAAAAAGGGTGATCTTGGTGTCTTTGAACATACTAAAGTTTTAGTTTTGGAAACGTTTAGATGTAAACCGAACATTTCGCTGTGGTGAACTACCGCATTTTTTATATTTTTTAGTTCTTGTACGTTGCTTGCTATTAAGACGGTATCATCAGCATATCTGATGTTGTCGATGCTGATTCCGTTAATCTTAATTCCGCCTTGGACCTTGTCTAATGCTTCTCTGAATATAGACTCCGAATACAAATTAAAGAGTAGCGGTGATAGGACGCAACCCTGTCTCACTCCTCGTCGGATTTGTATGTCTTCAGATGTTAGAAAAGAATGCAGAGTTAAATTCGTAATTAAAAAGTTTACGATATAAAACAATTTTTACAAATTTATCATTGTTTCTTTGGCAATCAGCTTTATAATCATTGTACAGATCTGTCAATGTTTTACCTTCTTCTATATATTTTTTTAGGTACTACTTCTACAATAGTGGCTCTCCATTGTCGTAATTGAAGAAAGGTGTTTACGAACCCTGTTCATAGTTTCGTTGCAACATATTTTATGCATCCTATGTTTATCTCTTTGATCGTTGCTTATAAAGCCACTTTCTGTCTTCTAAATAACAGTTCGAATACATATATTAGTAACACACACTCTGATTTTTGTCTGATCACGGTTTTCTAAATAGAATGCATAATTATAACCACGGCTTGATGTGTCACCTTTATCTGCATATCGATATGTTGGTTTAATTATACACATGGATCTCAGAATATAACTTCGTTGTTCATTTATATTTCCCATTGACCAATTTTTTTCTAAGATCTGAGTTCTTTCTTGTAACGTGAATTTTTCATCACATTTCAGTCTACATGGATTGCAAGATGGACCTAAACTGCGAGCCTGTACAAGATTACCGTTGGTGTACTTTTGGCCTGAATTTCTAAGAAACTTTCTGACGCTTCTTTTCCATTGGTCTGGACAAGCCTTCCTTTTCCAACTTTTAGGTTTATTAATCGTCACGTCTTCTATCACCTAAAATGCCCAAAAGTAGACGATCCTCTTCTTGCGAACCAGTTGGTAAAATCTAAAATTTGCTAATTTTTTGTTTAAACCGGTAGATGTAAACAAAAATCATCTAAAGTTTTCTACTAAATCGATTATTTGGAATTAGACATTAAAATAATATTGATATTATTACTTGCGTTGCTCCTGCTAGATATAGGATTGATTATTCAGTTCTTTTCTGATAAACCTTTGGATCTGACATTTTTAAAACAATAAATTTATGCCTTTTATTTAAAGTGACACAAATTCAACTTTCGTACTGATACAGTCTGAAAATCTCTAAAATTGTCTGCTATACTGGCATAACTCAAAAGTGTCGGTATTGTATAGAAACTTGCTATTATTATTGTGCCAGTTTTGCAGGTTATAAATAAGGCTTTTTCAAGCCCTCTGGTGATGTTAACTCAATTTTGTCAATTTTTGAGTTAAGCCAGTATTGCATACAGTCGACGATATAGTCAGTCTATTAACCTCTAATAGCGTAGCCCATGTTTGTATCTTCTTTATAAATAAATAAGTTTTACTAAAATTAACGAACAGAGCTAGTTGATGTAATATAGATTAAAACATTCCAATGTTTATGCTATTTCATGAAAGGACCACAATACAAGTTGCTAGAAGTTATTAAACAAAAAAAAAATGTTTTTAAAAGTGTAGTTTAAAAGCCAGTTGGCCCCTTAATCTCAGAAAACAGATGAATTGATCATATAACCAGCTCTAGGTCTAAGCATATTAAAAAAAAGATAAGACAAAAGTGGAGCATTAAGCAATTAAAAATTACCAAACTTCGTATATGGTTAATATAAAAAAATAACTTACTGTTGCAGTGGTAATAGGCCTGCTTGTATAGCTAGTTGATACGGTTTATAATACTCCGGTTTTACTAAACATTCCGGTTTAATTGAACTCTCTATCAAAGGGGTTTCGGTAAGACCAGGACAAACAGCTATGACACGCACTTTGGTTCTTTCAAAGTGGAAAGGATCACCCCAACACACAGTCATTCCGGTAACAGCAAATTTTGTTGCTCCGTATACTGGCGCTATAGGCAACGCATTTACTCCATTAACAGAAGAGGTGTTTAGAATAACAGCTTCATTGCCTTGTTTGTATTGTTTTAAATATGTTTCCATGCCCAATATAATGCCATGAAGTGTTCCTTTCTGTAATAGAATACATAAAATCTCATTAACAATATGTCAATATGTACCTTTTTTAATAAATTAATTATACATATATATATATATATATATATATATATATATATATACATATATATATATATATATATATATATATATATATATATATATATATACAACACAACCAAACTTATATGGAATCACCCAGTATTTCCGATTTTGTAAAGTATTACTAAATTTAATAGTCAGTGTTGCCACCTCTAGCTCTAATACAAGCTTCAATCCGACGGGCAATGCCTCTAATCAAATCGTCAACTTGTTCTTGAGGTAAGTTTGCCCATTTTTCTAGAGCGGCTTGAATAAGCTAATCCGCATTACCTGGATTATCCCTTCGCGCTCTAACTCTTCTTTTAATGGGGTTCCACACATGCTAAATGGGATTAATATCAGGTGAGTAGGCAGGCCAGCTCAGAACAGTGACATCTTCAGTTTCCAGAAAGTCTGTGGCAACTCTGCTGGTATGTTAAGGGGCATTATCGTGCATGAAAATGAAAATATTTTTCACTGCACCTCGCGACAGCCTAACTATGGGTTCTAGTACCAAATCAAAATATCAGCGACCCGTTAAACCTTGCCGTAAGGGACGCAAAGGTGGTTTTTCTCCCATCATAATACCTCCCAAAAACATTACAGTTCCTTCTTTATATTTTGGAACGAATCTGGCAGTTTGCAGTCTAGCTTGTCTGTCTCGACCTCTTAAAACCGAATTTGACGGTCATCCGATCTCAGGCCAATTCTGGTTTCATCTGAAAAAAAGACATTTTGCCAATCTTCATTTGTCCAGTTCTGGTGTTCCAGACACCAATTCAGCCGATCAATTTTGTTCTGTCTGGATAACTTGTTAACCCTCAACTGTATCCTGCTAAATAAATTTTGGGAACGAAGTCTCTTTCGTACTGTTTCAACTGAACTGTCAACACCTGTAGTCGGCAAAAGTTGCCTTTGGAACTCTGGATGAGAAGAGGTTGGTCTTCTAGCTATTTGACCTAAAAACCGGTCTTCTCGATCACTAGTTACACTACGACGACTTTCTCTAGGCCTGTTCTTGAGTGTACCCAATTCTAAAAATCTTGCATATGTTTTTAAAACAACGCTGTACGAGACGTGTAGTGTAGCTGAAATTTGCCTTTGTGACATTCCCTGCTCAACAAGAGCAACAATTCTTCCCCTCTGAACATCTGACAAACCTACGTAGGGCATATTACCTTTTTTGAACACAAACTTAACTTTACTCTGACGTCTCGGTTTTACAACTTGACACAAATAATAAAATTTTTTAATGGGTACTTGATCAAATTTTATCAATTATGAATCGTATTTCCAACAAAAACCTTTATCTCTTATCTGCCAAAAAATTTCTTATTATTAGTAAGAAATACTGGGTGATTACATATAAGTTTGGTTGTGTATATAAATATATCTATATATATATATATATATATATATAAAAGAAATTTAATTTTTGCAGATAGAAGTTAAATATTGGGGAAATTTTCCCAATATTTAAGAGTTTGCTATATATATATATATATATATATATATATATATATATATATATATATATATATATATATATATATATATATATATATATATATTATTTATATATATGTATATAGAAACCAATAACGATAGATATAGTTTTTATTACTCTTATACTTACGACATTGATATCTACGGCCAGTGACATATTCACATCCTTAAATATGCCAGCATTATTGATGAGAATATCTACATATCTAAATGCGGTAACTGTAGCTAGAAAGGCATCTGAAATAAATTTAGAATGTAGTGATTACTATTATTATCAATTTCAAAATAATTTTAATATTGTTTTCTATCATCATCATCGTCACTATCATCACCATCATCATTATCACCATCCTTATCACTAATTTTGCCTTTTTCATTATACGAGGTCGGTTTCCCTAATTACATTGCTCCCTAAATTTTTAATTGGTGTCCAGTATTACTAATTTTTATCGACATGTCTTGTCTAAGCAACTCTTCCCGGGTCTTTTTTGATTTTCCTCTTCTCCTTCTCCCAGGAACTAGTAAATCAGCAATTTTTACTGCGTTGAGTTAAACGACTAAAACCGTTAGTTACCAATGAACAATTGGTAACTGTAGTTAATGAAATTAACTAAATAGGTGCCAATGAGAAGGAGATCAAAGAAGATTCCCCAAACTCAGACACGTGGAACAAGTACAAAAAAACCTAAAGACTCTAAATATAACCAATTAAATAAACAAAGCGAGTAAGAAGTTTCAACGATGAACGAATGTTTGAGAGCTAGATAAGACGAGCCAATTATTATGATTCAGTAGGTGTTAATAATTAATTAACTGCCATTTGGTAGGTAATACTAATAATTAATTATTAATATAATGTATATTTAAACTTACTTTCGAAGCTTTCTTTGTCAGTTACATCAGTTTTAACAAATATCACCCTATTTTTGCCGTACTTTTCTTGGAGTTCTGCCGTAACCTTGGTACCATTCCCTTCATTTACATCTGCTATTGTTATACCCTAAAAATAGTTTCAAGTACTAAGGTATATTACTTTTTAAACTTTTTTTTAAGTAATTAACAGTATTCGATTCATTGACCGTTTTACTTCTTAATATTTTGAAGATTTTACTGTAAAATATTTAAATTGTTTTTATATCGTTTCATTAAAGGAAGTTTAAACAACATCTTTCAATGTTTCATTAGATAAAGTTTAAGTTTTGGACCGTTCATCAATGACCGCGTATTATCCGTCCATGTAGACAGGTCAGTGCTGTATTGAATTTCTTCTTCTTTTTCTTCTTCTTCTTCTGTTTCTTCTTCTTCTTCTTCTTCTGCTTATTTTAAGACAATATCTTATTTTTTCGAAGTTGTAGCGATTCCGATATTCAGCGTTTGACTGGTCAGTGTCAGACTGGTGTTCGGTTTCTCTTTCTTTGCAATCTTTGCAACTCTATTAATATTCATTATATTAACGTCGTCTCTCCATGCACTTTTTCTGACTCTAGATCATTTAACAACTTCAGACGATGGATGTTACACAGGGTCCTGATATCGCTGCTCTTAGGGTGTTTATGTCTATTATTTGTAGTAGTTGCATAAGAGTGTTTGTTTCTTCCCATCTTTGTATGGTGTAGGTCAGAATAGGTCTTACACAGACCCAAAAAATTATATGAAAGCCTGGTACTAAAGTGTATACACAAAAAACTAGTCAGGTTGATACAGCTTACTGTTGCTGACACCAAAGCAGCTATATTAATACAAAATATACAGACTGGCAACTTTGACATCACTAACAGTATAAGACAAGGAGACGCACTTTCAGCGCTATTGCTTAACGTCTTATTTTAAATCTCCAAAGTAGACATTGGCAGTAAGTTTTTATCCCCGTCCAAACAAACACCTGCATATGAAGATAACGATATGATAGTCGTAATGAGACAGCAATAAAAAGACTTTCGAAGATCTTTAAGAAATATCTTCGACAAGAACATCAAGTGCACGACGAAACAATAAAAAGTCATTTTTGATTGGAATTCTGTAATTTGACTTTGTAATATTTCAATTATTGCATGATTTCAATTTTGACTTGGCCAGAACGGCCGCTCTCTCGGCTCCCCCAACTTTCATCGATCATAACTCCGGAACTAACAATTTAATCATATTTTTTTTAAGAAGCGTTTGTTAAAGTAGTTTCAATATATACTTTGAAAAAAATGGTCAACAATTTAAAAAGTTAGCCTAATTGGTTATTGGCTTCAAATTCAAAATTGATTTACGATTGGACCTCCTAATTAAAACAAATTTTAATTTTTCAACATAGATTTGACAGTTTGAATTTCTGTATGCCATAAAAGTTGTCAAAACTGTCCAAAAATGTCCAAAAATATAATCTGAAGATTTTAGTTTTGGACTTCATCATTTTAAAAATTTCAGATAAATTTTTCTGCAAGAATAAAAGTTAAAAATAGTATGTACCAATTGTGGTGGTACATGAAAATTTTTGATTAATTTTTCAATTAATATATCGAGACAAACACCACTATATGCTCCACCAATCCAACCTATGTTTAATCATTCGATTTACAGTTTTCAGAACACAGGACATAACTTAGATAAGTGTGTACGAATGAACGGAATTAGGATTTTCTCCTTGGTTGAATATGGGGATAATAAGATTAGATTATATGTCAGGTCGTTAAGGCCATGCAGTCTAACCACACTTCGACCTACAAAGGTATTTCGTGCATTCCGCGTTGATTATCGTAATCGACACGGTTCAACCCGGAAGACTGTTGAGTTTAATATTAATTCCTGTAATAGTATTAATCTTAGCTCTAGGTTTAATAATTGTACTAACCACGAAAACCTTGCGGAACATACATAACATATATATATATATATATATATATATATATATATATATATATATATATATATATATATATATATATATATATATGTATATATATATATATAAATATATGTATATATATATATATATATATATATATATATATATATATATATATATATATATATATATATATATATATACCATGCGGTCCATATGTATGGAATAAATTCATTTTTGGCGTTATTATGTACTATCTGAAAAAAACCTGTAAGGATTTTTATTCTTAAATTGACAATTTACGATATGAAAATATTATCCCCTTCCAGCACCCCCTCGAAAATTTTAAATAACAAAGGGGGTCGTGTGGCACCTTGTTAGAAAGGGATTTTAGTCCTCTGTTTAAAAATATAAAGTTTTTTAAGTTTGGTGCAATCATAACTAAGAAAATTGATTTTTGAGATGTAAAATTTTGATAATGTCTCTATCACAAAACTTTAGGTTGAATGAATATAATAGTGTCACATAATATTTAGAATGTATTTTTTATTGTAATTTTCAATTAAATTATATGTTCAAAATGACCACCATTCACTTTTTGACAATAGCCGAGGTGATTTTAAAATTCTCTCACCTCGGGGTACATTTTGTACGACCTCGGGGGTTATTTTGTTAATTTCTTCCGTTATCCTAACTTTTAAATCAGCAATACTGTTTGGTCTATTAAAATATACTTTAGATTTTAAATAACCCCATAAGAAGTAATCGAGAGGAGTCAAATCTGAGATGTAGCCGGCCATTCGATCTTTCCACGTCTTCCAATCCACCTATTGGGAAAAACCTCGTTTAAATAATTTATAACTATACATGCAAAATGCGGATGGCTCTGTCTTGTTGATAGTAAATAGATCGATCTATCTCATTTTTATGATTGACATCAGGAAAAAATCTTCGTAATGTAGGCACTAAAAAGTTAATTAAAAAATCTAGATAAACCTCACCATCAATTGTGTCCTCAAAAAAATAAGAACCAATAATTTTATTGTTATTGATACCAGTCCAAATGTTAATTTTTTTTAGGATATTGCGTGAGTCTCACACACCAAGTGAGGATTTTGTCTGAGTTTGTTAACCGTTTCGTTTAAATGAAACGTCGCTTCATCAGAAAAAACTATTTTGTTTATGAACTGCAAATCTGCGTTCATTCTGTCCATCATCATTTCACATAATTCTTGCCTCTATCGGGATCATCTTCATTTAACTTCTGAACCAACTGAACTTTGTAAGGGTGGTATTTTTCTTTATGCAAAACTCTCAAAATAGATGATTTACTTACATCATTGACGGCGGCCAGTTTTCGAGTTGTCTAATGCGGATTTTCCTCAATCTCTAGAAGTACATCTAACTTTTTTTCATCGGTAAATTTAACATTTCTACCTGGTTTTTCAACATTTTTTACATGCCCAGTATAACAAAACTTCTGTTCAATTTTTTTAACTGTCGACTGCGAAACTTGTTGACCAGGGTATTTATTATTAAACATTTCATAAACCTCGTTTTGAGTTCTTGTTTTATTACCAAAACCAATCATAATTAAAATGTCTATTCTTTGAGTCTCAGACAAATGAGACATAATTAAATTTAATACGCGCACAAATATTATACTGATGTCTTTTAGTAACTTTAAATACCTAAATGACAGCAGCCTACTAAAATCATATTATTTGTTTATTTGGCTTTTTGACTAATATTTTATTATTTTCAAAGGTGTTTCCCTAATGTTTAGCAGAACAGATTCGAAAATACCTGATTATTTCTAAAGTATATTTTAATAGACCCGGCAATATTGCTGATTTAAAAGTTAGGATAACGATAGAAACTAACAAAATAACCTTCGCGGTCATACAAAAAGTTGTACGAGAATTCCAAAATCGCCTCGGTTATTGTCAAGAAGTGAATGATGGTGGTCAAGTTGGACATTTAATT
Source organism: Diabrotica undecimpunctata (assembly GCF_040954645.1). NCBI lineage: Eukaryota > Metazoa > Arthropoda > Insecta > Coleoptera > Chrysomelidae > Diabrotica > Diabrotica undecimpunctata. The sequence goes on along the minus strand of NC_092809.1, from coordinate 127,444,301 downwards.
TAATTGTAAAAATCAATTTTCTCAATTATGATTGCACAAACTCAAAAAAGTTTATATTGCTGAACAGAGGACTAAAATCCCTTTTTAACTACGTGCCACAATACCTCCTTTGTTATTTAAAATTTTCGAGGGGGTGCTTATAATTTAAAGGGGGTGCTGGAAGGAGATAATATTTTCATACTGTAAATTGTCAATTTAAGAATAAAAATTGACCTGTTTCAGGTTTTTTTCAGATAGTACATAATAACGCTAAAAATGAATTTATTCCATACATATGACCGCATGGTATATATACAATATATATATATATATATATATATATATATATATATATATATATATATATATATATATATATATATATATATATATATATATATATATATATATATAAATCTGTTTTGGATGGGTTGGAGTCAATAAAAGGGGCTATTGGCTAACTATTTATTTTCTCGATCTTGCAATTGTGTTTACAATTATTTTCAAGAGCTGCTAAAAAATATAAAATATCTTACAAAGAGGAACTAGAAAAAAAAATTATATTAACTCACCAAATAAAATTAGTTTTGTTAATAAATTGCTGCTTAACATATTTAAAAAAAAACTATTCTAAAAACTGTCTTATTTAATAAATGTTTCTTAAATTTTGTAATATAATTTGGAAAAACTTCTTTAACACAAAAACAATTGAATTGATAAATATGTTAGAATAGCGACCAATTACAAATAAGCCTCAATGTCATAAATGCCAACTTAAAATTTTTATTCTTGACAGTTATATTGCCAAAAAAATAAAATTTTGTTTAAAAATTCTTTTTTTATTTAGTAATAAAAAAGAAGATTTATTCATCATTGATAGATGTCTGAAAAAATGTAACAAGTTAATGGAAAATTAAATCAAAATGTGATATTTTACTGATTCTATAAATAAACTATAAAGAAATAATATAATTATAAATTTTGCTTAGATTTTGAATTTCTGATCTTTTGTGGTTTTATATGTTTATATGGTTAATATATATATATATATATATATATATATATATATATATATATATATATATATATATATGTATATATATATATATATTATATTTATATATATATATATATATATATATATATATATATATATATATATATATATATATATATGTATATTATATATATATATTGTTATGCTATTTAAATTGTATTATATTGCTTACTTAGGAAAAATCCTGTCTATATTTATTAAATGAACTAATCTCCAATTAATCACAATAAATCAGCATTAATTAATTACAATCTCAGGCTATTTAAATTGTACGATTTACCTTTGATCGTGGATTCAAAATATTTTCCAATTGGCGTCCTAATCGGGATAGGTAATATGACCTGAATAAAATACATAGAATTTCAACTGAACTATATGTGAGATGTCCTTTATTTTAATGAAATTTTATATAACAATCAATCCTGTAATATTTGCAATATACTAACTTTAAATATATGAGAAGTTGTTTTCTATCATGGACCCAAATGTTATTTTACATTGATTTTTAATATGTGTTATAACTAAGCTCTTTTTATAATTCCTTTTTTTTTTAAGTGATCGCAAAATTAACTGTCTCTATTATTTATTCAATTTATTTAATTAATAAATGAAAATCACACTCCGGCTCTAATGAAATTTGACTGACCTTTCCTTCTCTGCCGTTGCAATTCTATGGCCACGCCACAACAAAAAAATCCTTTCTCTGCTTCTGCTCCTATTGTGGTCCAGATGACGTACACCTTTCTCCTATCTGTCCTTGTATCTCCAAATGTTTCCGGCTTCGTTTGCTATTAATATTCTTATGCCCTTTGGTTTTCTATCTCTCTGTACCCCGTTCCTCACACTGGTCAGCTTTTACACCGCAAATAAACACACCCGGTAAATTACGTCTTCGGGACTTCAAACAAACACAAATCACAAAGCTCCTTCCTTCTTGGACGACGAAAACTGACTAACTAACTTTTTTTTCTCTCTCCTATCTCATAGCCAAAAACCAACCTCCTTGCATTCAAAATTTGACCAATAAAAATCATCCACCTCTTGTAACGTATATCGTTACCACCCAACTCTCTCTATAAAACGTCATTCGGGTAATTCCAAAAAACAACCTTCTTTAATTATTCTAACTAAATCTATCTACTTTACAAATATTTCTTACTAATAGCTACAAACGATACCTGTTTCTCAATTCAATGTCTTTTGTTAATAAACTTTTACCGATATAATCTTTCGGGGAGAAAACCACCGCAAATCCCGGTCCATTGTTCAACACTTTCTATATACACTTTTATTCCGGGTAAAACCATTTCACAATAACCGACTTATTTAAATTTCTTATCGATAATATTTGAAAGTCTTGTCTCTGAGGCCTAATGAACAATTCTTCGAACAACTTAAAATACATATTTTGTCTTATACAGGATGTTTGAAAATTCATATGCCCGTGTCTTTATGAAATATCAATAATTTTAATTTTTATTTAAGTAATAAAATTTGTATATCGGTTTTTTATTGCTTATGGACATTCAAAAGTACAACAAATCCCCGCCTTTGTAATCGATAAAATTTATCAATTTATGCAACTAAATTTTTTCGAGGCAAAATAAACGCACTTCCTGTATGCTATCTGTACTTATGCTACGTATTATCCTATCCTACTATCTACTTTATACAAATTTAAATCTTCATTCGTGATATTTATATACATCATGGATATTATAAATACCTCTGATCTTTTCAGAATCCATATGTTTCAACTCATAGCTGTTTACTCCATCTTCGTTGTTTACTATGTATGGCCCTTCGAAAACAGGCATCAATTTTGCGCAGATACCGGTCTGAAGATTTGACACTCTTAATGCTCTTACCATTACTTTGTCACCCTTTTGGAAAGTTACTGGTCTTCGTTTCCTATTATGACCTTGTCTCTGGATGTATTTCTCATTGCTTCTTCTTAATCTCCTCTGAACGGTTTCTATAACCTGTCGATACTCTCTTTGTTCTGGATCTTCCCACGGTCTTATCGGCATGACGCCTTTCATGATGTATTCTGGTGTTTCTTTCGTTACTGTACTTGGCATGGAATTTAGGTACATCTCTATTTCTCCCAATTTTCTGTCCCATCGCCGATGTTGACCATCCGTTGCAATGCGAAGAAATTTCGTTACCTCTTGTATAAATCGCTCAGAAGGATTACTTTGGGGATGCCTGATGCTTACAAAGTTCGTCTCGATTCCCCGTTCTCTAAGCTGTCCCTTGAAACGATCATTTCGGAAGTACGTTGCATTGTCTAGTAAAATTTTTCTTGGGGTTCCTACCGTAGCGATGAAATTGTCTATTTTTCTCAATATTTCTTCCCCTTTTGTGGTGCGGCAACTATATAATTTTACGTATTTTGAGAACACATCCACCATCACCAGAATATGCTTGTTCCTTTGCGTGGTCACAATTAGATCGCTTAACATGTCGATGGCTATAATGTCCAGGTTGTTCCGGGATACAATGCTCTTTGCAATATTTTCGTTTTTAAAATTCCTGCTCTTGTATTTCTGGCATACTTCGCATTTCTGTGTGATCTCTTTTGCAATGCGGTAATCTTGTCGACTGATGTAGTTTTCCCTAAATACAAGCCATACCTTTCTACTGCCAATATGTCCATTTTCCTCGTGTAGTTTCTTGATGATTCTTTCTGCCAATGTCGGTGTCACTAAATATAATTCCTTTCCGTCTATTCTCTTAAAAAATATCTCGTTTTCTAGCTCTGCTCTTCTCTTTTCTTTTTCTTCTAGGCCTTCCTGGTCGGTCCTTATCTCATTTAACGAAAATATCCCTTCGTCTTGTGTCAGTATATTCAATCCCACATGTACTGTAATTGTCTCCTTTTTTCCTGTATCTTCGTCCCGTGTTAAAGCGTCAGCTATTATGTTGTCTTTCCCTTTGATGTATCGAAATTGGAAATCATACTCTTGTAAGAGCAGAATGCCTCTGTGTATTCTGTTATTTACCAATCGATTCTTCATGATGTGTATCAATGCTGCATGATCCGTTTCGATGGTGAATTTAGCTCCCAATAAGTAAAACCTTAATTTGTTTACGCAAAATAGTACACTGGCGAATTCCAACTCGGTGACACTGTATTTTCTCTCATGTGTTTTAGTCACTCGAGATATAAAACATCGGAACCTCTTGGCCGTTTTGTATTTGCGACAACACTCCTGCAAATTTCTGTATCGACGCATCCGTACGAAGTATAAACGGCAAATTGTAAATAGGGTGATATATTTTTGTTCCTTTAGCAAATTCTTGTTTCAATATTTTGAAAGCTTCCTCCTGTTCTTCTTTCCAATTCCATTTTGTCCCTTTCTTTAACAATTTTATTAAAGGAATTTCCTTTTGGCTTAAATCGGGAATTAATTTCTTGAAATAATTTATCGTACCGAGAAACCCTCGCAATGTTTTTAGATTTGTTGGTCTTGGGTATTCGTCGATGAGCTTTACTCTGTCCTCGGCTAGACTTACAGTTTCGGTGTCAAGTTTGAAACCCAAATAAATCACTTCCTTTTGAAAAAATTGACATTTTTCAATGTTTAGTTTTAATCCCGCTGTGTCCAATTCTTTCAAAATTATTTTGATATGTTCCACATGACTCTGCATATCTTGTGAAAAAATTAATAAATCGTCGATGTAATGGACGATGAACTCTTCATGGTGATTCAAAATGGTATGCAAAGCTCGTACAAGTGCTGCACAGGCGCTTTGTAATCCAAACGGAACTACCTTAAATCGGTATACTATACCATCAATTGAAAAGGCAGTGTAGTTTCTACACTTTTCAGCCAAAGGTATTAACCAAAAACTATGCTTTAGATCAATTTTTGAGAAAATATGTGATCCCGTGATTCTTCCAAAAATGGCCTCGATATTTAACGGTGATTCATATTGTGATACTGTGTGTTGGTTGATATTTCGGGCATCTAAACAGAGTCTTAACTCTCCACTGCTCTTCTTCACTATCACAATTGGGTTAATATAGGGTGAGTCACATCTCTCAATGATTTGATCTTCCAACATTTTTTTGATTTCTTGCTTTACTTCTTGCCGATACTTATAAGGAATTGGATAAGTCTTCGATCGAAAATTTCCCAAGTTTTTCACCTCAAATGAGTGCTCGTATTTTGTGGCCACTCGGTTTTCCTCATTTATCAGCGTTTCATAGTCTCTTAAAATTATACGCAAATCATTTTCTTTGCCTTCTCCACATATCAATTTTTTGTCTCTCCCATCAACTTTTTCGCACATATTCACCGTGTACTCCGTGTCTTCTTCAAACACCACTGTCTCCATTGTGTCCTCTTCATTTTCCTTTGTTTTTTTTTTTGTTGGGCTCGTCTCTTCTTTTGAGGAATCCCAAGTTTTGCTTTCATTTCTTGTCAAAATTTGTCCATCTTCTTCTCCTGAGCTCGTCTCATCTTTTGAGGAATCCCAGGTTTTTTTTTCTTTGATCTTTTTCAGACCTTTTCCCCTCTTTCTTCCTTTTCCTTTCTTCGTCGCCAGGTTCATTTCCACCGTTTGTTCTTTCTCTGATTCGTCCGTAATTTGTTTCTCTTGTTCCTTATCCTGTTCTTCTTCTTCTTCCTTTGTTATTTTCATCGTATTGGTTTTGAAGTCGATCACTACATGTTTTTCCGTTAATTCGTCAACGCCTACAATCATGTCATGTGACATATTTGGCATTATTACACATTGAAGTGCATACATATTTTTTTTCAATCGTACCATTACTCGTATACCTTCATTTATTGTTGCCAATGTCCGTTTATTTGCGCCCACTAAATTCACCCTAGGTATTTTATAAATTAGACTTGTTAAATTTACTTCTTCGATTAATTTTCTGTTGACCAGTGTTATTTCAGAGCCTGTGTCTATCATAATTTTAATTGGTTTCTCATTTATAAATCCATCCACAAATTTTAAATTAACTCCATTTCTCTTTTCATTGTTTCCTGCCAGTTTAATAAATTCCTTGGGGTGACAAAAAATTCCTGTTTGTTTCTTCGTTTTTAGTGAGCGCCTTCTTGAAAACACGCCTGTTGTTCTTCTGTGTTTTCTCTCCCGTCATCTTCTCTCTCATATTCATTTTCTTCTCTTTGCATATTATTTATTTCTCTTCTGTTCTCTTTTGGTCTATCATTCCCGTATCGATTACCGCGAGATTCCTGTTCATTCCGTGGGTTATTGTATCTGTTTCCTTGGTATGGGCGGTTATTTCTACTCTGATTTTCCCGATCCCTGTTTTCATTCCATCTCTGGGTTCTGGGTTCATAATTCTCTCTTCCGTTCGGTCTATTTTCATATCCCCGTCTAGGTATGAATTCTCGTCTTGTATAATCTCTTCTAAAATTTTGACCTCTATCTCTATATTCTTGGTTTTCTCTTTGTCTATAATTTTCTTGCGGTCTTCTTTCTCTTCTTTCATGCCTACGTGATTCTCTCATTTGCAAAAATTGACATAAGCTGTCAATGTCCTTGTAATTTTGGAGATTTATGTGGTCTTCCAAGGTATCTTCAAAATGTCGCGATATCAACTCTACCAATTGTTCTGATGAATAATTATATTGCAAATGTTTTGCATTATTATAGAGTTGTAATGCGTACATCTTTTCTGATACGCCCATCCTCTCATGGTATTTTCCATTTTGTAACTCTTTATTTACTTGTAGTTGCTGGATTTTTCCCCAGAAATAATTTAAGAATCTTCTCTCAAAATCTTGCCAATTGTCCAATTCTTCTTCCTTGCTGACAAACCAAAGATTTGCCTCTTCTGTGAGATGGTTTCTGATGGTTTCCTTTGCTGTTGCAAACGGTCCTATGTATTTGACTTTTTCCTTTAGGTTATTTATAAAAGGCACTGGGTGTATTTTCCTTATATCCCCGCCAAATCGTACTTTTACGTCGTCTGTGCTATGTACGATGACTTCCTTTCTTTCTACTCCTCTTATCTCCATCTCTGCAATTTGTTTAAATCTCCTTTCCGTTTCTTTCCGGTCTTCTTGTAGCGCATTTTCCAATTTTATTTCTATCTGTTCTAATTCCCTTTTTTGCATACTCTGAATATCCTTCATTTTAGTTTCGATTTCTTCTCTCTGCAATTCTATTTTCCTCTCTGTTTCTTCCCTACTTCTTTCTAAACAGACTTTTATTTCGTTTTCATATTTGTCCATACGCGTTTCCATTTTTTGTTCCATTTTTCTTTGGTTTTCTTCTAAATTGTCCAATTTTTGTTCCGTTCTTCGTTGTGATTCATCCATTATGTGTTTTGTTTCCATTTGATTTTTATCCATTTTTTGTGACGATTCTTGTATTTGTTGTGTCTGTATTTGCATCATAGCTAATAATTTTTCTAACATCCCTGTTTCTTTTCTTTCCTCCATTATTGTAGCATTTCCTTCATTATCCGATCCTTCATCAATAATTGTTTCCTCTTCTATCTTATCCTCTTTCCTTTCTTGCGTTTTGCTTTGACTCCTTGTGGTCGACATGTTCGTTAGATTATTTATCCCCGCCAAATATGAAACTTTGAAATTTGTGCAATAATATCCCCGCCAAATATAAAATTCTACTGGTCTGTTGCAACAAACGGGACTTTTCCTGTTCAAATGTAATAACTCTTGAGTACGAGTATCAAATTTCAATATCCCACAAATAAATCAAATGGTAAAATATCAAATGTCAAAATCAATCAAATAATTCAAGTATGGTAAAATTATCAAATTTAAATATCACACAAATAAATCAATTATGGTAACCTATAAATTGTCAATATCACGAATAAATCAATTATGGTAAATTGTATCTTAAAAAAAATATATAAATCTTTATGTCCTCAATTTTTACATAATATTTCACTTTATCCCCGGCATATAAACTTTCAAATATCTGCTCGTCTACTCCTATCCTTTCAAATTTGCCAACTAGAAATATTTTTCAAAGCTTTACACGTTGGGGGCCATTTTGTTATGCTATTTAAATTGTATTATATTGCTTACTTAGGAAAAATCCTGTCTATATTTATTAAATGAACTAATCTCCAATTAATCACAATAAATCAGCATTAATTAATTACAATCTCAGGCTATTTAAATTGTACGATTTACCTTTGATCGTGGATTCAAAATATTTTCCAATTGGCGTCCTAATCGGGATAGGTAATATGACCTGAATAAAATACATAGAATTTCAACTGAACTATATGTGAGATGTCCTTTATTTTAATGAAATTTTATATAACAATCAATCCTGTAATATTTGCAATATACTAACTTTAAATATATGAGAAGTTGTTTTCTATCATGGACCCAAATGTTATTTTACATTGATTTTTAATATGTGTTATAACTAAGCTCTTTTTATAATTCCTTTTTTTTTTAAGTGATCGCAAAATTAACTGTCTCTATTATTTATTCAATTTATTTAATTAATAAATGAAAATCACACTCCGGCTCTAATGAAATTTGACTGACCTTTCCTTCTCTGCCGTTGCAATTCTATGGCCACGCCACAACAAAAAAATCCTTTCTCTGCTTCTGCTCCTATTGTGGTCCAGATGACGTACACCTTTCTCCTATCTGTCCTTGTATCTCCAAATGTTTCCGGCTTCGTTTGCTATTAATATTCTTATGCCCTTTGGTTTTCTATCTCTCTGTACCCCGTTCCTCACACTGGTCAGCTTTTACACCGCAAATAAACACACCCGGTAAATTACGTCTTCGGGACTTCAAACAAACACAAATCACAAAGCTCCTTCCTTCTTGGACGACGAAAACTGACTAACTAACTTTTTTTTCTCTCTCCTATCTCATAGCCAAAAACCAACCTCCTTGCATTCAAAATTTGACCAATAAAAATCATCCACCTCTTGTAACGTATATCGTTACCACCCAACTCTCTCTATAAAACGTCATTCGGGTAATTCCAAAAAACAACCTTCTTTAATTATTCTAACTAAATCTATCTACTTTACAAATATTTCTTACTAATAGCTACAAACGATACCTGTTTCTCAATTCAATGTCTTTTGTTAATAAACTTTTACCGATATAATCTTTCGGGGAGAAAACCACCGCAAATCCCGGTCCATTGTTCAACACTTTCTATATACACTTTTATTCCGGGTAAAACCATTTCACAATAACCGACTTATTTAAATTTCTTATCGATAATATTTGAAAGTCTTGTCTCTGAGGCCTAATGAACAATTCTTCGAACAACTTAAAATACATATTTTGTCTTATACAGGATGTTTGAAAATTCATATGCCCGTGTCTTTATGAAATATCAATAATTTTAATTTTTATTTAAGTAATAAAATTTGTATATCGGTTTTTTATTGCTTATGGACATTCAAAAGTACAACAATATATATATATATATATATATATATATATATATATATATATATATATATATATATATATATATATATTATATATATATATATATTTACATATTTTATTTTATTATTTAAAATTGATTACCTACCTTAACTCCATTCTCCAACAAAGCCTTTGCATGTTCTAATCCCAAACCTGAGGCACCTCCAGTAATTAATGCCACTTTATTTTTTATTTCGAACACCATTTTTAAACCTGATTCGCACAGATATTAGCGATATTATTTTTGTTACTGGTGTGAATTTACCAAATTAATGTTTTATATTTATCATGTTCGGCTTTTTTAATATCTTCAAGGTGAGCAGATAAAATGCCTAGGAACTGGTTTACTTGTCTTTAAATTATTGTGATTTTGATAATTAATTAACATATTGATAAAAAAAGTACATAAATAAAACTGTAATTATGTTTGTGATAAAAATGTTATAAAAAAAAAACAGGAAGAATTTGATAAATATAATTTTTTTTAATTGCTTTCGATTGTTTAACCCATTTACTCATAAGAAATAAATAGTATATTATTACTAATGTATAGTCATTTATAACTTAATGCATAGTCATTTATAGAGAAATAATTTCGTTGTTAAAATCATTGAAAATAAACAAATTGTTTTATAATTGGTCATGGAATGAAGAGTCTTCTGTTATATTTTGAATGTCCCTACACCTTTAAATTTTGTCTAGCATCGTGACGTGTGGCATAAATCCAGAATAATGGCACTATTGTTCTTCTCTTTGGTTGTTAACTTAATGCGGCTTGTATTAAATTGTGGTCGTGATATCGTGTAACTATTAGCTGATTTTTCCAACGTTCCTCCAGTTCTCACTTTCTTCTGCCATTCTAGCACATTCAAGAATATTGTCTATGTATCGTTTGGGAGATCTACCTCGACTTCTTTTACTTTCCACCTGAAAAGTAAGTTTTTTAACACCATATTTTTGGAACTCGTGTCCAAAAAGCCCATTATTTATGCTCATATTTGCATTCTTAATATTTTCTTTATATTAAGCTGATTAAGTAAAGATTCATTTGTTCTTCATGCTACTCATGATATTCCTATCTTTCGCCTTAACCCTGCGTTGGTGTGGTGCCTAAAACTTACGTGTCTGGTGTGGTGAGGTGTGACATACCCCATAGCAAAATACGTCTTGGAAAACTCAATACTGGAGTATCTGCATCAAAAGTATATACTTTTCGTTTGAAATAGTGTGTACTATTAAAAAAATTGAAAAAGTATTATCAACTCAAACAATTTATTGCACATTTTAAAAATAGTAGAAATTGCAACTTAGAATCATTACATTTTTCTGAAATGAAAAAAAACTTCTGACTACACTAAACTAAAGACTTCTGAACACAAAACACAACACAATTTTCTTTATTGACTTATAAACAAATAAACATTATAAAGAATAATACATACATTAACCAAAGTTAGCGACTTTTTCTGTCTCTTGTTCTGGGACACACTAATCATCTACCTTGTACTTTCTGACGTTTAGTCAACGGTTCATCACAATCTACATCACACAAACTCCACAGGTAACTATATTCCTCCAGCACTCATATTTCCCAGAAAAAGAATGAAGGAAGAACTGTTTTTAAATGCACCATGTGAAAATCTGAAATTAATGTTCTGAATCTGAATATTATATCACCACGGATCTTTTTTGTAAGTGCCATTTTAGTAAGTTTGCCAAACCCAGTGCTGAAAACAAAGTTCTTTTAATTCTCGACAATCACAGCTCTCATCGTGATCTGCAAGCCGATAAAATAATGCCGAGAAAATCACATTTATCTTTTATCTCTACCGCCTCATTCAAGCCATAAACTACAGCTACTGGATATTGGTTTTTTTGGTCCTTTAAAAAAAACCTTCTTCTTCTTCTTCTTTTGGCATCATAACCCTGGATGGGCCTTTGCCTGTCTGGCTATGTCCTTCCATTCAGATCTCTCGTGTGCCCTTCTTCTCCATTGTCTTATGTTCATTGTTTTCAGGTCGTCTTCCACGTCATCCAACCATCTCGTTCTGGGCCTTCCTTTTTTTCGCCTTCCTATGGGCTTCCATTGTAACATTTTCTTTGTTGTTTTTGCATCGTTTTGTCTCTGCACATGTCCCAGCCATGAGAATCTTTGACTTTTCACAAATCTTACAATGTCATAACCTTCATTTAATTCATTAACCTCGTCGTTTCTCCTGATTCTCCATGTGCATCTTCCTTTTGTACCGGGCCATATACTTTCCTCAGTATTTTTCTCTCGAATGTCCTGAGTTGGGCTTCATCTTTTTTCGTCATTACCCAGGTTTCACATCCATAGGTTACTACGGGTCTAATCAGTGTTCTGTAGATAGTCATTTTGGTTCTTTTGTCTAATAATTTCGACGTCATCAATCTTTTATTAGCATAGTATGTACGATTCCCGCTGGAAATACGTGCATTAATTTCGCTACTTACGGAGTTCTTCTGATTGATTTCTGTGCCGAGATTTGTAAAGGCATCCACTCGGTCGATAGTATAGTTGTCTATTGTGATATTATTTTCATTGTCAGTTATTCTTTTGACTGTCATATACTTCGTTTTTGCTTCGTTTATTTTGAGACTTTTTTTTGTTGCTTCAGGATCAATTTGTTTGAACACTTCCATTAATCGTGGCTTATTCCTACTAATGATGGCTACATCGTCTGCATATGCAGTAATTTGTACTGATTTGGTGTTTATATGGCCGGTTATATTGATTTTTCTGATGACTGCCTCAAGAACTAGGTTGAATAGCATGGTTGATAGGGCATCTCCCTGTCTTACTCCCATGTTGATGTTAAACAGGGGAGACAGTTCTCCATCTACTCTGACTGCGGCTTTTGAACCCTGCAACGTCATTTTTATGAGGCTGATGTATTTCTTAGGTATACCTAGATTACAAAGGTCTTCCAGCATTCTGTCTCTTTTCACACAATCAAAAGCTTGTTTAAAGTCTATATACATATTATATAGGTCTATGTCGTATTCATAAGCTTTTTCTTGTATCGTTCTTAGTATGAATATGTTATCTGTAGTGGCTCTATTTGGTCTGAATCCATTTTGATAATCACCAATTATATTTTCGGAGTATTCTAATAATCTATTGTAGATTATACGAGAAAGAATTTTGTATATTATATTTAGCAATGTAATTGGCCTTTAATTCTGGCATTTCCTCTTATCTCATATTTTATATATTGGCTGTATGAGGCCAACTGTCCATTCCTCTGGCATTTGCTCCTTCATCCATATTAATGTTATTAGGTAATGGATTCTTTCCCAGAGTTCGGATCATCCATGCTTTAATAATTCTGCCGAAATTTCGTCCATTCCTGGTGCTTTATTGTTTTTTATTTTATTTATTTTCTGAACTACTTCTTCATAACTCGGATTTTCGATGTGCAGCTCCACCGTATAATATATTGTCTCGTTCTGATCATTTTCGTTGTCTGCATTTAGATTTTCTTCGAAATATTGTTTCCATCTCATTAAAAAAAACCTACAGAAGGGAATTTGACAAGTGGTCCCAAGTACCTTTGGACAATCCAGTAAGCGCGGTAGTAGATAATACTTCAAATTGAGTCCATGTAGAAGAAGCAAATAATGGACTTCAGCTTCCAATACCAGCTGAAGTAATACCTCCTTCAAAGCAGCCTGAGAATAAAGATGATCTAATCTCTTTTCACGTTACACCGCCTCTCGATGTGGCTAATCTTGATATCGAATGCAAAGATGGTGTATTAGTACCATCACAAGATAGTACTAATAGCTTAAATATGTCAGTGTCAGCGGCAGAGATTTTACCATTACCCAAAATTAAAGAAAAGCCTAATCGACGCAGACCAAAATCTCAAAAGTCCGATATACTTTTCAGTAGCCCATATACAAAAGAATTTAAGAATTTGGAAAAAACAAAGAAGTAGAACAAAAAAGGAGATGGAACGAATAAAAAGAAAATTAGTGTCTAGTTGTAGTAAATCATTGCGCAAAGTTCAAAAAGGGAATAAAGAAAATGATCCTGATGTAACGTGCCCAGGATGTAATGAATTATATTCAAATTCTGCTGAAGACTGGATCATGTGCTTTCAATGCAAGAATTGGTGGCATAAATCTTGTACGACTTACGTAACAGGAGACTTAATGTGTTTTAACTATGATAAGTAGCAATGGATTTAAAGATGAAATAAAAATGAGTTCTAAAACATACTTTTTATATTCCTTTTTTTATGTACTTGTGTTGCGTTTATTTTAGAAATAAAGTTTGATTTTTGGAATGTCTTAATATTTTTGTACACTTCAGTAATGTGCGTACTCTTAAACATATAGATGAGTACTCTCATGCCAATTTGTGTATTAGAGTATGCATTAGCAGCTTCGCAAACACAATTAAATATTTCTTATTTGAATACAAACATGGTTTAAAACTATTCTAAAACATCTTTTTAAATGGTTGATTAACAATGTGAGGAATGATAAATAGTCCATTTTCATAAAAATAAAAAACTGTTGCCCTTTTAATATTAAGTGCGTACTCTTATACGCATTTACCCTATGTTCTACCAACATATAAAGCATCACAATCAGAGTAAGACATTCTATAAACTCCACTGCGGTTCATGTAGTATATGGAATCATTGGTGGTGGTAAGAATGTTATTTAGAGCGTTGCCGACTTTGAAAGAATTATGAGTGATGTCAGAGTGACTAAGTGAAATGTGTTTAATTTTTTCTTAGTTGTGAAAAGGTAGATATCTATAAGTAGGCGAAATAAACGATTTGAAAATAATGCTGAATATTGAAGTACTTTAGATTCTCTTTTCCTGATAAGTTTATCAATAACGATTTTCCTAATAAGTTCATCAATGAAAACAAAATTACTTCGTCCCCGGCCAATCAGTCAGCTGTTACCATTAGCTGTACCAAGGCTGCAGTCTATCTTCAACTCTTTAATCATATCAAATATCTATAAACTCTTAAATCCAAAATACTAGTTTCAGATTTAAAACTAATTAGAAAATTTACTTTTTTATGTAGATTTGGTGTAAAACCGATAAAGATTCTCGTAATATTATTTCATTATCATCATGGCTTATTCACTCCTAGCGGAGTGTTTGAAGCCCTTTTGGGCTCTTTGATTCATTTATTGCGGAGAATCAGTCCGCTGTTGTTTTTTTTTTATTATTATAGCAGCGTGTGTGACTTGGTCCTGTCTACAATTTTCCTCCATTCTTTCCGATCCTTACAGCGCTCCTTTCAATTGTAGATTCTCAGCTTCTTTATGTCTCCTAAGACTTGATCTCTCCATCTTGTTTTGGGTCTCCCCTTTGGTCTGTTTGTTGTTGGTCTCCATCCAGTTATTCGCTTTAGCGTAGAGTCTGGGTTAGCTCTTTCTGTGTGTCCCAGCCACCTGAGCCTTTGCGTCTTCACGAACTTGATTATGTCTTCACCCTCGATGACTTCTTTAATTTCTTCATTGGTTAATCTTCTAAATTCGTCTACACTTATCCTCACCAGTCCCATTGTTTGTCAAATTATCTTTCTCTCTAAGATTTCCAACCTCATTTCATCTTTTTTAGTGTGTTAGTTTTTTTTGTGTTAGGCACATCGTCTCTGCACCATAGGTGATCACTGGCCTGATTGCAGTCTTGTAAATTTTTAATTTGATTTTCTTACTAATGTGCTTTTCTTTCAGAAATTTTTGGTAGTTCCAGTAGGTTTTATTACCCAGTAGGATGCGTTTATTTATTTCATCCGTTCTATCATTTCTGTCATTCACCATCACTCCCAGGTATTTGAAACGGTGTACTCTTTCAAATGTATATGCACCAAGCTTAATTTCTTTCTCTATGTTCGTATTCTCTCTTGAACACTTGAGGTATTTCGTTTTGCTTTGGTTTATTACTAGCACTCTCTTCTTTGCTTCTTTATCTAGTATTAGTATTATGTTCTGCATGATTTTTAAATCTCTAGTAACCAGTGCAATATCGTCTGCATACGCTATCAGTTGGGCTGAAGATTCGATAATCGTTCCCATAATTTTGGCTGCTCTTACTGCCCCCTCTATGGCAATGTTAAATAACGTTGTTGACAGGAAGTCTCCCTATCTGACACCTACCTCCATTTGTACTTCATTTTCGTGAGACTTATTAGTTTTTCTTGGATGCCTAATTGATTCATTCAATATTACTTAGATCAAACAAATAAAAGGCTTTCAAACAATGTAATAGATTTATATTAATTTGTTTATATATATCTAACAAAGTGCACTTTTTATTAGATACTTTGTAAGTTTATGTTGTGCTTCAATATATTTTTTAAACATTACCTGTCTTGCTTCGTTCTATACTAAATAATATCTAAATCTGCAACCTCATAAAAAAGAACCAGTTAATGTAAATTATTTCTCTGCACCAGACGTGGTTATATTATTAAGCAGGTTCCTGATTTAAATTTAAATAAACCATTTTGTAGTTTAACTCAAACAAATCAAATAAATAAACCTCTTGCCTGTTAGTAAAATTATATACAAATGTACAGAGGCATGTCATTTAAATCGTACAGACTTTCCATATATTCGTTTTTGAAAGTTTTTCGAATAGTCTAGTTTCAACTACTTCACTTTACGGCCACTGAAAGCCACAACCAATTGAGTTGAGAGTCTCCCTTTACCGCTTCTCTAATTTTCAGATGGGAACACATAATGTGAATAGCAGAAATTCTCTATTTATTATTTACGTATTTTAAACTGAAACATTACGAACTTAATTTGTCATTCATCGCACAAACAATCACAAATTGGTTAACAATGCTTATTTACGTCGTTTCTTATAATTAAATATCTAGGAACTGAAGTTTTACGTGTGCCTAACAACAGAAACAGGCATTTAATAAAAAACTAAAGTAGAGTGCAACAAATTTAAGTTTGGGAATGTGACGTAGTGTTTAACGCAGGTGGGCGGACTGTTTCTACCAGTGGCGGGCGGAAACAGGTAGATTTAAAATAATTTTTCACAAGTATATCCAATTAAGTTAACAATGAATTTGTTAATTTTTATTTTCATAGTTCTTAATCATTATGACATTTATAGTCAGTTGCACTCGAAACATAATGAGTAAAATATTAGGAGTACTTTAATAAATAACAAATTCCTCAATACTTACAATTTACTAACATTAGCCCGAAGGAAGGGTTTCAACAATACAAAAAAATAAGTAGTTTATTTTAACTAATTAAGTAATATATTTATTTCTCTAAACAAGAAGTTAGTTAGTTAGTTATGATTCCTCGCATGATTCTAAGATCTCTATTCCTGAATTTGAATTACAGTCATCATCCTCATAAAAGCTTTCTCCAGATAAACCAGTATTAACAACAAATTGCGTAAGTGGTACAGCGTAGTGTCTAACAAATGTTCTTTTTCGATTTAAATGTTTTTATAATTTTGCGCGTGTTTACATATATTAATCCACTCCTCTAATTACACTTCTTTTGAAAATTTAGTTTTTGCTATATTTTCAACATCATTTATATTAAATGTTGTATTATGAGTTGTCATTCTACCTTTTATCAAAGCTCATATTTTTTCGATAGAGTTTAACTTCAGATGATAGGGAGGCAAGTGAAGACCTTGATGTCCATGATGTTCAAGCTCAAAATATAATACATATACAGATGGAAAAAAATGTCATACAATTATCGTAAAAATTATTTTAGAGGATTTTTCGAATTAAAATAAAAATAATCATTGTATATTTTTGCTAAACGATCTTTAACTCGTTATTAGTTTCGTAGACAGTCGTTAATATGCTTTTTATGAAATTTTTGTCAAAAATAGAATTTGATTTATTATGAAACTTTAAAAGTAATTATGGCTTACATTACTGTTATTGTTATAACAATTGACTTTTTAATTATAAACATGCACCTGATTTAAAAATTCACGCGTATATTAACGCACACAGCGTTAGGAACAAATCCAGTCTCTTCTCCAGCCTGAACAATAATCAGCCTTTTGCCCTTAGAAATCGGATTCTTTAAAGTTTTTCCACTTTGATCTGCCCAGTGATATGGTGCAGTATGGGTGATGTGTACCTATATGTCTTTCATTGGTATAAATTGTGGTTCTATCCTCAGATCAAAATTGAATTAGCTGCTTTAAATATTGTAATCGTTTTGAAAGAATATCATAACTTTTCATTAGGACACTCCTATTGTCTTCAGATTTTTGCATTGTCTTTGGATTTTCGCCACCTGCAGTTTGTTCGAGATGATTTGAAGAGTATCTGTTCAAAACTATGATGGTTTTATTTGTTCCTATCTTTTTAGGAGCCATATTGTTAAGTAACTATTATTAATAACTAAAATAAACACACTATAGATACCCTAAATGACTTAATAATATACTAATAACTACTACCAATATACTAAGCACTAATCTAAAAACAACAACATGATCAAATCCAACACGATCAAATCAACATGTCAAACACTCTCTGCGATACGTACTTCTCAAACTACGACACTGGCAAGCAGTACACTGGTCGTTTCCATGGTAACACTAGTAAACATGATTCACTGCGCATCGTCGAAGTATGAGTCATATTCCCAAACTTAAGTTTGTTGCAGTATAGTATTCCAGAAATCTGAATAAGAAAGACAATAATAAACTAAAACGTTTATTAGTGCACCGAACAGCCGGATTAATAAATCGCATGTTAAAACAGAGTTTACTGGAATCCAAGTTCATATTATTGCAACCATGCCCTTGTCTGTTTGTGTCTGTCTATCTGTCTGGGTGTCTGTTCGTCATCGACTCATAAGTCTTATGAGCCAAAAATTTTTTCCTAATACACTGTCGAATATACTTGAAATGTAAGAAAATTGCGGAGATATACAATTTGGTTTCTTGAAAGTTTTAGATGCAAGACAGGCTTTGTTTTCAATTAAACTGTTAATCTAAAAGTGTTAGGATCAACGCCAAGATGTTTTTTATGTTTCACCATCATCATCATAAGTGGCTCGACAATCCGTTGGCCTGCTTACAAAGAATTCGCCACTCCTGTCAATTCCTGACAACTTGCCTCCATCTTTTAACCCTTAGAATCTGTAGGTCTTCTTCCACATCATCAATATATCTCCTTCATGGTCGTTCTCGGCTTCTTGTGCCCTTTGGCTTTGAAAATGTTAATCTCTTCGGTTATTCGTGATTTGACATCCTAGCAATGTGTTCAGCCCATCTAAGCCCCTGCACTTTAACGAATTTCACAATATCTGGATCGATGTATAGTTCAAAGTTGAATCTTCGACGGCATAGCCCATTTTTATTTACGCCCCAAAAAATCTTTCTAAGAATTTTTCTCTCAAAAATACCAAGAAGTCTTTCCTCATTTTGAGATAAGGTCCACGTTTCAGCCCCATATATCAAAACCGGTCTTATTAAAGTCATGTTTATATTGAGCTTCACTGCACGTTTCATATTTTTATTTTTTAAATGTTTCTGGAGATCGTAGTCTTATTATTTTTTCCTCGTTTACCACAAGTCCTAATTCACTTGCCGCGTCCGCAAGCCTTGTAAAACACTGCACTTTAAACACTGTTTAAATATTTATTTACATAACGATAAATAATGACATACAATGACAGACAGTACTTACAGCGGCTATGTTATTTTAAATAATTTTTTAGTGGGAATATAAATAGGTACCTACCTATATGTTTGGTTGCCTACACTACAGGTCACTGCCAATCACAGAGCGTTAAATGTGGTTAAATTAATTTATACAAGCAATGTATGTTGTGTTGCCTATAATAAAATCGTTCAATAATAGAAAATCATTCATTAATAGGGGTCATTAATCAATGATTTTGAGGATGTTAAAAATTAATCATAAATGGATGGTCGACAGAAAAGGTTTTTTAACCCCTCTTTTTGGTCTAGAGCGTTGATTCCACTTGTCTAATTAACGGTTCGTATGCGTTGGTTTTCAGCCTGCTCTGTACATAGTTTAAAACTTTTTTCATCTTTTAAATTAAATTGTAGTGTAATAATACCTTTCTCTAAAAATTATAAAAACCTCAAACCCTATTTGTAGGTTAAAAAATTAAAATTAAATACTTTTTACGTAACAAGATTAATTTATTTCTTCGTACTAATTGGAAACTTTTAAAGGACTTCGCTAGGATTCGCTTTCGAGACAATTCAATTAGAACCAGTAATGAACCATATTTAAAAAAAATTGTGCAAAAATTAATTAAATTACTGAGACTTAAAAGTTTTGCAGTTGACTTTTCTTTTAAAGGAGACTAAAAACGAGAGCAATGAAAAATTATAGTACACATAATTTCTAACATAAACGTAGGAAATTAGTTTTTCTTTAAAAATGTATTTAATGAGGTATTTCATTTATTTTTTTTGTAGCATTATACATAAACAAAGAATTTTAAATTGCTTTTATATATTGAAGTGAAGCTTTTTACTGGCGTTGTATTACTGTTTTACTATAGACAAATGCTGAGGCGAGCTTTACAGAAGAAGCGCCACAAGACGGCGTCACGAAGCAGCGATCTTCTCGTCAGTTCACTATTCTACAATTTGTTTTTAGTCATAATATATGTATTAACAAACAAATAAAAGATCTTTACTGGAATTCGATTCGTAATGATTCTTAAACGGTCAAAATTTAAAAGTCATTCTAAATGTCATCCAAATAATAACAATATTGAATCATCTGTTTAAATTTTTAATTTAGACCCTTGGATTTTTACAATTATCAGTTCGACTTTGTATTGACGTATCCAGTAACCTGGATAACACAAAAAGAGCACCACCAGAGCTCATTCCTTTGGATACCGTGGGTATCTGGGATGAGTGAAGTTTTTCTAGAGTAAGTGAGAGCATATCTGTTAAATCTGGATCTTAAAGTGCCGTCTTCTTTCAAAGATTGGTAATCGTCATGATTACCCGAACTCTGTTCATTGATTTTTTAAATAGCTAGTCAGACAAGCAACTAAACCGCTCTTTAAGATTACGCAACCATGGCATTCTTCGCCTTCCAACGCTACCCAGAAGCTGGTATTTTCATCCTGTCATCACGTAGCTAAGATTTGTAGTTTTTAAATTTTCATTTTATTATTCAGTTCTGTTTCTTTTGAAAGTCTGCGCGAAAAATCTTTATTCCTGACTCTGTCTACGTAAGATATTCTTAGATAAACAATTAAAATAACTTTATAAAATTTTATTACTGATTTTCTTTCAAAACTTCTCTGTGGGATTATTTAAAATCACGACGTGGATTCTTGTGTAGACTTCATTCGCTAAGTCTACCAATGCAAGTATAAATTTATTGTACTTTCAGATGCTGTTGCTGTAAAACCTACTATTGGGATTAGGTAACATGGTGACATATGACTCCACGTTGAAGTTGCAAGTCCTGAGACGGTGTGTCTACGAGGACTTTATGGAAGCAACTCCGAAAGTATTCCGAAAACGTTTTGTCTAACACAGCCCGTTTGGGTTTTTAAATATATACCTTTTACAAAGGATTTTAATTAATTTTTTAATATATGGTATACAGCCAAATACAGAAACGTAAATTCCTTGTGGAGTATTATTTTATTTCTTCACAAAAACTTAAACCTTTTGATATAATAAATTCTCTTTACTTTGATCTTATTAGTTTTACTGCACAGGAACAGATGATCTTTTTTGTACTTTCAAATAAGCTTCTAACCACAAACTCCCTTTCCAAATTTCTTTCTCTCAACCAATCAAGGTCTAGCATTTTCAAACAGCCCAGATTCCATTTCTTTCCTTTTTTTGAAACATACCAAATATATAATTTGGTTTTTCCCTTTAGCAGTCAACAAAACCGCTTTGAATAAATTATTACTTTCTCTCATTGCAGGCTCTCGAATACAGTCTGCTTGGATTTTTCAAACCATTGATTACCGTACTTTGTTCTTCGAATTCTTTTTATACTACTTAAATTAACTTTCTAACTAATGTCTTAATATTTATTTTAATTACAATACAATATTTGTTCTTTGTATACACAGACCACTTTCACCGGAAAAAATCTTTTGATATGCACTGATCACTTGCTTACATCTAGAAATAACAAAAAAATAATCTTTGTCAAAATTTTCTTCTCTGGATTTCAAAAACTATATTCATATTTGTGAATCAAACTTTGAATTTGTACTTCATTGCAATGCTTTGTAGTTTCTTCTTTTGTATGGTAGTGAGCGTCCAGTTATCACATCCAAATGTTAAGATAGATACAAAAACTGTGTTATAAATAGTTAAATTGGCCTTTTAAGATACTTCGTTCTTCGAAATGAATGTGATCTTAATTACATGGTATATTCGGGCTGGCGTGTGCTATTCTAGTGTTTGTGTGAGTTTCTTGTGTACTTCTACTCTCTAGTTGAACTCCCAAGTATTTGAAAGTTTCGACTTGTTCTAGGGTGCCGTTGTTGATTTTATTTTTATACGTTTATCTCCTTTCCCACCGATTATGACCTTGCTTTTAGTTTCGTTAGTCTTCAAGTTACTTTTTGTTAAGTTTATCGCTTCATCTCTGGAGATATCTCTTAGAGTGCGCCCTCGTCTCTTCCAAAACAACGAGATCATCTGCAAATTCGCTTTCCGCTATCTGTATCATTTCCAGGTTTCTACGTCCGACACATATTTTCGATGTTTCTTCTCTTGTTTTCTTCATAACATTATCTAGTACAATACTAAGTAGGATGGGGCCTAGCTAACCTCCTTGTCGCAATTAAGCGATCATTAACTCTAAACTCGTCGAGTTTCATATTATCTGTTATTACTATATTTCCTGTGTTTCTGTTTAGGCTCATAATCGCTTTTCTGAGTTTGGTGTCTACTTCTCTTTATTAGGCTTTTGTCGATTTTTATCCGCGCGGTTCTGTCAAATACTTTTTCCATATCTATAAAGGCTTTCTGGGTAAAAATTAAAAACTTGATTTTGTCTAAGTTTCTATTTAAGCCATAGTGTAAACTTGCCGTATAAACTTTTTGACCTATTCTCTGCAAATCTTCTCAAATATTCTCTGCCATTAATCCGATGTCATCTGCATACATCAAGTTAATAATAAGGATTTCGTTTACCACAACGCCAGCTGTTTTGTTATCCAGTACCCTTTGCATAATAACTTCCGAGCACAACTTAAATAGTAATGGACAGACAATGCAATACAATCTGGATAATAAAAATATATACTGAAAAAAATGTGGAAAAATTTAATCGTACGTTTCTAAAGTCGTATGTGATTTCAGATTACGGATTATAGAAATACTATGTACGAGTTTTTGAAAATAAACCAGAAATGTCTTTCTTCGTCACGAAAATGAGAACTCTTTCAGGTCCGCTCAAACAAGTGAATGTTTAAACGACCAAAACATCGAATTAAATAGATCTCTAACGCTTCAACCCTGATTAAGCATCAAATGGCGTATTTTTATTCTAGGTCTGTTTAAACATTTCATGCATTTAAAACATGTTTTTTTCAAAATACGCTGTATAAATTGGTTTGAGTCATAAAGATAATATATTGATCACATCTTACTCACCTTAGTGGTCGCAGTCGACTGGATATTAGAATAAACAAAATCTCTATGAAGTTAATAATAAAGTTAATTTTGAGAACCAGAAGCAATAAGCACTACTCAGAGGGATTACGTAAAACAGTGGCTGTTAAAAAGTCTAATACAGTATACAGGGTGTTTAGTAAAAATTACATATATTTACTAAAATTTGGGTTAACAGGCAGATTTGACTAAATTGACACACATACACACACACACACACACTCACACACACACACAAAATAGTAATCACTGACCTGAATGAGACAATTCATTAAAGTGAGAAGGATCGGTCCAGGTCAAGAGCAAATCATCTGAGAGCAAATACTCTCCAGGTACTTCTCCATGACCCTCCTCATAGCACGTTGATGTGCTATAAGAGGCTTATATCATAATATTACTTTTTACACGAGAGTCTTGGGAAACTAGACTAGACTAGACGTTTAGTCTCCGCGTGAAGTATGGGACAGCCTGAGGCTATTATTTTTCTAGTCGTCTTTATGTGTTTTGTGTGATTAAGCATCGAGCTTCCATTAGCCTACCAGAGCCTTTCGGCTAAGGTAACTCCAGAGTCTTAACACTCAGATTTTTTTTGTTTTGTTTGTATTTTTCTGGTTGGCATTTGCCATATATATATATATATATATATATATATATATATATATATATATATATATATATATATATATATATATATATATATATATATATATATATATATATATATATATATATTGTTATGATGTTTTGTTTGTGTATAGTTTTATGAGCAATGAGTGTTTATAAATAAAAACCCTATATAACATATATATATATATATATATATATATATATATATATATATATATATATATATATATATATATAGGGTTTTTATCGCGGTTCTAAAAGAATTACTTTGTAAGCATTTTTGAAATTATCTTTATTATAATTATTCTACACATATATATCTAATATAGACAATGTAAATTTAAAACAAAATATCTTTACATTGAAATTCTTATGACACTAATTAAAGTATATTAACAAAATTTGGTACCTTTCAAAATACACCACAATGTTTTAATTATCAGCTTCCACCATTTTAAAATATTTTTCTTCTTAATAGCATTTATAAATCGGTAAAATATTCTTCCTTTTTATTAATTTTTTGTTTATTCTTCTTTCTAATAATCTTTTTTTCTGTCCCAATCTCCAATCACCATATACATAATATAATTTTTAATCTCCAATTAATACTCTCTTAATTCTATTTTTTAATCTTTATCTAATATACTTTCCACTACTGAATCACTGATTACTGACTATCTTGACTATACTGACTGACTTACTCACTGACTGACTGACTGACTTACTGACCTACTGACTTCCTCTTGAATCCAAATCACATCGTATCTATATCATTTCAATGTTCCCGAATATTCTTGAAATAAAATATCTTCGAATCCTTCTATTTCATAGACACTACAATATTCGCGTACATTCTACTCCGAACGAAGGTTAAATTCTTTCTATTGACGTCTTATTTTACAGTTCTAGATAATTCTTTACTCTTCTATCGAGAATTTTATGCAAATTTAGGCTTTTCAGATCAGAATGTAAACTTATATATAAATTAAACACTTTAAATTAATAAATAACACTATTTTAAATCAATTATTTACAAATTATATTATTTATAATTAATTATTTACAAAAGTTCCCACAACTAAATTTACTTCAGTGTATATTTGGTTGCCTACAAAGATGGCGCACTCAAATATATTCACCATATCATAGTTATTAAAATAACCAAATACATTGCAAAATAAAAAACTTTTTAAACTTATTATTATGCTAATTTCTTAATAATGCCCGTATATAAATACTTTTTATAATATTCTCTAGTATATAACTTATAAATTATTTCTTTAAAGACTATTTTAGTTTATTCTAGATTACCTTCGTTTCTCGTATATTTAATATTATCTCAATACCCCAAAATTAATTTTATATATTTGTATTTATTAATTTAAATTAATTAATACTATATATATACATATATATATATATATATATATATATATATATATATATATATATATATATATATATATATATATATATATATATGATTTTTTGTGTGGGGGAGTTTGGAATGAGGATTGGCTGACGGTGGTATTTAGTCGATCATTTCTACATTTCTACTTACATGCTATCTCTTCTTAGTCAATTTGCCAAGCAGTTGCCTTTGGATATTTTGTGTTTCCAACAGTGGAAAATATCATATCTTATGATCTCTCGCAGGATGTGATTGGAATTGTCCACTAGTTCGGCGAATTTTGTTCTTGCTTTGTTGTCTATCTGGACGAATACTCGGATCTGTTGGATGTCTCTCAAAATAAATATTTTCGCTACGTATCGAGGGACGCTCATTGCTTCTCTTGGTGCTCCATTGTGCTGTTGTGCACAGCTTCGATCTTCTTTCTGTTTTTCTTGCACGTATATCCTCATGCGAGAGATACTTATGTCAGGATGGGCAGTATGAGGCTGTTAATGAGCCTTTTTTTTTTGTTCTGAATGTTAATTTGCTGCTTCTTCCAGTTAGACTTCTGATATTGGCTTGTACAGTTTTTGCCTTCTGTACTGTTCTTATAATATGGAATGTGAACGTGAGTCCCTCATCCGTGGTGACCCCAAAGTACTTTACTTCATTTCATCATCCTATGGGAGTATTCAACATCTCTAGTTGTTTGGTTGGTACGCTTTGTCTCTTCTAAAACTAAGCAGTAACTACTACTCCCGACCAAAACCGATCTACCAAAACATGTCGGATCTGATTTCTTGTGACGTCGTCGTTGGCGATCCAAGCTTCTTTGTATATTTTCTTGTGTTCGAACATTGTTGATTATATTAGTAGGTTGTGGGATGCTACAAAGTCTAGAAACCTTATTCTATTATCATTACTAATATCATGGAGACTACGGTTGGTCTATTGTTTGTCTGTGTGCTGCTTCCTTCGCCAATCTTTACATTGAGATCTCTCAAGATAATATGCATGTCGTATTTGGGGAGATTATTTATTAGTTCTTCTGGTTTCTCAAAGAAGATGTCTTTTACCTGTTCTTCTTTTTTCTCTGTCAGTGCGTGGGCAGAAATTGGGAAATAGTTATGCAGATTTCCATGTTTGTTTTTGTATTATTTTATAACGAAATTTTGTTTCTCCTACAACTATGTCTTTGGTGGTTGGAAAGAAAAGAACCACGTTTATCATCTTTTATTTAGATAAATCCCAAGTTTTTAACTGTAATGTGATTGGTTTCCAATAAAAATAATAGGTAATAAAGAAAAGAATTATTTAATAATTAAAAAACTAGATACACTACTACAGGTACCATTTTTATTACGTGAATCTCTGTTTGTGAAGAGGGCATTAATAGCTTATATTCCAAAGGTTACCGTAACCTAAGATGTGAATATAAACTTAATAATTAATTGGAATTTTCGAACTTCATTCTCAAAATTCTATTATTAGCAACATTAATATTTTAGCAATTATCAACATCAATCTAAAATTCTGCGTTTCTTGAAGTACAATTCAAGTAGTTTCAAGATTAAGATTGACACAACGAAAAGACAAAGCTGTAGGTATTCCTAGGAGACTTGGTTAGGAATGACGGTCTGATAAAATAAAATAACATATTTTAGCCAATTTTAAAATCAGATTGTGATAACGTTGTAAAAATAACCACTAAAAGTAACCACTATTTTATTATACTTTTTACAAACATACTATGTATCCGCTGATGATTTGGCTTACATAATCCCAAAACGGTCATCTATTTTTTGTGGTATCTATGATTTATAGATTATTAAATCAGCGGATATTTTGGATAATATTGTGTATATAAAACTCAGTAAAATTACGTAATACTGTACATTTAAAGATATTGTAACTGTTGAGTATATTACGATATAACATCAACGATATAACAGAATGTTTTTTCAAGTAACAGTATTATGTGTATTGGTGACATTGATAGAAAATATAGAAATAATCGAGAAAAACTCACTTGTTTATTGTGAAGAGTCCTTAGTTATCTTTCAAAGACTTTTACCGGCTTTTCTTTTTTGTCTGAATGTTTGGTATTTAAATGTCCAAGTAATTTCAAGGGCTTCATACTTTTTTGACAAAATTTCTCCGCAAATAACGCTCTGTTACTTATCGAAAATAACTGTAAAGCCATATTTAAAATACTCATCACTGTACAATCTGTTTTTTCTTTAATTGTGTTTATTTCGAGGACTAGACAATTCTAACGATATTTTTAAAAATTTATACATATATAAGTCTAATAATATAGTAAAGATAAAAAAATGAAAGTAATACACATTACTTATGCACCACTTTATGTAATAGACTGTAATATAACGAGACGTTTCCTACTGCACTATAATGTAGCGCCCTCCTTTGAATAAACACGGAAGGAAAATATATAATCCAGAAGATATCGAAGAACTTACAAATATTATTATAGGCAATAATTCAAGTGATAAAGAAAATTTTATAGACAGCAGTGACATCAATAAAGTTTAGGCCGTGAAGGGGAATCTGAGTCAGAACAAAATGCAATAGAATCTGGAGACGAGAATGACATTGAAAACATACAATTTTGGCTTTATGATTTATTTAAGAGAGAAAACGGTTACAGCAGTTTTTTTCTTGGAAATAGCATACAAGAAAATTATACCAATACCAAGATAAAGTGGGATATTGTAGGACTGTCAGAAGTGAAAAGAATAGGCAAACAATGCCTGAATCTAAACTCTGGAATCGCTTATACTATACAGGGAAAATAGACAAAACATATGGTGGAGTAGGATTTCTTGTCAAAAAGTATCTCACACCATACATTTCTACATATAAAAGCGTTTCTGATAGAGTAGCTTATATTATAATAAACCTAGATAATAAAACCAAGATCGAGGTTATACAAGTGTATGCTCCCACAACAACACATCAGGAAGAGGTAGCTAAAATGTTCTACGAAGATTTGATAACAGCCTTAGAAGAAAATGATACAAAGTATACCATCATTATGGGAGATTTCAACGCAAAATTAGGTAAAAAAGAAGAAAATACTAAAACTAAAATAGGGATACATGGTTATGGCACACGAAGTGAATGAGGAGAAATATATAACTTCTTAGAACAACAAAATGTATATGCCATAAATACATACTCCAAGAAACCAGCAAACCGAAAATGGACGTGGGATATCTCCCGATAAAAAAAAAAGAAAAACAAGATCGATTACTTCTTGTGTGAGAACAAAGGCATGAAGATATAACTGCTCTCAATCGATTTACAACTGGCAGCGATCATCGCCTTTTAAGAACAAGGATTCATACTAAACAGACGAAAACCAGTTGAAACAAGCCACATATTTATTGTAAACAGATAGATCAAACTAAAATAAGACAAAAGGGAAATAAGTACAGAGAAGTCTTAAGAAAAGAATTTGTAGAAGACTATCAACAAGAATACTCCGACATGACCACAATTAATAAAGAAATGCAACGAAAGCTCTTGAAAGCAAGACTGACTGTTGCAAAGAAAACGCAAAATAAAGAAGACATAATAAGTGATGGTACACAACGGTCGATGGAAAAGAGACGAACATTTCTAACCAAAGGAAAGCGAAACACCAATGGTTTCAAATAATTAAATAAACAAATAAAGAAGGAAGTAAAGGAAGATTTGCGGATCTATAATGAAAACAAAGTAGAAAAAATAATAGAAAAGAACCGAGGCCTGAAATGCTTAAGATCAAACTTAGGAAAGTTTATAATAATCTCATTGAAAAATTAAAATGGTAAAGAAATAAGAGAAAAGAACGAAATCCTAAAAGTTACTTAAACATTTTACCGTGATTTATATTCCTCAAACAAGAACCCAGATAACACTGCAAAGGACGATCTTAAGAGAAAGATAACGAATGTCAACTCAGAAATACTCCCTAACATATATATGCATATCCTTCGAAATAAAACAAGCTATTGGCACAACTAAAGAACAATAAGGCTCCGGGCCCAGATGGAATACTTGTAGAAATGTTGAAGGAGGGGAGTGAAATTATTCTTGAAGAATTGAAAAATTTTTTCTACGAATGTCTTCACAGAGGAGAAGTCCCATATGATTGAAATGAAAGTTTGACAATACTTCTCTTCAAAAAGGGAGACAGGGAAGATCTGAAGAACTATAGGCCAATCTCCCTACTGTCCCAAATGTACAAACTGTTTATAAGAGTAATAACTAACAGGTTAACGTCGAAGCTCGATATGAACAACTGCAGGATAGACTCCCGATACAGAATGCTCATATATAATATTTACAAGAAAGCTACAATGAAAATACAAATAGATGCGAAAACTAAAGCTATACCAATCAACACAGGAGTTCGCGAGAGAGATGTAATCTCACCAAAGCTATTTACACTTGAACTAAGACATGTTCAAAGACATTAACTGGGCAGATAAAGGAATAAATGTTATTGGAAGAAAACTGATACGCTGATGACATTGTAATATTCGCTACAAGTTTCGAAGAACTACAGACCATGATGACGCAACTATTTCAAGCTTCGGAAAAAGTAGGTCTTAAGATGAACTTGGAAAAAACAAAAATAATAACAAATACACCGAACATTAGAGAAATAACATTGAACGACATAAATTTAGAAACAGTAAGCGAATACATCTACCTGGGACAGATAATGAAAGTTAACAAAGAAAATCAAACTGCCGAAATTACCAAAAGAATAAGGTTAGCAGGATTTGGAAAACTAAGTTGGATCTTGAAAAGCACTTAAATACAACAATATTTGAAAACCAGAATTTACGATCAGTGTATTCTTCCTATACTCACGTATGGTTCACAGACGTGGACACTGATCAAGTCTAATATGGATAAAATAGTAAAAGCACAAAGAGCGATGGAAAGATCAATGCTCGGGGAGAGATTTATAGCCAAAAAAACAAACAAATGGATTAGAAGCAAAACCAAAGTAAAAGACGCAGGAGAACATGCTGCCAAATTAAAATGGAGCTTCGCAGGATACAATGCCCGACTAAAGGATAAAAGATGGAACCACGAAATACAGCAATGGAGACCATGGTTAGGAAAGAGAAGCAGAGGAAGACCACAAATGAGATGGGCTGATGACATTAAGAAGATCGGAGGACACAATTGGAAGCAAGTGGCGCAAAATAGAAAACACTGGATTGATTTGGGGTAGGCCTATGTCCAAAGTTGGATTACTTGTCTGAAGAAGAAGAAGAAGACATATAATCTGTCACGGTTAATATTTTGTTTATCTTATTTGCATTTTCATCTAGTATGTTTTGGTAAATTGCGTAGAGTTCTCCTGTGGATATAGTTGCAGTATCTGGAATTCGATGTTTGAGAATCTCTGTGCTGTTACTTATTGCCACTCCGACTCCATTTTCAGTTTTAGACGCGTTTGTATAGTATACTATGTAATCGGGATTGGAGGTAATTAGATCTCTGAAGAGTTGTATGATAAGATTAGGGTTGGTGCTATTTTTTTTGGAATTGTAATAGACTGCAATTGACTGTTGGAATTTTTATAGTCCAAGGTAAAGATGAAGATATATTTTTGTATTGATTTAAGGGTGGAAATTGCTTCCATTTAAGTAGGTTCATTGCATGATAAATTCTGAATTTTTATTTTAAGGCTACCGACAATGAATTTATGGTAAAATTATTAAATTTGGAATAAAATTTATTTAAATTATAATTTTAAACGAATGTTATTATACTACACTTAAACTAAACTTTTTTCACATAACTTTTCACTTAGTTAACATGTAAAATACAGGTTTTTTTGAAAATTATTTCGAATAAGAAATAAAATTGTCATTACAGACAAACAATAATTAAAGTTAATTAAAAATTAATTTCGGTTTACACATAATTATTAAAAACATGGACGTCTATTTTAAAGTGTTTTTTTTTATAAAACACCATTCACAATGAAACCGAGAATATCTAAATTTTATTTTTAACTAAAATCTAGCGCTTTATTTTGTATGTCGTCTCCCTTTTTACCCGCATCAACCAAAAATATCGACCGAAACGTGTTTATTCTCGTTTTAGTTTAACATGTGGATTTGTGAAATGAGAAACGTTGTTTTACATAGTTAAATTGCTTTACGCTTTCGAGCATTTCGCGAGGATTTGTTGGAAATTGAGCCACTATGAAAAAAAAACAGTTTTAAAGTTATGTGTTATGATTTAAAAAAATCTTGTTCATTTCCGCAATAGGAGATTAACCCTGTGAATTTTTGAGTTTCAAAGTATATATATATATATATATATATATATATATATATATATATATATATATATATACGCATTTTGACGATTTTGCCGAAACTACTGGCAACATTGTCATGAAATTTTATACGAATATGTTTTGGAAGCTGATACATCCCATGAATTTGTTTTTATATCTGATTCTCATAGAGGGCGCTAGTTACACGGATCGTACTAAGTATTAGTCAATATAACTTTTTTAAGTGTATAATTATTAATCAAAATTTCAAGTAAACTTAAACATCATTCAATTTTACACGAAAAAGTTACTCTTGGTAAAACTCGATACCGTTTTCGGAATTCTTTTGATTTGAAAATTATGAAGTAATAATTGATGCTGGTAGTAATGATAAAGTTCTAATAGGTATCTCTATTTTCTCCAAGTGTGCCATCGAAATCTGACATTTATTGATTGTTATGACCATAAATCAACAATAATTAGAGTTTTGAAATCTTGTTATTTGTAAAATCAAATCAAAATGTACTCAAATGTTGTATACACTGACATGTTATTAACCTTAGGCGAATGTTTAGGATGTTCTAGTGCAGCTGTGACACGTTATGCAGGAAAGTTTCCTAGAAGAAACTTACCAAGTAAAAAAACATTTAGAGCCGTTGAACGACGTTGTCGAGAAACTGGGAATGTGAGACCAAATAAAATAAATTCTGGTAGACCAAGAATAACAAAAACAATTAATAAAGAAAATAATATTTTAAATTTACTTGATCAAGATCCAATGGCGTAAGGAATATAGCAAGACAAACAAATACTTCTTCTTTAAGTACTTGGCGGATACTGAAAGAACAGAAACTACATCCTTATCATAACAGACAAGTCCAAGAGCTCTTGCCAGATGATCTACCAGTTAGAGTGGATTTTTGTGAAACATTACAACAAAGGACAGCCCACAATCCAAATTTTTTAAAATGCATTCTTTTTACGGACGAGGCCACCTTTACGCGACAAGGTATGTTTAACTCCCATAATGCACACTACTGGTGTGATGAGAATCCACGAGTCAAAAGGGTATCACATTAGCAACACTCATTTAAAGTTAATGTTTGGGCAGCAACTTTAGGTAACAAATTAATAGGTTATCATATTCTACCTGAAAATTTAAATGGGGATATGTATCTTGATTTTTTTAACAATTCCTTATTCGAGATACTAGAAGATTTAACGCTAAACGAGCAAAGATCTTTATTTTTTATGCACGACGGAGCTCCACCACACTTTGATAGAAGGTGTCGTAATTGGTTGAGTAATCATTTTCCGAATCGATGTATTGGTAGAGGTGCAGAAGCTCCGATTCATTGGCCTCCTCGGTCATGCGATTTTAACCCTTTGGACTACGCAGTTTGGTCGTATATTAAGGAGAAAGTCTATGCTACAGAGGTAAATTTACGCCAAGAATTGGAAGAAAAAATTCAACGTCAATTTAATGACATCGTAGCTGATCCCCTACCGTTTAGAAGGTTAATGAAATCTTTAGAAAAAAGAATAGACTTGTGTATTCGCGAAAACGAAGGGCATTTTGAACACTTACTGTAATTGAATTTTATTTTATGTTCTTAGTCAATAATTTAATTTTCTTCTTGTCAGTTTTGTTTAATTACTAACTATTTTATACCAGCATCAATTATTACTTTATAATTTTCAAATCAAAATATTCCGAAAACGGTACACAGTATCGAGTTTTACCAAGAGTACCTTTTTCGTGTAAAATTGAATGCTGTTTAAGTTTACTTGAAATTTGGATTAATAATTATACTCTTAAAAAAGTTATATTGACTAATACTTAGTACGATCCGTGTAACTAGCGCCCTCTATGAGAATCAGATATAAAAACAAATTCATGGGATGTATCAGCTTCCAAAACATATTCGTATAAAATTTCATTACAATTTTGCCAGTAGTTTCGGCAAAAACGTAAAAAATGCGTAAAATTTTTTTTTCTTCAACGCCCTTTATCTTGAAAACGGATGGCGATACAAAAATTTTTTACCAAGCAAACCCCAATTATTTTTCAGTTTTTTACCTACCTTAGAGACGGGGTTACCTTTTTTTGAAACACACTGTATACAAAGCAGCTGTCAATTAAAAAAAAACGTTTAACTTCGTCCCAAATTGTCCTAAGGCAACTTTTTTTTAAATTTGTAGAAAAATGCAATCTTTCCAATAATAAAAAAGTAATTTTCTTTTAGGTCATAGTTAAAATGTTATTCTAACTGTTTATAAGCAAAAAATTTATATGTTTTTGCAAAATAATTTTGCAATATTTAGAACCATTTTTCATTTTTTTTTATATAGAGTTGATAGAATGATTCTTATTCTTTCATAAGCTATCCGTAGATTTACTGGTACTTCATTATGTTGTGACTTATATTTGTACAAAAAAATTTAGTTTGGGATAAACAAAAAAAAACTTTTAAATAATTTTACTGATCACTTTAAAATTTTGATCATATTTAAAGCATTACAAGCCCCAAAATTCCGTGTAATATTAAAAATTCTATCATAATTTTTAAAAAATTATTAATATTTATAAAAACCCGAAATTTATGACTTATTTTGGAACTTTCTAAGCAGCAAATTAAGATAAAAAGTTTTTAAAAACGATATGTTGAAGGTTATATATATATATATATATATATATATATATATATATATATATATATATATGACATCATAAGATTATTACCCTTCAATTTGTTTCAAATGTTTCACT
This sequence comes from Diabrotica undecimpunctata, assembly GCF_040954645.1. Taxonomy (NCBI): domain Eukaryota; kingdom Metazoa; phylum Arthropoda; class Insecta; order Coleoptera; family Chrysomelidae; genus Diabrotica; species Diabrotica undecimpunctata. The sequence goes on along the minus strand of NC_092809.1, from coordinate 127,410,082 downwards.
TTTTGCTAATAGACGAAAGAATTTAAAATTTACCGTTTTTTGACTTTAATGTGATAATAACTAATTCAGTCCAAAAAATCGACTGCAGGAAACATACAGATTTTTAAAAAGGAAAAGACAGTTAAGATTTGATTTCACGTACAGGGCGCCTGCCCATCCGCTTATATGTATTTCGGCCTAATAGGCCTCATCAGAACGGCTTTCGCAGTCGCTCTGAACGTGAAAATAAATCTTTTCTGTCTTAGGAAGCAACTCTAACATGGCTTCGTATAGACGCAAATAGCTGATAATAAAATCCGTAAACGAATTTTCGAAACCAAATTTAGAATTTCGCTTTAATCTGTGCCTTCTAAGAATTGCAAGGCAAAACAGACGTTGATAAAAATGTTTTATCAAATTAGAGACATGGGGAATCTAAAAAATTGCATTCCACAACATATCTTCTCAACTAAGCAAAATTCTTAGCGAATTGGTTGCTAGTACTCGTACAGAGTATATCGAAATAAAAAGGAAAAGACAGTTAAGATTTGATTTCACGTACAGGGCGCCTGCGCATCCGCTTATATGTATTTCGGCCTAATATGCCTCATCAGAACGGCAACGTACAGAACTCTGTACGATTACTAGAAACCAATTCGCTAAGAATTTTGCTTAGTTGATGAGATATGTTGTGGAATGCAATTTTTAGATTCCCCATGTCTCTAATAACATCTTTTTCAACGTCTGTTTTGCCTTGCAATTCCTAGAAGGCACATATTAAAGCGAAATTCTGAATTTGGTTTCGAAAATTAATTTACGGATTTTATAAAGATTTTTGTTACAGAAGTCCATATTATTTAAACCAACTGTCGTTTACTTGGTCGGTTTAGTGTCACAAAAAAACTTTATTTTTCTGTTCTAATCTCTACCCTATTAAATAGTCATGACTTATTTGTAATCGTTATTTAGTTGTTTTACAAAAAATATTGATCAAAAAACTTTTACGTTTTATATTTTACAAAAAATATCCATTACGTAAAACACCCTGTATAAATTTATTAAAAACCGTGACAAAACGCTAATTTGTCTCCGCCCAAGTAACAAAACACCAACAAGAATTAGAACGACCTAACCACAATGGAGACGACGAATTAACTAATAAATTTAAAACGTCCGGCACTTATTTCATTGTTCTTCTCACCTAAAAACCCGTTTGCTACTCAGTTTAACAATAGAATTTCGCGAAAATGCTTCATACAAAACTGCTACTGCTTCTGTTTCATTCCGTCGTGCTAATTACCGCGGCGAAATTCGATTTTGCTTTAATATACCGCATAGACGCAGATCCACGGCGACATCAATTTATCGCCGGCGCGGAGGTATCGGAGGAACTAGGAAATGCAACTGAAGTAATTCTAAACCAAAAAGTGCCTATCATCTTAAGAAGTTTTGATCTTAGCTTCATGGAAAACTTACGTACACTAACGATGGACAACTGTGGTATAAATGAAATAGAAGTTGGAAGTTTCAGGAGCTTGGAATCTTTGAAGTATGTTAATATCACCAACAACCCCCTCAAAGTCATCAAGGATGGAATTTTCAACTATATGTCAGTGGAAGTGTTGAATTTGTCTCATAACAAGTTAGCTACAATTAGCCCTGGAGCTTTTGATAACATGCCAAGACTAGAGCACATTATTTTGGATTATAACGAGCTCACTTCGTACGCTATATGGTTCAAAGAATGCCCGAGTCTTGTGACTATATCTGCGCAATTCAACTTTATACAGTTTCTAGCTCCCAATATTTTTGAAAATTTAGTTGATCACAAATTAATAGTACAGTTCAGTTACAACAAAATAAATTTGGTGCACGAAGACGTTTTCGACGTACAAGAATATGACGAACTACACTTGGACCATAACGATTTGGTAGATTTTGATGTTGAAATTAGTAAGGTAGGAGTTTTAGGTTTACAGCATAATTATATTGACTGTCTGGAAGACGAGTACGTTAAGAAAGAACTGAGAAAAGTGAGAAGAGTGTTTTTGGATGACAATCCCATCAATTGCACTTGCTACGACCGATTGTCACGTTTAGATAATGTTTTAGTGTCCGCATGTGTTAACGAAGAAAACAAAGAATGATCTGTGGTGTTCAGTTTTCATCAAGACTGTATTTTGCCTGTGTCTTACTGCCAAAAATTTTAATTTATAAATAAATTGTAATTGATGTTATATTAAATATTTTTCATTCTTTGCACAAATTATTTATAAGAACATTAGAGAAAATATCTTACTTTTATTTAATTTTAATAAATTGTTTTTTATATCTTCTGTCCATTCTGTAACATATTTATGGACACATGTCTAGCAAATGTCAATTTTGTCTCGTTGTGGTTTCTCCTTTTTAACCTTCGTCATATCAGTTTGTTTTTTCTATTTAATTTTTAATAAAAGTTTTAATACAATTTTCCTTTTGTTAGCTTAGGTACATTTTTATTAAATGTAAATAATTCTTTTATTATTCTCTTTTGTTTATAAAGTAATCCCATGAAAAAAAATTTTGTCTCAGTTTTATCAATTTGTTTTATTGTCTTAAGCCTAACTCTTCTATATTACCTTAATTTAGAAAGAAAAAGAAAAACTGGTATAGAATATGAATTAATCATTTTTAAAGATAAGTTTTCCTCATTTCAATTTTTGTTTTTCTTCCAAATAATAGCTATTTGTATAACAGGGAGCAAAGTGCTACTTTTCCTGCCAAGAATGAAGTTCCTCTCGAGAAAGTATCATTTAAGGCAGGAAAAGGCACTTTACTCTCATGCTATACATATCATGTTTCCACCTCCCTCAAATAACAATTAATTTGATCATTTTTAAATAATTTATTTATATAACTAACTAACAAAATTTATTAGAGAACTAAAACTAACAAGTAGGTACAGTATAACTGTATTTTCATAATTACATCCTAAATGTGTTTAATGTGTGGTTGGGCAATCATTTATATTAATGTTAAATGTGTAATTTTGAGCAGTGGTTATTTGAATAACACTAAAAGTGAGATCTGGAGCCAACGTAGATTTTGTGATATTTTCATTAACATTTATATTATACACTTGGTATGAGGAGTAAAAGTACTTTGTCTCCCTAGTACAATGAAAGGAGAAAAAGTACGACTTTGCTCCCTACAATGATGCCTGAAAATGAGGCCAGGAAATGTATACTTTGGATAAAGGTAGGTGGAAAAATAATTTTTTCATAGCTCCCAATTATTCTATCTGTTTTGTTGAATGAATAATAAAATCAATGAAATCTCTATCTATACAAGAATTTTTACAGTTGTCGCCGCCTTCCTTCTTTTAGCCAACGTCTCCAGTCCTCTCTGTTCTGCCATTCTCTATCTCTAAGGTCTCGTCTTTCCATGGCCTCGTCCACTTTATCTCTCCATGATCTTCGGGGTCTACCTCTTTTCCTCCTTCCTATCGGGCACCAATTCGAAATCTTTGCTATCCACCTCGTATGATCTGTTCTTCTCACATGTCCATACCAAATTAAACGTTTTTCTTCGATGTAGCTGAGTATGTCTTGTTCTACTGCCATTCTTCGTTTTATATCCTCATTTCTGATGCGATCCATTTTTGTCACTCTGCAGCTTCTTCTCATGAACTCCATTTCAGTTGCTGTGATTTTGGACCTGTTTCGTTTATTTATTACCCAATTCCCTGCTCCATAAGTCATTATACTGCGTACCAAGGTGTTATAAATTCTCTTCTTTGTATTTCTGGTAATCTGTCTATCCCACAGTAACCCGTTCATTTGTTTAATACATGTTCTTGTCTGTGCTAATCTGCTGGTTATCTCTTGCTCGGTGGTTCCATTTTTTGAGAGTATGAATCCTAAATATTTGAATTTGTCAGTGCCGTTAATTTCCCTATTATCGTCCATTTCCAAGTTTCTCACTGGTTCTTGCTCTGTTGTTAAATATTCGGTCTTTTCCAGATTTATTTCCAGTCCATTTTTTGTGTATTTCTTTTCTAATTTTCGGAGCATATAGCACAGATCTTCTTCACCTTGAGCCGTTACCACTTAATCATCTGAAAGCTTAATGTGTACAAGAAGTTGTCCCGGATTGGTATTCCCATCCCTTCACATTTCCTTTTCCATGGTTTTAATATTTGTTCGAGGAATATCTTGAACAGTGTCTGAGATGTAAATCATCCCTGAAATAAGCCTTTTGTGGTCTTAAATTTGTTGGAGTATTTATTGCCGGTTTTAACTCTTACCTTGTTGTTGTTGTAAAGGTTTTTTACGGCTTATATTAACCTCTGAGTTATTCCGATTTCCTTCATCGTGTACCATAGTTATTTTCTGGGGACAGTGTCATATTCCTTTTTTTAAATCTATGAATGCCATGTGTGCTGGTCTATTTTTTACCATTTTTTTTTTCAAATAATTGTTTGAGTGTATATTATGTGGTCTATGCAAGATCTTCCTGCCGTGAACCCCGCCTGATCTTCTCCGATTTTATTTGAGATAGATTTTTCCAGTTTTTCTTTCAGTATTTTTCCATATAACCTGCCCATGCTATCACACTGATGCCTCTGTAGTTCCCGCATTTCTTCTTATCTCCCTTTTTATGTATAGAGGTTATATATGCTTTTTACCATTCATCTGGTATTTCGTTTAGGTTTATAGCGTTACTGAACATTTCGTGTATAATTCTGTGTAGTTTGTCCGTTTCGTACTTAATTCAATAAAATGAAATCTCTAATTTTTTTTAAGTGCCATCTTCAAATGACACAATTTTTTTAAGTGCCAAAGATGGCAATGATCTATACCAGCTTATGTAAGACATCATTTTTTTTCTTTGTTTCTTTGTATTTGCTTGTTAATTGGCTAGTTGTAGGCTCTATAAGTGTCCACTAGTTTATACCCTACATAACATTTTTTTCTGATCTCGTCAGTCCTTATTCGGGCGCTAAGCGTATGGTCTGTGATTCTTCTGAGAATTATTATTTCTGTCATCTCCAGCAGTCTCTGTGTTTCGGCTGCTTCGGGTCTTGTTTCTGATGCTTACGTCATTATTAGCCTTATATGCGAGCTTTATTGATTCTTGATTTCATCACACAGTTGTACAGTGTAATCTCTAAGTACAATGCTAATTACATCAACTTTAAGCTTGAATCTTATTAGTTCTGATTACTGATTACTGTTGTTTTAGTTTTCTGACTTGAAATCACCATATTAAATTATTTTACACTTGTATTAAATCTGCGTACTAGTCTTTGAAGGCTATCGTCATTTTGGGCTATAAAAATTGCGTCAGCTGCTAATACTGTGTACCAAACATAGGTCGAAAAAAATTATTTTTTACCAGGCCCCTTATATCGATGCTATTATCCAGTTAACAAATTTTCATCGTGATCTAAAAAAATTTAAGCAATGCACAATGCATTTAATTATTGCATATTTAATACTTATGTGCTGTGAACTCTTTAACTCTTTGCTTGAATCAATCTTTGACCTGAAAGATCCTTTACATTTAAATAATATGTAAATATTTAACATTATTCCGTATATTCATTTAACCCAGAACTCACCACGAGGAGGTAACTGCACGGCGAGTTCCATCTACCCACCATTCTTTCTGGCATCAAGTTATATCGCTTCTCTAGATTCTTCACCACACACTTTTATTGGTGCATCAGTAATTATCTTGACACATCTCTCCACCGCTTGAGTATGGCAAGGAAAATTGTAAAAATTTGGAACTTGTTTCACCATATGCCGCAATTCCTTGTGTTAGATGAGGCTCTGTTATAGTACTATTCATCGAGTCTATTAAGTCTATTTAATCTTCTGCATTAAAATTGATTTAGTCTACTTTCAAAATTAGATTTTGTAAAGCCAACTTTAGCTGGCTATATCCCAATCTTGGCTGTGTTTTTATCTTAAACCACATATCAGAATATACTTTTATTACAAACTCAGGTAAAATATTTAACCTTTCATATTGATCAGTTGTAACTACATAAACTCTAAGAATGCGGTTAGTTGTCGTTAACCAACGTGTGTGCAATTTTCACTGAACTTTTCTCTACCAAACGTTGAGAACATATTCCACTTTCAACTGCTTTATATAGTTTGTACAAATACTGTTGGTCTGTACTTAGACTATTTTCATTTACAAGAGACAGGATAGCTTCTATGGTTTAAATTTAATAACAGGCATTTTTTCGCAATTAGGAAAAAGGGATGCAATTAGCACAGAATATGAATAGTGACCTTTTGTGTGGCCATCTAGTTTTTGCAGCAATGTCATAAGGGAAGTTTATTAGGCAACATGCATACACTCCATTGTAATGGTTTATTTTCTCGCGTTTCTATAATTCAAATAATTCCACCTTTCCAGTCAGTATTGACATTTTTAAAGTCACATTCCATAACACGTAATTTACTTAGATCTATATTATGGCTTTGTAAGTAGTATAATATTCCTTCGGCAATATCTATGATACGAGACTGGCTAAGAGCTAAGTGTCCAAAATATAATCTACCTGGTTTTTTAGTTAAAGTTATATACTCTTCAGTTTTCATAATTCGCCTCGCGTTTTCGAAGACCATGGTTTGATGTTTCCTTCCATCGAAGTATAGACCTTCAATTGACTTTTTTGACAAATTTTTGTTCTTGTGCGGGAGTTGCCGTTTGTTTTTCTTAACTCCTCTCCCAATTGTAACAGCACTGTATTGTGCTGTTACACACTTTGAAACAAATTTGGAAATTAAATTAAGATCTTCTTAAACGGCATTTATAATTTTTGCAAGCAGCTCTATTAGACACACCTGCCAAATCAGCAGCCTTGGAAGTCTGAGAAAGCTTAAGTTTTTTCTTCCTGTCGACTGTATTATCTTTCTTTCGCTTAGCAATAGAACATGATAAGTCATCTCTCAAATTGAGTCATCTCCTGAAATTTTGCTGCTATCACTTTTTGTCTTTGTTGTTGGACAAAGGACAATGACCCCTTGGATCAGCTGTAGACTCTTTCAATATTAAGAACCACGCGGACCATCAACTGATAGGGTAATAACTACTTTTTTTCCTATTACACTTATGCATTTATAGTTATGTTTGTATGGCTTGGGGGAGGTTACAAAGGGGAGGAGGGAAATGAAGAAATTCCTTCCGCCCCCAACAAGGTCCAAAATTAAAGATACCCTATTATTTATGTCTTTAATTTCGTTTGTATTTATCCTTTTAATGTTTTTAGTTGGTGTTTCATTGGAAGTTACCGCTCCCCCAAGGCAAATGTCTAGATCTGTATTCAAATATAACTGTATCCTCCATATATTTAAAATAATTTAATCAATGTCCCGTTTACTATGTCCCCCTATATATTACTGAAACATTTATATAATGATCATATTCTAAGTTAATATTTTATGCTTGTCAATTAACAACATTAACAATATTTTAAAATACCGCAAATTAAATACACTCGCGATCATAAAATCCAGGTCACCTTGAAAATTTCAAGTTTCGTGAATATTTTTGCATCTGGTGCAGTAATAACCTTTTTTTTAAGCTAATGTATTTTTTATTTGTCATCAATGTTTGTTTTGAAAGAAAAAAAAAACGGTTTTTTTTATTGTTTTTATTGAAAAATCAGAAAACAAACCAAATTGTTGAAACAGACATACGAAAGAAAAAAATTAAAAATACAGAACGTGGTAAAACATCAGTGGAATTTCAATGACTAATATCGTGTATTGTCTCCCCTTGCTCTAATAACCTCTTGCAGACGACGGGGCATATTCTTAATGTTTCTCCGAATTACATGTTGAGGTATGTTATTCCACTCTCTCACTAACAGATCCTTAAGCTCCTGTGCGTTGTTAGGAGGAGGTGTATGGGTTTGAATACGTTTTTTCAAATTGTCCCAGAGATGTTTGATGGGATTTAGGTCCGGAGACCTAGCTGGCCAGGGTAACCTCGTAATTCTAACCTCGTCCAAGTATTGCATACTAATCCTGGCAACGTGCGGTTGTGCGTTGTCCTGCATAAAACGGCGTCTTCTCCAAGTCCTGCCATGGTGGGCATAACATGTTCTTCCAGAATCTCTGTAATGTACCTTCGTGCAGTTAAGGACCCATTTTCGATGAACGGTAATTCTGTGCGGAAGTCGGAAGATACACCTCCCCAAGCCATGACCGAGCCTCTACCAAATGGCATTCTTGGAGCAATGCAAGTTTGTGAAAATCGTTCACCGGTTCTCCTCCAAACTCTTACACTTCTATTGGATCCAGTTAGGCAGAAACGGGATTCATCTGAGAATAACACTTTGCTCCAATCATTAATTTCTCAATGCGCGTATTGCGTATTGTCGAGCAAAAGCTAGTCGTGCAACTCGATGCGCCCGGCCAAGTGGTGGTCCTGTAGCCATTACTCGAGAAGATAGTCCAGAAGAACGAAGTCTTCTCCTGACTGTTGCAACGCTAACATTGCAATTTCGTACTTCCTGTAGATAATTTCGATGCATAACCGCAGTTGAGGTCCGGTTTCGTAAAGCCTGAAACACAAGAAAACGGTCATCTCGTACCGTGGTCGTTCAGCCAGGTCGTCTGGTTAACAAACTCGTCTCCTGAAAGCGTTGAAGCACTCGTTGAACCGTAGAAAGGCTTACGCTAACAGTTCTTGCGACTTGCCATTGAGTCTGACCGTCTTCCACAAACGCAATAAACACTAATAATGACACTAATAAACACTAATGGTGGCAATAATAAACGTTTGTTTGTTGCGTTTGAACAGAAAGTCGAAGCACAAATGAGACATTTAAAACAAGCGGCAGTTACAGGTAACGTTCATTTTGGGAAGTGTACAGTTTTCCGCGCAATCGGCATTATTGGAATTCTTTGTTACAAAGGAAACCGCTAAGCTGACAACAATTCTCAGAAACATGCATTAGTTTGTATTTGTGTTATTATTATTTACGATAAAGCTGGTTAAAAATGAAATAACGGCGATTTTCAAGGTAACCCGGATTTTATGATCGCGAGTGTATAATAAAATGCAAATTTTTCTAAATTGTTGTTCGATGTTATTTAATTTTCTTGCATAAAGCTAAATGCAACGTTTTATAGCCGAAATCCAATATGATATGAACGTTCCGAGAGCACAGTTTTGTACCGTTCGGTGCAAGTTTATACGGACACTAAAATAAAATGGAACTAGCCAACCAGAAAACGATTTAAATCAGATTTTTACGATGTTTTTTAGTTGCAGATGCAAACAATCAAGTATGATGTTTATTTTATTATCATTTAGTAGTTATCGATAAAAATCGAATCAAAGTATTCTTTTAACAATGTATTTTGGTGGATATGACATATAGATTTATTCTAAAATAACAAATTAAATTGACTTTATATAAAAAAAATTAATCGGTAAGATAGTTTCGAAACAAATTCAGATTTCTGCTTTAATCTGGTGCCTTCTAAAAATTGCAAGGCATGGCCAGACGTTGATAAAGATGTTAATAGAGACATGGGGAATCTAAAATTTGCATTCCACGACATGTCTCGTCAACAAAGCAGAAATCCTTAACGAATTTGTTTCTTGTACTCATACAGAGTAGATCCGAACAAATGAAAAGGACAGAAAAGATTTGATTTCACGTTCAAAGCGTCTATGTATCTGTTGATACGTATTTCAACTTAATAAGTCTCCTTTTCAAAAAAAATCGGTTGCCTGTAAAGTCGGTTTTACGGGCGAAGATTTTACGTGACAACGTCTTTTTCTCGGTAGAATATTTATTGATATGAATATTATTAAATTGCACAATAGGAACAAGGAATTGAATGAAAATAAGAATTGCACAAATTTTAACTATAGAAATATATTTTGTTTACTAAAACATTGTACATGTAAACTTAAACTTAACTAATTTCTATTTGAGTGATTTTGTTGAGGATAGAACGATGATAGGAGAAATAGCATCGCACCAGCGGACCGATCATGTTTGAGTGGGAGAGAGACGCAAGGCATTCGCCGGTCCGGCGGGCCTCTCTCTCGTTCGGTGACTCATCGTAACAGACGTAAGCGGGCGTTACACTTTTTCATGAGTGACTCCGAGCCACAACCTAATTTAAGACGTTGTCACGTCAAAAAATTAAGTTTGTGTCATCCTACGCAGAATGTAATTTGTTTTATCATTAATTCTCTTTTGGTATATCTCTGTGCTGGACCTGCTTCTCTAATAATATTTTTCCATAAATTTATATACTAGGTTATACTAAACAAACCCTTCACATAAATGTCATACCTATGCATCTTTCCCAGGTAGTCTTTGGTCTTGCTTCCCTACTACTTCCATGAACTTACAAATAAGCAATTCTTCAGGGCTGATTAACATCTCGATGTTCAACAAACTGATTATTGTATATTTCGGTTTCTTTACGTATCCGTCTATCAACTATTCTCTTTCATATCTTCTTGGTGAGGCTAAGTAGTTTCTAATGTACTGCTTCTCCATTCGTCTTTCAATAATTCTATTAAATTAACTTGTTAGCAAACTTCTTCCTGTCTATTCTAGAGCTGTTCACATTTTCCCACAAAGAATATCATTTGGTCTAAGTGCTTTACTTTTTGCCAACCGTAGTTTTTAAGATTGTGTCCATCCTATTTTATTGCCACTGCTTATATAATTTTTTATTCTACTTATTTTTACTTAAACTTTGTTTGGCCACCACCAGGTCTCTTTATTCTCAAACTTCTTTCCTTAGGTTTTTCCAAGTATTTCAATACCAAAATCTCTAATAATACAGAAAAATTTTCTCCAAATTTTATTAGGAATATTATTAATAACATATTTTTATGCTATTTTTGCTCCAAATAATTCTTTTTCATAATTTAATATCGAGTACTTCATTTTTTTCTCGATACCCTAAAATGGGGTAAAATTGGTCACTCTAAAATTATTCAATAAAAAATATGATAGTAAATTGTAAAATTCACCAAATATTTTTTACTTATATGATTCATCAAGATCTATATTAAATATTTCTCCATAAAAAATATTTTTTTGAATAAGATGTTAACTAAAAAATGCAAACAACTAAATGAACAATTTCATACCTTGAATGGGGCGAAATTGATTACCCCCTTTTAAGTGAATGAAAATAGCATATGTAATGCCGGCCAATCATGTTATAAATATTTTTCACAAAATGTAAGCATTCTGAAAAATGTATACTGGGGCGAAATAGGTCATTGCAATTTAAACCACAATTTTCTTTCCTTCAGATTTGTTTTACTCACACAAAAAACAAAAAAAATGCATGCTAATACGCCCTATATTAGGTTTCACAAACAAAAAACAATGATATTAAAAAAACTACACAAGAGTAATATTTATTAAAAACTAATATTTTTTAAAAATTGTAGTTATGTGAAATAAGTCATAAAATATGCTTAAACCAATAAATGACAAAGTTGGGCTAGTGCTGCAATGTAGAACATCAAAAAACGTAATTTTTAGCATCTTTGAACATAATGTATATTAAGTTTAAAGTGATATTCTATATCTTCATTACTCACTTTAACCAAAAATTTATTAAAAATTTATCAATCGACCAGATTAAAGGCCTTGTTTACTTCATCCGTTTATTTTTTTCTTGCAACGTCTAGGTCCTTTTCAGTGGCTTTTTGAATTTTAGTAACATAGCCCTAGTATTGTTTGTTAATGAAGTCCGAGCCGAAGCCCAATTGCCAAATCTGCTTAAGTGTATTAACTGTGAAACACATCCTGATCGAGTGTCCCCGGTACGCAAAACACAGACTGCAACATAAACTTAAGTCTAATATCAAAGACGTTTTAAATTTACCCGATCAAGTCTTTAACCTAATTGGTTTCTTGAAAGACATTCAGTTGTTCAACAGAATATGACCCCTTGTTTTCCATGTACTTTACTTATATTATATTATTTAATCATAGGTTCTAAGCTTATAGATTAACTGTAGCAATTAGTTACATGTGCTTATTGTAATTATTGTACACAATATTGTTTGTGTCAATGGTCATTGCAGCCGATACACATTAATTAAAAAAAAAATATTTGACAATTAATTTTCAAACTGATAAAAATTATACCGATATACAGAGACCGTTTTTTTTAATTTAAAACAAAAATCAATAAAACTTAACAATGGTATGATTTTTCTGGAAATATTCATTTGATGAACTGGTTTTTTTCTTCATTTCCACGCCAATGGCGAAACGCATTGGTCTCAGTGAAATTAAAACGCTGACGAACGTGGAAATATTTTGTTTAAATAAAACTCATCATCCTCAGTAACATTAACCCTGAACTGGTGAGGTGGTGCCATACACGACCCCACCTCTACCAAATGTTGGTGATATCTCAAGGTTACGGTTATCTATCGCCAGACTCGTTTCGGAATGCCTCGTTCAAGCAGTTTTATGAGAGCTGTTGCGAGAAGAGCGTCGTGTGAATTATTATTTTACTTTTATTTCGTGTTAAATATTTGCTGGGGGTACGTGAACGCACCACATCACCGTAAGTGCAATTTTTTTATTTTGTAGATAATTATGTAATTACTGTTTTTTGTAGAAAAATGGCTAGTGAGTCATCAAAAAACGTATCATACAACGATCCCAACTTTGAGGAGAGTGTTATAAAGTAATTTAGCGATTTAGATAGCAATACAGAAGAGGAAACAAATAATGTAGCAGAATTATACGACTCTAATTCCGACACAGAGCAAAGCGAAGGAATCAATGATGAGGATATAACGGTGATGGAACAGTCTTCTTCTGAGGGTAGTGAAAAAGAACAAGCAATTAATGACAGAAGAGCCTTTTATGAGAGGAACAGATACAAATGGGCAAGGAAACCTGCTCAGAGAACTCATACAAAAACTCCTGCTGCCAATCTAGTCAGGCAACTTGCTAGTCTCAAAGGTAGTGCGAGAGCTGTAAAAAATCCAACACCACTAACTCTTTGGCAGTGTATCTTTACAGACGAAATAATGAGAAGGACAAATGAAAAACTGGCACTTTCAAGAATAAAATACAAGGACCAACCAAAAACTGAATTAGTTGATGTTGACATGGTAGAACTAAAAGCGTTCTTTGGCATTATGTTTTTTTCATCTATTTTTAAATCGAACCACGAAGATCTTGATAGTCTTTATGCCACAGACGGAACTGGGAGGGACATTCTTCGGTGTACAATTGCACAAAAAAGGGTTCAAGTTTTGTTGGCATGTGTGAGATTCGACTGTGCTGATAGTCAAAAATAAAGAGAGAAGACAGCAGTAATATCATGGATTTTCAGTAGAATTGTTAAAAACTCTAAAGAAAACTACTGCTTGAATGATTTGGCTTGTATTGACAAAATGCTTATTGGCTTTCGAGGCAGATGTAGATTTAAAGTATATATGCCCAATAAGCCTAATAAATATGGTATTAAAATTATGGCCTTGTGTGACGCTCTTACATCATATCTATTCAACGCGTATATTTATTCGGGAAGAGGTAGTGATGGTCAAGAACTAACAATAGATGAAAAGAAATTATCATTTCCAACACTTTTGCAGTTATGTAAACTGATCGAATCGAAATATAACTACAGATAACTGGTTCAGCTCCATTCAAGTTGTTGATAAATTATTAGAGAAAAAGTTAACTTACGTTGAAACGCTAAAAAAGAATAAAAGTGAGATACCTATTGAATTCCTGCCGTCAAAAAATAGCGCTGCAAACTCATCCTTATATGGATTTACATCTAATAAAACACTTTTGTCTTATGTTCCAAAAAAGAATAAGGCAGTTAGTTATAATGACTTCTTCCATGCATAGAAACAAGGCTACTGATGCTGACACTGGAAAAGAAGAAATAATTTCCTTTTATAACTCCACTAAAGGTGGGTTGATAGTCTGGACCAAAAATGTGCTACTTTTTCGACAAGCAGACGAACTCGAAGGTGGCCGATGGCGATTTTTTTGCAGCTCCTGAAGATTTCTTCGGTTAATTCATATATTTTATATACATGCACAAAAAATAGTGAAAACAAATCTAGATTTCAGTTTATCAAAGATTTTGTATTTTCCTTCATAAAACCTCAACTTTTTAGAAGAATCGAGAACAAACGGGTGTCACGAGAACTCCGAATTTCCATAGGAAAAATCTTGCAAATTCCGTTGCCCATTGCTATGGATGGAAACATTTTAAACAAAAGAAAACGCTGTGGAAAGTGTCCCAGGCCCAAAGACAAGAAAACTATATTCTCTTGTAAATTTTGTAATACGCCAATATGTGCGGAATGTACAGAAAAAATATGCAAATCAAGTGTCATTTCTTAATAAATATTACTTTTTAGAATTGTTTTTAACTTTTTTTATAAGTATACTTTAATTTTTTAATTGTTGAAGTTAAACTGTTAAAATTTTCAACAAATTTGTTTTAGTTACTAATAAAGTATATGTTTGTCAAAATAAAGGGTTTTATTCAGAATGTGTTAAATCATCATGTAATAATCAAGTAAGCTCTTTAAAATGTAATATTTTTGTATTTGCAGTTTAAAGTAATATATAAATACACAATATGTAATCAATTATTCAATTTATAAAAAAATAATCCGATAAACATTATTTTAAAAATTGGGTCCGCTAACGACCATGTCACCAAGTACGCAACATATTATGCACCTCACCAGTTAAGGGTTAAAGACTAGAAAATACTAACCCTGTACAAAAAGTTTAAAAATATATTATCCAAGAAGCTACGCAATCACACTTCATTATTATGCTAAAGCTTAGAAGTATTTAACAGAAAACTTTCCGAAAGCTTGCATAAATTTTCTTTTCGGCGAATACTTTAACTCATTTAAATAAAATTTTTGCACTATTTTTCACTCTTCAGCGACTGCGAAACACGATGATAATTTAAGAGGTGGTGAGGTCGTTATTTTCGAAGAAATTAATGGGTCTAGAATCATCATTTGTATGTATAATTTAAGCTACAAAAAGTGGAGAATCTCTCTAATTGATTCAATTAGAAATTGTAGGCGTCGAAAAATTTATTTATCATTAAATGAAAATGAAAGTCCGGAGTTGAAGAAGTCAGATTAATTCAAAAAATAGTTAGATTGAATTTGGTTTCGAAAATTAGTTTACGGATTTTAATATCAGATATCGCTATTTGCGTCTATACGAAGCAATGTTAGAGTTGCTTCCTAAGACAGAAAAGATTTATTTTCACGTTCAGAGCGACTGTGAAAGCCGTTCTGAAGAGGCCTACTAGGCCGAAAGATGTATAAGCGGATGCACAGGCGCCCTGTACGCGAAATCAAATCTTAACTGTCTTTTCCTTCCTAGTTAGATTGAACTTTAAAAAATATCCTTTAAATAAACTGAAAATCTTGTCTTATTGAACAAATATAGAATATACAAAAAAAAACGTTTCTTATAGACCCATTGGTCAGAGAAGACGAAAAAGACCCAGAACAAGTTTTTTTGATAACATCGATGAAGACATGAGAAATATGGGAATACGTGCTTGGCGGAGGAAGGCGATGGATACGGACGACTGGAGAGAAGTTCTTGAGGAGATTAATGCCCGTATTTATAGTCGATACTGAAATATCGATCAATGCTTAAGGTCGATCTTGACTCATTTTGTGTTTTATAAACCAATCTCAAGCTCGAACTTGAGATTGAGTAAGCAAAAATGACAGCGTGTGTTCAAGCATCGGATCGACCTACCTTCTCTTTAAGTATATATATATATACTTTTTTTTGTTTTTCTAATTACAATAAAAATGTAGAACATATAAAGAATTTGAAAATTTTTTAGAGTTTATTGATCATATTGAAGAAAAAAATCGTCCGGAACGTATACGCATGCGATATATTCGGGTTATGTAAAATCCAATGGAATTTTCCAACAAAGATACCGTTACAGACATCACTTTTCCTTAATACCTTAATATCTAACAATATGTGTAATTGGAGGTATGCGTAAATCACGATTGTCTATTTTTACAGCTCTACGCGCTGTAGATTGTCGCTTCGTTTTGAGAGACGCGTCGCCAAGGTCGTGTCGCGTTCGAATAGATCCGGACCTATTTTTTAGCAGTAATTTGCAGCGCGTTTGTGGCTCCACTAGCAGTAATTTGTCGCTTGTAGCGGTAATTGCCATTTAATCGGATATTTTTGTTCTTGTTTGTTTATTTCTCTGTGTTTGTTAAGTTGTTCTTTGTTTTTATAAATTACTTTAAAGTTTTTTCATACAATTTCAAAAAATTATAAGTTCTAAGAAAGAAATAAATCCAATATTTTCTATATCGGTATTCTAGATAACAAAAATCAATGGATGGTTTTTTTTTTCAATCCCAATTAACCGTATCAAACTGTACTTTATAATAGATGCCATTATTAAAGAAGAAAAAGTTGAATAGAGAGAATAAACAGTTTTTATTGATTTCCCGAAAATCTATTTTTTGGATTTCCTTCTTCGAACTGGTGAATTATTTCTATATAAGTGGTTGTCTAATCATGTCATATAAATAAAATTTTAATAATTATTGTTTATAGTAAAATTTTATTATCCTTCAGTACTAATGTTTCGTTTTCGATAGCTTGGCGTGATTCATAAATAAAAGAATACAACAAAGCAGATTTTATGTCGCGTCAGAATTTTTTAAATTATTGTAACATAAAAAAGCAAGTTAGATTTTGGAAAAGGAAAATTCATTACATCAACCCAATATGATAAATGAATATAATCGACATATGGGAGCCGTCGATCTACTTGATAATTCAGTAGCTAATTACAGAATACGCAGAGTAAGAAGTGGTGGCGGCCCCTTTTTATTCTAATGAAAGTTAAATAGTTAAATATTTTGTTTTTTGTATAGGATTATAAAATATGTAATTTGAAATCTTACTTTAAGGTTGGTAATTGCTAATTTTTCTTCTGGGCTTAGGCTATCACGCATTGATGTATCCTGTTTTCGTATGACATCTTCTATTTCACATAATAAAAAATTAAAAGAAGACACTGATATCCTGTAATATTCCAAAAACTTGTCAGGATATTCTTTTAATTTGGTGTGTAAAAGAAAAAAATTTCCCTCTGTCTGTCTAGGCACTAGAACAGGGTGAATTCACCATTTCCGTTGTTTTTTAACCCTACGTCGACGGCACAATGCCAATATTAAAGCAACTTTTTGTTGAAATGATACATTATCCATACTATATTATTGTATTATCGGTGTGAATTTACTTTACTTATTATTTATTTATTTTATCTGCTATATACACGGACATTATATAAACGGGCAAGATACCACTGATTGTAGCTGCGTCATATTAACGCTCATGGAGCCACTACAAGACCAAAACGCGGCGATATGCGCACTTTAAACTGTCGCTCGTGGAGCCATCATTTTACTGCTTTACTGCCGCCGTAATTTTACTGCTACTGCTAGCGACAATCTGTCGCTCGTGGAGCCATAGCCTTATAGTACTTAATATTTTCAGTTTGTATCTGGTGATTTTTTGGGTAGGTATTAGTCAACCGACAATAGGCAACATCTTTAAAAGGGTATTAATATTCATAGCTCAATGTTTATTTTGTAGGGTTTCCCTATCCTGGACACAGATTTCAGACGAATATAACCAGTTTTTATGAGATTGTCCATTTTCGAAATGTTTCTAGGTCTACTGATTGCGCTCAAGATATCTTATCAATAAGTCATTAATGTGATTATGAAAAATCAAAGTTATTTATAAATATTTATAAATTACTGCAAACAAAGGTTTTCTGCAATTATCTTGGTAAATTTTTAATGTATTTAAATTTAAAGACTTCAACAACTTCGATAAAAATAAACATCCGAAAGAGATCATTATAAATGCATTTAAAGACATTATAAATACAAATAAATACGACATAATATTATACACGGATGCCTCAAAAAATGACACAGGAGTAGGCTGCTCTGTTAAAACCTCTCATTCGCTAATTAAGTCATCACTTATACCAGCCGTCAGCAGCGTTCATACTGGCGAATTATTTAGTATATTGCAAGCTTTTAACCATATATCTCTATCTAATAAGCAGGTTGCCATATACACAGACTCTCTAGCATCAATCCATTTTATCAAAAATATATTTAACGATCATCCAATCGTCCAAAAGATCCTAGACTCTTACCAAATTATCTTCCCTTTATGTCCCAAAACATAACAGTTACCATAATTTGGCTGCCATCTTATATTGGTATAGAAGGCAATGAAACTGCAGATCACTATGCTAAACTTGCTACAGCATCACCTGAAATCACCGATAAAATTCAAATTTGTATGAACCTAAAATCATATAGTAGAAGAAGAACCAGACTTCTTTGGCAGCAGCATTGGAACTCTAACCGTTCGATCTTACACGAAATACAACCGTCAATAACTACTCAGCCCTCACAAGACGAGATCTTATTGTGATAAGACGACTTCGGATTCAAAGGACATTCGAAACTCACACACGGCTACCTAATGTCCTCTAGCATCCGTCCCTCCTGTCAAAGCTGCCAATCATATTTGACAATCAAACATATTCTCACTGAATGCCATCAACATTCGGCGAGAAGATTACAATACAAACTCAAAAGTGAAGTACGAGATATCCTAAACAACCCTGACCAAATAAAAGCTGTGCTACAATTCCTTAGAGATGAACACTTATATCAAAAAATATAATATTTTAATTTAGACATTGTATAACATATTATTATCATATACGTATTATTGTAACATATTCTTAATGTAACACTTAATGTTTGTGTAATGAAAATTCATGTTAAGTGGCCATAGTTGCCGAGCACGTTAAAGTTGAAATAAAAAAAAATTTAAAGACTAGCAAATTAAAAAACTTTATTTAAAAAATATCTATAGAAAATTTAAAATTTTTTTTTGAACCATTTAAAATTTCTCTAAAATTTACATATAAGTACTGATCTGTAAAATTCTTTTATGACTAAACTGGCCTACTATTTTTCCCTCGGTTTTGGAGTTTTGGACCTTCTATTCGTAAACAAGTATTTTGTTTTTTTGGAAGCATAGATTTCTTATCGCAGGATACGAACGTTAGCGGTGATTCGCACTGAGATTTGAAAAAAATAAAACTGTAATGACTGTAACGATACAGCGCGCGACCACACACTACATGAAGTAGTAAAGGCAGTGCCATGCACGTTTATTATTAAAATAAAATAAAATACATAAAATACAAAAACATAAAGCAAAATAAAATATAATTTGATGGTTGAATGCTCGAATAAATGAACTTTGATCAAATGAAAGGCAGATATCGAGCACAGTTTATTAATTAAATCTTGCCCAGTACTTTCGCTTCCTAAAGCATCTTCAGGGACATCTGAAATAAGCCAGGAAACGTTTTTTTAACTAAAGAAAATTAATTAACTTCTATGAAAAACTCGAAGTTGATGGTTGATAAAAGTTATTACGTGATATAACGTTTTAGACTTACTTCGTCAATTTTGGCCTATCCAACAATCTGTTAAGAATATCATAAACATAAAATTGTACATTACACTACACAACAGAAGGACAAATAGTTTAAAATTTTTTAAAAGACGGCGAAGCTACATTATGGTTGGCATCAGGAGAGAGGATGGCTCCTGGTCTTAATGGAAATGTTAACGTGACATGTGACATATGAAAGCTTGGATGGGCAGTCACAATCATGGTGATGTGATCTGCACATTTCAAAATTCTATGAAACTAAGCATTGACCAAAGGTCCAACTGACACTACGATAGGCAATAAACTGATGAAATATGAAATTATATAGAATATTTTACGTAGATTGCACCGATTCCACCAATGTACAGTGCAAAGTAGCTTTTGCTACTTTTCACTTATAGTTTTAAAGATCGGTGTACAACCATTCTCTTGACACCCTTGATATATTTATCTCTTCTCCACTTTTTTTTTGAACGTCATATGACCATCATCCGAGGACATGCCCCAACAGAGGACAAGCAAGACGAAGAAAAAGACAATTTCTATGATGAATTAGAAAGAACATATGACAATTGTCCCAGAAATGACATTAAAATAGTAATCGGTGATCTGAACGCAAAAATCGGAAGGGAAAAAATATATCTACCGCACATTGTTAAATATAGTCTCCATAATAATACTAATTCGAATGGACACCGAGAAGTCACCTTCGCTGCCTCAAAGAACATGATCGTAGGAAGCACATGTTTTCTACACAAAAAAATACATATGGGGACTTGGACCTCGCCTGATGGATTAACGAACAAAGAAATTGATCATGTGATCATAGATGCTAGACACTTCTCCAACCTTATGGATGTCCGCACCTATCGAGGCGCCAATATTGATTCAGATTATTTTCTAGTTGGCACAAGAATTCGGGCTAGAATCTCAAATGCGAAGAAGGAGAGAAGTACCAAAACAAGGCGCCTTAATATTGAACTCCTCAAAAACCCGCAAACGGTAAAAAGGTTTCAAAACTATATCGAAACTAAATACATAACTAAAGAGCATCTAACAATTAGTGAACAATGGGAAATGTGTAAAAATTACATTAAAGACGCAGCAAATAACATTCTAGGGCCGCAAAGACCACCACCACGCAATGAGTGGTTCGATGCTGAGTGCGAGGACATTACAAGAAGAAAGAGCAATGAATATAAACTGATGCAGCAAAGAAGAATCCGAGAAAAAGAACAAAAATATAAAGATCTCAGAAGAGAAGAGAAGTACATCCATCGCAGAAAAAAGCGAACTTATGAAAATAGAATATTGGAAGAACTTGAGGCATTAAAAAAGGAAAATCGAACAAGAAAATTCTATAAAAATCTAAATAAAGCAAGAAAAGAATTTAAACCAAGGATCGGACTATGTAAGGATAAGGAGGGGCATATACTCAATACAAAAGAAGAAGTATTGAAAAGGTGGGTGGAACACTATAAAGAACTGCTTACTATCGAAGTAGAAGATCCAAATCAACCACCCCCAGGAGCAAACAACAATACACCATTGGAGCCTCCATCAATTCAGGAAGTACGGGAGCTAAAGAGCACCTAAAAAATAATAAATCTCCAGGAAGTAATGGTATACCCGCGGAACTTATTGAATGTGGAGGTGCTACTCTGACTAATCATATATATAAAATTATACTGAGAGCCTGGAATGAGGAACAAATCCCAGAAGAGTGGTGTATTGGGATCGTTTACCCGCTACACAAAAAGGGCGATGAATTAGAATGTAGAAACTATAGGGGAATAACCCTCCTTAATACAGCATACAAAATATTTTCGAGGATTTTATATGGTCGCCTGAGTGAATATTCAGAGGAGCTTCTTGGCGAATATCAAAGTGGTTTTTGGCCTGGTCGATCAACAACAGACCAGATCTTTGTGCTAAGGCAAATACTCGAAAAAACCAATGAATTCAATATCGACACATACCATCTTTTCGTAGATTTTAAATCGGCCTATGATAGTGTCCTAAGAAATAAATTGTATGAAGCCATGGATGAATTCCACATCCCCGATAAACTGATAAGATTGGTTAAGGCTACAATGCGTAAAGTTGTTTGCAAAGTCGAAATACAGGGCGAACAATCACGGGCATTTGAAACGCATGTTGGGCTGCGATAGGGAGATGCGCTGGCGTGTCTCCTTTTTAACATAGCTTTGGAAAAGGCGGTCAGGGATGCCCAAATAGACAGCAGAGGAAACATTTTATAATAAATCATCCCAAATTTTGGCATATGCAGATGATGTTGATCTAGTTGCCCGCACAACACGCAAGCTAGAAGAAATGTATACCACCTTGTCAAACGCCTCAAAAAATATAAGCCTGCAAGTAAATGAAAATAAAACTAGGATAATGGCATCAACACCCAACAATAGAGCCAGAAACATCGGCCACCAATTCACGGTTGATAATTCTACCTTTGAAGTGGTGGACAAATTCACATACTTAGGCTCCCTGATCACCAAGGAGAACGTCATGACGGAAGAAATCAAGCGAAGAATAATCCTAGCAAACAAATGCTATTTTGCACTGAGTAGACATATGAGAAGCAGAAACTTAAGCCAAAAAACAAAAATAACCATATACAAAACCCTTATACAACCAGTGTTGACATGTGGGTCGCAGACATGGACCATTTCCAAGGCAGATGAAAATCTCCTGCTTATATTTGAACGAAGGATCCTGAGAAGGATATTTGGTGGCATCTGTGAAAATGGTGTTTGGAGAAGGAGGTACAACTACGAGATATATCACAGATATAAACATATATTTGGTGGTAAAGATGTAGTATCCTTTATAAAAATAGGAAGACTAAGATGGGCAGGACATCTGGCAAGATCACAGCAGAACAACCCTCCTAGAAGAGTCCTTATGTCACAACCTGTGGGAAGTAGAAGTAGGGGTAGACCAAAACTCAGATGGAGGGATGAGTGTAGATGAGGATGGTAGACAAATAGGCCCAGCAAACTGGCAACAGTTGGCAATGGATAGAACTGACTGGCGTAATAGACTTGGGAAGGTCGAGGCTCTTTTATAGGGCTGTAGCACCAATGATGATGATATGACCACCATTAGGTGTCTTTATTCTCAAACTTTTTTTCGGAGGTTTTTCAAATATTTCAACTGCTTTTTTTTTCTAGCTTATTTTTTTATCAAGTCAGCCCTTTCGTATTAATCCTTTCCCATTTTTATATTCAATTCTCGCGTTTTTATATTCAATTTAAAATAAAAATATTCGATTACACATTAGCATTTAAGTAATATCGTAATATGTTAGCAGTAAAAATTTAACTGACAAATAATTCCAAATAATCTGAAAAATTAGGTAACCATTTTAATTTTTTATAGGCTAAAGCATAAACAGCAACTTATACAACATAATCATACAGAATACAGCAATTTGCATTTTCAATTATACGAATATAAATTTATATTGATAATACGCTACGCTACACTACACTTGGTTTATTACGAGTTCCTAAAAATAACTTGCAAACCCCAATAAAAAGGAGAAAATAAGAATAACTACCTTATAAACCAAATTGTTTTCCATTTATATCGGTTTATATGGAAAAAGGATATCCTGTTGCGGCCGTTTTTTAGTTTATGAATGTTTTTTTAGGACCAACTATATCGAATGATACTGCTAAATGTTGACAAAAATTCTCGTTTGACGCTTTTCTCCAGGTTTTTTTTTTGTAACGAATATTAAAGTTAAATATTAGGTGTAAGTGACCAAAGCATAAAAACTTTACTTGTAAAGTAGTTTAAAATGTTTAGTTACGAAAAATAATATGTTTAGCTGTAATCTTGGTTGGAAAAGGTATATTAGTAAATAATAATAAAACATGTTAGTAATAACACTTTTCATCTAACTATAATATAATGAACTTAATTCAGACTTATATACTCAAATTATATAATAGATAATTTGTTCTTTTTGCTAAAATCTGTACATAACTCAGCTCTACGGATCTATTTGGAGGCCTTTAGATCCAGTCCAACTTCTAACGTGTACATGGAATCGAACGAATTCTTATTAGGTAATCGTCGTGAAAAGTTATTATTAACATGCTTAGCTAGGAGATCTGTCAATCCAGATAATTTAGCATACCAGTTGATTAGTCGCAGCTATATAGTCTCCTACAAAGGCTCAACCGCGTCCAGAAACAACTGCGCATTTCCTTGAAAATATAGATCGGAAATTAACAAATCCTATTCATATCCTAACTGTGGCCCTCTAAAAAAGAATCTTTTAGGCGTTTTTTACTATTTTAACAATTATTCTAGAAATACAAATCCTAAAAATTTTCTGAAAAAATATTTGTTTGATGTATTACGTATAATATCTATAGCTCTGCCTGATCATTGTGTCGCTATATGTACCGACTCACTGACATCCATTGGGTCAATAAAGTCAGTATACATTTTACGTACGATAGTGTAAGAAATACATAATTCATATTAACAACTCCTACTTCAAGATATCATAGTAGTATCAAGGATAATGAGAACGCTGATTTTTCCGCACTGTATACTGTGGAAGCTGTATACCGCAACGAAGTTCCTGATAAAGTTCAAATTTGAAGCGAATTTGAAGCCTCTTAAAGAATACTGTATATTATACTTAAAGAAAATAGTCAAAAATCCAGTTCTCAAAAAGGAAAAGTCAAATATTTTACCTAGCAGTAGTAATCCTCTGTTCCCGGCATCGACATAAAGAAACTAAAAGGCTATAATTAGACTTAGGCAAATATGCAAATAAAAAAGTATGAAATATTCGCATAAATATGCAGTATTTTATGCAAAAATATGCAGTATTTTATGCAAAATATGCATATTTATCTAGAAAATATGCATGTAATAAAAAATATTTACAATATTTATTTATTTACAAAAATACTTACAATATTATAAGTACATAACATATACAATTATTTTAACATTATTTTGAATTGTGGTAACAATAGATTATCAAATGATGTTCAAAATTTTCTAATAAAAACTTATGACTTCTATCTGAATACGTATATTTGTAAATAGAAAAACTTCTTTCGCCATCAACTGATGTAAGTGGGGCATGTCCCAGCTAGTACTTCAACCACTTCAGAAAGAACGTGTTAACCACTATTTTTTCCATGGTGACTTTAAATTTTTTTTTAATTTCCTTTCCAATAGTACCTTTAACGTTTTGACACAATGACTAAACTATAATTTGATTTTATGAATGACAGTTGCTGTTGGAGGATGTTATTTTGAAAGGCTTGCTTAGCTTCCAATAAAGATTGGCAACTATCATCCGTTAAAAGGTTTATTATTTTTTTTAAGTCAACAAAATGATCAGCATAGAAATTAGCTGCTTCCAACCGTGTTCCCCAACGTGTTAAAATGGGTTGCGGTGGCAGTGGAACAGCAGGAGTATTCATATTGAATAATCACCTGTAAGAATACAATGTAACATTGTATTCTTACAGGTGATTTACATGTGATTTACAGTGATTTACTTACAGGTAAAAAGGAATACCCTTTTGATTAAACTGTTAATTAGTGGAAATGTTTTTCTTACTTACTCCGCAACTCTGTTTATTCCATGCGCTAAACAATTGACATATAGTTTGGATAAAATATTTTTAAATTTTGTCCTGCTTTTACCATATATGGTGCGGCATCAGATAAAATAAGCAATAATTTATCATTAGGCACAGCAGCAGGAAGAAAAAAGTTTGCTAATGCTTCTTGTAGAAACCGTGATATTGCTGGAGCGTTGGTTTTTTCCACTTGCTTACAGGAAATTAAATACGATTTTGGAAAGGTTTCATCGCTAACAACACCAATCAATAAGTGCACAATGTATCTTCCTGACGGGTCAGTGGTCTCATTCACAGCGGTCTTGTGGATAACTGAGGAGTATAACAAATGGACATTATTTCTCTTTAGAGTTCGTTCACTGGGAATGTTTTTTTTTTGCAATAATTTTGTTTAAGTCATATTAGTAATTTAATAATTTGTAACCCTGGACGATAACTGATTAATTAGCACTAGATTAGTTATCACCACCAGATGTCACTTCTCACCCAGTAAACAGCACGGAGTAGAGATGAGAATGAAGCAGATCTCCTACCTTTCTTACACAATAAGTCTTCTCTTACTTTCTAATCAGTGTTCGGTCAATATTATTGTTTTTGCATCTAGCGTAGTAGTGCCGTTTATCATTGTCATTTTACATTCTCAGTGTAATTATTAAGAAAATTTATTATTAATTTGCTAGTTTATAATTATTTATTTTCTATTTTATTAATAATTAACAAAATTATTAGTTTAAATGTAGTTCTCATGATTAGTTAATATCTACATAACCATAACAGTACTCAACACCTGTCATGAGCTTCCGCCAACAGCGGCTATTATTTTACAGAATAAATTATTCTTATACTGTTACGATAAGGCTACCAAAGAGAACTGAAGTACTATTGTAAAAATAATACCTCAATCAACCATAATAGCTTATCGTCTATACCTTGCCTAGCTCAGTATCTCAAGGGTGAGTTCGTCTTGTCTTAAACTAGGGATTGAACCTGAGTTCTCAGTTGATAGCAAATAAGACAAATTTTAACCAAACATATTTATTTAAATGAATAAAAAAACAATAATTAACCCTGCCAAAGCTTCACAGTTAATAAGTGTTACTTATTGCTTCGATGGGCTGCTTGTGTGTTCTAGCTGTTGGGTCCTCCAATTAGAAGTTGTGACTTCTGGAGAGCTGCAATCACACGTGGCTGTATGTCCTGATTAGTAAAATTGAATGTGGCCAATTAATTCGATCTGGTCAATTAAGTTGTTGATAAACCAATATTTTCAATAAATTCAATGAATCCAATAAAATGTCCAATAAACCAATAAACCCAAGAGAATTTGTAGACCATAAAAATGAGTCTTATAATAATTTTTGCCTTCTTTTATAAATTTCAAAAAGAAGCAAAAAATAATCCCACTACAGAAAAGTTGTTTTGACAGAAAGTGGGAGACTGAATGAAGTTAGCACAGGTGTCATAGGATATTGCTATAGATATCATGAAACTAGCTTGTCTGTCAACACGGAACAGAATAGTCTGCCGAAAAAAAGAGAGTGGACGAATATTTATTCTACGGGACAGAAAGAGAGAGAAAATAAAGCCAGAGGAAGAAAAGAAAAAACATAGGGCGCCAACTATTTTGTAAAAAATAGTAAAAATTAAACTGAAGATAAAGAAATTAATAAATAAATAAACAAATTAAAATAAAATAATTATTAAAATATAAATTAATAAAGATGTGATGTTTATAACTTTACACACTCCTACCACCCATCAGAAAAATTTCGAACACAACTGAGAAATTTTTCTCAAAGAAAACAAGAACACAATGTTCTACCTAGGAATAAATATATGCAGTAGTAATCTGTAGTAACAAATCAAAAATAAATACTTTATAACAAAGCAATCAAGTTAATGAATATAATAACAAAAGATTGATCATAAAAAAAATTTAGAGTATTACTCAGGGAAATTGAATACTTCCCAACGAATTGTAGTATCTGTCAAACTAAAATTTGTTATATGTTATTTAAAAAATATATATAACAAAATAATTAAATTAATCAATATAAGTAATTAAGTGTACATTACTATTCATAGAAAATTTAGAGTATAGCTCAAATTTGCTATATTTAAAAAAAAATACAATAATTTTCAGATGTTAATCTGTGAAAAATAAAAAAAAATACCCAATGAATTGTAGTATTCATCACACTAAAAGTATTAATCTAATATTAATAAATTACTACAGAGAATATCTCTGGAAAAATAAAAAAAATTACTCAATGAATTTCAGTATTCATTAAACTGAAATTAAATAGGTACTGTTATAAAGTAAGCAGTAAGACGGTGTAGCATAAAGTTTATAATTTGTGTTAGTGTATTATTATATTATATATTATATTATATTGTAAGAGTGACGTATTCTCTTCTGAACTTCATTAAATATAGGAGAAATATTCTCTAAAGGCTTGGGATCAAACAATTTATTGTTAATATTAACAATATTATTAGATGTTTCTTTAATAGCACCAAAGAATGAACCATCAACAGGAACATTTCTAGCAAATGTTAAAAATGAAGGAGAAAATTGTGTTACTTCATGTTTAGCTAGACGAATAGCTTGGGCTATTTTAAAAATTTCCTTGTCCCAATCTTTATGATTGTCCTGAATAAAAGAAATAATTGCAGTAACAATCGTCTTATTAACTCGTTCAGTAGGATCAATCTGAGAAAAGTATTTAGCTTTATATTAAATTTTTTGTACCTTGTACTTTTCCATCACAGTTTTAAAATCTTTGGAAACAAATTGTTTTACATTATCAACTGCAAAGATCTGTCGTACACCAAAAATAAGAAAAACTTGATTTTCGATAAACTTGACAATAGCTTTAGAAGTAGCATTAGCCAAAGGATGTACAAACATGAACTTTGTAAACCAGTCATTAACAACTAAAAGATAACGATTTCCAATTTTAGATCTAGGATATGGACCAAGTAAATCAGCAGATAAAAACTGAATAAATTGCAAGCTGAGTAGTAGTTTAACCCATTGTATTTTCATTGACAGCTTGAATGGCTTCGGCTAATTGTTATTCTGTCCAACTAGCCTTGGAACAACTTAAAATGCGCTTGTATTTGGTTGACATACTGAAAACTAAATATACACAATTTTGAGGTTATATAAGAAAACTTAAATATACACAAAGAAAGAATTCGAAAAATTATTTTTGTACCGTCGAAATCACGTAAAAATTGTTATTTAAGTAGATATTTATCCGATGATCACAAACGGTGCGGCGACTTGTTTGATATGAACTACGTCACCATAGGGAGGTTAGGATCTTCACAGGAAATAACTCCGTATCAGCTGCCTAGGTGCTCTACCGAGGGCTCCAGTTATTCCATCCGAAGTTGTCTCTGCGTTTCTATCTTAATTAGGCAGGATGGTAAAATAAATCTCGGATTTAAAGTCGAAAAAGGTTCTAGCAAAAGAATCTCAGGACAAGCAGGGAGCAGAGCCCTGTGAAAGAGGCGTAAGACACCCTACGTGGGGACCATAGGGTGTCTTACGCAACTATTGTCACTGATCATCTCTTAGATAATGTGATTACACAATTACCTTTTGAATTACCGTTTATATATAAATATGTCGATGACATCATATGTGCAGTTCCATCTTATCACATCAATACCACACTAAACATTTTTAATTCATTTAATAAACATCTTCAGTTTGAAACAATTGAAACTGAGACAGATTTTAGTATACCATTTTTAGACACAAAAGTAATAAGAACAAATGACAATATTTTGACATTGGATTGGTACCAAAAGCCGACAGCATCAGGCAGGTATATAAATTACTATTCAAACCATACCACCCGTCAAAAATATAATACCGTACTAGGTATGAAAAACAGGATAATGTCCATTGTTGATGAAAACTTTTTACAAAAAAATCTGGACATAATATACAAAATTTTTCGTAACAACGGATATCCTAAACAAATTAAAAAAAAAACTGATTTGCAGCACTAATTTCTATGACGGTCCCGTCC
Organism: Diabrotica undecimpunctata; assembly: GCF_040954645.1. Taxonomy (NCBI): domain Eukaryota; kingdom Metazoa; phylum Arthropoda; class Insecta; order Coleoptera; family Chrysomelidae; genus Diabrotica; species Diabrotica undecimpunctata. Next base: position 127,380,851 of record NC_092809.1, on the reverse strand, counting down.
ATGATTCTAACAACAAATCAATCAAATATAAAAAACTTCCCTTTATTAATGGTCTAACTCATTCTGTCATATCCATATTTAAAAATGTTCCTAATATTAGTATAGCTAAATATAATACCATGAACAGCAAACAACTATTTTCAAAAATCAAAGACCCAGTACCAACCTTATATAAAAGTAATGTCGTTTATGAAATACCGTGTTTAGGATATCAAAATAGCTATATTGGTCAAACATCACAATGGCTAAAACAACGCATCACACAACATAAAAGTGATTGCCGCTTGAGAAAAAATACTTGCGCAATGGTTGAGCACTATGAAAACACTGGTCATATGCTAGACTATAACAAAGCTCACATTTTGGCACAGACTGATAACTACAAAAGTAGATTATTTCTTGAGATGTATTACATTAACAAAAATAAAAACACTTTAAATTATAAAACGGACACTGGACAGTTAAGTAACATATATTGTAACATATTGAACAAAATTTATAAATATTCAAAATAGCCAACATTCATCTTAATAACAACTAACCTTAATAATTCATCAAAGAAATATTATTCTTCTTACTTTTCTTTTATTGTTATTTTTATTTTTACATTTGAAATAATTTTAATTTTTTATCGTATAGCTGTAACGAACGTGCTTAAGACAATTTAATCTTGACATTCAATTTTTCAAATACTTCAATGTATATATATATATATATTTCTAATATATATATATATATATATATATATATATATATATATATATATGTATATATATATATATATATATATTGCAAATAAATTGTTATTTGCCTTTTATATTTTCTACTAATTTCTTCTGTGCTTTTTTTCCTTTTACCTAAGATTTATAGTCATGATAACAAATATTTTTATTAAAAGATCATAAATATAAAATTTTGAATTTTTCAAGTGATTCAGAATAATGTAATAAACTGTAGTGCTGTCTAACTTCGCCCTGTTCATTCTATTATCTGATCTAAATTACCGGACACCTTGTAGAGATACATCCCTTTTCGCAACAACTAGAATCTAATTATAGACCTGGTAGCAATCTTATCCAAATTACTTTGGAAAGGACAAAAGGTTTTCGATCTTATCCCTGACTCTGGCACAAATGAACCAAATTACCCGTTAGTAACACTATTTGATTGTGCTTTGTTTCGACACAATTGGATTGTTCAATCGATCAATACACAATATCCTGTTTTAATTTTGCACCTTTGAGGAGATTAAAAGTTATTGAAAATTACTATTTCCGTGTAAACAATTTTTAGGAAAAAGGTTTTTAAGAACAGTTTTTGTCAAAACAAACACTACAAACAGTTTACATGCAAACAATATTAAATTATTAATATTTGCCATAAATTTCACTTTCTTCCAGATTTTTTATACAGAACTCTTAATGTTTTTGTTCCAGGTGTTAATAAAATTTTTTAAATATTTTGGTTGTATTCTGCTGTACTCGCTTTAAAAATCATGGTTGCTATGCCTCCATTGCGAAGTCGGGCTAATTTTAATCAATGTGAAAAGTGAACTTAAACGCATAGGAATATATGGGTAGTGAAGGCCGGAATTTGATTTTGGTAAATTGGAAATAGAATTCGTAGAGTTATCCACGGTATTTCGAATTTAGAATGGCTGAATCACAAAGCAAAGGCAACAAAGTCATCGTAGAGATATTGCTGAAGTTTAAAGACCTACACACTGTTATGCTTTCTCTTTTTAAGAGTAAATTCACAATGGCACACAAATAGTTGTTTGCTCCAGAAAAATAACTCTTTCTAAGATAGATTTGTTGTCGGATCTCTGTTATAGAATTAAAGTCATAGCATTTCAAATGCAATCAGAAATGGAATCGAAATGAGTTTAGTAATGAGTCTCGATTTTGTTTATGATCCCATTATAGATAAAAAGCTTTTTACCGACTTACGTAAAGACGAGAAATACGATATATTTAGTATTGCTGTTATTTTATCAGATGTTAAAAAGTAACATTAGTAGGGCTAAGATTAATACTATTACAAGAATTAATATTAAACTTAACAGTCTTCCGTAGCGTTGATTATCATTGCGCCGACCTTTCGACATCCTCTTTATGTCTTCTTTAGGGCTTCCGAGGTCTTAGTCAGAATACATTGATTAGTGGTCAGCGTAGTAGTGTTTGGGGGCTCGGAGACTGAGATATCGGAAGCCCTGAAGAAGACATCAATGAGGATGTCAAAAGCTGGGCTCAATGATAATCAACGCGGTTCAACCCGGCAAACTGTTGAAAACAAAATATTAATTCTTGTAATAGTATTAATCTTAGCTCTAGGCTTAATAATTCAATAATGTATTATTAACAACCTTATTGTGAACTGTACAAATAATTAGTTTATTTAAGTAAGAAAGAACAAATTAAAATTTTAGTCGTGTGTGGATGTGGAGACAAGTCTCGGACACAATAACAAGTTTGTAAATTATGGAATGCCAAGTAACCAGATCTTTCTGCTAGTTAATCAACCATAAACAGATTAGAATAGAAATTTAGAGATCTTGGTTTTGTAGGAAATAATTATAAAAGTCGTTCTTTAATTGGTGATGCTGAACAGTTGAATTTGTGTAAGAATATCCACAACAATCCAGTAAAAAAATTGCAGCGGAAAACTCACTAAACAATTCTACGGTTTTAAAATATTTAAAAAAAAAATAAGTGGCACTCGTACAAAGTTAATTTAGTTCAGGAGCTCAACGAAGACGATTATGATTCTATCCAATTAGCCTTCTCCGGTCCATCTTTGGACATAGGCCTCCCTAATCCTTTTCCATTCTTCTCTGTCTGTCGCTACAGTCATCCACCTAAAGCCCACGTGCCTCTTGATATCATCTGCTCATCTCATTTGTTGCCTTCCTCTGCTTCGTTTATATTCCCACGGTCTCCAACTTATAAAAATTTTCTTCCATCGGTCTTTTTTTTTTTATCTTATATTGTTTCCGGCAAATTTCCATTTCAATTTTGCAACTTCTTATCTAACATTCGTCACTTTTGTTTTCTCTCTTATCCACTCGTTTCTCTTTTTATCCGTTAGTCTTATATGCAACATTTGGCTTTCCATTTGTCCATGTTTGCTTTTGTAAATGTCCACGTTTGCGAACCATAAGTGAAAACAGGGAGTACGCATTGATTGTATACTTTGGTCTTAAGATGCTGTGGATATCTTTTGTTTTTAAGAATGTAGCTTAGTTTGCCAAATGCCGCCCATGTTAGTCTAACTTGTCTTTCTATCTCTGCTGTTTGGTTTTCTTTGTTAAGTTTTATAGTTTGACCCAGATATATTATATAATCCTGAACTTGTTCTATTTCTTGTCCGATCCTCATTGCGATGTCTTCATCTGTATTTGTTATGATTTTGGTCTTGCTGTAATTCATATTAAGGCCTATCTTTCCAGCTTCTACGTCCAGTTCTTTCATCATTTCAAATAATTCTTGTTTTTTACCGGTTATCAATGCGATGTCATCAACGTACCTTAGATGGTTCAAGCGTTGTCCATAAATTTTTATACCTTTTTCTTCCCATTCTAATCTTTTAAAAATATCTTCCAGAACCTGATTGAAAAGTTTCGGTGATATTGTGTCACCCTGTCTCACGCCTCTATTTATTTGTATTGATTTTGTTCCTTTATATACTTTAATTGTTGTTTTGGCTTTCTTATATATATTGGCTATTAGTTCCGTATATATGTGGTCAATTCTGCTGTTAATCAAAGAACTTTTTACTGCTTAATGTTCGACACTGTCGAAAGCCTTTTCGAAATCTATGAACGCTATATATAGAGAAATGTGGTATTGATTTACTCGTTCTATAAGTATTTTCATACTTAGTAAATGGTCACTGAAATAATGCTTACTGAAAAAAAATAATATTTTCACATTTTAGGTTAGTTACTTGTAAATAATGGGATGCCATTTTAAAGTTAAAAATTAGAATTACCCCAGACCCAAACAACAGATTTGTGACTTTGACTGTTTTCTTCTGTATCCTTTAATTCTTATTTGATGATGGAGGCGTATACGCAATATACGGAAAAAGTTCATGCTTGGGCAGAAATTGTTAGCAAAAATACTTTGGGTCCATTTTTTATTGCAGGAACGTTGACTGCGGAAAAATATTTAGAAATTTAAAGCTTTAAATCCATATTATTCCTGCAATCGCCGCGCTATATTCCAATAACCAAAATCCAAATGTGGCTAGTAATTTGATATTAGTTCAACAGGATGGCACACCACCCTATTATGGGATGATATTGCGTGGCTATTTAAATACTGTTTTTCCTAACAGATGGAAAGGGAGCGAGGAAGTTTAGAGTGGCCAGCAAGATTTCGTGATTTAGCCCCTCTTGATTTTTACTTTTGGGTTTATCTTAAATCTAAAGTATACATAAATAGACCAAGGAATATTGAATAATGAAAAGATACAATACGAAATAAAGTAAGACTCATTCTCCCAGAAACATTTAATACAGGTTTAGATGAATTTCAATACCACCTTGGGTATTTTCAGGAAGTAAACTGCATGCAGTCTTTACATTTAATTTAACTGTAAGATCTATTGTGTTACCCAAAATTTAAATAAGTGATGAATATTGTATAATAATGGTAATACAATTGTAATAAACATTTCTCTCTAATTCATGAACTAATGACTTTAGACTATGTGTCTTATACAGTGTGTCCGTAAAGTATGGAATAAATTCGATATTTCCTAAATGAAAAGCCTTTTTAAAAAATCTAAAACACGTCGATTTTTAAATTTAATGTTTGACATTTTGCAATAAAATTCCATTATACAAGGTGATATACATTACAGTGATGACATAATCGGCTCTTTTTTTAATGTAACACCCTGTATTTTAGGACATTTTTAAATTGATGAAAATGAGCTGATTTTAAAAAAGTATAATACTCGGGTCTAATGGATATAATTTGAAAGATAAGTTTAGAAAAAAAAATATTTATTATCAATTGCAAAAAAGTAGCCTACTTCTAGTTTTTGGTAAACTTTAATTATTTTTAGTAACGTTCAATAACAATTAAGTAGTACAATAATTGTATTAATTCGTGAATGTTCTGTATTATTGCTTAGAATTAATTTTAAGTAGAAATGAATTTGAGTGTAAAGCAAAGAGCAAATACTCATGATGATTGGGTATGGAGACAAATCGCGAACTCAGATGGAACTGTGTAATTTATTTAATGATAAATATCCAGAAATACCCATCACGCGGTGAACAGTAAGCAAGATTGAAAAGAAATTTCGAGAAACTGGTACGGTTGAAAATGCACGCAAATCAGGTCGTCCCTTACTTTTGAAGAAGATGCGTACACTTCTGTTCGTAAGGTTAGTAGTGATCTCGATGTTTGCAAAACAACGGTACACAAAGTAAGTAAAAGTAAGTAAAGTAAGTAAAATGCACAGGAATTAAACGAGGATGATCCAGATAAAAGAATACAATTTTGAGAAATAATGATGGATAACAGCTACCGAAACCCTCTCTTGGTTCAAAATATTATTTTTTCTGATGAGGCTACATTCAAATTAAATGGCGAGGTCAACCGTCAGAATTATAGATACTGGACAAAAGAAAACTCCAACTGGATGCGGGAACATCATACACAATACCCGCAAAAGATAAACGTATGGGCTGGCATTGTAAGAAATAAAATCATTGGACCCTACTACTTCGAAGGTAATTTAAACGGGCCAGCATACCTTCAGTTTTTAAGTGGGTATCTCGTACCTACTTTAGTTAATTTATTCTCCAGTACAATTAATTTTGGAGGTTTTAATGAAAGTTTATGGTTTCAACAGGATGGTGCGCCTCCGAATTATGCTTTAAATGTTCGAAGATACCTAAACGAAATTTTTCCGAACAGGTGGATGAACGTGGACATATTGAATGGCCAGCTAGGTCGCCAGACCTCAATTCTCTGGATTATTTTATAAAGGGGTCATTTCAGGAATGTTGTTTATAAAACGAAACCTGCAAATATTGGATACTTAAAAACATGAATTCGTAAATAAATAAACTATATTTCTCAAGAAAGCGTAAACAAGGTTTTACAAGAATTTGTACAACGTTTGGGTTACTGTCAAATACAACAAGGGCTACAATTCGAACATTTAAGATTAAGTCATGTATTAATTACTGGATTACTTTCAAGTTATTTATTATAATTTCTTTATAATTTATTAATACTATAAATCAATAAAAATTTAATTTTTAAGCGCATATCTTTCAAATTATATCCGTTAGACCCGAGTATTATACTTTTTTAAAATCAGCTCATTTTTATCGATCTAAAAATGTCCTACAATACAGGGTGGTTACATTAAACAAAAAGAGCAGATGACGTCATCACTGTAATGTGTATCACCTTGTATAATGAAATTTAATTTAAAATGTAAAACATTAAATATAAAAATCTCCGTGTGTTATATTTTTTAAAAAGGCTTTTCATTTTTATTCATTAGCATCATCATGAGAAAACTACAAGATAATTTTGAATAAAAATAATAAAAAACGGATGTTACAAATTATTGACTTACATATTTAGAGTAGGTTAAACATTGTTCAGAACAGTACTAATAATGTCACTTGGCAGAATACAATTAGTCAGTTTTATACACGTTAAAACATACAGGATGATTAAAATTTTATTGTTTACATAAAAAAAATTATTTCAAATATTTGAATATTGCAGTAGATATTGCTTAATTGACCCATGTCTGCTCTGTAATTTATTGCCTCTTCTTTTTATTATGCCAATCAACATGGTGCCTAGTGCTCCATTTAAATGATCATTTAAAAACTGTACATACGTTTAAAAGTACATAGTTAAAATGTTATTTTAATTTAAATTGGTTAAGTTAATTTAATTACCAATTAATGCCTTGGAATAAAAGTATCTCTTTTTATAATCGGAATATATCAACAAAGTAAATAATTCAGTTAGTGTAATATATTCAGAACTGGTTTTATATCCTTCGGACCAAGCTATTGGTAAAAAGACGGCGACCAAAAATGCGATAACAAGGATACTATTGAATTATGCGCATTTTATATCAACGGTTTAGAATAATATCGTCGGTTATGGGTATTATTATTGAAATATCAGCCGCTGTAGAACATATATTCTAAGAAGACAAAAGATTGGCGAAGAATTATGACCCAATCTATGTATCACATAGGGAACGTATTGTATGAGTTTTAAATAAAGACTGTCAATATATTAAATAATCGTGTATGTTTCATACTTTTTTTAAACTTATTAGTAAAGATTTAATAAAAAAATTACGACCACATTATATCATATACATGACAGCTAACTTTTATTGTTAGTGATTTATTTATTTTTGTGAAAAAGCCCAGTTAATCTATGAAAAAATTATCGATTTTATCTATAATCTATTTCTAATGAGTGTAGAGTAATAAAATCTCATGAAGTATTCAAAAGCGCTACAGGGTAATCCGTCAATAATCCGTCAATAAATTCCGTCCGCATTGCAAAATTCTGTCGTTTCATAAAGAGCAGGTAGGTATCACCCTGTTTTAAGGGATTAGTCCATTGTTATCGACAGATAAACACTGAGCCAGAGGCGCGCTAGTGGGTTAATTGACAAAAGAATATGCATTCTTAAAAATCATATTAAAGGAAATAAAAATGTAATACAGCAGAACAGTGTTATTAAAAAAATATAAAATGTAACAATAAAATATATACGAACCGAAATCGGGAAATACTCACAAACACACACGAATGAACTTTACATATTGAAACACTTGTGGGGAGTTTAAATCAATTTATTCACAAAAACTACAAAAACTTTACTGGATACGTTATTACAATTCTACATCACTATAGTCTTCATCCGAAGAACTGCCATCATCCCCTGGTGTTATAATTATAGGGTCAACCACCTGATCGACCAAGTTGTCCAGTTCCCACATTTTATCTTCCTCTTTTAAAACATGCTGGATTGCTTTTTGCCAGTTTTCTGATGTGATTTCCATAATGGCTTGATCAAACAATACCTTGACTTTTTTCATTTTAAATGTGGTATTGTGCCTTGCAACATATCCTTTAACTTGTGCCCCTATAAGTTCTATGGGATTTAATTCGCAATGATATGGCGGTAGGCGTAGTACAGTTACTTTATACTTTTCTGCTACATCTTCTACGGCATATTTTATGAAGCGAGATTTATGTTGTTTTACTACGGCTAGTAGTTCCTTCTTTATTGAATTCGTCTCAAACTGAATACCTTTATTTGACAGCCAGTTAATAATTTCTTGCTTTCTCCAAGCTGAAGTTGGTACCTTCTCTATGCGCCTTGAATGGTAGCTTGCATTATCCATAACCACGACCGAATCAGCTGGAAGAAATTTTAACATTTCCCCGAAGTAGTCTTCGAAGACATCCGAATTCATGTCCTCATGATAATCTCCCGTCCGACACGACTCAAAGCTTAACAAACCTTCTTTTAAAAATCCTTCTTCGCTTCCAATGTGAGCAATTATAAGCCTCTTCCCTTTTCCCGAAGGCACTTTAATAACCGTCGAAAGGCCTTCTATGAAAGCTTGGCGAGCACTTGTTACATTTTTATCTTGCCACATTTTTTGGACTATATAACCTTCGTTTATCCACGTCTCATCAAGATAAAAAATTTTCTTGTGCTCTCTGCGGTACTGTTTTATAGTTCTCAAATATTTTCGTCTCCAGCAAATGATTTCATCACTTTCCAGTAATAGTGCCTTTCGATTGTGCTTTTCCCAGGAAAAATTCATACTTTTTAAAGTTTTCCATAAAAGTTTTCTGGATATCAAAGGAATATCGTTATCTTGGTTTATCTCCATTAGTATTTTGTCAAGGGTGGGTATTTCCTTTTTAAAATAAAACGAATGAACTTTTCTTCGAATGTCACGTTTGGTGTCTTCACCTAAGATTTTTATTGGTCTTCCTGATTTTCTCTTGCATGGACTTAACTGGCCTAATATCTTTCTTTCTCGCAATAATTTAAAAATCGTGGACTGTCCAATTCCAGTCATTCGGGCACATCGCTCAACACTTTCTTGCACAGACAAACTAGGGTGATCGTGTTTTATGCAATCATATACATTTAAAATTATAACTTTTTCACTAACAGATAGCGGAGAATTTTTTACACCTCTTTTCTTTGGAGTAAATGTCGCCATTTTATAACTTTTTCACTATTTCTATATCACAATATTACTGTACGTTTAATTGGTGTAGTAACAATTACTAACTCGAATGTCGAATGTCGAATGATAATAATAAAATAAAAGAGGGATTATAATGAAAGTGTAAGTAAAACCTCATTACGCGTTATTAGTCTTCATGTTGATTTATTTTAGTTCTTAGTAATATTAGGAGGTGCGTCATACCCTTATCAGTTTCTTCTAATGCTTTTATTCGTTCAGTAAGGAAGTGAATTTGTTTTTATAAATAAAAATGTAATTAGCTTTAATGACCATATAATGGAATACGAGTTTGAAGAATAAGTTAATCGAAAAATTAAATAAAATTGGTTATCACAAAATATCCAAAATATGATATTTTGAGGTACATCAATTTTTGACGACGAAGTTGACATCCGTCCATTTGCCTACGCCCATGACGACACCGAAATTCAGGCAAATTTTATGACACTTCATGATTTATTACTCTACACTCATTTGAAACCAATTATAAAAATCTTATACAAGTTTTTAAAAATGTTCTAGAAGGTATATAAGTGAAAGCTGATGACAAATTCTTGAAGATGTACAAATGATTTTGCTTTGTTTTTTCAAAACAATCATAAAAAGTGAAAAAAAAAATAATTTTTTGTCTATAGCACGTTTCCTTTACAATTTAGAGAAAAACAGTCTAAATAAAAGTTTCATATTTTAAAAAGTTCTTTCATTTGTGAGTTTCAAAATTAAAATATACAAATAATGGACCGAGATAATTGCATAACGCCGTTATTTTTGCAGTAATTTATAAATGTTATAATACCTTTATGTCCTTAATCTCAACCAGATCGAGGAAATAGATATAATATATATTACCGTAGAAAATAAAAGCAGGAGAACTATATAAAACTATTTAAAAAGTTAAATCAATAAGCATTAAGTATACATAAAAAATATATAAATCCCTAATATTTACAAATTAAAATATGCGTGGTAAATATACAAAAAAAGTAGGTAATTATTACCTAGATTGCTTTACAAAAGGTAAACGAATTAACGTAAAAACACAGTTGTTTTGAAAACTAAATATGATGAAACGAATTGTGGATATCTATATCACACAAACTAAACCGCTTGCCTACAAAAAAAATCAGGAGTATACTAAACTATTATACGACAGGAAAGATGAATGACTTTTACCGCTGATTGCCACATTAATATTAATATAACGCAAATAAACATATACATAATAAATAAAAAAAACTGTCATTATTATACAATATAGTCAATCCTCATCATCATCACTGGATCGACAACCCTTTTGGGTCTTGGCCTGTTCCAGGATTCTTCTCCATTCTGATCTGTTTCGTGCTTTTTTTCTCCAGTTTTTTATTTTTAAGGTGGTTATATCATTTTCTATTTGTTCTAAGTATCTCAGTTTCGGTCTTCCTCTTGTTCTTTTTCCTACTGGCATCTGTTTAAATATTTTGTTTGGTATTTCGCCTTCTTCCATTCTTTCTACATGTCCTATCCAACGCAGCCGTCCTATTTTATTGAATGTTATAATATCCGGATCCTGGTATAGTTTGTATAGTTCAGCGTTGTATCTTATATCACAATATAGTCAATACATGTTTAAATAATAGTAAAATGTCTCTCGATTCATGGCACAAGATTTAATAGAGTTGAGGAATGAACGTATTTAAATATAACAGCAATATGCATATACCAGAAAACGGTACTGAATAGATCAGCAAATAGTTTTGGTATCAAATTGTGTAGGTTGTGCTTTACCCCAATGGAATGATAGCACCCGTTATCGAAAACGACGTCTTTTACGACATACAGAAACCACAAAAGTATTAATGATATCGGAGCAACCTCCTCCCTTACTAAATGAAGCGCCACTCCCTTTTTATTAACATTTGATTGCGGAGCCGACCTTCACCACTTATTAAGAACGACTGTCTTGCTTGACCGATGGAACTTGTCTCTTCGATGACTGAGCAGTCTCCACCCTACTAAATGGAGCGACTCTCCCTTTCGACTAACAGTTGATTTCGGAGCCGAACGTCACCACTTATTAAGACACGACTGTCCTGCTTGGCCGATGGAACTTGTCTCTTCGATGATTGAGCAGCCCCCACCCCTACTGGATGGAACAAATATCTCTTACTACTGAAAAAACTGCGGTTAATTCAAGAGTTGTTTTTCTTAAGTTTACACTACGTGTGAGCGATAACTATCAAAGCAATGGGGTTTTCTATGGCTTTGTTAATATACAATGTATAAATGAACAGCCCAATTCATTCCAACATTGTATAACAACCGTTTATTGTTTGATAGCGTCTGTGTTTTTCTACGCGAAATCTTGGCTACCTATACGGGGAGAATCAAAACTAGCACAAAGTCACTTAATATTTTAACAATATTTATATAGAATTGCGAAACTGCAACAACTTGTTTTACTCTTACTCATTTAATTTCCAGTGATGTTAGGTCTTAAATATATTCGAAATTCATTTCAACAAACCTGTTTAGAATGTTTTCCATGTATTTTCATTAATGAAAGCTGCCGCTTTTAAATGAATTACAATATTTAAACCTCTTAATACTCTGCTTGATTGGATAAAACGGCACGATTTACATTATTACCCAATGACCCAAGGAGCTAAATCGTTTTCTCAAACGACTAACATTATTGGAAGTTCGTGATCTGAACGTACAAAATAAGCACAGAAATATTTGCTATAATTATCGACTAAATACTGGATTAAGGCTTTTAAAATTAGTCACATAATTGGAAAACGAGTATATATATAATATATATATATATATATATAATATATATATATATATATATATATATATAATATATATATAAATATATATATATATATATATATATATATATATATATATATATATATATATATATATATATGCATTATGCATGTGAAGTACTGTAGGATACAGTTTGTTCCCCAGAATTAGTGCGTGATCGAACTTTGATCAAAAATATCCTAAGGAAAGCCACCAGAGCATCTTTCAAACGAAGAAGGCCAGATTACGAACAAAGACTTTCTTTTAGAGGGTTACCAACTTTTTAAGTTCGTTGACTCCATGGTAATGACTCCAAAACACTTGTTTTGTAGTTGGAAAGTGAAGAAGAAATCCTTTTCATCAGAAAATATAAACTTTCTATCTATAAATGCATTTAGAAACACACAAGACTGTTATTTGTTTGTAAAATGAACAGTCTTCTTCCTATGCCGTCCCCATTAACGGAGGTTGGCGACCACATTTCTGAAAGTTCTAAAAGTTTCTCTGTCTTTTGCAACGTGGAATAATTCGTCTACAGTCATGTTTGTCCAGTCCCGAATATTTCGCAGCCATGACTTCCTCCTTCTACCTATTCCCTTTTTGCCATCGACTCTACCCTGCATGATGAGCTGCAGAAGACTATATTTATCATTCCTTAGTATGTGTCCAAGGTATGCAGTCTTGCATACTTTTAATGTTCTTAACAATTTTTTGTCTCGACTCATCCTCCTCAGCATTTCCTCATTGGTGACCCTGTCAGTCCATGGAATTCTCAACATTCTCCGGTATATCCAAAGTTCAAAGGCTTCAAGCTTCTTAACTAATTGCGCTTTTAACGTCCATGTTTCTACCCCGTACAATAGTTGGGACCAGACGTAACATTCAACAAACTTCAGTCTCAGCGCAGTATTCAGATTTTTGTCACAGAACAATTGCTTGAATTTTAAGAACGCTGCCCTTGCCATTTCTATTCGTACCCTGATCTCTTGGTCTGGATCTAATTCTGTGTTGATGTAAGCTCCCAGATATTTATATTTTGTCACTCTCTCTATTTGCTGTCCAGCAAGAGTTGGTTGTTCATTATTTATTGGACTCCTTGATACTTTCATAAATTTGGTCTTATCTGTGTTGATGTCTGGTAAAGATCTAGTAAAGTTTGTAGTTCTTCTATACTCTCAGCCATAATTACCGTGTCATCTGCAAATCTCATGGTGTTTAAGATTTCTTCACCAATTTTTATTCCCTCTTTTCTTTCCCATAAGGCTTTTCTGAATATAAACTGTGAGTACACGTTGAAAAGCGTCGGAGACAAGTCGCATCCTTGCCTGACCCCTCTCACAATCGGTATATTATTTGTTTCTATAACGTTCACCTTTACTACTGCTTTCTGGTTCCAGTATATAGCCTTAATAAACTCAATGTCTTTTTTGTCTAAATTGATGTTTTTAATTCATCTATTAAAATCAACAGTATTGTGTACAATCTACTAGTTCATAGTTTATTTGCGCAACTAATTATGTTGTAATGTACTGTTTTATTTTTCTTCTAAATGGACTTATTGGTCTTAATGACCCCAACTCTTATCACTATGTAATAATAATAATATGGGTCACTTTTTATCACGTCAAAAAAATCTCTATAAGGATTTTCGTTAATTGCTGGTTTTCCCTCGGCTCCATCAAATTTCGTTATATCCTGAAAATCCACAACACCCCAGAAAAGACTATAGGCACTAAATATTACGTCCTGAGAGAAAATTGTCACGTTTCAGAATAAGTATACGTGACCTTCGTGTATATAATACAGTAAACATTGCAGTAGTATCTTGTGTTTCCGGATCACGAACTGAAAACAACTTGTTCCAGGGATGAGGACGATTTAGGTTTACATAGACTTAATTATATAATAAAAGATATATATGTGACATACTAATTTATTTTATAAAATATTTATGACAAGTTTCACTTATATCTAGGAAATTAAATCTTATATTTTATATGACTTTATGTAAACAAAATACTTTTATTATCGTACTACAAACTAGAGAATTTCAATTTATTTACCAAACTTCGAATAATCTTCTCGGTAGGACAATTATGGCGTAAAATGCACGAAACGTTGCCGGAAGAGAATCTCTGGAACCTAGCCATAAGATTCGATTTTCCGCCGAGAAGAAATTTTTGGTTTCTTTAAATTCATTATAATGAAATATAATGATAATCAAAATGAAGTAATTCAACATAAATACAAGATAATACTGAAAATGTTAATGATGGAGAAATTATATATTATATTTAACAAACTTTGAAAATTACTAAAATCATTAAACAAGATTTTTAAGAAAAAATTAAGAACTTTTTAAATTTTAAAGAATTTAAATGTGTGATATTATTATAAAAAATATTATTAATTGAGTAATACTGGAAGTATAATCAAGACATGAATCAGATTTTTGTGAATTTCTATGATTTCATATGATTAAATTTATCGTAAAATGGAACGGAAAGGTAAACTCCATAATGCAATACAAGAAATGGCACACATCAAATAATTAAATATTCTGGAAATATGCGAAATGCGTTGGCCAGGTTCAAGAACCGCAAATATCGGAGAAAACTGCGTTTACTATTCTGGAACAGATACTGGCACACATGAATTGGGTGTCGGCATTATATTGACAAAATAAGTGGCAAAATCTGTTGACCACTTCTTTCCAATATCAACAAGAGTGATGCTCATACAACTGAAAGCAAGACCAATCGACATCAATATAATTTAACTGTATGCACCTACAACAAAAGGAAAAGAAGAAGAGGTAAAACAACTATACCATAGCATTAATCAAGTCGGGAAAAGGTTAAAAAGCGAGACCGAACAATTGTCATAGGTGACTTTAATGCCAAAGTTGGGGCCAGCAAAACATCATCTGCAGTTGGTCCATTTGGACTAGAAAACCGGAACGATCGAGGAGATACATTGGAGATTTTTGCGAAAGCAAATCAATTAATAATAATTAACCCCTGGTTTAAGCTACACCCAAGGAAATTGGACACCTGGAAATCTCCACAGTATTCTGTGGGAAGGATTGTAAGAAATCAGATTGATTACGTGCTAGTAAAAAAGAGGTATAGAAACAGCTGTACATCTGTAAAAACATACCCTGGGGCAGACATAAATTCCGATCATGTACCAGTTGTAGGTAATTTTAAAGTCAGAATGAAGAAGTTTACAGTCGATGATTAAGTATGATGTTAGAAAACCGAAAAATCCCAATGTTCGACTAAAGGTGAGTGAAAATCTCAATAAAAAGGTGCTTAAATACAGAAATGCAGGAACTATAGGGGAAAGTCTGACTATCATACAAGAAACAGTAAGAGAAATAAAAGAGCAACACCTGAAGAAAGATACAGAAAAACGGAAATCGTGGATGACCGATGAAATCCTTAAACTTATGGACCGGAGAAAAAAAAACAAAGAAAATTTACAAAAATATAAGAGAATACGTACCATCGTCAGAAGAAAGATAAAAGAATTTAAAGAGAAACAAAAAACAGAACAATATCAAGAAATAAATGAGTATCAGAGTCGATATAATAACTTCAATGTCCATCAAAAGGTGAAGGAAATAGCTGTAAAGTTACAAAAATGCAACAGCGGAAAAATAACAGATGATGAAGGCAATCTTATCATAACCAAAGAAGAAAAAATAAAGTATGGGAGGAATACTTGGAGAAACTTTTCTATGACATTAGAACAATATAAGCATCCACTATTGAAGAAAATTCAGGTCCCGAAATCCTACCAGAAGATATAACGGCAACTGTCAGACAAATGAAGGATGGAAAGGCACCTGAACTTGATGAAATTCCTGCAGAACTGCTGAAGCTATTAGATGCAGAACAAATAAAAATAATAATGCAGAAATATTTAATGAAAATATACAAGGCAGAAAAAATATCAGCACAATAGCTCAAATCCAGTTTGGGTACCATTTCCCAAAAAACTAGGAGAAAAAGACTGTGAAGACTATAGGATCATAAGCCTAATAAAGACATCTGCTGAAGCTGTTTTTAAAAGTCATCCACAAAAGAATTTACCGGAAATGCAAGGAACAAATTGCGCCCAATCAGTTTGGATTTGTGGACGCCGTTGGTACAAAGGAAGCTTTATTTACCGTGCAGGTATTGTTTCAGAAATGTAGAGATGTCAGCTGTGATGTTTTGCATGCCTGATTGACTACAATACTGCTTTCGATAGTCAGGCATGAACAACACGACAAAGACTCATGAAGAGCTGTAACGCCATTGATGATGATGATTATTGTTAAACCAAACGCCAGTGGCAATATCGATAAGCTCATAAAATTTATTGGATTATTACTTTTAGTAAATTGCTCCGATTGAAGTTATTTTTGGGACCCCACATTCTTCTTCTTCTTCCTTTGCCCTATCCGTTTCGGACGTTGGCTATTAACAAGGCTATTTTGACTTTGTTTACGGCACCTCTGAACAGTTCGGTCGATGTTAGTCCGAACCATTGTCGCAGGTTATGCATCCATGAGTGTCGTCTTCTTCCCGGTCCCCTCCTACTGTCGATTCTTCCTTGGACTATTAACTGTAGCAGCCGGTACTTAGTATGCCTCATGACATGTCCGAAACACTCAAGCTTCCGTTTTTTTACGGTGAAGATTATTTCTTCGCTTTTGCCTATTCTCTGCATTACTTCCACGTTAGTGATGTGGTCTGTCCAGGATATCCGAAGAATACGGCGATATATCCACAGCTCAAAGGATTCTAGTTTCTTCAGGGTGGCTTCCGTTGTGGTCCATGCCTCTGCTCCATAGAACAAGAACGGGAAGACATAACACTTGACCAGTCTTAATTTTAGTTCCATTGAGATTTTGCTTGTGAACCACTTTTTCATATTGTTGAACGCGTTTCGCGCTTTTTCAATTCGTGATCTTATTTCTGTTGACTGGTCCCATTTTGTGTTGACTGTGGTTCCAAGGTATGTGTATGTCTCCACTTGTTCTATTTTTCGGTTGTTTAATGTCAATTGCATCGGAGGTTGTTGTGTTCTGCTGATGAGCATGCATTTAGTTTTGGTTGTATTGAGTTCTAAACCATATTCTTGACTTGCTGTGTGTATGCTTTGCATGAGTCTTTGAAGCTCGTTGCAGTCATTTGCGATAATAACTGTGTCGACCCCACATAATATGCAAAACATTTTACCACTTTTACTCTACGGCTTACCCCTAAAACACCTCCTCAAAGGGAATGAGGGGGAACTCGATTTACTAAATCTCTACTCCGTAGAAAAAAATGTTTTAAATAAAAAATGTAGCTGAGGTAATTTTAAACTCATATGTTTATTATGTATCTTTTTGTGTAGAATGAACCGTTCTCTCAGAAACAACGCTTGAAGCGATCGGTGATTTTGAATGTCTATTACGCGCGCGAAATCAAGTTTAAATAAAATTTGTATTAACTATATCATTTGTCAAATAGACTCCTATCTATTTGATCAGAGTGTCCTATGGACAAAAATCAAAATACAGTAGAGAGTGCAGTTTTTTATGCAATTTTTGTGTTTTGCCACAAATGCAGTCAGTTTAAATAAAGGTATTAAATAAATAAACATTGCGATTTTTGCCATTTTTTATGATTATTATGAGATCAATAAACCTCATCACTTTCATTGAGTGATGGTCACTAGGAAATTTCTATAGCTTGAGCCTAATCTTCAAAACCTATACCATGAAATTGTTGTTTTAAGTTTTGGCAACAAATGTGCCAATGAATTTGAAATATGTCTAAAAACGTTGAATTTATACTTTAACGTTAAAAACGATCTAAAACGTAAGGTGCGATTGTTTGTAATATGTCTGCCTTTTTAGTCATATTTTAATTCTTTTAAATTTCTTGTTAAAACTCAAAATCGAAGTTTCCTATTATAAATTTGTAGGATTAGACCATAAAAATGGAAATTTCACTACGAGCTGTCAATGAAAGTGATAATTTTATTGATGTCACGAGAAATATAACTTACTGACTGTCATTTTGCATACAAAAGCCGCACTTTTTACGTTAAAAACGCATTTCGATTTTTGTTAATAGGACACTCTGATTAGCGTTCTACAAGGCTAATTTTATTTTCAATGGAAAAATTCACAGCTTATAGGTTTTGACATAAAACAGCCAATTATGATATTTATTTTGACTGAAAGTTTTCTTTTAGCCACCTGAGGAAAAAAATATAGCCCGCCTCCAGACAATTATGAAACAAATCTGTGTCAAGTGTGATTGATAAAAAAAGAAAATATACTATTTTCCAAATATCTAATATAAATAACCACTACTGTTAAAGTTCTTCTGAGACTTATAAATAAGCTCATAAATAAAACAAGTTTAACAAAAATCCTGTAAAATATTGCTTTCAATGCATATAAAATCTTCCTTTAGTGTAGTCTATTGATAAAAATCAATTTTTTACACCATTATCTTAGGTATTTCCAATATGTATCGATTGGTCGAATGTTTTTCTTTTGATTTGAAAATCGGGCCCATGTGGAGAATACCTAACAAGGCGAGATCGAGTAGATGTTCAGCAGATCTCGTAAATTATCATGCTGAGGATGGGCATTACTTTTCAAGAGGAAAAAGGGTTGGGTCTAGATTGCCGAAGGTTATAAATAGAATAGAAATTGAAAATTTTATTACTTTCGAATGGCAAAGTAACCATAAAGTAGGCTAAAGGCAAATTTAATATATTTTATTGTTAATAAAATTTAATGAGAGGCGTAGTATAAAAATTCGTTAATTAACTCGTTTATGACGGGCAACAAAAGCTATAGACATAAAAAATCACTTCGTTGATTTATACAGTGCTTACAAAAAGTAACGTAATTGCTAACTTTCCGTGCATTGTTTGATGATACATAGCGCGGCCGTTTGTTTTCCGATTTATGATGTCCTGTGTTATTTTGATGTATACACCGTACTTTAATCGAAAACTCACACAAGAATTGAAGTTTAATCGAGCTCAAGAGGCTAAAAACTAAAAATCACCGGCTTTGACCTATTGGGATTTATCTTTGATAGAGTCTACGGAGTGTCAACATACGTACGCACAAGTATAGAAAATCCATTTTAACTTTCCACTTCTACCAAGAACAACATCTACAAGTAACCCTTAAAATCATCTATATCGTAATATCTATATGTTTCTCTACGTTTATCTATATAAGAGTACTACGCGTGTCCTGGATAGAACAAAGAACCAACCTGTCAACTCTGGAAGAGCTTCATATAAAATACAAATTATTAAAAATAGTAAAGCTAGCATACCTTATTTACTTCCGCCACTTATCTAGAAGAACGGGGACCATGAAACTATTGGTAGTGGAAGTAAAGATAGAAGGCCGAAGACTGGGAGAAAGATCTCCAACACGATGGCCAGACCAAATAAAGACTCGGGTGGTAAAATACCTTCATAAAGCCATCTATATGATACAGGATCGCAACTAATGTAGACAGCAAGCTAATAATATTTAAAATGTCATCACGCTCTGACAAGGGCTCAAGGAGGATATATTGTCAAGTTTTTTAGCGTTGACACGCCTTTTTGTTGTGATCAAGTCTCCATCTTCTACAGTACTGCTCATTAATAGGTATGGACACATATTTATTTTGGATTTTATACTACTTCCTTAAATTTTTTGTTCTGCTGATGTGAATGATGATTCGTAGTGAATTCACTACGAATTTTGACCATGATGAACGGCATGTTGAATGCAATTTTAGATTCCCTTACCGAGTAATTCATCAAGCTGTCTGCTTCGCAAGTTTTAGGAAGAGCAGTGGTAAAAATTTGAATTCGGTTTCGCCAGGTAGAAATCGTTTAATTTCTCTTTTTGTTTTTAGATGGCGTAGTAACGTCAGTATATAGTTATTTTGATAACTATTGTCTAGGACGGGAAAGATTTTTGTTTTGGTTCAGAGTAGTGGCTATACCGCTCTGAGGAGACCTAAAGAGGTCGAAATACGTATAAGCGGCTGTCGCTGCCCTGTATCAAAACAAAAATCTAATACCGTCATTATGTTTTAAAAACTTAAATTTACAATAATCAAGTAGACAAGCCTGGTCCTAGCTGCTAAAACTCGAAGGCAGTAATTCACCCAGGTACCAAAGCAAACTTAGAAACACTAAACCAAGTGGCGTTCTACATAGTGTCTACCTCAAAAGTACTATCTTCTTTTTTACGTGCTATCTCCTTGACGGAGGTTGGCAATCATCATAGCTATTCTGATCTTAGAGGCTGCCGCTCTGAATAGTTCGATTGATGTGCATACCATTCCCTCAAGTTACGCAACCATGAGATGCTTCTCCTTTCGACACTTCTCTTGCCCTGGATTTTCCCTTGTATAATTAATTGAAGTATGTTGTATCTTTGATTATGCATAACACGCCAAAGGTATTGCAGCTTTTGTGTCTTGATGGTTTCCAATATTTCCATTCCTTTGTTGACTCTTGTCATGACTTCGTTGTTTGTTACATGCTCGGTCCATGATATCTTCAGGATTTTTCTATACACTCGTAGTTCAAATGCTTCCAACTTTCTAGTAGTCGACGCATTACGTCTCAATGCTTTTATCCCGTAAAGCAGAGTCGAGAATAATAAATGAGATAATTCAATACTTATAATTAGTCCCTGTCTTCCCCCAAATTCGGAAAATGTCGACCGCGAAAGAACTTTACAAATAATGCATTGTAGGAAATCGCATTTGCAACCAATTTGAATCCTTACCATTTTTGTAGAAAAGTTAGAAAATGGTGGATATATTGAGCAAAAACGGTTCTTCTTTAAATTCATTATGGCGGTTAACGCGGCGTCGAAATTTAGTCGTAAAATTAAATTTTATAAAATTTGGGGTAGCGCACCATGCAAGGTTAGACCTTTTCTTCGTCTAACCAGACTGGGCTAAGATGGAAGGTATTTTTTCTGCGATATTTTGTTTTAAATAAATAGTAAGAAATAAAAAAGACACTTCCTTAGTATTGTAACACACTACCGTGCGGTATGTTATGCCGCAACTGACAAAAATCAATAGATTCTTAAACGTCCTTCACCACTGAATGTTACAACTCCACTAATGAATTTATTAGCATAAAAATGTGGAGCACACTAAAATATTCAAGATCAAAAAGCGGCGTGTTTGAGAATTGTTTTAAAAAAACTAACATCGTTAGTATACGGTACCGATAAGTAGCTGTTAACCCTGCGTTGGTGTGGTGCCTGAAACTTACGTGCCTGGCGTGGTGGGGTGTGACATACCCCATAGCAGAATACGTCTTGGAAAACTCAATATTTGAGTATCTGCATTAAAAGTATATACATTTCATTTGAACATTTGAAATAGTGTGTACTATAAAAAAATTGAAAAAGTATCAGCTCAAAAAATTTATTGCACAGTTCAAAAATAGCAGAAATAGCAGCTTAAAACCATTACATTTTTCTGAAATGAAAAAAAACTAAAGACTTCTAAAAACACATTTTTCTTTATTTACTTATAAATTAATAAACATTATAAAGAAAAATACGGACCTCAACACAATTAACATCATTTACTGACTTTCCTCGTTGATGCAAGTATCACATTTGAAACATGCATGTTCTAAACAAACAAAATGCCTGCAATCATAACACACGTAGCGACTTTTTCTGTCTCTTGTTCTGGGGCACACCACACATCTACCTTGTACTTTCTGACGTTTAGGCAACGGTTCATCACAATTTGCAGTCTTATAGCCCGGTGTCTCACGCAGTTTTCTCGGCAACCGAGGATTGTGTTGCCTTTCTTCCATATAATCTGCTATGAGTGACAAACTAAGAGATTTCAAATATTTTCGACGCTTCAGTGTATAGTTATTATTGTTGATCTTATAGATTACTTGGGAGTTAATTCCACACATATTCAAGAGCGCATAGAACACCGTCAACGGCCACCTTCTGCTGTTACGGGAAACGTCGTATGTACCTGATAACTGGTCAACGGTGTCAACCCCTCCCTTAGTAACATTGTAGAATGTGATTATTTCTGGCTTCCTAGCGTTTCCCGTAGATTCGTCTATTGTGTCATCATGGTGTAGTGTTAATAACAAAAGAACATTTTTGTTTTTCTTTGGGATATATGATACTAAGGTTGTATTTTTTTGGAAACCAAAAAGTGTAGAATACTGTTCTCGATTCTTTGTATTGACCATTGTGGAAGGAATTTGCTTCTTATTCTTTCGGACAGTACCCACATGTGTTAACTGGTGTTCTTCAAGAAGTTGTTGCATTAATGGATAATTAGTGAACCAATTATCGAATGTGATATTTCGTTTGCTGCCAGACACTGGTGAAATCAATCTTAAAACTACATCTGTAGGCTTTGTACTCAGTTTGAAAGGACCATCCGGTTGAGAACCACAATAAATTTCCAAGTTTGTAATATAATAACATCTTGAATCGACTAAAGCAAAGATTTTGATTCCATAACGAGCCGGTTTATTTGGAATGTATTGCCGAAAAGGGCACCTGCTACGAAATGCCTCCAATTTTTCATCAATAGTGAGATACATGCCAGGTGTATAGGCAGACTAAAAATTGTCAACTACTCTTTCGAAAACACTTCTAATTGTGGCTAATTTATCGATTTTGATTCTATCTACGCGCGTAGCTCCATTGTCAAACCGCAAGCACCTTAGCAGAAATTGAAAGCGTTTTAGAGACATAGTTTTCTTGAATATTGGCATTTCTGTGCCGTCGTTTGCCCAGAAATCTTCAAGGTTTCGCCGAGACGATCGATGAATTCCTGCCAAATAAAGTAATCCAACGACAGCCTTGATTTCTTGCTCGGAAGTCTCTTTTACTACGTATTGGTGCCCATCGTTGTAACGTTCACTTGCTGAATTGATTTTCTCATTAGTATGTTTTACAATATCAGCAATGAGTGTGTCATCCATGAAAAGCTTCCAACAATCAATTGCAGTTTTAGCTTCTTTAGCGTGTCGTTTCATGCCAGGCAATTGAGAAATTATATTTTCGGCTCTAGTGCGAACCAATCGTACTTCTACCTTCTTAGCCCATTTAGTCACTTTATCTCTGCCCAAATAATATCTACCTAATGTACTCACATCATCTCCATTCTCTTGTTCACTTTCATCTTCGTCGACATCTTGTTCTGTGTCTGTGGCATGAGAACTTTCACTAACATTGTCGAACTGCACTTCGTCTTCGGAATCAGGAATAGCCCCATCTTCATCGCTTTGTACCTCTTCCCAGAATCTTAGCAATCTCGCTTGCTCTTGTTTATAAGTGCACATATTTATAACAAATTTTGAGCACAACAACCAGAGTAAAAAGTAAAAAACCACGTGAAATTCGGAAAAAATGTCCAGCATCAACAATGATAAACTGACTGACGGCAGAGGTGTGGTGGGGTGTGACATACCCTTGTGGCATATTATGACATCTATATAAATCAGTATTGAAGAAATTATGAAAATAACAATGCAACTCGATAGAATGATATTTTAGTAACAGCTACTGAACAATAGAGGGCGGTAAGGTGCTGTTTTTGAGAGAAATTCCGTTTTTTGCATGCGTGGGGTGTATCATACCCCACCACACCAACGCAGGGTTAAAGGTTAACAGAAATCATAGTTCTGATTATATTACTGTTATTAAATGCACTATACTCAAAGTCAATTGTTTTTAAATAACAACTCAAATCTAATTTTACAGTTGTTATTGTTAGTTAGTAGTTAAGACATACACCGCTGTATATAAATATCTGACAATTCAACTTATTTTTTTATATTTTTACCAGTTTCCTATTTGTATGTCATTTTCGCTTTCCACTGTAGATTTTTCAACGAAATTTATTTTTCCCTTTCTTCTATGTCTAAGTTACTATCAGTAAAAACTTTAACATATTGTGTCACTATATTTAACAAAATTAAACATATTATACACATAATTTTATTCACCATTTTTATTGTGGTATTATATAAAAAAATAATTATTTGTTCCAGTTCCGCACTAATTTTGTTCTATTTTAAATATTGAATTTATTTGATAAAAACCCCATGAATACACCTGTCACTTCACATTTTGAAATGACAAAAAATAAATATGAATAAAATATAAAGGCCCCGAAAAGAAATTGACAAATGTCGATATACACTTTTCGGTAATTTAAAAGTTTGAATTTCGTCTAGAAAATGGAATTCGTAAATAAGAAAATATTCTTTTGGAAGCAAGGAAAGCGAGTGGGTGAGTTTTGCTTTCGAAAGAAAATTTACCTTATCAAACTGAATTGGTATATTGTAAGTACATTATTGATAAATAACTTCAAACCTTGTACATGAGTGTAGGCGTATACTCCTTTTGGAAGTTTAAAGAACACATTTTATTAGCCAAGTTAAAGGGAAAAGGTCTTTTATTAGAATTTAAATTTAATATCACAAGTAAAATTCTTGCGTTATCAATTCATTTAAAGTTAACAATATTATGTAGTTATTTTATTATGAAACCGGTCGATTGCTAATTTCAAATGGCAGTTTTCTTAGACTGTCATCCAGTCAGTCTCGTGTTTGGTTCTCCTAACTATTTGTTTCACTTTTATTTTAGATTTACCTTTAACGGATACACGTAAACTAATCACAAATTGGCATAAATACACTTGTAGGTAGTACAAACTCATCACCGCAATAAAAGCACGATTTTAAAATAGACTTGCAGAGATTTGCAAAATGTTCACTGACGTACCTGTACCCCGTGG
This sequence comes from Diabrotica undecimpunctata, assembly GCF_040954645.1. Taxonomy (NCBI): domain Eukaryota; kingdom Metazoa; phylum Arthropoda; class Insecta; order Coleoptera; family Chrysomelidae; genus Diabrotica; species Diabrotica undecimpunctata. The sequence goes on along the minus strand of NC_092809.1, from coordinate 127,355,948 downwards.
CAGATAAAGACGTGACAATGATGTCATGAAATGTAGAGTTTTAAGAGTGTAGAAAATTAAGTTTCTTTCGTCTTCTATGCACAGGTGGCACACTCAAGTGATGAAATTTAAATCACTCAAAATAATATCCTCTCCTGTTGAAATGTAATTTTAGATAATATTTTTCATAGAGTCCACCCTGTTCATATATAAATATTACTAAAAACACATGGATTGTATACCTATCCGGTATGAGAATCATGGGTCAGTGTTTGAGAATTAAAAAGAAAGAGATTTATTTGTTAAATAAAATTAATGTTAAAACGAATACATCGTATTGATATCTAACATTTAACCAATGTAGATAAATTAAAAACTTATTTAATTACAAATTATGGATTTTTATCTCTTCATCTTCTTTTGTGTCAGATTCATTGTCCGGTCAGATTGGAACTATTCTCATTGGAATTAGATTGAAAAAGTTCTTTAATGTTATTATCAACTTTCCAAATATATATATTTGGAATATTTAACCGGACTATGCGTTGTGTGCAGAAGAAAATGAGGAAGCAAACGGACAATAGTTTCAGTTTATGTTGGACAATAGTTTAAGCAGATAATTGCAGTTTATGTTGAACAATATAGCTCAAATCTTAGCCTGGAGAACAAACTTCTGATTTATAAATGTATTTTAAAACCAATATGGCTATATGCAGCACAAATCTGGGGTCTTCTTCTTTTGGTGCCTATTTGTTTCGAATATTGGCGATCATTCTGGCTATAAAAATTTTTTTAACTGACGCTGTAAATAGATTAGCTGTTGTTGTGGAGAACCATTTTCTTAGGTTTTTTAACCATAATATTCTTCTTCTCCCAATTCCTCGCTTTCCGAAACTTTTCCTTGAAGGATTATTTTCAATAATTTGTGTTTAGTGACGTTTTTCATTAGGTGTCCGAGATATTCTAACTTTCTCCTTTTAATCGTATACATCACTTCTTTTTCTTTTTCCATTTTTCGTAGTACAGTATCGTTGGTTATCTTGTCCGTCCATGATATTCTTAGGATTCTTCTGTATAGCCACACCTGGGGTACAGCAAGTAAACTAACATACAAAAACTTTAACGATTCCAGTCGAAAATACTGCGCAAGATCTGAAATGCCCCTTGATATATAAACTTTGCATACAAGACCAGACTATCTTGTCATCAAATCCGCTGGCCATGGACATTTCACATAAAAGAAGAGTAAAACGACCAGACCCTTTGTAGCTCCAGTAAATCTGGAGAAACAGATTATAGTGTCATAGTGTGGTGAAATATCAAAATATCAAAATTTATTCTGGTGATTTCTAAAAATTTTCTAAATTTTTTTAAACTTGTAAGTAATACTTAAATTTTTGTCAGGGTTTTTTATCCGTATTAAACGTTGTGTTAAGTTTAAGTTTAAATTAATTGTTACATCATAAATTAAATTCATATCGCTACCTACATTTTAATACCACGTATGAGAATTTTTAGACAAAATGAGTTAGATACTGACTCTGAATCTATTGCGCAAGCTCTACCGAATGATTTTAATCCCAAGTACCAGAACACATTATTTAGCACATTACGTATAAATTTGTAATAGTACGGATCAGATTATTTCGCAAATATGTTCTAATACCACGTATTCGATCAATTCTAATACCACATTAATATGTGCTGCTAAATTTGCGTTCTAATAGCTCGTATCAGCCACGCATGTGGAGTACCGAAGAGACAAGCAAGGTAAAGTTACATGTGTACCTGATTGCAGCAGATCCAGTTGTGGTTCTAAAAAGTGTAAGGAATTACGAAATCGACATTGTGAAAAATTTACCGAACAGGATGGACGAGAAATTTTTAATTGTTTTTGGAACCAGTTAGACTGAAAAGAAAAATAAATTTTTGTTGCTTCATTAGTTGATCAAGATCATATAAAAGAGACATCTATTAAGCTCGACAGTTTGTCAAGTCGCTGTTGACCTTAATGAATGGATGGTGCACAACTGGATAAAACTACGTAGTCAGTTAGATAAAAACTTTATCGTGAGCAACTCTGAGAAATACAACAATGATGACAAAATAGAGGATAATAAACACGGTACAAGGAACAAAATTAAGTTGGAAGATAATTCACGCAAAGTAGAAGAGTAGTCATACCTTACAGCATTTTTGGAACGATTACCTAACTTTTTAAGTCACTACTGTAAACAAAAACGTTCAAATTATATCTAGAACCAGAATTGCCATCAAAAAAGTATTTATACGACACGTATGTGTCAATGAAAAAAGATCACCTCTAATCCAAACCACATTTTATGCCAGTCTTGAGAAACTAAATCATTGTTTTCTTCACGAACGGACAGATGTGACACTTGTTGTGGTTATGAGATAAAAACTGTTACAAAAGAAGTGTGGAAAGCACATGTTGAAAAAAAAACACAGCACAATTAGAAAAATATAGTGGTATCGAAATAGCAACAGATAAAATGTGTTGTATTGACCATTGTTGTTAAAGAAGTAAAATTGTCACCTTTAACAAAAGCTTGAGTGTTTTACTACAAAACCAACTTATACTGTCACAATTTTACTGTTTAATGTGGTATCCAAACATTCCACGAACTATTGGTGGAATGTTTGGATACCACAGTGATCTACAAGCCTCCACTTTTGTCTCTTTTTTGATAGAGTATTGAAAAGAATTGTCTGAATGAAAAACTACCGGTTGTGATATATAGCGACGGATGCACATATCAAAACCGCAGCATCACAATGACAAATTAATTGTTATATTTAGCTATTCACATGGATTTAGAAACAGAGCAAAAATTTCAAGTTAAAGGGCATACACAGACAGAATGTGATTATGTCCAAGCCTGTATTGAGCGGAAATTGAAAAATAAAGATATTTATGTGCCTGCTGATTATATGCTTACTTGTATGTATGTTGATTATATGTCAGACGGTCACACGTAGATTTTTTAAACTTTATACCGCCACCAAATTGCAATATTATGATTCCATTCGTCCAGGTAAAAAACCAAGTTACCCGGTCGTCACAGATATTCTGTGTCTAAAATATAGCATCAATGGTATCGAATACAAATTAAACTATAAGGATGTATACCAAATATTACCTGGAAGAATGCTTAAAGTGCCGATTAACGAGGAACCTCTAGCTCTACGTGAAAATCCGATTCCAATTTCATTGGCTAAATGGAAACATTTACAAGAATTAAAATGTGTCATTCTACCGCATTTTCAAAGTCACTATGACAATTTACCGCGTTTAAACAAGAAGTGTGGGATAAAAAAAGTCCGACGAAGAAAATAAACATTTAGAAGAGAATACAGAAAAAAAATCAACACCAAACCAAGTTAAAACAAAAAAAAATAAAACTCAGTTTATTTTAAATTTATTTGTTACTGTCAGGTTTTAGTCATCTAAATAAAAATATTTGTTACTTTTACTATTTTTACGTTTAATATTGTAAGGTTTCTATAACATAATATTCAGTATTAATATCAATGCATGTCACCCCTAAGACCAACGTTAAAACAACACAGAGTTTTTGGGTGATGTTGGCGTAACAAACCTAAAATACCACGTATCAAATAAAATTATAATTTTAATACCGCGTGTGACCTAAGACACACCAAAGCTTATCTTTAGGAATTTTATTATTACAAACAATAAAAAGCAGGTTTATTATAAATGAATATGCAATAAAACTATTTAAAATGTATGCCACAAAGGAAAAATCAGTTTTTTCGCTCTCTTGAAAACGTTACATTTACTCATACGTGGTATTGGAATGTAGGTAGCGATATGTCTTACCTAGGTGACAAGATAAGTGCCTAACTTTGACAATATCTTAAGTTGTCTTTAATACACCGCTATCAAAATTTTTTTATGTATTTACTTTTATAAGTTAAGACAAACAGTAAATAATTTCAAATATGCCAATTGACGAATTAAAATTGTGTCACCAAAATTGTTGTCGTGAGTTAGTAAATATAAAATTTATAACGTCGTTTTAATTACGTTTTATCGCCACTCTGAAAGAAAGAAACAAAAAAAGAACGGCAAACGGTTAACAGAAACAGCGGATAAATTTTTATATGTCGCTCGAGGAGTAAAATTTAATAACTTCGAGAGATAAAGCGCTACCATACATTATTAGTGAAATATGGTTATTATACGCCGAGCTTGCGAACTTGTTCAGACTTATTTTATGAGATATGATTGTTCTGTTACACTTTAAGAAAACATGAACAGACAAAATATTTTATTTCGAACGTAAAAGCTGCTCTACCATTAAAACTTTAATAGCTTACTGTGTTTTCCATTTATGATTTCTCCTTCTTGCAGAAGTAATTATTGTTTGACAAATAGGGCGGTATTATTTGCGGAAGTTATTATTAATAAGGTAAGAGCTTTCGAAATTTTCCGCAGATGCACTTTACGAAACGTTTGTGATCATTAAACAACTAAAGTTTAAAAATATATTTTAAGAATTGTTGTTTGACAAACCATTTGATCAAAGTATTTGTATTTTCGTCATTATTTGTCAAATAGAGCAACAAAGACCTTTCAAGTTTATTGCTTGTATTCTTAAGAATAATATTTTTCTGCTTGGTTTCTATTTATTGTTTTATTTATTTTAATTTGGTGTTTTCATTGCAATAAAAGATCCAAAATCACATAGACAAGGTGAAATAAATAGAAAAATTTAACTCTTAGGAAACTTAAAAGTGATATTCATCACTAGCATTTTTAGTAAAATAGTTCAAAGTAAAAATACTGCAATAATGGTTATCAATATATCTGTTTTTTTTTTCATAGCATATTGCGACCTTATTTTATCGGTTTTGTCTCTTTTCACAGCAATTTAATCTTGATATTGTATTTTCGTACATATTTCTTTTCTGCAATCAGGTTTATTTAACCCAGATATGCCTGACGTACAATATAAACTGTACACTACAAATATCTTTTAACTTGATTATGTATAAGGATCATATTTCTTGATAACCGCCTAAATACACACAACGCAAAAGTCTAGGGATATTTTTATAAATAGACGTATTTTGTTTATCTGTAATCAACTTAAAAAAAGTAATACAAAATTTGTAGTTTAAATTGTTGTTTAATATGTCAAAAACCATAAATTGCAAAAAAAAACAGAAAATTGGAGCAAAAAAATATATTAAAAATCACCCATGTTTCACATATCACCATAAAATGTCAAAAATACGAAAAAATATAAACTTAAAATAAAGTATGGCCACCACGTTGGTTTATCAAAGCTATACATCTACTGTTCATGCTCCGAATCACATTGTTAATGTCTGCTTGAGGTAGTTGTGTCCATTGTTCTCTCAGCTCTTTTAATGGAAACTTATTGTAGATATTGCCCATATGTGGAGTAATTCTTCGTTGAAGCATGTCCCATACATGCTCAATGGGATTCAAGTCCGGTGATTGTGCTGGCCACGGCAATATATCAATACCCTCGTTATCCAACCAGTTTGTTACAATATGCGCAACATATGGTCGAGCATTATCATGCATAAAGTAAAAATGTTCTCCAACAGCTGCAGCAAACGGGCGCACAACAGGTTCAAGAATATTGTCCAAATATTGCTGACTTGTGAAAAAGCCACGTGGGAAAACGAGGTCAGTTCTTCCGTCAATCATGATTCCGCCCCATACCATTAATGTACCACCTCTATATGCATACACTTTTTGAAGATGTCGTAATCGTTCTCCATCTCCGGGTCGTCTCCAAACTCTTGTCCGACGAGAATCTGGATGAAATCCATATCTAGACTCGTCACTAAACAAAACTGTGGCCCAGTCATTGTCAGTCCAATTCTGAAACTCGTGACACCAGGTTAACCTTGCAGCGCGATTGCCTCTAGATAGAGGTGGACATCCCAGTGGTCGCCGACTACGAAGATTGGCTTCATGGAGACGATTCCTCACAGTACTGCTGCTAATTGTTACATTATGTGCAAGTTGTAATTCATTAACCAGCTCGGGTGCTGTGATTGTTGGCTGCCTTCTGGCATTTAAAATTAAATATTGGTCTTGAGCGACGGTTGTAGAGCGACCACGTCCTGGATGTTGCTCGGCTGGACTCCCAGTGTCTCTAAACCGACGCCACAAACGACTAACGACGCTTTGGAAGACACCCAGCTGATCAGCAACTTGAGTTTGTCGCATACCAGCTTGAAGGAAGCCCACGGCTCTATTCATCTCGTCCAACGTTAAATGTTGTCGTTGCAGGGTAAAAAGGCAATATCTTTAACTCACCTATTAAGCAAGAATGGTATAAAGTGACTAAAATTAAAAATAAACAAAACATAAAAATGTCGATTTTTTTGTCCCTTATAAAAAACATTCTAAAACACGTATTGCTATCAGTTTTACAATTTTTTTTTTGATAAAATGTGAGTGTCTGTATTAACAATTATAGTACAAGCAAATTTATATGGTCATGAAATTTCTGTCATTGGTATTGTCAAATTATTAAAATATCCTTAGACTTTTGCGTTGTGTGTACTTTCAGTATGTAGTAATCAACCATAGAGTGTAGTTGTGAATTGCTGGCTTGGAAATATTTGGCGATAATATTGTGATAAAGTTTAGTTTTTATAACATGCCCGAATTTACAATACGATTTGCTAAGTAATTAAATATTTGTTATAATGTATAAAAAAAAATTCTTTTTATGTTTACTTGTAGAAAATACATTTATATATCAATTTAGATTTATAAATTGAATAAACTATTATTTTATAACTAGAGTTAGGCCATTTGATTTTAGTGTACACAATATTGTACGACAGTAAAATACCATACTATATATTTTTAGGGGCTTTTCATTGGAGGATGCGCTTAGTATGTTAGCAGATGATGAAAATTTAGTAGCAAATGTAGATAGTATTACTCTGATGTCTCCAATAAATGCATGTGATGTCCTAACAGACGAAAGCTCTGGTGATGAAGATTTAATGTTGATGGATAATTTACCTGCGTCGCAATTACAAGCTTCTGCTGAAATAAATGTGCAAAATAATAACGGTGACGCATTAGTAACCAATTCTCAAGATACAGAGCAGGGAGAAAAAAGAACAGTTAAAGGGTCTAAGAAAAAAAATCTACCACTGGGTAAAAGAAGACATTCAGATGGAAGATCAATGTATCATTGTAAACGAACTTCTAGAACAACATAATTCTAAGAGTCCCCTTGAATGGTTTTCCCTTTTTTTTTAAGAATTCATACACCTGATAACGTCAGAAACTAATCGATATGCTTCACAGAAGAATTGCCAACAAGAAGTTCAAGAATATAAAGTCAAAGCTTTTCAGGGAACTCTCATATTGAGTGGGTATGTAAACATTCCTCGCACGAGAATATTTTGGCAACGTGACAGAGATGCTAACAATCAACTTGTGACAGAAGCTCTTACGAGAGATAAATTTGAATTTATTATATCAAATTTTCATCTGACAGATACCTTAGAACAAGGAGATAAATTTGCAAAAGTAAGGCCTTTATAAATTTGAATAAGAACTTTATGAAGTACAAACCTTTAACGGCAACGCATTTTGTAGATGAAGCAATGGTTCCGTACTTTGGAAGGCATTCATGCAAACAATTTATACATGGTAAACCCATCAGGTACGGTTACAAATTATGGGTTGATACATCACGTCTTGGCTATATTTACTGGTTTGAACCATATCAAGGATCATCAACTAATATGAGTAAAATTTATACCGATTATGAAGTCGGAGCAAGCGTTGTATTGGAATATTCTGATGTGTTAAGGAAAAAATGGAAAAATGAAAAGTTCAAAAAATGGTATTTTTCATTGATCAATCAATGCATTGACATGGCTGTTCAGAATTCCTGGCAACTTTATCGTTTGCATGGAGGAAAACTGGACCAGTTATCATTTAGAAGACGCATTGCAACATCATTGTTACAACAAAATAAAAAACCTACTTCCTATTCTCGATGTCGTCCATCAGCCAATCAAAACATTGATATTCGCTATGATCGAACTAGACCATTTGGTAATTCCACAGGAAAAACCAACTCGTTGTGGTTTGTGGCACGATAGAGCAAAAATAAGGTGTTCAAATGCAACGTAGACTTACATGTTAAATGTTTTGTTTCATATCACACTAAAACTTAATAGTAGTTTATATGCCTGGTGTACCATATTTTGTACAGTATTTTTGTTTACTTATTTTTTGATAAATATTTTGTTTTTACGATAAATATGTTTTTGTTAATTGACATAAACACGTAAATTTGGAAAAGAATATTAAAAAATATTTTCATGTAGGTTTTAGGCATATCTGGGTTAAATCAGTTTTTGTTTATTGACCCGTGAGAAGTTGTTTACCAAATCTTTAAATACAATACCATTATCAAGTGTGTTGGGTGTTGTTTCTCTCCTGTAATGGAATTTACAATATTTTTTTAATCTATAATAAAAAAAATTGTATACAGTAAACTGATTGCTTTAGAAATTTCATATTTTTTACGGTCCCCTTTTTGACCAGTTATATATATTTTTTTTTTGTTTACCAGTTTCTATGAATTCCAACCAACATTGATTTATAAATGCTTGCTGGATATGATCCTGAAAAAATCACCAAAAATGAGATATTCTCTTAGTTGATGATTTGGAACTAGGACTCAAAAAACTTATAGAGCATCAACTCAATTGAAGGTTAGATTTTAAGTCTCTAAGTTACTTTTATTAACCACTTGCAACTAGTATGAAGAATAAAGGGTACTGCCCGTTAAAATGAGAAACAGTGAGACAACACAGAAGATGGCACAGTGAGACGCGTCTCACTGTTCCTTTACTGCCTCACTGTTCCGTTATAGTATAAGCCAGATCATTTGCAAAATAATTTCTCTTACAGAAATAAAATGCCAAGAAAAAATAAAGCAAATCGGAAAATAGGAAGATGTTATTTCTAAGTTATTTTCTATGTTTCTATAAGTTATTTTCTAAGACAAAAACTCCATTGGCCCCTCTAGAACAAACTAATGTCGTCTATCATGTACCCTGTGCAGAGTGCAACTCCTGCTACATTGGCCAGACCAGCCGCTCTCTTCAAGGTCGACTAACGTCCCACAAAAGCGACATTAGGATTTCTAAACCATATTGTGCCCTTGCATGCCATTTCAATCAAACACAGTATCGACTTCACGAATACTAAAATACTGTGCAAACAAAAAATTATCATAAGCGATCCATCCTTAAAATGTGTCAAATTCTAAAACATCCATCGTCCCTAAATAAGAGAACCGACATCGACAACTTGAGCCAGATATATCACTCTCTCATCATACAAAACAAATAAAAAAAACCCCGTACGAGACAGTAACTTCATTCCCATTCTTCTTTCCATTTTTTTTGTTTGGTTTTTTTAAATAAAAAAGAATAAATGAATCCTTTTTTAAAAAAGGTCTGTCCCTGTTCCGCCCGCTAATTCCCTCAAGAATCGTGCCTGCTTGCTACATTCCAGAGAAACACATGTACGACAATAAGCCACATGTGAAAATTATGACATCCTAGAGCTGATAGAAAAAATCGAAAAGATTAGTGTGGTTTGACCCTCGAAAGAGCTTAAACCAACATTCAAATGAAGCCATCGGTTAAAATCAAATGAACTAGTGTTCTTACAGTTTTTCTTGTATTTTTTTTTTGTTTCGTTTCTCTCGTTTAATTGTTAATCTTTAATGTTAAGTTATCGTAGAGTTTTTATAACATCTAAAAACCCTACAAATTGTTTTTGTAAGTATGAACCCTGTTGGATGTTTACTTATATTCTAAAATCTTTTTTATTTGTAGTGAACTGATGATGCTTTTAAAAATAAAAGCGAAACGTATTCAAATAAATCAATAAAGTAGGTGACGACTTTTATTTGCCAATTATTGACCGATAAAACCTCTGCTATTCAACCATTGAATATAATTTAAATTTAATCAACGGTCGTATTTTTTGCTATGTATATATATATATATATATATATATATATATATATATATATATATATATATACCACAAGAAAGATTAACACACTTAAGCCATTCAGAGCAATGACTAACTGTATTAACCTAGCAGAGGACTATAATAAAAAAATAAAAATTAGTGTTCTTAAAAAAAACTGACATTTTCCTTGTTTTATCACATGTATATGAAGCAATCCCGGAAAGCTAAAACATCAAATTTACTTAAAAATGATTATTTATACCTTATCAATATGTTTTAGTATTAATTCTTTGTTTATGTTCAAACTTTTTTATACTAGCTTAAACCAACATATTTCTATCGAACGGAAAACCAATATCAGTCTGTAAAAATATTTTACTTCGATGCTGATAAATGTCCTTCAGTGTCCTAAGGGTTCGCCGCCAATATGTCCGTTCTAATGGATTAAGTTGTTTCCCTTTAGTCCGGTCACAAAAACGTATCTGAGTCAGAACAATTGTTTTTCCAGATACATTTTTATGAATGAAAGAGACTAAACATATCACGAAATTATTAATAAAAACATCTTATTTCAAACTAAAATTTTTGTGCATTGTCAACCTCTATTATTTTCTTAAATAACTTTATAGGAATGCTTAACTACATCAATAGTAAACAATTTGATCTAAAAGTAAAAAAATAAAAAGAGAGTTGAATTTGGGCCAATAAGAGAATATTCTTCTTCTTCGTGTGCCCTCTCTTCATCAGAGGCTGGCAACCATCCACTGCAATTCTTCTCTAACTTGTGCTAATCGCATGATTGTGCTGATGTCCCTAATGACAAACTATTGGCGTAAATTTTGCAGCCAAGAGAACTTCTTTCGTCCGATGTCTCGTCATTCTTCGATATTATCTTCAACGATCATCTGCAGGAAACCATACTTTTAGATTCTAAAGATATGCTCAAAATAAGCTAATTTTCTTAGCTTAACGGTTATCAATAGATCCTTATTTTTATTATTTATTTATGCTTGCCTAATCTGCGCAAAACTTTGTTTTGAATAACATGTTCTATCTACTATATTTGTAGAATTTATCGATATAAACACATTTCAAATGCAGGTAGCTTTTTATTAGCAATTCTGTCATGGTCTATGTTTTTACCCCGTACACTAACTGAAAACTAAAAATTTGTAACATTCTAACAATATGATTTTTTGTAGCAATATAGCCTTTGTTAGTAAGTATGTGCTTCACCTTGATAAAACTTGACCATAATTTCTCAATTCTGGATTTGATCTCTTTTGTCATGTCTCATTGATCGTTCTCAAGTGCATGTGTTTTTTAACATATTCTGTAGGTATTTGTATAAGTGTTTAGCTTTTACCTATAAGGATCATTCATATTTCAGATACAACATTCACTGTTTATAAAATTCTACAGATTTTCCCAGCTGCTTGTTACGGCGGCGTTATCTTTCACGTATCCAATATTATTAACGAAAGGCTTCCTTTTAAAGCATCATGAAATACTGTGTAACAGACAGTTTCTTAAAATAAGAAAAAGTTAAAAAGTATAAATTAAAATATACCTCCTTAGTGAACTCCTTTTGTTACTAGAGGGTCTACAGTTTCTCTAGCTATTTAGTCTTGCAAACCGATTCGAATATTGGTTATTTTAATATTCTATTAGCTTTAAACCTGTGGATTTAAAACGTTTTATAAGTTTTTGGTGCCTTTCTTTCCCAAAGGTCTAAAAAGTCGTTAAAATATACATTCACATCAGTCATGTCTTTTATTTTGTCCAACCCTCCTGCTGCAGATCTTCCTCTGGATCTTTTAACTGCTATGGTGCATTTGACTATCATTCGTGCCATGCCTTTTCTCCTTCTTGTTACATGATTAAAATATCTTAATATTTTTTTGGTTGATAGTTGTAGTGAGTCTAGTTTTTATGTTAAGTTCTTCTAGTATTAAAATTTTTACGCGATGTGCAATCCATGGTATCAACACTCTACGGTATACCCACATTTCAAATGCCATTATACGCTTCGAATCGGCTTTTTTGATGATTCGTGTTTCTGAAGCGTAACTGGCGATAGGAAATATTAATTCTCGAACAAGGCATAATTTTGTGTTAGTTGTGATTTCACTGTTCTTCCATATTTTTGTCAGTTTGACTTTTGCCGATCTGGCCATTGTGATGCGTCTATGGATCTCGTCTTCGCATTCTCCAATATATATATATATATATAAATATATATATATAAAAACATATTAACAAAAAAAAAAGAATAATAATAATAATAAACAATATTAATAAAAAAAAAGATACACAAAAAATATTGAAAATAAAAGAATAAATAAATAAAAAAAATAAAATAAAATAAAAAAAAATAATCAATAAATAAATAAACCACTGCTTGCGGATCTGGATAATACTGGAGAAACATAACCACTGGGCACTGGATGCATGGATTCGAGACTGGATACCTACTACTAGAAAATTGTATACAAAATTATATAAAATTTTAATAAAAAAAAATATATATACTCGTATATATGAGTTTTGTAAGTTCACCAATTGTATAATGTAGAATTTTGCCGTAGTTATATCGTTTTTAAAATATTAATAATGTAAATTTTAAATATTAATAGATTGTATATTAAGAATCAAAGTCAAACATGATTAGGCGAATGAAACCATAGGTTTCGCAGTCAATATCCCAAGCACACACACACAATGTTAGTGATAACGGAGCCTAAGTAATTAAATTTAAAACTGCCAACATTAGAAATGATGACAAACGAAAAAATAAATATTGAAGAGGAAGATGTAAAGAAAGCATTAGGGAAATTAAAAAATATAAATTCACCAAGAGAGGACAGAATACCGAACGAACTCCTAAAGTACGGAGGACCAGATCTGACCAAACAACTATTAAAACTAATCCAAAAAATTATAGAACAAAACAGAATTTCTCAAGAATGGAGATCAAGCATCCTAATACCTCTCTTCAAAAAGGGAGACAAATCGGACCCGGAAAATTACAGAGGAATTAATTTATTAACAACACTCAAATTAACAACCAAAGTGATAACAAATAAATTGAATGAAATTATAACACTAGCAGAAGAACAAAAGGGTTTTAGGTCAGGATTATCATGCACCGATGCTATATATCTATGTTTTGTGGACTTTAAGAAGGTATTTCTTCTTTTTCTTCTTTTAATGCCTCTCCATTTCAGATTTTAGCGCCCATCATGGTAATCTGTATTTTGCAAACTGCTGCTCTGAAAAGATTTGTGGTTGTTGTATTAAACCACGTACGTAGATTTAATGAAGTTAACTAAATATATCAATAATCCTCTTAATAAAGATTTTGTCTTAATCTTCAACCAGAATCCGGAAAAATCAAGGAGCATACTCCAGTCGTAGAACTGAGGCGTGTAGATGCAAAACCGAACATGTCACAGTTATAAGTAGTTTAGAGAAAAACGCAAAACACTGTAGAATAAAACTTGATGAGTATTTTGAACGATTTTTTTTACTATGAGGACGATTGCACATAAATCTTTATAACTGAAAAGAAGAATTAGCCTATCTTTACTGATTAATAATCTACACGGTTATTAAGGTTACTTGCGTCCGAGTTTGCAACAAAAATTTGGATGACAAAGCGATGGGAAAATTAATAATGAGATTTTTTTTACTTTGGCAGTTTATTCTATTAAAAATACAAAATGAACAAGATGTTTTTTCTTGTTAAAATAGAACAATTTTTATATTAAACATGGAATATTATTTTTCTTTTAAATATTCGCATGGTGGAGTGTTATCATCATTATCGTTATGTTCAGTAGTGTGTTGGTCTTGACCACTATCGAAAATGTTTTTGTAAAAATCATATTCAGGCATAGATCACCAATAATTACCAAAATGACAGCATAATAATGTCTCGATATCCTTCTTCTTTTTAAAATTCATTGGAACACCGATTTGCAGTTCTGTTGGAGTAATTTGGGATATTTTTTTACCTTTTTTTATAATAGGCAATACATTTGACGCAGAAGAATAAGAATTTATTTCTCCCATTGCAAGGATATTGTATTTGGATGTACAATTTAAAATATAAGGCCTTTTATTTGGGAAATCTTGAAATGTAATGAACTGGGTGCTTTAATGAATGCATCAGCTTCTTTTTTCCAATCCTGGACAATCCAGTCTTTTTTTAATAAAAACAATGTTGCCTGCTCCTCAAAAACTGCATAATATGTATCAGGAGTTATTATGGTGTCTATCTGTCTCAATTTTTTCTCACTGACACCAAATACTTGATCAGGAGTTATATAGAAATGATCTGTTACAGGAAATATGACCTGAAGTTCAGTTACGTTCTTGGGAGTTTCTGGAGCAATTTTGCACACATAGTTAATATTGTACAGTTTTTGTTTTGTCCAGGACATCCATTGGGTACTAGATGTACAGTATGAATGTCAGTCATAGTAGACTCATTCCTTTTCAGACAATTATATACTGCTGACGCAATTTCATTTGATCCTTTGTATCGTTCATGTTCCATCCAAGAGTAGGCATATACATTATTTTTGTTTAAGTTTTCCTTTCAAGAACCTTTAACAACGGTGAAATTATATAGATAAAGTTGACCACTATAGTAAGCCCTTTGGTCAGGTACTTTGGGCAGCACCTAATTATTTTCACAATCGTATGAAAAAATAATTAATCCGTCAGTCTTCTCTTTTAAATGAAAAAAGTTTTGGCTCGTCTTGAATGAAGTTCTTGTTTAATCTGCAATGATTTCTTTTTGTCAAGATCATTTTCGACTTTTATTCGTTCCTTTAGTTCAATACATGTTGAGCATACATCTGTTTTAGGACTTCCAAAGCCCACGTTAAAGAATTGGCTAAATACGTTGTGAAAATAGCTGAACTTGACTTGGGTAGCATCCTCAGCTTATTGTTTATACATTTTGTTTAACTTTGTAATATTTAGTTCTGCAGGAAGGTATTGTATTATATCTGATTTACCTCTGAAATAATAAGATTCATCAGCTTTTACTGTCTTAATAAACGTTTTTACTGCTTTCAATTTTTCCTTAGAAAGACCTGTTCTTCTGTCTCCACCTCTTTTTTCTTTTAAATTACCATCGACTTGGAAACGTGTTAAAACACCATTGACGCGGTGCTTGGTTATACCTAGCAATCCAAGAAAAGCATCTCAGCACACTTGGACTTCTTCTAAATTTCGTTTTCGAACAAAATAACAAACTGTTTTTTCATTCGGTTTTGTTGCTTCTCTAGGTCGCTGACGTTTTGGTTTATAAATTATACAAAAGTGAGAAATGAACTGATCTTGTGTGAGTTTATCTGCAGTTTTATAAAAATATTCATGGAACTTTTTGACATCCTGAATCGAGAGTGTTGAACATTTCCATTTTGCTGCTGAATGCTTACACTTTGGAAATGTTGGTAAACCTTTAGGAAAATACCTACAACAAAACAAAAATGGCTTGGGTACCCTTAAAAACGATAATTAAAACATGTCATTGTATTTTGCCAATCGCATTTAGGTAAAACTTTCCGAATACGTTTCGTGTACGTTTTTTAAGTTTTGACTCATTGATACATAATGCAATTTTTGAGGTTAGTTTTTGCATTCTCGAAAAATTAATTCACACACCACGCACTTCATCGTTATAATACTTACTTGTTAACTTCAGCTTTAGATCTTCTCCATTCTGCTTTCTGTTCTTTCTTCTTCCTTCCAAAACCCATGCTAACCTCACTTAAGAAGAATTTATTCATCTCTAAAATATTGTAACAAAGCACTGTAACCTATTATGATTAGAAACTAGTAATGATCACGCTGCCGGGAATAACAAAACAGACATGTACTGCGCTACGTCATGTAATTTCAGTCCATTGGTCGAACGTCGATGTCCGATTTTGCAACCAAGACGCTTGGGCTTTGTCCGCTTTTGAAACTAAAATCAATATTTGATTATAATATTTTACGGTAAAAGGCCTGTTTTGCAACGAATTTTCATTATGGGCTGATACACTAGATTATATTGAACAGAATCCTGGTGTTAGTTTTCTTTCGATCAAAATGTGACATGTCCGGTTTTGCATCTACACGCCTTAACTATTTAGCGATGATAATAGCCGTGGTGGCGAATAAACATCATGGAATTTTTATTTATTTCGACGAGGTTATATATGTTCATTTTCCAATATACTTTGCTAAGTTTCTACCGATTTTTTTCTTAAATATCAATAAAAATATTAAATCAACTTCTACAGTTATTTTAATATCGACATTCCTTTCAATGAATATCTTAGTAAAAATAAGATTTGAAATAAGTTGAAGCTGGGCAGTTATTCTTGATTTGACCAAATTTTAATTTTTGGACAAGGGTTGTTTTTCAAATAAACGCTTCAGTTGCTGTTAGTCTTCTAACGTCTAGTTAGTTATTTCTTAACATATCTCTAAGTATTTGTCACCACAAGTATTAAGTCAGGGAGGAGCCCATTAAAAAATTTTACTAACATTTCATATTCCAGATAAACACATCAAAAATTATCACTCACTTCGAAAACTCACGTCTTATTACATACTAAAAAATTACATTGTTAGGTATAGCATAAAATGTAGTTATTATTTTTAATTTAAATATAAATGCCTGTGCTTAACTTCACATTTTGTTTATATTGTGAATCACAATTCGGCCCACGTCCTTCACTGTGGAATCTCTTCGTCCGGTTGTAAGTGCTGCAATTTTTTTATTTATTTTATCGTCTGGACTATTTTCATTACTAAATTCCTCTCGGAGAAAGTGGGAGTTGCTTTATGATTATTGAGAATGCTATAAATTCTTTTATAGTAGATATTAATTTTTATTATTGAGAAAGGATAGCGTCTCTCCACTTTAGATATATGTTGTCAGGAACACTTTATTAAAACCGTTGGATTTGGCTATTCAAAAAAATTGGGTTAACAGAATATACCATCGACTTTTAAAGTAAAAGTATAAAATGACATTAAGTACAGATTCGACTACGTCAAATAAAGAAGAAAAAGGAACTAAAATTATTTGATGCTGATGTTAACCAAAGTGTTGATAGTAGAAATAAAACAAGAGTATTAGAAAATTTCAGGTAAATAAAATAAAAATTAATACAAAACAGAAAGAAAAAATACAAAAAAAAGAGTGTAGAAAGAAGAATTAGTATACAGAAGAATCTTCTACCGAGATGTGGAAAGGAACAATCATCGATAATATTGAACAGAAAAACACAGTACAAGCACAGAATAAATAATAATCAGAACGCCCACTCTCAGATGCCGCCTTTGAAGTTTGTTAGCACGCGATCGCCATATTTTAAACGGAAACTTAGACTCGAATTGAGAAATTTGTGACAAGCTACGACAGAACTGCAATTTAAATTTTTAGAAATTAATAATTTAGTACATTTGAAATAATTTAACCTATTCTTCAACTAAAAGTACGAATAAAATAGTGCATATTATGTCTATAGTTGCCGTAAATAAATTAAACTGGGTTAATTTTTCTATGCACACTAGATAAAATGTCACTGAACAGCACTGGTTCCGTTTGAAACATGGCAGATTTCTTCTGCGCGAACGAGATGCGCGTACTTATTTTTTCAAGCAGAGTGGGCATTCTGATTGTTTATTATTGTGTGGTACAAGCACAGAATAATAAAAGAATCAGAATGCCCACTCTGCTTGTTAAGATAAGTACGCGCATCTCGTTCGCGCAGACGAAATCGCGCAGACGGAAGATGCATTAAAAAGTTAAGTGGTAGCGTATGTTAGGGTGTTCACTGTTTGGGATTAGTGTTATAGTGTTATCAACAACATATTTTATTCAAAATTTGCTTGATAACTAACTAAAATAGCGGTAGCGAACAAAATTCCAGCAGAAATAATTCAGCATGGGAGATAACAATTTATAACCAGCTTTTGAGAATGTGAGAAT